>NC_141482.1:17284062-17982552 GCF_009769465.1 Tauraco erythrolophus
TGGAGATCTCATAGTGCAGCTTCCCCACGTGCCGGATGCGAAAGTCACCCGAGATGTCCGGCAGCTTCAGCTGAGCCAGCTCCTTCTCCAGGACTGTGATGCCGTACTGATTGGCTGCAGGGGCAGAGGGGGAGCGTCAGCGCCGTGCAGGGAGTGGGCACTGGGCACACAGCGAGAGGGCTAAAGGAAACACCAAGGCGATGCCCTGATTGCTTCCCAGCTCCCAGGCTGTGTCTAAGCTAATCTCAGTGCGCGGAGCCCTGGGAGCCGGATGGCTGCTTGCCCACTGGCGAGCTCTGGGGGCAGGTGGTGGCCAGGCAGCAGGAAAGTGGGCAGAGGTCCCAGTCCCGGCTCTGTGGGTGCTGTGGGAGGGGTACGGGAGGCCCCAGACACTGCATCGCTCTGTGCCCAGTGCCGGAGGGCAAAGCTGGATGGAGCCCATGTCACAGGGAGCAGCACAGTGTGAATGGGTGCTGTGTCCCTGCATCCCTCCGGGAAGGGGGGGTCCTGTCCTCCGCTCCAGTGTGACTCGCGGAGCTGCCGGTGAATGAGCCGCTTCTCGTGGTGCATTTCAATCCATAACCGCTGCCTCCATGAACCCACCCAATGCCATCCATCTCCATCCCTGCCCCCCCGCACCTCCCAGCCCCTCTCTGCCGCTTGCTGCTGCGGGACTCACACTGGGCTGCCTGGACTTCAGCCATGAGAGCAGGACCCTGCCACCCCCTGCCCTGCGCCTGCCCTGGCACAGCCCGGGCACAAGCCCCTGGCACTCCCGCGAGCAGGGAAGGCAGAAGCTGAACCCACCGTAGTCCAAGCCCGCCTGCGTGATCCTCACCACGAAGCCAGGGTTGGCAGCCCCGGCGAGTGCCAGGCACAAAGCCAGCGCCCCACAAGCCACTACCTGGCTCTGTGTCCCCATCCAGGCTGCCTCGTGGTGCCGCGTGGCTGCTGGGCTCTCCCTGCCCACGCCACCTTTATATCTATGCCAAAACGGGAACCGCGGGCGAGGGAGGGGTGCCGAGCTGCTGACGCAGCCTGTGCAGCGTGTGCCCTGGAGCCCCAGAGCTTCCTGCTCTGCCACCGCCCCGCTACTCTGCACAGGTGGCACCCATGCTTACGGCACGCACAGCACCGCACGGCATGGCACATGGCACGGCACACCTGCACCCGGGGCACACCGGTGCCTCTCCTCGCAGGCAGGGATGGGATAGAGAGAACCGGGAGGTGACAGCTCAGTTTCCATCTCTGCGGCGGGTGTAAACGGTTCCCAGCAGCAGCAGCAGGTTCCCGGTGAAGCAGCCCTGCTGCGGGCACGGGTTTGGCGCTGCCACCTGCATCTGGTGGGGCTACGTTCTCGCTGCCTCCTCTGCTCTGCCTTTGCCGAGCAATGGCTGCGAAGGGGCTGGGCTGCCCCCAGGCTGGCTGCCAGCCCTGCTGCCCCCCAGCCCTGTCCCACACCCTGCAGAGCTGGCGAAGAGGCACCTGCCCATGCCAGGCGGCCGCAGCGGGGCTCCAGGGGGGACTCAATCAGCCGGGTGCCCTGCACCTCCAGCCCTGCCACAGGCTCCCGCACAAGCCCCAGACACAAACCTCCTGGGGCCCTGACATGTCACAGCTCTGGGGCTCACGACGTCCGGAGACGGGCGCGGGAGCTGGGTGCAGCCAGGCAGGGGTGAGGGGCAGCACCCGCACAGCCCCCACTGGGGAGAGCAGGGCTGGCCAGACCCTGCCCACGGGCTGCAGGATGGAGGTGAGGGAAGAAGAAATTAGTAACGGTACTTTCACTTCCCGTTGGGGAAGCGGAGGGACGGGGCGCAGGAAGCCCGCGGCAGCTGATGCCGGCAGATCTCGTGCCGGAGCCAGGGAAGTCCTGTCTGCTGGAGGCAACATCCTGGAACCAGGAGCTTGTGAAACGCAGCTATTGCCCAAGTGCAGCCCCCAGCACGGCCGTGCCCTGCAGCGCTGCAGCCCCAGGAGGCCCTGAGGGATGGGGAGAGCAGAGCCGGGGGGGACGGTCTGTGCTGGAGGAACCCGGCACGTGGGGGATCAGGGCTGGAGAGATGGAGGCTCTCGGACCCACTCTGCCCTTCCTCGTGTTTCGGACAGGACCTTGCAGGCTGCCTGGCAGACGCACAGCAAAAGCCCATCAGACTTCATGTGGCTACAGCTTTGGAGAGCGGCACCGCAGTCACTGTCGGCTCTTGGATCCAGGGTAGGAAAACAAGGACACAGCAGCTCCGCAGGCCTGGTGCTGCTGGTGCCAGCTGGAGTGGGAAGAGCCATGTCCCACAGGCACCCAGACAGCATCCATGGGCTGCGATCCTGCCATCAGTGCCTGTCCCAATCCATCCTTGGGTTGAGGAGCACACAGGCAGAGCTCATTTTGCCCAAAGAGAAGCAGCCAGGAGCAGAGGAGAAGGTTGGAAGGCGAAATCCCCACCTGCAGCCCCGTGGTGCCTGGACATTGCTGCTGCCCGTCGTCAGCGCTTTGCTGGGTCTTGCTCGGTGTGGAGGAGAGCCTGTCTCCTGTCCGTGACACCACATCTCGGCACGGTGGTTTCAAAACAATGTTTAAGACATTCAGGATGAGCAATGAGGAACCAGAACCTCTCCCATGAGGAGAAATGACATTTTATGGGAAGCAGCCCAAAGAGGAAGCAAAACCAGGAAATGTTCCTTCTGGGTTTGAGCACATTTGAAAGTTCAGCTAAAAAAGCTCTTCAAACAGCTCAAACCCTGACCAAACACTCCCGTGTTTGGTGAGGAACAGCTGAACACACGTCCAGCATGGGCTGGTCCCAGCAGGGCTTCTTGCAGGGGATGCCAGGAGGGAGCTGAGCGTGAAATCCTGCCCTGCCCAACCCAGCCCTTCAGAGGGGAAAGGCTTTGCCTGACGGGCAGCTCTGCCAGTCCCGGGAGCGCGAGGGCTGCTCCGCTGGGGAAGGACCGATCCTCCCAGGGCTGCCAGGGCTGGGGTTTGTTGGGCTGTACGTGCAGGAAAGGGGCATCATCAGACGGGAGCGTGGGGCCAGGAGGGCACGGAGCTGCGGGAGGTCCCTCCCTGTGCTGCTGGCTGTCCCTCACCCAGGGCTGCAGGTCAGGACCCCCTCCTTGCTGTCCCCAGGCCACCCCCCGGTCCCCAGGTCAGGGCTTCCTCTGTCCGCACACGCTCCTCAGCACGTGTGGGCAGTTCCCGATCCTGCCCACAGCTCTTTCTGCATCTCTCCGGTGATGCAGTGGCCCGAAGCACCCTGCGATTGCCTGCTGGGGCTGCCTGGGGACCGGGGTGTTGGCTGGGGCTCTGCTCCATCCCCAGCAGCCACCAGCTCGGCTCTGGTGGGCTCGCTGCCACACCGAGCCCCTTCCCAGGGGAGCCCCCGGCGAGGGCTGCCTGCACTCCGCTGTCCCCGGGACGCTTGGCAGACGCAGGGCAGCGCGGCAGGTGCTGTCACTCCTCGGGCTGCCAGCAAGGACATCCAGACACCTTTGCCTTCTGCAAGGAAATCTGCCCACATCCGTTCCGCACGGTGCCACAACCACCCGGGAATTCCCCGGTGCCAGGCCCTGCGGGCTGGTGCCAGAGGCATCGCTGCTGCCGCTGCTCTGGAGCCACGGGGCAGGGCCGTGGGCTGGGGAAACACAGGGAAAACCCCGGGGACTCCGCGAGAAAAGCGAGAACAACCTGGCTGGTTTGGGGACATTGGAAAAGAGAAGTCCACGGCCAGAAATAAATAAAACCTCCCTCTCTCTGTTTCCAGCCAGGACAAGCTCATGGCCACCAACAGGTCAGGGCTCCGACCAGCCACCCTGGGTGTCCCCGGGCCCACAGGGACCCGCAGCTCGGCAAAGTACTGTCAGCGTGGAGATGGGAGGCTGCAGCTCCTGCCCGCTCCCATGCATGTGGGTTTGCTGCCGCTAGCGCTGCCCACCATCACCTGCAAGTCCCTGGCAACTTTTGATCCAGCAGCATCTAAAAATACAGCAGGGGACGCGCGGGGGCTCCTCCGCTCTTGTTTTCCCAGCTGCGGGATCGCCGCGACCCGGCCCCAGCTGTTTCCGGAGCCAGACGGGCTCTCTGCCAGCGCCGTGTCGCCGCTGACGCCAGTCCTGACCGCTGCCTCAAAACCGGGCAGCCAGGAGCACCCCGACACTAATAAAGCAGGAGCCCGGCAGGACACGGCGAGCAGCTGCACCCGGCGGACAAGGACGCTGTGTGCAGGGACAGGGGCACAAGCAACGAGGGTCCCAGCAGGACCCCAGCCCCAGAGACCGTGGCCGATGCTGCGCTCATCACCCTCACCCTCCCTCTGTCCCAACGTCCCAGTGACGTCCGGCAGTCCCGTGGGACCAGCACTTCAGCCAGAGCATCTCCTGAGCCCGCTGCAGGCTGCCATCCCCCCGGACAGGCGGGCTCCTCTTACGGCACGTCAGCTTGTGGCACGAGCTCCGGGAGACAAAAGGGGACACAGAGCCAAGGGGGATGATTTTACAGAAAAGTAAAAATAAAAATGCAGGAATGGTGACCTCGGGCAGAGCCGGGGGGATCTGAATGGGGGCTCTGTGCCGGCGGAGGAGCAGGGCAGGAGGCCACATGCAGCCAGTCCTGGCAGCTGGTCGGGACAAACAGGACGTGGAGAAAGGGAGCAGAGGAGGAGGGTGAGCTCATGGGGTCAGGGGCCCCAGGACGGTACCCGGGAGCCCCCCGGGAGCTCTGCCCAGCACCCCTGCTCCCCCCTCCAAGACGTGCTGTCCCAGGGAGGCAGGAGGGCATGGGGAGGGCTGGATCCAGCCCCGCTGGGTGCATTTGCAGGGGGGGCTGGTTTAGCACAGCTGGTAAGAGCACCCCAGGACCCGGGCCGGCAGCTGCTGCCCTCGGGCACTGCATAGTGCTGGCATGGTGGGGTCCCACTGGGTCCTTCCCCTCCTGCTCCCCAGCACCAGTGCTCCAGAGGGGTCCTACCTGTTGGCGTGGGCCCCCAGCAGCCCCGCTGCCTCCCAGAAGGTGTATGAGCCAAAGTTTGTTCCTGGGCTCATTTCAGAGGTAACCAGGCAATTAAGGAAGGTCAGAGCATGAGCTCACGCCCCCCTCGCACTCAGCACCACTGTGAAAAGGCTGAAGCAGAGTGTGTGAACCAGCCCAATTAAAGGAGCAATTGGCCACTGGTGGGGAGGGAGGCACTGGCCCAGTTTCCATCAGGGCTCCTGGGCAGACGGCTCAGACCGGGTCTGAGCCACGGGCCAGCCCTGTGTGGAGCTGTGGCCGTGCCTGTGGGTCCGGAGCCACATGATGGGCTGCAGCCCGGCGCTCCGACCCCACTCCCCACAGCTGAGCCCCTGCCCCCCCGGGGCAACCGTGGGCACCTGAGCTCTTCCAGCACTCATGATCTGTGCTGGTGATGACGGGGCTCTCGCTGGCTCCCGAGGAAATGGGAAGCAAACGCAAACCCTCCCTGGCGCCGTCCTCCCGCCGAAGAAGCCAGCAGCCCAGCTGTACCTCCTCCCGTCTCGGCTTGTGTTCACAGCGTGTCCTTTGGCCGCTCGCTAACCCCGCACAAATGTTCATCATCCAGACTGCCCCGGCAGCGCGCAGCCCACGCTGCGGCTGTCCCACCCATCCCAGTCCTGTCCCCCGTCCCAGCCCTGGTCCTGTCCTTGAGTCGGTGCCCACGAACACGACAGTGAACACGACGTCAGCCTGAGCGGGGAGCGGAGGGGCCGGGAGCGCTGGACGCTGTGCCCAGGGACCACAGGGCCGTGCCGAGCCGCGGGTTGCGTTAGGACAGACCAAATCTGTGGCCTTGGCTCTTACACTGACTGTTTTTGCATGGCTCCCGGTTGCTAAATCGCAGATCTGCCTTCGAGTAGGTACTTTCCGTGGCTGAAACATCCCAAGAGCCTTAAGAGACACTTTTCTCCTGCCACGCGTTCAGGCCAGTTCAGAAATGAGAGCGCGGAGCTGCGCGGTGCGCAGATTTGAACAGGAACCAGTCCCCGTGGTGCATGTCCGCACTGGCCTGTGCGAGGGGAACCACTGCCAGCAGCGCGGGCCTGCGTGTGCGCACACACACGTGTACACACACACACGTGTACACACACACATATGTGTACACACACGTGTACACACACATATGTGTACACACACACACATATGTGTACACACACACACGTGTACACACACCCCCACACACACACCCCCCCACACCCACACACTCGCAGCTTTGTGCTTTCCCGGTGCCGGGAAGCATCCCCCCGCGCCAGGAGCGGGAGCCGCTCCGCGGGCGGGGGGCAGCGGAGAGCCCCTGCCCGGCACCGTGCCGCGGGGGGGGGGGTCCTGCCGCCCTCCTGCCGTCCCCCGCACGCCCCGCGGGGCTTTTTTCTCCGGCGGTCTTGCACGCTCCCCAGCGCCCCCGGGGGACGGAGCCGGCGCCGCGTCCGCCCCTGCCCCCCCGCCCGCTGCCACCTCGGGGGCACCCGGCTGGGGGGGCCGGGGGGGTCTCCCCGAGAGGAGCCGCCGCCTCGGGGACAGACGGCGGGCGCTCGCCCCGGCCCGGCAACGCTCGCAGCGGCGGGAGCGATGCCGGGCGCTCCCCGAGCCGCCCCCCGCCAGCCCCCTCCCCCGGCCCGCCCCGCCGCGCTCGCTCTTTCTTCGTCTTTTCTTTCTTTTTCCTTCTTTTTTTTTTTTTTTTTTTTTTTCCCCCAGAAGAGGCGCGGCGGGCGGAGGGAGCCGGGCCGGGGCCGACGGGGCCGGGGCTGCCCGCCCCCGCCCGCCCTCCCCCAGCTCGGGGACGCGGCGGCGGCCGGGGCAGAGCGGCCGGTGACGGCGGGCCGGGGCGGTGGGGCAGCGCCCGGCCCCGGGCAGGACGAGGGGAGGGACGGTTGGTGCTCCCCGGCCCCTCCGCCACTTCCCAGTAAACATGGTAATTCCTTCGGTTTTCCTCTCCTTTCCGCTGACCCTCCCCGCTCGCTGCCGGCCCCCGCCAGCACCTGCGGCCCTCCCGGGCACGGGGCGGGCATCGAGAGCGAAGGCGGGATGGGGGGCGAAGGCGGGGGTGGGGCGCAGAAGTGGGGTGTGAAGGCGGAGGTGGGGGGCGAAGGTGGAGGGGACCATCGGCCGCTCGGGCAGGCGCGTGCGGGGCTGCAGCCCGTGATGCTTCACCTTCCCTGCGAAGTTTGGCAGGGGATGGGGTGCACCAAGTGGGTGGTAGCGCGTGAACCTTGCCCGGTGTGCCGGTGCGGGCTGCTCGGCAGATCAGCCCTGCGCTGGCCATCTTGTTTGTCACCGCAGCCGGCGCGCGCCGTTGCCCTGGGCTCCCGGGCGATGCGGTGCTGAGCGCTGGGGCTGTTCGTTAGCGTGTGCGTCGTGTCCTGCCAAACTCCCTGACAGCGAGAGCTGCAGGAGGGGGAGAGGAATTGGTATTCAAGGCTGGTCCCAGCACTCAAACCTCGCTCCTTCCTGAGCAGGCGGGAGAAAGGAGACGGAGCTGAGTGACCCTGTGGCTTTGGGTACGAGTTAAACAACTTTACAGCACTGAAACGCCAAAGCTCGGCTCGGCTCGTTGGCAGAAACCACTTCAGAAAATATGGGTATTTGGGGAGAAATATCAATCTCTATTTAACAGCACTTTGGCTTATTAAAATGGAAATAGCTTTGCAAATGTAAATCTCCTTATGCTCCCTAATGCCTTTTGTTTCGGTTCTGCGCTCCCCCGCAGCTGGCGGGGGGACGTGGGCTAATGGTGGCTTTTGGCTTTCTAAGGGCTTCGGCCGGCCTGGCCTCAGCTGCTCCCACGAACACTGTGCCGCTGCGCCATGGTCACCCCAAAAACCTCCCCCAGTGATAAGTGTGTGGTGACATCAGTTTAGTCATTCCAGGCCCAAGTGTCCCCCAGCACCAGGTGGGCCGGGACTGGTGCCTCCCCCAGCCAGCGTGTCTGCCCCGGCGCCGGCTCCCACGGTCCCTGCCGCTGGATGAAGTCCCTGCGGCTTTGTCTGTTCCGTCGAACCACCCGCTGGCGCGTCCCTTTGCTGTGGGGTTTTGGTGGTGATTTGGAAGATTTTTCCTTTCCCCCCTGCCGCAGGGCTGTCCCCAACTCAACACCCTGAGTTTATCCAGCCACTTTACCCAAACTCCGGGTGTTTCTCCCCAAGATGCGGGACTGGGCATGGGAGCCAGACAGCGTGTGCCGTGGCCCGGGGAGGCTGCTCTGGGGTTGTGGGGGACAGTGGTTCAAGAGGCAGCAGGAATGGATGGGACTGCTGGAAGCACGTGCCTTGGCCCTGTCGGACCACAGTCTGCGCCCCCCACCCTGCAGAGCCCTCCCCGGCAGCGCGGCCGAGCCGGGGAACAGCCGGGTTTGGGGCTGCTCATTGCCCCATGGCACAGCCTGCCCGGAGCCAAGCCCCGACGGCCCTGGTCTCCAGGGGCCTGGCTTGTCTTTCTGCTTTCTTTGGGTTTTTTATCAGTGCCACATGAGCTCGGCCAGGGAAAGCTTAATTCGGTGTTAAAACAGCTGGTTTGTGGATGTGCCAGGGCTGCACAAGGGGGACTCTGACATGAGCAGACCGGTGGTCCGACGGCAGAGAGCCTGGCAGGGAACGTACCTGCGGACCATGGCACTGAGAAGGGACTTGCTCTCCTGTTCTGCTCAGGCCCCAGGGCTTCTCCTGCCAGGCCTGAGGGCAGGAGATTCCTGCGTGGAAACATGGAGAAAAAGTCAAGAAGAATTAACCAAAGGGTGACTGCAAAGTGCTTTAGCTAAAGCGCATTAAAGCTAATTAAGCTGAATTAGCTGAGGCCACTTTGTCTCTGTATGGGCTCCCAGGCCAGGGATGAGCTGCCTGAAACTAATGCTCACCTTCAGCTAATCCCACTTTCGGCTAATCCCACCTTCGGCTAATCCCACCTTCGGCTAATCCCATTCAACTTCCCGGGTGCCGGTGCAGGAGCTCAAGGATGACGGTGAGCCACGGCTGCCCGAGGCGCAGGACCCGGCTGCCGTCCCAGCTGCCACGAGGACATCCCTGTGGCCGCTCCCCACCGGCTGCCTCCAGCCCTTGGGGTCCCTCCAGCATCAAATCTGGAGCCTGGCCCTGGGTGATGGGCCTGGCTTTGCCGTGGGCTGCAGCCAGAGGTAGAGCTTGGAGCTCCTTGGTGCCCGGCGGCTGGTGGAGGTGGCACACACCATGTCTGCAGGAGGAGGAGGAGGAGAAGGAGAGGTGTCCCGCTGCAGATCAGCAGGTCCGTGGCCAACCAGGCTGGGCCTGATCCTGCACCGCGCAGAAACCTGCATCCCTCTGGCAGCAACACCACTTCCAGCAGAAAAGGCGCCGTTTGCCCACCCGTCCCAGCCTGGTCTGTGGTTTCCCGAGGAGCTGGAGAAGTCTCCGTCTTTCCCGCTTGCTGATGGGCTCCTTGTGGCAGCCCTGCCTGTAGTCACCCCCGCGCCGCCTGTAACGCAGCTGGGATTTAACGGGAGCCGTCCGGTGCCTTCCGCCCAGCCGACGTCTCCTGCAAAGCTGGGAGAGCAAACTCGGAACCGCCAGCTCACGCGTGGCATGAAGCCGGCGTGTTGGCCGCGGTGCGGGAGCGGCGCAGGGGAGGGGGCTGTATCCCGGCGGAGCGCTTCCCAGAAAACGCTCCAAGGACTGAGTCTGAGTTCGGCCAATTCGGCGATGGGTCTGAACCAAAACACCCTATCCATCTTGAGATGTTTGTCCTTCCTCCCATCCGCTGCATTCCCACAGCTGAGCCGGCACATCCCCACGCTCCCTGTCTGGCTCAGCTTAACCCCTTGGCTGCTGCAGCTCCTCCGCCTCCGCACGGCCAGCGCTGCCGAGCGGGGCCACGGGCTGCACCCGAGGCTCATCTCAGGCTCCTTAAACCACGCCGGCACTGGGAGCCAGACCCGGCCGTGCTCGTTATCCCTGGCTGCGCAGTGCTTGGTGTGCTCTACACCCAGTTCCTCCCCAGTTTCCAGCCCAGGAAGGTCTGGAGCCCCGCGAGCTCAGCGGCGTTGCCAGTGTGGACGTAGCAGTGCCGTGGCAGAGGCGTGGTGCAGCGCGGAATGGTGGGCACAGGCTCCGTGGGGGAGACGGCGTCCCGCTGCAGGGCCGCTCTCCCCACTGGTGATGCTTTCCTCCCGCAGGACGCCGGGTCGCTGGATGCGGCGGTGCAGAATGCCCTCCGGGCCCTCTACCCCCCGTTTGAAGCCACGGCCCCCACGGTCCTGAGCCAGGTGTTCCGACTGCTGGAGACCAGCTACCAGGGGGACGGGCTCTGCTGCCTGCTCCACTTCCTCATCCCGGCCAAGCGGCTTTTCGAGCGCGTGCGGCAGGCCGCCTGCGTAAGCCCCCACGCTGCGGTGCCCCGCGCCTCGTGCCCACCCATGGGGGGTTCGCCCTGGAGCATGGTGCCCACGCAGCCGTGCCCTGCGCTGGGCTGCAGCTGCAGGCTCCATCTCTGCATGTCCCCCTCTCCGTCCCCGCAGAGGGGACTGTGGTGTGCCCAGCTCCCTGGGACGGCTCTGGCATGGAGCCTGGCACATGTGGTCCCTGCAGTAAGGGTAGGGGACTCCTGGGTCACCTTATCTCACCCTGGGGAGGCTACAGTGGGAGTTTCCCCTCTGTTAGCTCATGGGGAGCATGCAGCACCCTAGGAAGGGCCATGGGCTTGGGGGAGGCTTGCAGGACCCTGCTCTGGGTCGGCTCAGGGACATCCCATGGAGTCACCAGGCTCTTCAGTCCCCATGGTGGGAAGCGCAGAGCCGGGCAGCGGGAGCGTGCGGGGCCGGCCGGGAGGGTATGGAGCCGTTGGGGGCTCTGGCTCACACGCTGTGTTCTTCCTCCCTCCCAGGCTCCCTACTTTAACTGCATCTTTCTCCATGAAGGCTGGCCCTTGTGTCTTCACGAGAAAGTGGTCGTCCACCTCGCGCCCCTCAACCCCCTCCTGCTGCGCCCCGGGGACTTCTACCTGCAAGCGGAGCCCTGCGAGGAGCGCTCGGCGCGCATCACCGTCAAGCACCTCTCGCACGACCTGCGCACGGTGGAGGAGACGCCCGTCCCCGAGGCCGCCTACGCGCTGCTCTTCACCAACGAGTGGCTGGAGGAGATCAACTGTGACCACACCAGGGACCCCCTGCACACCTGCCTGGTGGCCACTGAGAATGGCGTCGCCGCGCTGCCGTGGAGCCGGATCGCCACACCGGAGTTTGTCGACAAGCCCAGGGCTGGAGCTGACGGCGTGCCCGCGGGGACCTGGCATGGCCCTGCTCCTGAACCTGCAGCTGAGCCAGCGGCACCCAGCGCGCCCATGCCCCCGCGGCACGGCGGACGCCCCAGTGCCCTACGGCAACGTCGCGGGCACCGTCCCAGGCTGCAGGGTCACCTCTCGGAAGTCGAGCCAGGGAAGGTACCCAGGGCTGATCAAGGTGGACCAGGCTGGGCTGCAGAAGAAGCCGGCCACGCTGGCCATGCCCAGCCTCTGCGAGATCATCAGCCAGAACCTGGAGGGGGAGTACGTGGACCTGCTGGAGCTCTCCCAGGAGCAGCTTGACCTCCTGGCCAGGTCCCTGCCACCCACCCGCCCGGCGGGGCCGATGGGGGCCAGGGCCAAAGCGATGCTCCCCTGGGCGAGCAGGGAGCCGAGGGCAGACCCCTGGCCCTGCCTGGGGGCACCAAGCTCAGAGGAGGGTCCCTGCACCCCGTGCCTGGGGAGGAAGCTGGGCCAGGAGAAGGGGCCACATGGCCTGCGGTGCCGCCACCGTGACTCCTACCTGGCCGCGCTGCAGAACCCGGTGAACTTCGGTCCTGGGCTGATGGCCGCCATCCTGGAGGAGCCCGACGGCCCTGGCCCCGAGCCATCCCCCGCCACCTCCCGTGAGCACGGGAGCGGGGCCCGCAGCCCCGTGCTCCTCACCCGCCGTCCCCGCCGAGCGGGTCCCGAGGCGCAGGTGGGGGCCGTGGCACAGCAGGGCAGCCCTCGGCTCCCCCAGGCTCCAGCCACAAGTTCTCCTTCCTGAAGGGCACGCGGCTTGGCGCGGCCCCCGGGGATGAAGGAGCCACCAGCCAGCACGAAGGGGCCTGGAAGAAGGCGTCTGCCATCTACTCGCCCCGGATGGGCAGAGCCAAACCAGCCGGGAAAGGTACCATATGAGTGGGGCTGCGGCACCTGCCTGGGCTCGGGGGAGCTTTTGCATTTCTCTGCATGTGGCACGTCGCCAGCTCCTCTCTCCTCTGTCCCCACGGGCAGGTACGGATGCGGCAGCCATTGCCCCGGCAGAGGAACGGTCCCTGAAAGCACCAGCTGCAAGGATGGTCCCTCAGTGCCTGGCACCAGCACCCCTGGCCGAGAGCCACCGGCCTGGCAAGACCTGCACACCGGGCTGCTGCACTCGGGCATCGTGTGCCTGCCAGGTACCGCCAGCACAGCAAGACCCCCGGGGCGGTCGGGAGAGGCCTCGGGAGGGATGGGGAGGGGGTCCTCCGGAGGGCTGCTGGAGGGGGTTCTCGGGAGGAAGGTTTCAGGGCTTTGCTGGAGGCCAGAAGCTCCCAAGCAGAAAATTTCCTTTCAGCTGGGTGAAAAAATGAAAGCCATAAAGGCGAGCAGCCTGCTCGGAGCAGCTGCCCGGGCGCCAGCCCTCCCACACCATTCCTCTCCAATGAAGCCGTTCAGCTTTTCGCTGCCAAACGCTAAACGTTTGGCCTCTTCCTTTCCCAGGAACTGAAAAACAGCCACAAAACCATCTTTTTTTTTTGGGAAAAATGTCCCCAGCAGCTCTGCCCTGGCATTTCCAGGCCGGCGTTCGTGCCGAGGACATGCTGCAGAGGTGCTGCCCCGCCGGAGGGGCCAGGGGAGGTGGCACCAGGGTGGCTGTGGCACTGCAGCAGCTGCACCGTGTTAACCTGGGCTGAGCCCCCCGAGCCGAGCTGGGGCAGAGCCCGCGCCCCGCAGCAGCCATCTCTGCCTGGCGGGCAGCAGCAAGGCTGGTGGGAGCCCCGGCCCCGTGGGGAGCTCAGTGCTGGGGTGGCTGCCAAGGGGTCACTCGCCCCGTTGCCCGCAGGGAGCTCGGACAGGCTGGGCAGGGCCCTCCTCCAGGTGACCACCCGCGGCAGCGCCTGGGAGGCTGCGTGGTGCTCGGCTGCTGAGCTGGCCAGGCTCATCCTCTACCTCTGCTCCCTTCCCAGGTAAGGGCCAGGAGGATCTGCCGGGACCCCTTGGCTGCTTCCCAGCGCAGGGGTCCCTGGCAGCCCCAGGCCAAGCAGGATGGATGCCCAGCATCCTGCACATGCTGTGTTGGGCACTGTGTCCACTGTCCGGGCTGCAGCCGGCCCCGTGGCTGCTGTGCCGTGCCCCTGCTGAAGGCACGCGGCACCGAAAGTCTGGCACTGCCCTTGGCTGGGGCATCCCGTGGGGCTGAGGCCGTTGCGGGCAGCTGCTCGTTCCTCCTGCCCTCACCCAGCTGCCTGCGGGCGTGGAGCTGCCAGAGGGGGCTTTGAGTGGGTCCTGCCCAAGAGGGACCCCACTTCATGTGCCACCTCTAACCAATGCCCTCCACCTCCTGCCTGGTTTTCCCCTGCTAGGCGAGAAGCAAAGGACAGCGGGCTCACCATCGTGGTGGATGCCAGGAAGCAGCCTCCCGCTCCCATCCTGTTCTCAGCTCTCCGCTCTGTCCAGGTACACTGGGCTCTGCGTGCCTGTGCCACAGACATGCCAGGGAGTTCCTGCCCAGGAGCGAGCACTGCTGCCCTTTGGGGGGTCCCTCGGAAGCCACCCTGCGCCCGCCGCACCATGCAATCCCTGGCTGGCAGCAGCTTCTGCAGCAGCCCCTGGCACTGCCACGCCTGAGGCCGCAGTTTTTCCATCGCTGGCAGATGGAACCCGTGAGCGCGGCGGTGCAGATTTGCCGAGGCAGCTCTCGGCTGCCTGCGGCTGCATCACGGTGCCCTTGTGCAGAAAACTTCGGTCCCAAACCGTGCGGCACCGGCGGTTTGGGACCGAAGGTCCCTTCCCAGCCCTGCAGGATCTGGCCTCAGCCTCGCCACCACGGTGCGCCCCACAACCCTCCAGCACCCCCCTGGCTGAGCTCACCTGGAAGCCAGCCCCACCGCAGCAGTTGATTGTCCTGGCAGGGTTTCCGTGCCAGTGCCGAGGCAGCGCTGCGGGAGTGCCCTGTGCTGTCCTGGGGGCCGTGGGGACCCCCCAGCCACAGCATCCTTCGCCTCTGCATGCTCAGGGCATCAGGGCTTGGCTGCAGCCTGTCCGGTAAATCCCACACCAGCCCCGAAGCTCCCCATGCGGAGAAGCGTCGCTGGTGCGAAGGGTTTTGCTCACGAGGTTCTTTCCGCTGGTCCTTTCTGCGGGGGAGCTGGTGGTTGGGAGGGGGTTGTGGCCTGAGCGACCCTGTGCCACTTCCCACACCGGCGAGCTCGAGACCTCTTCCTTTGTAATGAGCTCACCAGCCTCAGCCAACTCGGGCAACGGAGCCCTGGCATCACCGCGGGTAACCTGGAGCTGTGCCATGGGGTTTGCTGTGGTGACTCTTCCCCGCTTCCCACAGAGCATCTCACCAGGCTGCATCCATACCGTGCTGCTGCTGGCCGAGAAGGAGCTGGTCGCCCACCGCGAGAGGCTGCCCGAAGTGCAGGTGAGCCTGGCCCTGGCTCCAGCCCCTCCTCGTGTCCCCCCGTGTCTCCCACGGGAAGAGCAGAGCCAGAGTGGAAGGAGCCTCCCGCCTCTGGAGATGCTGCGAGTGGAGCTGCGGCACAGCACGCTCAGCCCTGCGGCATCCAGCGCTCCTGGGGCCACAGCGCTGCACGGGTTAATGGGGCAGGGTGCTCGGGGTGCGAGGGGGCTGTGGCCCCTGCTTTGGGCTGTCCCTGGGGGTGTCTGGCGGGGGGACCCGGCATGGTCCCACGAGCTCACGAGCCCCGTGCCCCACAGGTGGAGACTGTGGCATCACTGAAGGCTCTGGGCCGCTACATCGACAGCTCCCAGCTGACACCGGAGCTGGACGGCACCTTCCCCTACTGCCACGGCGAGTGGGTGCGATTCTTCCAGGTGTCTGTTACCACGCCGCCAGCCATCGCCTCACCTCCCCACGGTGCCCCTCTGTCCCCACCACGGCTTCTGTGTCTCAGCCATCCCTGGAAAAGCGACAGGAAAGCCCAGGAGAGGGGAAGGAAAGGAGAGCTCTGAGCCCAGGAGGGCAACCCCCTCCTGCCTGCTCCTGCCCACCTCCACGCTCCCTTCCTGCTTGGCTTTAACCCAGTCCCTGCAGTATTCCCTGCTGTCCTGGCACAGTTCCTCCTCCTTGTCACTCACCAACCTGGGCTGCAGCACCAAGGACACTGTTGCATCCTCCACAGCCAGGAGGAAATGGCCTGCCTCTTGTAGGCAGGGTCGGTACCTTGAGTTAGTTAATTAGTTAACTCAGTCCAGCTGGGTGATAATGATCTGATGCCATACCTCCTCCTGGCGGGCTGCCCAGCACCCAGCCCCACTCACCACCCGTGTCCCCCACCTGCAGAAGCTGCATCCCTTCACGGCTGGCCTTGAGCACGCGTCTGAGCTGCTGCAGAGCTGCATCCAGGAGCTGCGGAGCGCCGATGCGCTGGCAGGAACGCAGGTACCGGCCCTGCGGCACCGCGGCTCGCGGGCATTTCCAAAGAGCCCGTCTGCAGTCCTACACGCAGCAACGTTTCACCTCGGTGCAAGCGCTCCCGGAGCAGCTGCTCCCGGCACGGGGCTCTCCCCTGTCCCCTTCGCTCGTCCCTCGGTGCAGCCCCAGGTGCCCCCACTGTGCCGGCCTGGGAGCTGCTAGTGGTTCCCCAGGTGAGATGTGTCCAACCCTCCTTCCGCAGGATGCGGCTGCTGGCATCGGGAGGCACCAGGAGCTGATGCAGAGGGTGCTGAGCGACCCGCAGCTGGTGCAGGTGCAGCGCGAGGGGGGGGCCGTGCTGGCCCGGCTGCGCAGGGAGGCCGCCCGCCTCAGCGCCTTGGCACACGTCAGGTAGGAGTGGGCGGCTTCGCTGGGAGAGGGGTGCCAACGCCTGGGACCCCCCTCCCCGGGGACAGCCCGGTCCCAGTCAGCACTAGCTGCTTTCCCGCTCGCCCCGGGGCTGATGCTGCACTGCTTCCTGCCCTGCAGACCCGCCCCGAGCCGGGAGCGCGCGTCTCTGACGGCCCTTTGCGGGATTTCCCAGCTGGCGAGGGATGCGGGTCCCTCCGAGGGTCTCCTGCCCCTGGACCACGCTCCAGTACGGCCCGGCGAGCCCTGCGGCGAGGCCTCGGGGCTGCTCTCGGGCAAAGCCACTAGATGGGGCCAAGCCCCGGCCGTGCTGCGTGTGTCCAGTGATGCATGTCCGGTGATGCCGCATGTGTCCGGCAGTGCATGTCCGGTGATGCCACATGTGTCCAGCAATGCATGTCCGGCGATGCCATGTGTGTCCAGCGATGCCACGTGTGTCCAGCGATGCCACATGGTCCAACAATGCCATGCCCGTGCGGCTGCACTGCACATGTCCGGCAGTCGCTGCGTGCCAGCAGCACTAATCCTGCTGCTCCCTCTGCTCCCCACTCTCGGCTGGGCCAGGCGACACCGGCAGCCAACGCTCTCCCACCCCGTGTTCCCTGGCACCCGTCCTGCTCTGTGGGACAGGGAGGTGTCGGGGCATGTACATGGCTGGGTGCTCCCCAGCAGTGTGCCCGGCTAGTGCCCTCCTGTCCCGGGTGGGCGCTGAGGGTGCACGAAGTGGGTGGGGGGGTCTCTTGGTCAGGTCCTGACCCGGGCACCTGCTGGGCTGTCGCCAGCCACACGTGCTGGGTCATTGCCCGTCCACTCGCTCGGCTCCCGGCTGCCCGCTTGGTCACGTGCCAGCGCCCGCTTCCAGGGAGCTGCCCCATGCAGAGGCTCCTGCCTGCCGGAGAGCTGCCTCGGCTGGCGTCCTCCAGCGCAGCCAGCAGCTCACCCCGCGGTACCTGGCACTGACGGCCGCTCTCCTGCCAATGGCCAGGACCAGCATGGAGTCGGCCGAGGGGCTGTACAGCCGGCTGGAGAAGGAGCTTCATGAGCTGGTGTCCCAGTCCAACAGCTGCCTGGAACACCTGGAGTTCCTCCGAAAAGTCCAGGAGCTGGAGGTTGAGTTCGGCAAGGTGAGTGGGCATCCCTGGGTGCGGCAAGTTGAGGTTGCCAAGCGTTTTGGGCACATTTCCTCGGTTTCTGATGATGAAGGATGCCCAGAGAATAGCAGGATTGCCTGAGCTTTGATGTTAATTACGGGACGACTGTGCGTAACTGTGCCTGGGATGGGATTCCCCGGTTGGGGAAGGAAAGGGAGGTGCCGCGGAGGCGCCACTGCCGGCAGCTGGTCCCGGCTGACCGCTGGCACCGCTCTCTCTCGCAGCTGGGGTGCTGGCTGGACGGGAGGCAGCGGCACGGGCTGCAGGAGATGGGCGACAAGGAGCGGAGCCCCGACAGCTTCCAGGGCTCTGACGAGCCGTTTGACGAGTTCCTCGCCCAGGCAACAGTATGTTTGGAGGGGGCTTTTCCCTACCATCCATCCCTCGGGTGTTGTTGCTGTTAGGGGCTCCGCGCCTGCCTGGCGCTTGGCAAACTGAAAATGCCCAATTAGAAACGTTGAACGTTGTTACAAAGTTTGCTACAATCAGCCCAGATCCCCAGGTTTGGAAGGAGGGTGTCCCATCCCAGTCCGGCTGGATCATGCTCCGGTGTCCAAGCCCGGCTTTGCCAGGGTCTCTGGGCAGCTCCACTCTGGGGAGGGGGACGGTTCCATGGCTCCTTGGTGCGCTTGGGGCTGGGGTGGCCGTTCCTGACCCCTCCTGCGCTCCATCCCTCGCAGCCCCCTCCGTCCCGCAGCGCTGGCTGCCGAGCCCAGACGTCCATCCAACATCAGACTAGGTGACGACCAGGATTTGTTCTTCCCGTGCCCCGAGATGTGGGGCCCTTTAATGACCTGCGCTGCAGGGAGGACGAAGCGCGGTGACGGCGCTCAGGACAGGACGATGCGTTTTGTGCCGTTAGAGCGAGCCAGGGCAGAGCAGAGATTTGGAGAATGCCCGTTCCCTTTGTTTCTTCTCACTTGCCCAGAAACTCTCCCCGTGTAGCGTCGATAGCGCCGCGGAGCGCTGACCTGCAGCCAGCCTCCCCCTGCGCCCGCGTCCCAGCACCACGTCCCAGCGCCGGTCTCGGAGCGCGGAGCTTGTTCCTTCCTGCCGTCCCTGCAGGCGCAGTACCGGCGCGGTTTGGCGCTGTGTCAGGAGGCGGCCGAGGTCCAAGACGCGGCGTTCCCGGAGGCAGAGCCCTTCCAGGTGGCCGCAGCCCCTGTTCCAGACGAAGCTGATGAGCTTCTGCAGGCAGGTGGAGCGGCGGCAGGCGGAGCAGGAGCTGCTGCAGGAGCTCGGCCTCTTCTCCAGCAAGGTGAGCGCGTGGGCTCTGCTCCTGCCGGACCCGGTGCCGGCGGGGCAGCCATGGCAGCAGCCGCTTTTCGACGTCTTTTCTAGATCGCAGGGCTGCGGCCGGAGTGCGGGCAGTGCTCGGGCCGGGGGACGCGTGGGGAGGGCCGGGCGCTGCGGTGCCTGCAGAACTCCCTGCAGAAGCTGTCGGTGGATTTGGCCCTGGAGAAGCTGCAGGAGATGAAGGCTCAGGTGCGCAGGATGCAGAGCAGCCGAGGGCTGGCAGGCTGGACTGAGGCACGGCACAGGTACCGGGAGAGCCGGCAGATCCTGGAGGAGATGCTGGCAGAGCTGCGGGAGGCCTGGGGAGGGCATGCTGACGGGCAGGGAGATGCCTTTGGCTCCCCCAGCTCGGGGTCCACAGCCCCTCGCAAGGAAGCCCCAGTCTGCAAAGCAACCGCCAGCCCCAAGCCAGCGGTGCCAGAGGGCCAGGGGGCGCGGAGCAGCCCGAGCCCAGTGCCAGGGGCCAGGACAGCCCCGGGCCGGCAGCGTTCCCAGCCCCACGCTGGCTGCGGAGCTGAGCGAGGCCACCGCCCCACCGCCGAGCTCCCCACAGCCCCACTGCCCGGGGGGGCCAGGGCCGGCCGTGCCTCCCGCTGCCACAACTCTGCTGACACCCCGCTCCGGAAAGGCGAGAGCGGAGCCTGCCCAGGGGCTGCCAGACACCTGGCCCAGGAGGGCAGCCACCCCCCTCAGAGGCATCCCCTCACCCTGCCGCCCCGAGGGCTGTTTCTGGGTGCCGATCCATCCGATCCATTGTGTCCTACCACTGTCCAAGCCCCCCGCACACACGGTCCTCCTGCGGAGAAGCGGGCAGAAGCTGCCCAGTACTTCCAGGTGTCCAGCCAGAGCAGTTTCTCCTCTGAAGACTCAGACTCGCAGAACTCCACCGAGGAAGCCCCAGCAGTGACCCTGGCCTTGCCCCAGGACCTCCCGAGCCCCAGACCACCTTGCCCCTCCGGAAAGCCCCCCCTGATTGTTTACCTGGAGAACCACCACACTGAGAGTCCAGCTAAAGCAAACGCTGAGTAAAACCAGTCCCTTCCCGCCAGGGCCGTTTCTGTCCAGTTGTGGACGCCCCGATCCCAACTGGACAGGATGGCCCGTGCTTGGAGGTGGGACACCGGGACCTGTTGCCCAGCCCACATCCCAGAGCCCTTCAGTTCCCTGTCCGCAGCGCTCACCCCGCCGTGGAACGGCAGTAACCGCATCGCCAGCCACGGCTCGTTAATCACCTACTGGGTGTTTGCAGTCCTCGCCCAAAGTGCACTTATCCCTGCAAGCTCCAGGTTTGCCCCCGGACAGCAGCGAGGGTGCCCTGTGGTCAGTGGCTGCGCTTGGAGCATCCCAGGGCAGCGCGATCCTGTGCCGAGGCGTTCCTGCCCGCTGGCCCTGCCACGCTCCCCGTGCTGCCGGCTGCTTCCACCGGCTGTGGCTCCGGCCAAGCGACAGCCACAGGTGTTTGGTTCGCGTGCGCTCGTTAGTGTGGGACTAACGTTATTAACGTTAATAAACCTGAAGAGAAGCTCCTGGTGTGGTTCTCGAGGAGCAGAACCTGCCCAGAGCCAGGTACGGGGCTGCTCCCCTGGGCTCCCCACCCCTGCCCTGTCCCAGCACCGACGGTGCCACCACGAGAGCCTCCCGTGCTGCCTGCGTGAGCCGTGGCCACAGCCCAGCTCTCCTGCCCAGCACCGTGGTTTTGCTGCACAAACAGCTGTCGCTCGGCGCTGTCGTGCCAGCTGCCAGGCTGTGGGCACTGCCAGGATGAGTCCCCCACCCTTTTCTCGGGGTTAAAAGAAACACCGCCAGCTCCAGATCTCACTTCTGTCCTACCCCCTCCGCGGCACATGGGCGAGGGAGGTGTCACCCTGCCCAGCCTCCCCGCTTGTTGGGAACGCGCTGTCCCAGAGCCTTGGGGATCCGGCTGAGCTGGGTGCGACCTCACTGATCACCAAACAGCCCGGGGTCCTCAGGGATCCTGTCCCCACGGGCACGTCCCGCCGCACCGCGCTGCCAGTTTGGCCACCCGGGAGCGGACAAAGCCAGGCGGGATACGGGCTGTCCGGGCCAGGGCGCCATGCCGCCCACCAGCCGTGTCGTGAGCTAATCAAGAGACGTGGTAGAAGAAGCCGTATCTCACCCAGACAAACACTGTCCCCCTCCCAGCAGTGGTGCGGTTGTGGCTCACAGCCCTGCGCGATGCTGCATCTCAGCGAAGGGCACTTGCCCATCCCAGCGTTTGTGGGCATCGCCCGTACCCCCCGCGGCCTCGGGGTTGCCAAATCCCCGAGCTGAGCCCCACTCGGCTCCTCTGGGCAGGCTGCAGTCCCGCACCCTCCCAGCTCCTCCTGCCCAGCTCATTAACAGCAGCATTAACGAAGCCTGATCCCAGGCTGCTCCCCAGGCGCTGCCCTGGGACCTCCTGCCCAGCACTTCTGCTCCCGGTACCCGCTGACGCTCTGTCCGTTCTTTTAAGCTCCGTCTTCTCCAGCTTATCCCTCGTGTCCCCCGTAGCGCTTCCCTCGCTGCGCGGCTGGAATCCCACCAGCCGAGGGCTGTCCTGCTCCTTTTGGCTTAAAAGTGACTATCATGGGGAGACACTGGGTGGGGGCTGCACCACCCGTCCTGGGTGAGCCCAGCCGGCTGTGCTGCGTTCTCCAGCAAACTCCGTGTCCTGAATATGTCCTGAATGTCACCAGGGCCACCCCGGCCGGGCCACTTTTCCTGCCTCTTCATGTGACGATATTTACCCGTGCTCAGCCGCCCGGCCCTGCACTGACTTCAAAGGGCTTCAGAAATCCCCTTGCTGCAGAGATGATGTATCCCATAAATCCAGAGAAGGCGCAGACGGACGGGCCTCCCCCCCCCAGCGATGTTCCCACGAGCCCCCCGGGGCTGGCTGTCCCCACGCTGGCCCGCCAAGCATGCCACCGTCCGGCCCCCCGCGCATGGCTGGCGAGAGCCGTGCCTGCCTGGACGGCGTCCAGCTTGTCACGAGAGCCAAAAATCTCTTCCACCTCCAGCAGCATCGGAAGCGCAGCCAGACGGTGCCCTCACCCCGTCTTCTGCTCTACCCAGACCAGCTGGGATCTGCTGGGAACAAGCTGCCCAGAATGCGGGTAGCTGCCACCCGGCGTTGGCGGGTGCACAGGGTCCGCTCCCCACCGCTCCCGCTGGCTTGCCGTGTCCGGGAAAGTAGTAACCAGGCATTGAAAACGAGCCGCTGCATCAACTGAACAAGAGCGAGGGAGAGGGATGGGAATGTTATCACGGAAATAACACCGCGTGGCAGCGTCTGGGCGATGCCATCGCCGCGGACAAAGCCCCCACTGTCACACGGTGCCACTGGAGAAGCATCTCCCATCCCCGGCTGAGGCTGCTTTTTTACCGACCCGCAGCGCTTCCGGAGCCGCAGCACTGCCAGGCCGTGGAGAGACCAAAACGCCAATCAATACTTTTGTCATTTTTTGTCATTTTGATTATTCTAATTAATTCTGGGAGCTGCTCAACCCGGCTGTGGACAGAGAGCGGCTGGTACCCGGGCCGGCAGCCGGATCGGGATCTCCTTTATCCCGTCATATAATTCAGGAGATGAAACCTCTCCAGAGGCCACCAGTAAAACTTGATTTAAAAAAGAATGATTCCAAAGCACTTTGCTTGTTTGTAGGAGTCACACCTCCAGCGCCCGGAGGCGTTTTGGGCTTTGCAGTTCCCCTGCACCGTCCCAGAGGTGACACGAGGTCGGGGCTGGAGGGACCAGACCCCTGAGTGTGGAAGCGGCAGGGACCGAGCCCCGGGCTTCACGGCCCTGTGCCGGGGAGTCGCCTCCCGACTTCACTGGGGCACGGAACAGCTCGTTCAGCTTCCGCGGGGAAATGGGAGAGGCGGTCACCATTTTTCATACATTTCACCCCTGTTCAGCCAGTTTCCCGGGAGCCCTTTGAAACGGCGCTCACATCCACCTCGGCATTCCCTAACCTCACCCGGAGAGGTTTTGGCACCTGGGGCCCGGCTGGGCAGGGGAGCACCCCCTCGCCCCCGGCCCTGCCGGTTGCCCAACAGCTGCGAGAGCAGGAGGTGGATCCAGGAGGACCTGGATGAGGGGTTAAGAAATAAACTCAGGCAAAGCAAAAAGAGGCCGCAATCCTGCAGCAGGAGGGGTGCCCAGAGCTGCACCAAGCCCTTCTTCGGCTGCACATCGAGACGAGGGTCTGATGGTGCCGAGCCGGGGCAAACCCGCAAACCCAGCGAGCTGGGGGCATTTCCTGAGTTGCCATTTCTGAGCAGCAGCAGCAGGATTGTCTGCAGCACAGTTTTGAGATTCCTCATATTAACACCCTAATTCCCCCATAAAATGCTGGGGAGAATCAGGGAAGAAATAATTACTGACATGAATAATAAATGCTGCACATCTGCGACACCGTTCCCTGCCTGCTCGGAGCACTTGGCCAGGAGCACCAGTGGGTCCCCAGGGCAGGGGGCCGGGGGGCTCCCCGGGCTGGCAGGGGCAGGGGACCCCCGAGCTGGGCTGGCGTTTGCCTTCGCTCAAGCCCGTGCAGTGCGGGAGCACCCGAGGTGGTGGGATGCCCAAACCAGCCAGTGTCGCCGGGACAGGAAGGTGCTGCCATCAGTCCGCTCTCCCCTGTCCTCGTGGGAAGAGCCATTTTCTCCCCCTCGACGGCCTTCCCTGGCGAGGAAAAACTTGGGGCTTTTTAAATTTTCATTTTCATGTTAGAGGAGTAGCACTTCCACGGAGAAACAGAACCATCTTCCAAACCAGATGGAATTCAGCTTCTTCCGAAGAAAGCAAACAATGGCTTTCCTGTTGTTTTTCTTTTCCACAAGGGAAAAAAAAAAAAGGATATTTTGCAAATCCTGAGATTAACTGATAGCAGAAGGGAGAATTTCTGGCCCCTCGCGGGAGAGTGACTCGTTTTCTCAGAAGAGCCCCGTGCTCTCGGCTGCCCTCAGCCCCCACAGCTGGGTGGGCACAGCTGGATGCCTCCCACCAAAAAGTGTTTTTGCAACATTCTGCAAAAATTTTCTTATCTCTGCTGGTCCTTCAGCGTGTGATTTATGACTCCAAGTGTGACCAATTAAGCTCTAACCTTTCCAGAAAGGCAAGTGCAGGAGTTAATCAACGTCTCTTTCCCACACACAAAATGGCAAAATCATTTGTCACGGGCTGGCGGGGGGGTCCGGCAGGGCCAGGCTGGCAGGGGTCCAGCAGTGCCAGGGCGGGGGGCACTGGGCCAGCCCCACCGTGGTGAGGAGTGCCCACAAGGCTCAGGGGAATACTTTTTTCCTTTGGAAAAAAGGTAATAAATGCTGGATATGAAAGACAAAACCAGCCTGGAGGCAGACAGGCTGGGGATCCAGCACGGACACCAGCCCTGGGGGCACTGCCCTCCTCCCCCCAGGACAGGTCTCAGGGCACCCGTCCCCCCACGGCTCCGCACTCCCCGCTCTGGTCAAGCCGCCGGGAACAGGGTCAGCACCGAGCAGAGAGCTCCGGCCAAGGTCAACAGCTACACTCTTCCTCCTCCTCCTCCTCCTCCTCCTCCCTGCCAGGTTCCTGCTAAGCCCTGCAGACCGCGGGGGCAGGACGGATGCTGAGTTATCAACCACAGTGAGACGGAGAGAAGAAGGAGGAAGAAGAGGCAGGGCAAGGGGCAGTGCGGCTGCGGCAGAGCCGCGGCTGCGCCCTCGCCCCGGGCGAGGAGGCGGGCACGGACAATGGGTGGCACAGCAAAGGCATGGGGACAACTGCAAGTGGGACAACACGAACCCACCAGATGGGATCCCCAGCAGTTCTGGTGCCAGTGGCGCTGCTGCGAGCCCATTCCTGTTCTGGCATCCTCCGGCGTCGGGGCTCAGCCGCGAACAGTCGCGGGTGTCTCGAGGCGCAGGCTGGGGACTTGGCCCACGCCGCAGCGGAAATGCCATCATGCCAGGATTTGTGCTCCTGGGGGGCAGAGAGCGGGTCTGGTTTCAGCAGGTGAACACGGAGGAGGACGGTGAGCTGCAGCACGGAGCCTGCGGCACCGGCCTCGGCTTCGCCGGGGTTTGGGAAGCAGCAGCCAGCAGAGAGGTGCCAAAGCAGCTTTGTTATCCCCCAGCTCCTGCTCCGACGGAGGAAACTCGGGTCTTGCTCGCCATCAAGCCAAGGTGGCTCGTGCTCCCGGGGAGCTGCGGCGTGCCATAAATAAATCAAAAAAACAAAGAAATGAGCGATACCAAAGGAAAACAGGAAGGGTGAACGGTGAACAGCCGAAGGGCTGAACTCAGAGCTGGCCATAACTCCGACCCAATCCGAGCTGGCCAGGGCAGCACTGCCCGGCTGCTTTCCAGCGCCCCAGCTGTGCCCCATCCCCAGGCACTGCCGGGAACACGAGCATGCCGGTGCTGGGCCAGGGGCTCAGCGGACACTGACCCCCGGGAAGCCGCCGAGGGGACAGGCAGGGGCAGGCGACTCCCTGCACGGGGACGCACGTCACCCGCCTGCGGGTCCTGCGGCATCTCACGGCTTCGGGCGTTCGAATCCAGACGCGTGCGCCCGCAGAGGAACACCAGCACCCAACACCGCGGCTGGGGAGCGCGGACCCCTCTTGATCTCCTCCCCAAACCCCGTCGGAGCCCGCGGCGCAGGCAGTGCAGGATCGCTGGGGAGCGGCACCTGGGAGGGGCAGGCACTGGGGGGCTGGGGGGGTTCCAGCAAACTGCTGGGAAATGACACTGGCAGACTGGAATTCAGCTCGCACCAGGTTCAACCAGTTCAGATTGCAAAACACCACGTCCCCACTCACGGGTCCCCCAGCACTGGGTACGTGTCTGTCCCACACAGCGCCGCAGCCCACCAGCCTGTGCCGCGGGACCCTGCTGGTGGCTGGGACGAGTCTGGGGGCCATCCCGGGGCCACCGGCTTGGAAAGGCTTGGCATGGCTGGAGAACCCATCTTCCCTGTGCACGTGGCAGGTGCCAGCGTGCAGGTCCCACCACCCCGGGGCGGCAGGAAGGGGCTGCCCCGTCCCCGTGTCCCGTTCCTGGGGAGCTTTGCCAGGGAAGCCCCCTCTGGAGCGGGCAGCAGGGAAACCTGCCCCGGCCGAGCTCGGAGACCGAATAGATCAAGAGACACGTGAGGGGTTTGTGTTTCTCCTGTCTGAAATAAACACACGGCCTTGGCCGAAGAACAAAGACGGTGACATAACAAATTCCTCCTCAACCCCCCCTCCGGCAGCGGGTGGGGGTGCTTTGCCCTGGGATTTCCAGAGAAGCTGGTTCTCAGTCGGCTGCCTCCACCCTCCCCAGGCCATGCTGGTTTGTGCTCCACGCTTCTTGGTCACAGCCTCTGGGCTGGCACGTGCCGAGGGCAGCGAGCCAGAGCGCAGGACCGCACCAGCCTCTGCCGGCACATCCCTGCTGCTGCCCTGCGAGCCGAGGGCGCTTCGACCACCCGCAGCCGCGTCCACCGGACACCTCGTGGCTGCGGCACTGGAGCACGCCGGGCTCCCCGGACCCGCCTGCGAGGCCAGGTGGAAAAACAATCTGCTTTTCCTTGGAAAAGCTGCTTCTCCTCCCAAAGGAAAGGCTGCCAGCTCCCTGCGCTGCCTGACCTAGCGAGCAGCTGCCCCTTCCTGCCCCGCCAGCACTGCCCACTGCGCATGGCCGAGAACAAGAGCCCCTTTGTGCCAGCTTCTGACGCGCTGCCGCCACGGGAGCCCCAGCACAGCACCCAGCCCATCTTGCTCAACCGCTGGCCCGGTGCCAGAGCCGCCTGCAGCGACTGAAAGCCCCAAATGAGGAGTGATGCCCGCACAGAGCCAGGCACTGCCCCTGCCCCAAGCAGTGACACCTGCCCGTGCCGCAGTCACTGGCCCCGCTCCCCTGTCCGCCAGCCCGTCCTCCCTCGCCACGGGCTGCGGTGCGCTTACGGACCCTGTCAGCTGCCGCTGCCCAGCTCTCGGCCCCGTCCCCACCACTACAGAGCAGCTACAGGCTTTTTTCCCCCATTTTTGACACATTTTTCCATTCTTGCAGAGCAGAGCTCCTCTCCAGCTCCAGTGCACGAGGGCTACCTGCCGCGTCCTGCATGCCAGGATCCCCACCATCAGCCACAAACGCTCCTTGCCAGCCCCATCGTCATGAGCACAAAATACTTTCACACCTTTAACCTTTTCCTAAACCCACATCCCAGCCCTGCTGCCCCCTTTCCAGACTCGCCGCCCCAGCACTGAGCCTGGGGCAGGGATGGGACTGTGCCGGGCTCCCCGCCGAGGGGCTCCAGCTGCCGGGGTCACCGTGCCAGGCGGGGAGCAGATGGGTGACCCTGGCTTCCGAGGGCTGCGGGAAGGCGATGGCTCTGCCACGGGCTGCGGGAGGCAGCGGCTCTGCCAAAGCCACGCTTGGAGGAACACCCCGGGGCGGGGGGCAACGGGCGGATCAGCTAAAAGTCAGTTGACGACTGAACAGGGCGACTCGGAGAAGACACCCTCCCTGCTCACGGCTTGTTTATCTGCCCACACAAGAGCCCAGTCAGGACGTGCGGGCACAGCGGGGGCCGCCGGCCTCCCCGGCACACACCCAGGAACGCAGACACAGCCGCTGCCCGCGCCGCCCGGGAAGGTACGGAACCGGCACCCTTTGAACCAGCTCCAGCACCGGGTGGGTGGGAGGGAAGTCGCCGTCCTCTGCCGAGCACCTTCAGCAAATGAGGAGCTATTCTGGGCATCTGGCAGTGCAAACACCCTCTTAATGCAGCCTTGTCTTACTGGGAGAGTAAAATAACACCACCGGCGTGGTTGGCCTTCCGTGCACAGCATTTTCCAGTGCCTGGGCGGACAGATGCCTCTGCGATATGTGGTGGGGAGCAAAGTGGGCACTAAAGCTGGAAACAGGGAGGTTTCCTCTCACTGGGATGCTGGGACCAACCCCGGGGCTCCCCGGATGGCCCCGGGGGACAGCAGGCACTCAGCTCCTGCCGCTTCTGGCAGGGGTGCCAGGGGAGGGACTGACGCTGTCAGTCGTTCTGCTCTGTGCTTGGCCAGAAACCTGGACAGAAATCAGTCCCTGCCACCTGACCAGGTGCCCCGGCTCGCCTGGCCCTGCGCACCCCGAACACACCAACACCCCTCGCAGCGACGAACTGCTCCTGCTTCTGCATCCAGCAGGAAAAGTCCGTTCCCGATTGCCGTTACGGGCTGTTTGTCACACATTACCTGGAGCACATGAAATACATCCCGAGCGCGGGACCTCAGGCTGCCGAGCGCATCCGAAGTTCACGTAGGGTGAGGGAGGAACCGTCGGCTTGTACGGGCAGAGCTGGACCCTGCACCCTGCAGCGAGAGCCCAAACACACTGGCACATGCCAGGGCCGATGGCGATGGCTCCCCTTTCCAGGAAGCAGCCCTGGGAGCAGGGCCAGCTCGGGCAGGTGAAAGCAGCCACCGGTGGGGCCATGGGCTCCCGCTGCCCCAGCCCCCTGCGGCCCCAGCCCTGCAGCCGCATGCCAGCGGGGAGGGATTCCTGCGCCCCTGATGCCTGTAGAGCCGGGTAGACCCCTGGACCCCCACCTGCCATGAACCCTCCCTGCATCCGTGGGAACAGCTCAACCCAGCTCTGCACACAATGCCGGCACCGAGAGGTCTGCGAGGAGGAAGAGGGTGACGTTTTCAGAGTTTCCTCCCAAGTCCAAGCAGGGAGAGTGGGACCCTTGGCGGTACCAGCAGGGGTGCACCAACGGGGCAGCACTCGCAGGCAGTACCTCCAGAGTGCATCCCAGGGCACTGCTCCAGGTGAGCGGCTGCAAGGTGAGACGGGCCATGCCAACACCGGCGGTGTGCCTGATGAAGGCCCCCCCCAGCCTGCACACCCCAGCCCGTGCACGCAGGAGGTGCGGCGCACGGACAGCTTTCGCCAAAACCAGCCGCCCCGGGCCTCCCCTCAGAGAGGATTTGCTGCACCGGCTTTAACCTCCCTCCCCATCTCCCTCACAGATGGTGATGAAGGAGGGGGCTCCGGCCATGGCTCAGCTCCTTCACCGGGGACACTGCCTTTCCAGGGCCCTCTGCTCACTGCCATGCTGGGTGGCACGGGCCAGCATCGCTGCAAAATCAGCCACATGCCCCCTACAGTACCCAGGAGCCCCCAGCTCACGAGGCCTTTCCTGGGTGCCCGCTTTTGGTGTGCTCAGACCTCGCTGTGACACTGTCTGTACCAAAAAGCCCTTTGTGGAGCCGGAAGAGGTTGCACATCTCGCTGCGAACGCTCCCAGCACAGTGCTGTGGCATGCCCGAGCAGAACGTGTCGCCTGCGGCCATGGGGCCCCTCGCCAGGACCGCCCTGAGCGCCGGCAGAGTGGATCCAGCTGCATGGCTGGGACAGGGAACACTGGGACATGGGGACAGCCGAGGACAGCAGGACTTCACCCTGAGCACACCAAGTGACCGGCCCCAGCCGCTGTCAGGACATCGCCATCCGCAAGGTCCTCTGGGAGGAACAGGGTGAGGGGTTGAGGGAGCAGCAGGGGACCCATCGGGCTGAGGAGGGTTTCCATTGTGCAGCCACCTCCAGCACAGGGACTGCAGCATCCCGCACTCGGCCTAGGGCCAGATGAAGGGGGTTGGCATGGGGATCCACCAGGAACAAATCCCATCCTTGGTCTGGGCACTGGTCAGCTTAAATCACAGGAAGAAAAAACAGTAACTAAACAAAGTTGGCTCCAGAGGTGAAACTTCTCAAGAACTTACCCATCACAAGCCATAGTGCTGCTCAGGGACCGAGGGCACTCCCAACCCCCCAGCCCCAGGGCGTCCTGGGGTCCCTGCCCCTGCTAGAGGCTCCCAAGCATGTTGGGTCACACTTTGGGTGCACAGGGAGGGACAGACCAGGCCAGGCAGCCGCAGGCAGAGACCCCCAGGCAGGAGAGGGACAGCTGGTGCGTGGGGCAAGGGCTGCCAGGGAAAGTGCCAGTCCCTGCTCCATGCACCCCTCCCCGTGGCACCGTGCCTCGGAGCAAACAGCAAGTTTTCCAGCACATTTTCCCTCAAACAGCAAAGTTTCCAGCACGTTTTTCCTCTGGCCACTGCGTCTCTTAGGGATGCACTTACGGGAAGGGGCCCGGCCGCAGCCCCCGGCAGCCGGAGCCGCTGCCAGGAACGGCCGGGTATGGAGATAAGGCGCGGGGGAAGAAAACTTTATAAGGAGAAAACATTCCCCAACTTTCTGCCGCCTCGGTGTGAACTGCACAGCCCCTCTCCGCCCCCCCCCCTTTTCTCCCCTCCTCTTAACCGCCCCGTTTCCAGCCCCTGCCCGGGGCCGGCGGGGAGGGGGCTGCGGGCGGGGGCTGGCGCTCCTGAGGCGGAGCTGAACCCCCGGCGGTTCTTTTTTCTTTGGGGGGGGTTGGGGGGTGGGTGGGTGTTTCAAATAGGTGGGACCGAAACCGCTCCGTTTCCTGGAAACTTTTTTCCCGTTCTTTCCCTCCGCCATCCCCGGGGGTGTGCGCGCCGTATAAATGGGGCGAGCGACGGGGCCGGGCGGCGGGCGCTGAGGGGCACCGGGACTGAGACCAGGACCAGGACACCATGGCCGAAGGTAAGACCGCAGGACGATCCCCTCCCGCCGGCGGTCGCGGTTTCTGGCCGGCGGGGAGCGCTGCCCGCCCGGCCGCCCCCCCCGTCCCGGCACCTGCGCGGGGGCTCCCGGCAGCGAAGCGCGGCCGCAGCCGGGGCTGGCGAGCGGGGCAGGAGCCGGTTCAGGGGACCGTGAGCTACAGCGTGGGGCGACAGGGAAGGGGACAGACTGAGACAGAGGACGGCGACAAGAAGAGCGCGGTTCCGCGCAGGGTCCGGTGCCCCCCCCCGCCAGAGCGACGCCGGTATTTGCAGAACGGAGCCTGGTGCTATTTAAAGCTTTCGGCGCTCTCGGAGAAGAGCGTTGACAGCTGGATGGGAACATGTGCCTACGTCCCACCCTGGTCTGAGGAGGATTTGTGGAGGCTCAGGCACCGGGAACGCTTCTGGCCTTCAGACCCCCCCCCTCGAGCTGGCGTGAGGGGTGAATCACCCCCCGGCTCCCACAGAGCTGCCTCCGAGCTCCCGGGAAGCGGGACTGGGCGATACCGATGGGCGCGCAGCCCGCCGGGTGCGACCGCGTCGCTCTGCCCCAGTGCTCAGCAGCACCGCAGGCTGGCCCGGCTCCTGGCACCACAGCAGCGGTACCAACACGGGTACCTCTGGCCGGGCACCGACACAGGCACCGCCAGCTCCCGGCACAAAACTGAGCCACTGCACCCCGGGCAGCCCTTGCTCCTGCATGGTGGTGCCTGGGACCCCACTGCCGTCTGCACGCCCTGGCAGCCCCCTCCTCACTTGTCTCTCAGCACTGTTGGGGAAGAATTTGGGAAGAGGCACCTGCGCTTTGAAACTCTGCTTTTTGCTAAATCCCCTGAGGACGACCACCCTGGTGACTGGGACAAGGAGCAGCCCTGCTCCTGCTCTCTCAACACGCTTATCTGCACCGCGTTCGGCTCAGCGTCAGCGAGGCTTGCAGTCACACAGTGCGTGTGCTGTAGCTCGGAGCTGTGCTGCTGCCTACGAAGGGGGAGGCGGGAAGGGAAAGGTCCTTTCTGTGCTCTGTCCCTGCTCCAGGGTCCCAGCGGACCATCTGCAGGAACTTCGCCCTTATTTACAGACAGTCCCAGCTGTTGCAGCAGCTCTGGCAGCGCAGTGGGGACCAGAGATGAGCCTGCCTGGCTCCCCTGGGTGCACACAGTGGGAGTCCCCATGCCCGGGATCCAGGAGTGGGATTTCCATTTAGCTCTGGGAACAGTGAGCTCAGGGTCAGCCATTTCCATCCGGCACCGGCCGGGGAGAGCTGTGGCACGGGACAGCGAGACGCGCAGGGCCCCTCCGAGCCGCCCCAGTCCCTGGCAGGCGCTGAGCTCGCTGTGTGCTCTCCTGCAATAAACACTTTTGCTTATTCTGGCAGCTAACCCGCCTGTTGGCAGAGCGTTCAAGGGTCACGGGCCTTAAGCGATGATGAAAAATATCACATCGCTCCAGCGCAGCGCCCGGGGCGGTGGGGACGCAGCCGCTGGCTGCTCTGGCATGGCCCTGTCTGGGCTGGGAGGCAGAGCAGAGCCCGCGGCCGGGGAATCAGACACCCCCTTTGTCACTGAACTTACGGGCTGTCCCTCCGATTTGTCAGCAGTCGCAGAGCGGTAAAGCTGCCGGAGAGCTGCCCTCAGCCTGGCTGGGGCACAGAACCATCCCTGGCATTCTCCAGGCTCAGCGGCGCTCGTTTGGGGTGGGGGCACACAGCAAGCCTCAGCCAACAGGCTCCATGCCTCCCAGAAAGCGCAGATGAGCCCTGGGCTTTGCTCCGGTGCTGGATGCCGTAAGCCGTGAACATGGCACGGCTCTGGCAGCACACAGTGCCCCTCCTCCGTGGTGGTACCATGGAGGGCAGCACCGTGGCACAAGAAATACAGCACAACTCAGTCGGGAGAGCAGCACTACGCTATCAGCTTGGCTGCCAGCTGGCTACAGGAATCCTGCCCCAGTGGGCTCAAGCCCAGCCTGCAGAGCCTGGCACGGCTGCCGCTCCAGGTGTTGGGAGCACTGGGGGAGAACAGGGCAGCCTGGGCAGAGGAGGCTGCCAAACCCCGGCACCAAGGTCCAAAGACCCAGGGCTCAGGCAGTAGCAATCCCTTCTGTCCGAATGCAGGGGCTGCATGCGCGGGGCACGGCTGCGCCCTGGAGCGCGCGGCACAGGAGAGCTGTACACGCTGCCACCTTTGCAGATCTGGTGCTGGAGACATGGGACCTGCAGTGCGAGCAAAACGGCCGGGAGCACCGGACGGCAGCGATGGGGTGCCAGCAGCTGGTGGTACGGCGGGGGCAGCCTTTCACCATCATCCTGCACTTCGCGGGCAGAGGCTACGAGGAGGGGGTGGACAAACTCGCCTTCAACGTCGAGACGGGTGAGTGCCGCCATGCCCTGCGCTGCCAGTGAGCACCCACCGCAGGGCGAGCTGCACTCTGCCTCTGGGCTCACCCCGGCCTTGCACGGGGGCTGCTCCGAGGCACCTGCCCCATCCCTGTCCCCGTCCCCCCCCGCAGAGGCTGGTGCTGGGCACAGCTTTTGCACCCAGATGGAGAGAAAAGGTGGAAACTGGGCTCCATAACGAGGGCTGAAGGGACGTGATAAAGAAATAGAACAAAAAGCTGCCACCTCCTCCTCCTCCTCCCACAGCCGGACTCGGAGCCACACTGGAGCCACTGGCTCACCAGGAAGGGCCTCGGCTGCGGCCAGGGAACCCGCCCGAGTCTGTTGCCCTTCTGAGAAACGTCAGCAAAAGTGCATCTTTTCGGCCGGGGAGTCTCACAGCACTTTTCCCAGTGGCTTTTTTACCGAGCCCCCCCCCCGCACTCCGACATCCCCGGAGCGGGGTTTGCTCCGGAAACACAAACCCTGGAGAAAGGAAACGTTCCCGTTGAGCCTCCGCAGCGCTCAGCCCCGCTGCCCCTGGAGCTGGGAGCTGAGAGCAGCATCCGGCGGGTCCCGGTGGCTCCGAACCCGGGGAGCCCGTGAGGGGCGGCGGGGACCGGGGCGTCCCCTCCGCGGCCGGAGCTGGGCTCAGCCGGCGGGCGGGGGCTCAGCCCCGCCAGCTCGGAGCAAAGGGAGAGGAAACTTTCTTGGGCAAGAGTTATTTTTGGGGCTGCAGCGTCCTGCTGCGTCAACGGAGCCAGAATTCAAAGCGAAACTGCAGCCGAGTGTCCTCGCAGCGCAAAACGCTCTTTGTTCTTTTCCCCTAAACGCTCCCAAGACGCGGTGGGCTCAGTCCAGCCCACGGGGGCAAAGGCACCGGCTGGCACTGGCTGCCCCCAGCCGGTGCCTTGCCCCAGTGGGCTGTAGCTCAGCCCTGGCGCTGGCACAAGGGCATAAAAGCTCAACCCGACCTCCCCGAAAGGACAGACAGGAGAAACTGTGTCACTCGCATGAGTTCATGAGTATTTTTGGTGACTCGCCTGGCACCCTGCCCACGCTGCGGGCGAAGGCTGGCGGGAGCCCAGCCCGAGGCCCTCTGCTCTCCGTGGGGGCGGCAGATGACGGTGGCCCCGGCATCGCCACGGAGCCGTGCCTGGCCCGGGCTGGGCTCGCGGCTCCCGGAGGAGCGGCTTTTGGAGCCCGCTGGGCGCAGGTGGCTTGGACGCAGCCGCGGATCGCGCTGTCCTCGGCGCGGCCACTGATGTAATCGCAGTCGTGGGATGTTTGCGGCAGCGCCTGAGGCTGCGCGCACGTGGCGGGGCTCCTGCTGAGAGCACCCTGGCAGTGGCGGGCACAGCGACTCGGTCGCTCCACTCGGAGCCGAGGCAGGAGCAGGTGCAGCCGAGGGGAGCAGACATGGCCCTGGGGTGGGCACCAGGATGGGTACCCCTCCACTCTCCTGGCCCTCGGGCACCCATGGGACGAGTCCCTCCATCCCACCCCTTCCCAAACAGCAAGTGACATGCTTGAACGTCCTGGGGCTGGGCTGCCTGCGCCCCCGATACCCGACAAAGCAAACAGCGAACACGCCTGGGTTGCAGGAACCAAGGTCCTGGCAGCCACCGCAGGGCAGAGGGCACGGGAGCACTGTGGGGCAGGTCCCCGTGGCACAGCCCCCATGGCGTGGAGCTCCCAGGGCCCCTGAGCACCAGGAGAGCTGATGAGCTCTTTCTTGGCAGGACCCTGCCCCATCGAGACATCAGGAACCAGGTTCCACTTCGCCGTAACCGACTTCCCGGATGAATCGGGCTGGAGCGCCGTGGTGCAGCAGCAGGACGGGGCCTCCCTCTCCGTCTCGCTCTGCTCCCCCACCAGCGCCTGCGTCGGTCGCTACAGCCTGACGCTGGAGACCTCCACCGGCTACCAGGGCACCAGCTGCCACATCGGGGAATTCATTCTGCTCTTTAACGCCTGGCACGCAGGTGAGGCTTTGGCCCTCCTGAGGCAGGGGGTCCCCAGGTAAGGCAAGGACAAGCTGCCCCCCAGCTCTGCTGGGGCAGCACATCCCTGGGGGTCTCGCACCGCTGCAGACCCCGGGTGCCCCAAGCCTGGAGCTCAGGTCTAAGCAGAAATCCCCACTTTGCTTCCACCTCCACATGGTCACCCCAGCAGGTCAGGGCCATAAGTGCTGCCCCCACCCCAGGACACACAGCCCCTTTGCCAGCACCCCAAACACCCAATGCCCCATCCAGCTGCCCCCACCACATGGTGCCCCACGGGAGCTCACCTCTGCAATGCTGGTGTGAAGCCCCCGACAGCTGCTCCCAGCCGAGTGGTGAGCAGAGGAAAAGCCCTGCAAAGCCCTTAATTGCCCCTAATTTCCCCTAATTTCCCCCACCTGCCCCAGCCCTGCCCACCCCCTCTGCTTCCGGGCCGGGTGCCCAGCTGTGGGCTCTGTGCTGAGCCCCGGGCACTCCCAGGGGTGTCACTGTCCTGGTGACATTCGGGCAGCCCGACACAGAAGGGAGGATCGGTGCTGCAGAATTTAATGACTCTGGACAAACAACAGCCGGATTTTCATCTCCCTGTGTTCTTCCTCTGTCCCCAGGAGCAGCCCCGAGCTGTCCCGCACCCCTGGCCTGTACCGGCCCCTTTCCTGAATCCCAAACCCTTCCTGCTGGCTCCGGCTCTGCTGAGATAAGGGCTTTAGGAAGCTTCGAGCACTGGTGCTGGGGTTGTACGTGTTGGGATTTTTTTCCTGAAAACATTTCCAGTAAATAGTGATTTTTCCAGCAATAACTGCTGTGAGAGCGAAATGGCTTCAGCTGCGTTCTCAGCCAGCGCTCCTGGATCCCACAGCTCCCCTCTCCCACCAGGGAGGTTCCCCCTCCTGGGAAAAGACCCAAGTCCATAAAGCAAAGGGAGTAAAGAGAGAAACAAGAAAGAATGGAAAAGGAAACCACAAGCCCACTGATATTTTCTCATCAGCTGAAATCAAACTGGCTTGAAATTCTCCAGCAGCTTTTCCAGATGGGAGCAGTTCCAGCCTCTGTTGCCTCATTTCCCACCAGACCTGTCCCATGTCCCATCCCTGGGGAGGGGGAGCTCTGAGCAGGCTGGGGGCTGGGGGGCAGAGCCCTGACCTGGCCCCATCTCTCGCTGCCCCCGCAGAGGACACCGTCTTCCTCCGGGACGAGGAGGAGCGCCGTGAGTACGTGCTGTCTCAGCAGGGGCTCATCTACCAGGGCTCCCCCGACTACATCACCTCCATCCCCTGGGACTTCAGCCAGGTGAGCGGCCCCCTCCCCCCCGGGACCCCCAGCCGAGCGCAGCCCGTGTGGCCCTGATGCTGTGGGGTGCGGGGCTGCTGCCAGGTGTGTCGCCCCAAACACAGCCGGCACCGCTACGGATCCGCCACGCCACGCAGCCATGGGACAAACCAGCCGGGATCTCACCACCGTTACCGAGAGGGAACGCGCCGACCCGGACGCGTGGCCGAGTGCGGGAGCGTTGCGTTCCCGCACGGCTCCTGGGGGCCCCGGGGCCACTTGCTCCTAATCGGGGCGGCCACGCTTTGCCAGGAGCCGTTGCCCGATAACGCGTGAGCCGTCGCCGTGCCGGCCGTGCTGATAAGGCAGCGCCCGCGCCCCGAGCTGCAGCCCCCCACAGCCGCCCTTCCCGTGCTCCAGGCGGTCCTGGGGGGCCGGCGGGCTCCCCGCAGGATGCACGCTGCGGTTCGGGGAAGGGCTGTGACTCAGCCAGTGATGGGAAATAGGTGGTTCTCCCCGGAGGTCAGGTCCGTGCCTGACCCCTGTGCGGCAGCAGCCGCAGGAAGCAGGATCCGGCCCCGGTGCAAGGGCAGGAGCCCAACCTTGGGCTTTGCCAGCTGAGCCTCCGCACCAGCCCCTCGTTGTGCTGGCACAAATGGGGGGAGTCACTCGGTGGGTGCCAGCTCGGGGAGGGGACCCTGGGGATGTGTTACCCCCTTGCAGGGCGTCGCAGCGAGCCGGGGAGGCAGCACAGAACCCCCCCCATACCGTGGGGACCTCACGCACCTTTTGTCCCCCCTCTGCCCCAGTTCGAGGAGGAGGTCTTGCCCATCTGCCTCAAGCTGCTGGACACAAACCCCAAATTCCTGAAGGACCAGAACCGGGATTGCTCCCGCCGCAACGACCCCGTGTACATCGGCAGGGTGGTGAGCGCCATGGTGAGTCCTGAGATAGACAGACAGACGGATAGATAGATGGATAGATAGATAGATTGATCTCACCTCTCTCTGTATGTATATAAAATCCTTTTAAGAGAAGAGGAATAGCAGAGGTGGGCACGTGCCAGCAGCTGCTGCATGTCATAACCCAAATCCCCGGCGGGAGGACGTGTTTCTAAAATCTATCCCCAATTACGTCCCCGTCATGCTAATGGGGGTGACAGCGTGCGTGAGCTGGGAGGGAAGGTGCTTTCCCTCCCTCACCAGCCTTCTCCTGCCCCTCTCTTGTCATGCCGCAGGTGAATTGTAACGACGAGGACCGGGGGGTGCTGGTGGGGCGGTGGGACAACTGTTACGAGGACGGGATGAGCCCCATGTCCTGGATCGGGAGTGCGGATATCCTCAAGAGGTGGAAGAAGTTTGGGTGCCAACCAGTCAAGTATGGCCAGTGCTGGGTCTTCGCTGCCGTGGCGTGTACTGGTGAGCGCAGACAGCTCCTGTGTCCCCTTCCTGTGTCACCTGTGTACCCCCTGCCCCATCTCCCACCCCAGGCTAGGGCGAAAGGAGGAAAACGCTGGGCTGGCTTCTGTCGAGACGCACACACGTGCGCGGTTCTGCCCGGAGAAACGCGCTGCGGGATCGCGCGAGCGGTTCTGTATCACGGATACACGAGATCCTTTTTAGAGGAGAGAAATAGCAGAAAACTAAAGTGGATTTTCCGCGGCTCTCAGAAGTTTGTAGCCTTCCTTTGAAGCGTCACAACCACCTCCCTGCTCCCCGGGGAGCTCCGCTCGCCGTGAGATGAAACAGGCGGCTGCAGCGCGCCGCTGCCCGGGCACCGCCTCGGAAGCGCCCGCAGCCTCTTCTGTGCCTTTTTTCTACTGCGGTATCAAAACCCGGCAGACTGTCTGTGCCGTGGGCCACCCGGCTCGCCCGCAGCATGCCAGTCCCATGGCCACTGCAGGAGCCGGCTTGTCCTGGGGGATCGGTCACCGGGCACCTCTTGGGGTGGGAAGGGCAGGGCAGGAGCTGTGCAAACCCCAGGCTCCGTGGGACAGGAGCCGGGCACACCTGGGGCCGTGCACACCTGGGACTTGCCAGGGCAGGAGTCGTGTGAGCCGGGGCCCTGTCTCACCCTGCCCCGTGTCCCCGCAGTCATGCGGTGCCTGGGCATCCCCAGCCGGGTGGTGACCAACTACTACTCAGCCCACGACACCAACGGCAACCTGGTCATCGACCGCTACGTCAGCGAGATGGGGGAGGAGGACCGGCGCTCCAGGGACTCGATCTGGTGAGCAGCGCGGCCGGAGCCGGCCTGCCCAGCCCGGGGGGGCGTCTGCCCCTTCCCCGGAGCCCACGTCACGGCATCCCGCCTTCCCTTGCAGGAACTTCCACTGCTGGGTGGAGTCCTGGATGGCCCGTCCAGACTTGGCACCTGGCTACGATGGGTGGCAGGCACTGGACCCAACGCCCCAGGAGAAGAGCGAAGGTATGGCACACGCTGCCCAGGTGCTCCATCCTGCCCCTGGCAGGGCATGGCACAGCACAGCATGGCCACCCCTCGCCACGACTGTGTCTCGCCCCTGCGGTGGCCAAACCCCAGGCGGTGACGGCGGCTCCGCTCCCTCCCAGGGGTGTTCTGCTGCGGGCCAGCGCCCGTCAAAGCCATCAAGGAGGGCGACCTGCAGCTGAAGTACGACATCCCCTTCGTCTTCGCGGAGGTGAACGCCGACGTGGTGTACTGGGTGGTGCGGCGCGACGGGTCGGAGAAGAAGAGCACCCACTCCTCGGTGGTGGGGAAGAACATCAGCACCAAGAGCGTGGGCAGAGACAGCAGGGAGGACATCACCCACACCTACAAGTACCCAGAGGGTACGGGGCAGCAGTGGGGGCAGAGACGCACTGGGAGGTGGCTGCTGGGAAACAGCTGGGAAACAATTAATGCAGCTGCTGCACTGGGAGGGCTCCAGGAATCCGGGCAAAGCAGCCTGGACCGTGCCCTCCCCGGACCTGCGGTTTTCCATGTGCCGCAGGGTCTGAAAAGGAGAGGGAAGTGTTTGCGAAGGCGGAGCACGAGAAGTGCTCCCTCGGGGAGGAGCACGGGGGGCTGCACCTCAAGATCAAGCTGTCGACGGGCGCGAACAACGGCTGCGACTTCGACGTCTTCGCCGTCATCGGGAACGACAGCGACACGGAGCGGGTGTGCCGGCTCATGCTGTGCGCCCGGACCGCCAGCTACAACGGCACCATCGGGCCCCAGTGCGGCATGACGGACCTGCCGGACATCGCCCTCGCGCCCCAGGAGGGTAAGAGACCTGCTGGCAGCGAGGAGGGGGCGCGTCGGTGGGCCCAGGGTCAGGGCAGCGGTTTTTGCCACGTTCACCTGCATCTCTGGGGTCTGCGGTGAGGCTGCGGGGCCGGGGATGGGTACCCTTGGCAGGGCACCGCCGTGCCCGACCACATGCCAGGTCTCCTCCTCAGGCGGGCACAATGTCCCGCAGCATTTCGCTGCAGAGCTGCCTGGTGCGGACCCGCTGAACCTTCATTTGCCTTTGTTACAAATTAGCGTTACCGCCTGGTAATTAAACCAGAGTTTTGATTTATGACTGTTTTCCACAGACCCTTCTGGGCTTGGAAACGCGATACATCTGCTGTCCTGGAACAGCCTCATTTTAACCCAAGCCAAGACCCGCTCTCCTGCCGGGGTCGTAACAAACGCAGCTGAATATAACCCGTTTTTGGGGGGAAGCGATTAGGCAAGACCCCCCCCAGCTCAGGCTTGTTTGGGGGTGCTCCAGCCCTGCCCCTTCCCTGCAGGGGTGTCCCCAGTGCCAGGGGGACCCTGGTTCTCCGGGACCGTCCTGCCCTTGCGAGGTGCCTGGAGAAGCTCCCGGGGAGCCGGGACCAGCCGGGTACCAGGATGGGGCCGCGGGTGCTGGGCTGGAGGTGAGCCCCCATTCCCCCCCGCCCCCCCTTCCAGAGAAGTGCGTGCCGCTGCAGATCCGGTACGAGGACTACAGGGAGAGCCTGAGCCAGGACAACTTCATCAAGGTGGTGGCTCTGCTGACCGAGCACCAGAGCGGTGACATCATCGTGGCCATCCGCGACATCTACGTCCAGAATCCCGAGATCAAGATCAGGGTGAGCTCCACGCTCTGGCCCGGCCGCGTTGGGAGGGGACAATTCCCATTCCGGGGGGTGCTGCGGTCACCCCAGGGCTCGGTTCCAGCGACCCAAGCCCCAGGATGGGGTAGTCCCACCACGGCGAGGCTGAGGCAGCAGGTCCCACATCGCTGCGTGGGGCTGCCTTCCTGAGGACCCCCATCCCCAGGGAGCTGCTCGGGGCAGGGTGGGCACCGCGGCCCCCAGGTGGGGCCGTGCTGGGGTCCATCCCTGCCTGCTTGCAGATTTTAGGGGAGCCGATGCAGAAGCGGAAGCTGGTGGCGGAGATCAGCCTGGTGAACCCCCTGGCCGTCCCCCTCAACAACGGCGTGTTCGTGGTGGAGGGCTCCGGCCTCACCGACGGGCAGCACATCAAGGAGCTGTAAGAGCTTTTCCTCCTTCCACCCAGCTGGGCCCCTGGGAACGGGGTGGGGGTGGATTTTTGTGCCCAGAGCCCCCCAGGGAGGGCAGCCCCATGGGCTGGCTCTGCTGCGGGCTCGGAGCATCTTGGCCCCACACCGCGCTGGGGACGGGGGGCTCAGCCATGCCGGGGGGGGGTCCCTGTTCCCGGGTCCCCGCACTGTCCCGCAGCACTGCGGGCACAGGGTGGGTGACAGGTCAGCAGGAGGGAAGCAGCCACCCTGCTGACCCCCTGCCCTCCCCAGCGAGGAGCCCGTGGAGCCGCAGGCGGAGGCCAAGTTCAGGCTGGACTTCGTGCCGAGCCAGGCGGGGCTGCACAAGCTGATGGTGGACTTCGAGAGCGACAAGCTGGCGGGGGTGAAGGGCTACCGCAACGTCATCATCGCGCCCCAGCCCAAGTGAGCGGCTGCCGCGGCCCCCCCGGCACAGAGCCCCCGCCTCCCCTCCCGCACCGGGGCTCGCCGGCTGCCCACCCGCTTTAGCCCCAGCCCGTCCCAGCAGCGTGCAGAAGGACGACAGCCGAAGCTCAGCCCGATGCCGACGTGGCGGCCGTGGTGCCACGCTCCTCCCCGGGAGTGCTCGGTGCTGTGGGGAGAGAAGTGATGGCAGCAGGGGCAGGAGGGGGGCGCCGGGGGTGTTTGGGGGCTCCCTGCGGCAGCCGCTCGGTTCACTCCCTTCCCCTCACCCCGCGGGGTGGAAACGTCCCCGTCTCGCCCATGCCCTGGCCTGGGTGCAGCAGGGACCCCCGCACAGCACCCAGCCCCCTCCTCTCCCCACGGCACCGACAGCCTCGGGGCTGCGGAGCAGATTCCATAGAGCAAGAGCAGAACCTCCTCCAGCACCGGCTGGACTCCAGCCGCGCTCACACGTGCCGTCGCAACCCTCTGAACGCAATTCCGTAGAGAAAAGATCGTGTCCTGTGAGCACAAAGCTGTTTATACACTATATACACCCAGAGCAAGGCTATTTATGGCCAGAGATACGTGCCGCGTAGCGCCCGCCGCGCAGCCGCAGCGGGGTGTTCGCCTGCATAACGCTCCTGTCGCAGCAAACAGAGCAGGGGGGGTGGGACGTTACCTGGGTAGGGATGAACTATGCAAGCACTGAATAAAAACTCTATTTTTCACTTTTAAAGCCAGACCCGGCTCTTTCGAGCATCCTTTCGGAGCAGAGGCACCCAGCAGCTCCTTGCCCAATGCCCAAGTGGGTGGGGGGTGAGTTCACCCCCAGCCCAGGCTGACACTGTGGGTTCAGCGCCGCGGCCGGTGCTTTGCTGCACTCAGGTCCCGCTGTCGGCTGCCCCCGAGCCGCTGCACTGGCACAGCCCGGCATTCCCGGGGTGCTCTGCAGCTTGGGTGGTACCCAGAAAGCACGGTGACCCCCGCGGCTCTCCCAGTCCCGCAGCATGACTTGGCAGCACCCACGGCACAGTGCAAACTGGCATCAGCCTCCGAGGCAGTGCGGCCCCAGGGGCCAACGCAGACGCCCGGAGCAGGGACGGCACCGGGCAGTGGCTGAGGATGGGAGAGAAAACCCGTACGGGAAATGAAACAAACAGATTTGGCGCAGCCAGGCAGCCAGAGAAGGGGTGACTGAGCGCAAGGATGCGGGAGGAGGGCAGGGATGTGCCTCAAGCCTGGAAGAGGGGTCAAGGCACTGCCAAAGATAAACACTTCCCATGCCAGAACACAACCCGCTGCCTTCTCCCCACAAATGTCGTGGGAACCTCCCTGCCCTGTAAACAAACACCAGAAAACCGTTACAGAATGGGTGGTCTCCTGCTGCGGCCGGGGGGTCCCACAGCCCAGCAGCCCCAGGCAGAGGGGACGCACCCACCTGGGCATCGCCCACCCGAACCAGAGGATGGTCTGTAGCACGAGGAGACCCCTGGGTGAGCTCCCACCCAGCAGTCCCAGTCCCCCATCCCAGTCCCGATACAGGCTGGCTGGGAGCTGGGAGCGCTGCTGACCCAAGACAGCCCGTCCTCCAGCTGCTCTCTCTGTTTATCTTTAAGATGAGATCAAATCTCCCCGTGCAGCATTCTGGACACAGCTGCTCCTCTCCAGAGCTTGGCAGATGATCCACAGCTGGACATCCCAGCGCCCCGGCCCTGCTCTCCCCAGGCTGGGCTGGCAGGAGCTGCCCGAGCCCCATCCCGGCCTCGGCTCCTGCTCCAGGCAAGGGGCTGCACCGGGCGCTGCCGGGTCCGGCTGGTGCGTGGCAGTGGGTTGTTTGGCTGCCAGAATCTCCCAAGACAACTCTCCGGGACAGCCACAGCATCTTCCTCCCCGCACCTTGTGGAGATTCCAGCACCACATCTCTCTGTCCTGCTGCTCTCAAGCGCAGCCAGAGAACACGGCTGGGACCACCGCGGGGACGAAGCGTCCGGCCCACGGCACGGCTGCGGAGCAGCTCCTGAGGGACAGGACCCACGAGTACCCACTGCCCCGCAGCGCGGGAATGGGACAGGAGCTCCAGGAGAGACGGGAACAAGGGTTTCCTCCTCCCGCAGCAGCGGGGTGAGTGGTGGGGACCACCCTGGCCCCCAGCCCCGGCAGCATCAACCCCCCAGACATGAGTCCCAGGAGCACGGACAGCCCCGAAGGAGTTAACGCCGTGGACGCCGTGCTGCACGGCCGCACTTTAAAGCCCATTTGTTACCAGCAGCTGTGCTGAGCCAGGCTTCACGCTGCTCCATGCCTGGTTTAAAAATAACCGGCAGCTCCTTCGGTTCGGAGCTGGGCCCTGATAAAATAAACATTAGCACAGCTATTTCTGAAGGTCACTCCCATCCATCTGAGCCTCGGCAGCGCGTGGCGGCTTTGACGAGGAACGAGCTCGTAAGAGACTCCAAATGCTGCGTTTATGGTTTGGCTCCAGGGTTGGGCTCTTTGGGGCTGGTTTTTCTCCCATTATCCAGCAACCACCCCCTTCCAGGCTGTTTGCAGCCCAACGAGTTCCTCGAGGCACCTCTGCCGAGCCCGGGGGTGTTGGCCCCACACGCTCGTCCTTCCGGCACTGCCGGACCAGCGTGGCCGGTCCCACCGCCACCGCGGGGCCCTCTGGCTGCCGGAGCCTGGGGACAGCTTCCCTGGGGCCCCGAACGCTGTGCTACATCCAGGAGACTCTTTGGCACTCTTGCCATGCAAGCAATAATTTATAAATTAAATATTAACAGCCCCCATCGCATGGAATTCGTAATTCAGCATCAGCCCCAGTGCCACAGCAACGCAGACTGCTGGCGTGCAGAGGAGAGGTTGTCGATACATCCCAGCTCACCAGAGATGCTGACTGGCCAAGAAGTGACTGTAAACTCATTTTAGACTTGAGGACCTTTAACTTCCCTTCGTTGATGGATTGAGACTAGAAAAAACTACCGTAAATCAGAGCGCGCACACGCACAGCTCCGGGATTTGCGAAGCCCACCGCCCCTCCAGAGCTCTCCCGCCTCCTCTGCAAACACGGACGCGTTTCTACGCTCACGCAAGCGATGGGACACCTGGGGCACCGAGAGAAAAAACACATAATAGAACCCGGATGGCAAGAGCTGCCGTGGGAAGCCATCCCCCTTTTCCAAGACCACAGGAGGTGCAGGAGACACCACGGAGAGACGCTTTGTCCAGCGAGGCCGTTGCGCGGAGCGACCCCTCAAACAGCCTCCCTGTGCCTGCCTGATGCCGCTGCGCAGCCCAGGAAGGAAGGGCAGAGCCCATGAGCCCAGCGCCACCAGTTTGATCCCGGCTCTCCTCTGCTCCGCAGGGCAGTCTGCATGCTGCCCCTGGCACTGCTCCTGCCTGGGCTGGCACGCATGGACAGGCTGGTGTGGGCACTGGCCAGAGCCAGAGGCGCTGGCAGCAGATGGGCTGCTTTCCATCAGGCGCCCGTCTCCTCCCAGTGGAAAAAAGAGCAGACCCTAAACCTGCTCACCATTTATTAGTGCACACCGATTCGTTTCAGCAGCAGCACGAAGCCCAGCGACGAGCGGCCAGGCTGCGACGCCACATCGAATCCCGAGCCGGGGAAAGCTTGGAGAGCGGTCGTGTATCTGCAGCCAGTCGGGGGTCCGGGCTCAAGGGGCTGCCCAGCACCTGCCCCTGGCTGCTGCGCCCGGTGGGTGTTTCTGCGCCCAAAGGGCTCCTTTACCTTAAGCGAACGTCTCCCCCGCGGGGTGGCACCGCTGGAGCCCGCGCTGGCTGCTCCCACAGAGGATCCCTGCCCTCTCCCATGGAGGATCCCTGCCCGCTCGGGGATGGAGGAGACGTGGCCGCCGCAGGTGTCACGTCCCGGCAGGGGCATCCGCGACGCTTCACCGTCAGGTTCCTCCCTGAGACCCAGAGCAGCCCAAGGGCAGCCGAGAGACTTTGGGTTTGCGCTGCCACTGCTGGCAGTGAGGCCGATGGAAACAAAACGGACCTGTCTGCAGCTACTCCATCTCCCGAGACAAACACCACGCTTCCCTCGCCCCAGAGCATCAGCAACGCTGTGAAAAGACACTTGGACTGGTTTAGGTGAAGAAAAACGCTCCACAGCCAACTCCGTGCCAGAAAATACGCGACAGATGCAGGGCGAGAGCACGAGTGTGTGTCCTGTGTTAACACACGCTCCAGCCTCCACCCCCTGGACAGCACACAAAATATCTCAAAACCCGGATTTGACAACTGCAGCAGCAGCTCAATCGTCTGCCGCGGCAACGAGTGGCCGATGTCACCGTCCCTGCCTCACGCAGCAGCCGCCGGGCAGGCTGGTAACCAGGAGAAGGGGATGCCAAGTGCGGGATTCAGGGCATGTTCCAAGTGCTGCTGCTCTCCTCCCAGGTGAAGCCCCCCCCGGGCCCCGTCCCCCACCCTGCGCACGGCGATCCGCAGCCAGGAGCCTCCGTCCGGGCCTCGGATGCTCCCGCGTGAGCAGCCCCCCGCGCTCTGCGCCAGCAGAGCCACCAAGTCGCGTCTGCTCCAGCACCCGCGGAGGCTTGGCCGGGGATCAGCCTTCATTAACTTCTTGCTGCACGGTGCTGTGTGAAGCCCCGGCTGAAAATACAAATAAAGAAACAATTTTCTACCTCCTGTTGCCTTCCAGCGGACTTTTCGCAGGATTCCTGCAAGTGGAAAAAGGGGGGGAGGAAGGAGAAGGGAAAGGCTGCAGCAGCTCTCTGGAAGACACGATGGCATTTACGTGGTAATTCACACCCATCTCCTTTCAATCCTATTTCCAGAGACTTGGCTTTTCACAGCACAGTCCCTGAAAGAAGCTTATTTGCCTCCTGGACTCCCCCGAGAAGCCCGAGCTGGACACCCCCGAGCCCCCCTGCCCGTCACGATCCCCTCGCAGCCAACACAAAGCTGCAAAATCCAAACCTGCCGGTACGTGACACCCCAAACTTCCATCCTTCCTTCCAAATCAGGTGCTGCTCGACCCAGCCAGCCTCTCCCCCCCACTCCATCATCCACCAAACCGCCGTCTGCACGGTGAAAGCAGCTCTGGTATTTCCTGCACCACGAAGTTTTCAACCTGACACTCCTTACTTGCTCTAAGAGGAACATTTTTTCCTGCGTTACAAACCACTGATTCCAACTTCACTTTCATTTCCCTTGGCTCTGGAGACAAGAAGCTGCTCTCTCAGGGGCTACAAAAACAACGTCTCAGCGCTGACGCAAAATCCTTTGTTGTTGCGTTGCAGCAACACTGAACCTCCGGGGGCTCCTGAGCCACCCGACTCATTTTCCTTCCTTGTTCATCCAGAAACCTCCAAACCACCACCAGCCCTGGGAAACCTGGCGGACCCCAAACCTGGCAAAGTCCAAGCAGCGAAAGGGCAGCTGGTGCCCAGAGCACGTCCCCAACGGCGAGTGCCACCCCGGGCAGACACCCGTCCCGGGCTCACCGTGCCACGTGCCCAGCACAGTGTCTACAACCACATTGCACTCAAACATTTTACGAGGTAATTTTTTTCCAGGTGGCACAAGGTGCTTTTTATGCTTTTTCTGTCTAAACATACATAAAGTTTAGGACTGGCCAGGGAACCTATCGACACTTGGCCCGAGTCAATAACGGGGCAAAGTGGGCAGCCACCCCGCTGCGGGGCGAGACGCCAGGCGGGCGCAGCACACCGCGGCGCCACAGCCCTGCCAGCGCTGCGTGCCCATCCCCGCCGTATCCGCGATCCTACAGACTCGCGGGTTGTGAGCCGAGATCGAGCTCTCACCTCCTCCAGACGCGAAAGCCACCACGGGGTGCGTTCCGCAGCGAGAGCCGGTGAGAGCGGCGAAGGGAACACACGGTGCCCCGCAGCACGTAACTGCACGGAAAGCTGCCGTCGGGGGCACTTCAGTTCTTGAAAAAAAAAAAAAAAAATAAATTCTGAAAGGCAGCAGAGGACATTCAGTACCCAGGCACGTTTTATGCCTTTGAAAACCTCACTCTGGTTCCTACAAACACGGTGCGAAGGTGGCTTTCAGCTGGAAGGGCCCCCTCAGACCCGCTCCTCGCAGAAGGCTGCGTATCACCGCCGCACGCCGCGTATCGAAGCGGTGCGAAACGCACCCTCTTTCATGGAACGTTTGTCAATTGGTACAAAACCATGAGCGGCTTCACAGCCACTCTCCAGGGCCCGTGAAACAATTACTAAGTTTGCCCAGAGACCATTGCAGAGTAGTTAACTGAAGAACCCCTCAGCCCCCCCAAACCTCCAAGAAAATTAACACCCCAGAAGACGTGAAGACCCCCCCAACACAAGGCTCCCACCAGGCGGTATGGCAGCTCCTGACGCTCGCACAGCAACGCCCCGCTCCTGCCTCCCAGGTTTGCCTTTTGTCTCGGTGTTTTTCAGAGTCGTTACTGACACCACACCACGAGTCAATCTGTGAGTTCAGAGGCTGGTCTGCGGTTGCCTCGTGCCCCCCAAACCAGAGGGCAGCGTGGGGCAGCGTACTTTAATGGTGTTCGTTGCAGTCATCGCCTGCGGAGGTCGGGTACCGATGTGGCTCACGGGCTGTCCGGCGGCCACAGATGCCAACGTCAGCACCGATGGGCAGCCACCGCCTCCGACTTCAGGGGGCAAAACCCCTGACCCCAACCCCTGGGTGTGCCAGAGCATCGTGGAAAAAAAGTAAAGCCACTACTATTCAACGACACCCTCTTTATTCAAAAATAGAGATCTATGAGACATTTCAGAATATACTGCTGTCACAACTGGCAGCCTATATGTCTAAATTAATTCCTAAATCAATTCATATACAGGTTTAAGCTTTTGTTAAAAAAAGACACACCTTGGGGAAATCTGTTCAACCTTGAGAGAACGTCACCCAGTTCACCAGATGCCCTTTGCCCAAAAAGTAAAACAAATAAAATTAAAAACCACGAGACTTCATTTAAATTAAGCAAAATAAAACACACACATATATTTGAAAAAAAAAAAAAATCAATACATTGCAATTAAAAAAAAAAAAGGACATACGACTCTCTCACAGAAGATCTGCCCAAAACTACAGTGTGAGATGTCAACACATTTGTCTACATAATATTTTTTATGATAAATTTTTGTCCTATAATGGATACACATTCAACCAACGGTCAAAATAATTACCGGTTGAGACAGCCCCAGGGCAACGCCATGAGCTGAGACAGGACAGAAATGAGTCTTTTGGTTCAGGTTTTCCAGGTTTGGGGGGGGGCTTTTTGTTTCTCATTTTTGGCAAAAGCAGAGAGAATGTACAGTGCTTTATCTAAATAACACTTGGACCATAAAAAGCTGCACAATCAAATCAATTCATGGAAAGAACAGTTCTGCCACTGGAAAATCTCCTGTAAACTAAAGAGAAAAAGACATTCCTTGGCTGGGCAGTAGGGCGCAGGAGTTTGAAAAAAGGACAAAACGAAGTGTCAGTAAGAAAAGGACGAGAGCTTCTTAACAACACAATGACCCAAAAACACTGCATTCCTTGTTTTAACTGAGTGCTGAACAGGCTCGGAGTACCCTGCAAAATAAATTAACGAGGACGCGGAACAAGCTGCAGGCTTCCTCTCACGTCTTTGACAACAGCAGCTCAGGGCGACGGGGAGGCACAAACACGGCACATCACGTAACTCATCTCAGCCTCTGTGGTACCAAACCTGTATTATCACACCAAGTGTTTCCAGAAACTTAAAAAATGTTTTATAGTGAGAGGTGCTAAATTTAAACAGAATTGTTATCCAAATTGGAATGGTTTTCAGTGATCAGTCCAGCTTGTTAGACCTCACACACAAACTGAAACCTAACTACACCCGTGGCAGCTAAAACATTAGCTAGCAACATAATGCAACAAAGAGGATTTTAAATGTTGGTTTGTTTTTTTTTTTTTTCCAACTTTTCCTGATTATAAAAATTAACTCACAATAATCTGTGACACAAAATTAAGTACATCCTTCTAGTATCTACATGCATGGACATGGTACGTGTGCATACAGGATATGTGCGTATATAGGGGTCTATTTCCTATATAAATAAATATTTATACCACATTTAACTTCTGTGCATCAGACAACTTCACTAAAGCCATGGAGAGAACGTACAGAATGGCATTTCAGCGTAAGCACCCTCGGAGCAGATGGGACAGTGCCTGTCACCGGCACATCACCAGCAGCAACGCACCAGCCCAACCTCTCAGCTCCTTACACCAAAGCTCCTGCGACCATCTAACTCCGTACAACGAAGAAGAAAAATGTGGCATAAATCTAAGGTAGCTGGAACAAAATTTACTTCCACTCCCACTTAGGTAATATCCAGTTCTGCATTGCTCAGCAGAGCGTAAATTCTGAAGCCATCTCTAATTCACAAAGAAAAGCTGCTTATTTTTATTGCCTGTGGTGAGTTTCAATTTACAGACGTGCCAAACGGGAACTATCTTCGTGTCAGTCCCACAACGGCACGAGGAACTGTAGATGTAAGGAAATATTTCTCAGTAGATGCCTTCTCCTTACGCTGACATGGTACAGAACCTGCAGACACACGTCCCTGCGAAGCCCAGCAGCCACTCTACTGCTCTCAGAGATGAGGTTCAGAAACCCAACGAAAACAGACAAGACTTATTCAGAAATAATACAATACTTTCACAGAGAAAAACATTATATGGTCAACCTTTCTTTGAAAACTTCCCAGCTATGTATGTACATGATTCTTGCGACTTTTGTGGGGGTAACAAGTGCTAAGAGCAAACAGCAACTAAAGAGCATGGAAAAATACGAGCAAATTTGCCTACGTGGACTCTCCCCGCTCCCTTCAGAGCTCGCAAGAACTCGCTCTTCTTCCTCCCCTCAACGTGAGCCAGTGTTCGCAGAGAGGGTGAGCGTGAGCAGCCGAGAGGCTGAAAGCACAGTCTGCACCTTCCTTCCTACCGCAGATCTCGGAAGACTGGATTTCCAGTCAACACCAGTCCTCTGACTTCTGCTGGCAACAGTGGGCGCTGGGGGACACGTTTGTTCTAGTCTGTCGAGAACAGGTCGCCAGCAGACGGCAGAGGTGCCAGACCTCCCGTCACATTGGGCAGCAGCGACAGATCCGGAAGGCTCTGGATGTGGGATTTCAGCTCCTTGCGGACCTGGGTTACCCGAGCAAGCTTCTGCTTGTATTCCTGAGGGAAAGAGACAGGAGAACACAGGTTAAGCACAACGAGAAGCACTGTTCATTCAGCTAAGCTAGCAGTGTGTTCCAGGGGAGGATTCTGGGAGCAGCCAGCAAGGCACTGGTTCCCTGGGCAACTGCTGGGCTGACTGCAGACCCTCTCATCTGCACCCAAATTTGCAGCCTGTCCACGAGCTTGGGCATCCCAATCCCACAACCCTGCCCTGTGGCACTCACAGAAGTGATGTCAAACGCCCCCAGACCTGCACCCAGCAGGGCCTGGCACAGTACCCGAGAGACGTGTCACTGCACTGGTGCTCCGTCCTCGGATCCTTCCCTGCGTTACTGAGTTCCACCCGCTGCCGGAGGAGGAACGCTGCCGGAGCGCTCCTCAGACACAGCTCTGCCAACAAGGGCGGCGGGTGAGGCACGCCGGGGTGTTGGCATGGCTGTGCTGCCAAAGGGCTCGTTTTTTCCAAGTTTGATCGATTTTGAATGTTTAGATAACCCGAGCTTCGCTATCGAACACAAGTGCTGTTGGGAAAGCCTCCTCCATGAGCTGTCAGGCAAGTCACGACAGCAACCACAGCAGCTGTGCCATGAGACTGGCACCTTGGCAGACACCACAAACGTGTACGAGCACTGAACGTGAACTGGAGAAAGACACATCCACACTGCACTGAAACCAAGGAAAACACAGACACTAAAATCTTCCGATTTTCATCGGAAAGTCCCAGAAGAGGAAACGTGCAAGGGGTTTTTCCACAAATGAGGCCTGGATTGAGCATTAAAACTCCAGGAAGCGATATCTGTCCATCTTCAGAACCTCCACAACCTCAGAGACACCAGGTAACACTGCCCAGTATTTCGTAACGCGGAAACAGAGGAAGAGTTTGGATCCTGAGAATGAAAGAACGAACCACACCGTGTTAAATTACGTTTAGAGGCCATTTAAGAGCAGACCGACACACATCCAGGTTATCCAACACAGAAGCTCAATTAAACATCAATATTCATGTAATTTTCAAAGTTTTGTGATTCTAAACATTTACATAACAGTCACAGAAGACAGCTCTTTAAGTAATAAAACCCCAGTATCGCATCATTTCTTTCCGAGTGCTCCATCTACACCCAGCTCTGCATGGCATCTGTTCCATGGCATCTCCAGAGCGCACGAAACAGTGAGCTTCAGAAAAATCGTACGCGGAACAGGCTTCCGTACAGTCAGCTGCAACGTTAACTGACTTTTCATTTCTTAATTTCTTGGCAAAGAGAACGGTTTACAAGAGAACAGAAGTTTATCTTTGAAGATCAAATAAAACTAGGCGCACATTTAGTCAAAGCGTCTTTCTGAAGAAGAATTTACAACTTTAATCCAATCTTTCTAACCTTCTGAATGGCAGAAATTCTCTTCACCTTCTCCAAATATCAAAGCAGAGCAGTTCCTGTGGGGTTACTCCAACGAGTTTACACTCTGTGTTTCATTACTTTGAATTAGAATAGCGAGAGCAGCAGCTGATTACAACCCAGAACACCCCTATGCCTGTGATGGCTACATCAACATATACCAGAAATTTCCTGCCAGCATCAAATAAGAATGTCCTTGAACAGCCACTTTCAAACTGAAATCCTTTCACGAGGCTCAGGGAGCCAACACAGCGTGGTAACCAAACACTTCTGTTAACGTACACGGGGCACGTCCTCCCGGCAGGGCCTGCGGCGCAGCGGGGTCCGGCCATGCGGATCGAGAAGTGCTGCTTCTGCTCCAGGCCCATCTACCCAGGCCATGGCGTCACGTCCATGCGCAACGACTGCAAGATATTTAGATTCTGCAACTCAAAATGCCACAGAAACTTCGAAAGGAAGCAAAATCCCAGAAAGATGAGATGGACCAAAGCATTCCGGAAAGCAGCTGGGAAAGAATTGACAGTGGATAATTCATTGGAGTTTGAAAAACGTAGAAATGAACCAGTGAAATATCAGAGAGAGTTGTGGAACAAGACAGGCGAGTCATTGTAGAAAATACAAAAGATGAACTATGCAAGTGAACTTCATGTGAATGTGTTTTCAGAAGACTTCTGAGAATATTGACACTTCCTAGTGATTGTGTTTGAAAGGGATTGGATGGATGGAGAATGGATTGAGAGCAGCCCTGAGGAGAAGGACTTGGGAGTGTTGGTTGATGAGAAGCTCAACATGAGCCGTCACCGTGCGCTGGCAGCCCAGAAAGCCAACCGTGTCCTGGGCTGCATCCAAAGCAGCGTGGGCAGCAGGTCAAGGGAGGGGATTCTGCCCCTCTACTCTGCTATGGGAGGATGACAGGACCACCATTCTATGAGCCTTCCTCTCAAAAGAAGAAAAAAAGTAAAGAAAAACCCACTCTCTCCTCTAGAACAAACCGCTGTCCTGGAACCCGACCTAGAACATGCTCTAGAACCAACAAGTGACCTAGAACATGGTCTGGAACATGCTCTAGAACTGACAAGTGGACTAGAACATGGTCTAGAACCATGCTCTACAAACAAGCAGTAAGCTAGATCGTAATCCAAAAAACAAAACAACTTGTCTTGACCCAAGAAGTGAGTTGAAGTTCAAGACCATCTTCCTGAACATGAAATTGAGTACATAACAATCAGGAATCATACTCAACCCCAATCTAGAACCAACAAGTGATCTAGAACCCGCTCTAGAAACAACAAGTGATCTAGAACGTCATCTAGCACATGGTCTAGAGTCAACGAGTGATCTAGGACCCTAAGCCCTAGAAACCCTATCTAGAGCCCTCTCACTACCAAACCACCAACTCCACAACTTCCTGATCTTGGGAACAACTGCGCCAACACCACCCTAAATGAAAACCAGACTCGAACACATCTGGACCCAAACTCTAGGGCCCCAGGTCAACAGCAAGCACATTTCTTTCTCCTTTTCAAGCAAAGGGATTGGGAAATAGGCAGATGAATGTTGATATTGTCTGCCAGAAAAGTAGGCAGTGCCACCTACAGTGGTAGGTAACTATTGATGCTCTCATGAGACCCCACATGCAGTACTGCCTTCAGCTCTGGGGACCTCAACATAAGGAGGACATGGAACTGTTGGAGCCAGTCCAGAGGAGGCCACAAAGATGATCCAAGGGCTGGAGCACCTCTGCTATGAACACAGGCTGAGAGAGTTGGGGCTGTTCAGCCAGGAGAAGAGAAGGCTCCAGGGAGATCTTATAGCAGCCTTCCAGTACTTAAAGGGGCTACAAAAAAGCTGGAGAGAGCGTGTAGTGATAGGACAAGGGGCAATGGCTTTAAAGTGAAAGACGGTAGACTTAGATTAGATCTAAGGAAGAAATTTTTCACTCTGAGGGTGGTGAGGTACTGGACCAGGTTGCCCAGAGAAGCTGTGGCTGCCCCATCCCTGGAAGTGTTCAAGGCCAGGCTGGATGGGGCTTTGAGCAACCTGGTGTAGTGGAGGGTGTCCCTGCCCATGGCAGGGGGGTTGGAACTAGATGATCTTGAAGGTCCCTTCCAACCCAAACCATTCTATGATTCTATATATACTGAAATTCAAACAAAGCTCTATCAGCTTCATCGACCAAAGTGCACTGTTCACACGCCTAGAGGAGAACAACGAGAAAAAAACAACTCAGGAGAAGGTGTGCTCATTAATTTAGGATTGTGAGTATTTGTTTTGTTTTAATGGAAGACAAAGAATCAGGATCAAAATAAGAACGCACCCCACATCCCATGCCATACCATTGGGGAAAATACTCAAACAGGGAAACAAGTCAAAAATGTCATGTTATGAAGAGAACAAGAACAGGAGGAAAACCCCAGATACTTAATCAGGAATACAGAACAAAAGCAGATAAAGAGGAAAGCCGTGGAAGTACTGCATTCCGACACCTAGTGTACTTCCCAAAGAGAACGTGGAAGCCAACACTGGGGAAAGAGAGAGACAGTAAACAGAGCACTCTGCTCTGTTCAGTTCCAAGGAATCCTACCTTACTAGAAGGTTAACGTAGGCACTAACTAGTCCACACACAAGTTTTTGTTAAAGCAGTGAGGCCTAAATCCTATCTGTTAAAAAAAAAAAAAAGAGAGAGAGAGAGAAAGAGAAAAAAAATACTCACAAGGAAAAGGCAGCAACAGCCCCAAAATGATTAAAAACTCTGGCTCAGAAAAACGTCACTAAATTCAGGAATGGAAATGATGTTCCAAGAGAGTAATCCAGGAACTAGGATTTCCTAGAAGAGATGAACCTTGCCGGACAGATCGGGCACACAACGCCGGCGACGTTAGCGATCTCTGGTGCACTTAACACCTTCCATCTGCTCTGGCACCGAAACACTGTGCCGGTTCGCGGCCGAGCGGCGAAGGGCTTAGAGACCGGATGCCAAAGCTGGGCACGGGAGTGCCAACGGCACCGAAGCACCTGCCGGGCACCACTGCAAGATCGAGACAACGATCCGATCTAGAGACAGGGTGTCGAAGACGGAGCCTGGAGGCAGCCCACTTGTGGGCAGCTGCTCCCAGAAGCGGAGAATTCCCAAGTCCCGCTGCAACATCGCAGAAACACCTCCCAGGGAGACGCACCCTGGATCTTGTCACCTTCATACATTTACTTGTATTTGCCATTGCTACTGCCCAGGAGCACACCCCAGCTCCGCTCAGGAACACGCACAAGCAGAGACACGTCACCCCCTTCCAGGTGCAGGGGCTTTTCTTTTCCATAAACCGAGTTGTGGCCATATTCTGCAACGGAGGACTCTGGAAGCAGGTTTTATGGGAATCCACGTTTTTCGTGTAGCCCATGACATGCTTTGAAACTGCATCTTGCAGGTTTCTGCATAAGGTCCCTCTGTTCTACAAAACTGAAAAAATATGAAGTGCACTTAAAAGAAACCACTGCTGAGGTCTTCGTTTGTTCTCCGTGTGCCGAGCTAATTGCCTCGCTGCATAGTAAGCTTCCATTAAGATTAATAGTATTTGGATGCTATTTGCTTTTTTTAGACAAAATAACAAGATCTTTGCTGTAAGCAGGAGTTTCAGGATGATACAGAAAAACTGGCGCTGTGCCACACGAATGCCTTTGCTCGTCCACACGCCCTTTCAGCACGCGGCGTTCCGCTTCCACAGCGGCCGAGCGAATTAGATACTTAGTCCTTGAAACAAACCCAAAATCAGAATTAAACACCGCTGAGCAAATCTGACGGAAACGTTTCATTCAAAAGAATTTTGAATTGCTTGAACATTATAAAACTGACCGTGACTGACACGACAGGGATTCGTTCTGAGGTCTGCTGCATGGCCTGGCTCACCCTGTCGAGTTACGCAGCACAGACTTCATGTTATTTTAGCTTAGAATTTGCACTGGACGCTTCCGTTCCTGTTCTGGGTCAAGCAGTAACACACTGTAAGTCATCACAGCAATTGCACCTACTGAAAAACATCTAGTTAAGCATTAATGAGAATTCAGAAAGTGAACAGAAAGAGCAGCCGGTCTCAGTTTTGATATGCTGTAGCTTGAGCCAGATGTGTGAAAGCAAGAGACCACAGAAGTCAGAAAAAACGCACCAGAGGCTCAAAAGAAATCTGAAGAGCACCTAGTGAAGTGAGAGGTTTGACAGTAATTACATGGTCATATAAAACCTCTATTTAAAAACATTAAATGTACAACACTACCACGGCGGGGTGATTCGGCATTCCTTAGCTTTCGCTGCTTGCCACTTCACCCATGTAAGGTACTTTTAAAACATACTCATTAAAATATGTCAGAATGTCACAATGACAGCATATTTGTAAGAAATGAGCATGTCAAGAGTGTTGGGAGAAAACATCAAAAACGAAAAGCTTTCCAGAGCAAGGGCAGTCAAGCTCCTGCTCAGAGAGAATGTGAACACCACACGTAAGCCCTTGGCTTAGTCCTGACAGAATATTCAGACACAGCATATCAAAAATTAGAACAGTGAGGGGTTGTTTTTGTTTGTTTGTTTGTTTGTTCTCCCCAAAGGTTGTTCTTTATTATCTAAGATGGATTACTATCAACCAGTGTTGCCAGTATACACACACCTAGAGGACATCCAACATGTTTTTAGCATAGATGACTGTTAGCTGACTTTTTAAAAAGCCTGCCATTTGATTTGGGTTCTGTGCTCCACAACGACTCGGCACGGAGCATCCCCGGTCTGCATGCTACGCAGGCGCTCGCTTCGCCTCCTGCCAGGCTATTCTGTTTGGCCTCTTCCAGAGTGGTTCCAAATTCCCCTTCTCCAATGCAAAAAGCGTATCAGCACTTCTCTCCTGCCTTCAAACCCACCTCCTTCCATGTTCTCTCAAGCTTCACGTTTGAATAAGCCCAGTTTTAAAACCGTATTCCATCCTGTATTTCACGCCGCGTGAGCACAAATCGATCTTCCCCACGTGACGGCGGCAGGCAGTGCCAGCGTGCCAAGCAGAATCACTAACAGCTCAACTGGCGGGGCAGGGAGGGGGGAGCAGCGTCCTCCACATCAGTTATAACCACCCAGACCTCATCGAAAGCAAGTTTTTGAAGAGTCTGTCTGCAAAACAAACAAGAACCTGCCTTGTAAAGAAACCCTGCAGTCCTAGGAATAAAAGCAGTCTCGGTCAAAAGAAGGCAGCTGCAAACATTCACACAAAAACCAAGACAGAAAAGAACCAGAAACAAAACATGAATTATCCACAAATGTGCCGATTTCCATGCAAATTCAGCCCAACCCAAGTGAGAGATTAGACACGTTTAAGGCCTGATCCAGAGCCCACAGTCCTCTGAAATCCTTGGTCCAGACACCTGCTGGAGCAGGACACACTCGTGCCACCTTAGAAAAGCCCCGCAGCTGCGCGGCCCCGGCACAAGGCTGCCGTGTGCCCACATGGAAACGGCCTCTCGGCACGGCAGCCACGAACCCACCGAGAAAAGCGCAGAAATGCCTCCAGCTGCACAGCACATGGTCCGTGTCCCGAGCGCCCGACTGCGCTGCCGAGGGGACAGAATATCCTCCATACCTGGGAGAGCTGGAAAGCAGCGCTGCCGTCAGCGCGGCACCGCCTCGAGGGCTTCCCAATAGCCACGCAGACCACCTGCCCCTGCCAGGAGTCAGGCAACAGGGAGGGAAACGTCTTCCATTTCACAAGCTGAGCGCAGCAGAACCCACCTGGGCAGCAAGGCACAGTGCCAGCGGTGAAGCTGTTTGCCTTATCTGGCAGCAGCACTAGCCAACAAACCCGAACGGTGCGGTCCGGGAATCGGAGCTTGAACGATGTATTTCCTTACAGAGCCACAGTTGATTTTCATGCCTTAAATTTGTTCACAGTCTTGCTCTTTTAAATTTGACAAGGCTTCTTTCCTTCGCAGCATCATTCACCACACTTCACCAGAGATGGCATTTCTGCTCTTGGCACAATCGCGTGCTCGGAAACCATAACTTGTCTCCTGCTCTCCTCTTTACTGAGGACAACTCCGAATTGTCCAGAAGAGGAGTCAGCAACAGAGGCCGTTTCGAGAGGATGCAGAGCACTTCTCCAGCCGCTGGAGACACCTCCTCCTCATCTACCAGCCTCTGCAAGGTTGAAAAGCTCTCTCAGAACTGGCCCAGGCTGCTGCCGTACACTGGCGATGAAACCTGGCTTCATTTGCAGCGTATCCTTCCCCCAGTAAACACTGGGAAGGCACAAATGATGTTCACCACAAAAATCAACATTAGGGCACAACCAAACAGCTACATATTCACCTCTCCAAGCATCCTAATGCTTCAGATTGCTAAGCAAAAGAGTAGTTATAGACTGGTTCGCTTCAGTAAAAAGTGTAAAAACATTACGTATTAACATTGGATTATTTCTGCTTGCTTTTATTTTTTATTTCAGTATGATTTCATTTGCAGTACTACTGTAATGATGAACACCTACAAAGTGACGAAATTCTACTTCTGCATTGTGCAAAAACCACAGCTGTTGCCTCGAGCCACAAGCTGCACCCCAGAGCCAGCCTGACCGCAGCGCTGGTTTATCGTATCGCGGTGCCACAGCCTTCCTCCTCGTCCCACGCCCACCGGCACGGCCGGCTCACAGCTGGAAACACTGAGGAACCGTTAGTCACTTTTTGCCGCGTTACTCAGCAGTTGGGTTTTGCAGACCTGAACATGATGCTCCGTGCCTGGGTGCTCCCGCCCAGGATCTGCGTGCCCTGCCCAGGGGGCAGAGCGGCACAGCCCCTGCGCTGCCCCGCTCCCACCGCTGTCTCCTGCTACTCGCATCCGTGTACAGCACCGACACTTTTGTTTCCTGGCAGAACAACTAACCCTTCATCTCTTGTTCCCTGCCTAAACCACTGCAGTGAACACGCCACAAGCCAAGAATCCTCGCCTGGGAGGAAGGCAGCAGCCAAAGGCACGGCAACAGCGACACGCAACAAAAACCTGAGCAGTGGAGGCAACACAGCAATAAATTGCATATTAACCCGCTGAACTAAATCGTATTTCAAGAAAATGTGTAGTGCCAGGCAGTCCAGAAAGCCTCAAGTGAGATTGTTCTTCATCCTTTGGAGATGCACTATCAAAGAGGGCTTGCAAATTCACACGGGCACAGCTCTAACACCTTATTAAAGGTGCCTTGAAGCCAGGAATATTAAAATCACCGACATCTGAAAAGCCCCGCGGCTCTCAGCAGGAGTCTAAGTCACAATTTTTCAGGTGCAGTCAACAATCAGAAAAATTCTCCTAAACTGGATCTTAAATACGCACATGTACGCACACACAGCCATGAGTGCGTACGCACACGTGCCCCCCGCACACACTGTACATATGGCACATGTACACGGTGCATGTTCCTCAGCCACCCTTCGCAAACACGGGCACAGAACCCATTCGCGGGGCGCGGGGAAGAACTCAGCATCTCTGACTGCAAATCCAAACACTCGGAACGCACATTGTTCTCCTCTCTAGTCCCCCCTTCTCCCCAGTAGATTATAACACCGCCCCCTCCACTTACTCCACATTTTCTACTGTCAGTAGTTGTTTTAGGTACCCACAAAGCCCCCCCACAATTTCCCATTTTCCAGCACTGCTTTCACCTGGTTCTTCTAGTCCCATCATCTATTTAGTTGACTTCATTTTACAGTCACCACCATGGAAATGTTCTCCCGGATATCTCCCCCCTTGCGGGCACACTTCAGTTTTACACAAATAGATTCCCTGGATTTTTTTCTACCTGCCTGCCACGCATTCACAAAGGCTACACCGACTTCAAAAGCCAATCCTTCCCTCTGGAAGTGCCGCAGATGAGGTGCCGCAGGACGAAGCGCCTCCCCGGCGGATCGTACCCCGTAATTGTAACTGGGGCAGCGAGAGCCAGAAATAACACCAACCCGGGCGCTTGCAGCGGCAGCTGAGTGCTCACGCGAGATACAAAGGCGCCTTATCTCATCCGTGTAGGAACACCAGTTCTTGTTTCTGTGCCTGTCTGAAGATGGATTTTATTTCCTGACAGCGGCTCTGAAAGCCGAGGCTGACCCCTGCCCAGCCCGGGCCATGGCAGATCATACGGCAGCTGCAGTATCGAGCCCACCGTTTCTCACCGAGATGAAACACCATTTCCAAAGGAATTCAATGGTCAGATGTTGAACAACAGAAGCCACCGTACCTCTCAGGAAGTTAACCTAAGGAGTATTTACCCTTCAGAATAATGCCTTGTAACAGGCTGTTCAGCACCAGCTTTGGTTCGGCTGATTTCGCTCTGCAGCTGATTGCCAGAACTAAAAGTAATTCTACCTTCTCCTTCCAAGCATTTTTAGCCTACAATCTTCCCCTCCTCCCCCAAAGTAATCCTAATTATTACACTTCCAATTTTTTCAGTTGCTACCCTAAAAGCAGGGTTTGTCCATATGTTATGATCTTCAGGCTCTGTGCCAGCCTTCTCCCTGGAATTACAAGCGCTTCTCAGCGCTGCGCTGTTTCAGTCCGTACCCGTGCCAGTCTGCATCAGTGCTGAAGCGTAACGGTGTAATTCGTTGTCCAAAACCACCTTTCTCAGCACACTGCCCCTTAATTAAACAGCTTTTCTGCACCTGATGACAAGAGCTCTGCGTCGCAGGGTTTTGACATTGCAAAGCATTTTGAGCATCGGCCCACTAGACATAAACACGCTGAGTTTATGTACGCGTTTGGAGAATTTGCTGTTTCGTGAGGGACAGCATTAATAGGATTAGCAAGCAACTGCAGCTCTTTAGACCACAAAAGCTGCTTTTCGAAAGATGTAGATTAGCTACTTTCATTACTGTCATAGTGAAAGACTTTGCTTTGTGAGTAAATAAAACACAAGAAATATCCAGAGTGATTTCCAAATCAGACATTTCCGAATCTTAAAACAAAGCCCTGAGTCACAGTACTACCAGAAACCCCCTTCCCCAACTCGCAGCCCTGGCTAGATTAGGACAGTGAGTAAACAATCCATCTTCTACCTAAAAACGCCATCTCATCTGGCAGCCAGGGAACTCACTTCACAAGAGAAAAAACTTACAGTCGACAGTGCCAAAGATTCTGGAAAAGATGTGTTGAGAGAGCAAAGCATACAATGAGAAAATATGTAAAATTAGATTGTTTCAAGTTATGTTCTTATTTCAGTCTTTGCTTGAGTAAATGTTGTGGGTTTTAATACATTCTTAATTGCTACAAGAATTTCAGATGCTTCTATTAAAATGCTTATTAGCACTACAAAGAAAAATCCAGGCTTATCAATAACATTACTGCCAGAACATCAAAGACTCAAACAAAGCTGATGAGCAGATACGGCCTTCCGTCTCCGTAACCAACATCTTCCACTGTTTATTAACCCTCTACAACTCAAGAACAATGGGATGCTTTAATCAGGCAATATCCCTCAGCTAAGATTTGAGATTTGACAGATATTTAATAAGATCATTCTTTAGTTTCCAGCATATTAAAGAATGTGTTTACACTTCGCGGCGGGCGAGCAACCTGCCTTGCTGCCATCAGCAGGATTATTCCTATCAACAAAGTAGCTCAGCCAGCGAACCGCTTAATTTTCAGGATTTCATTTCTGCCTCTGCCAGAGTTAGTTTTCACGTAGCATTCCTTACCAAAAGGGTATTTTCCAAAACCAAAACCAACACAATTGTTACACCAGTTCAGCGAGCACGTTAGAAACTTCCATTTAATGTTGTCACTGTGAATTTCTTAATTTCACAGTCTCAAACTGACTCGAATTTATGGATTGCTCTGGGCTTTTCAAAACATTGCTGTGCAGAATTTTGCTACCTGTTTCTTGCCTTTTTTAAAAAAGTAAACTGCAATATGTCTATAATTTATATATGTTCGTACACACACACACACACTTATATATGTTTCTACTAGGCAGGTGTCTTTCTTTCAGCAAGAAAACAAAAAATGACCCAAGACTTTCACTAGTGTTCAGCAAATAAATGGGGTGCCAAACACAATTTGGTTTTATGGCATCGTTCCTACCTGTGTCTGGCAGCACCTTTAGTTACTCGCTCATAGGACAGACACTGTGCTTGAAGAAGTTCGAGCTAAAGGAGCCAACAGAATTACTAACACCCACCCACGCCAACTCTGACTTGTTTGGCTGATTTGGAAAAAATGCTGCTCTGGAAAAGCAAGGCTTTCACAGTCACAAGCCATGGAGAAACTCTAGTATAAACACACATGACAAAGAAAACATTCAAACGGAAATTACCTCGGACAATGTTGCCTAGCCGTCAGAGGATCAGGTTTGCCATGACAGTAAACAGAGCCTGCCATTGGTACAGCACAGTCTCCTTCCAGGAGATTTTGTCCTCCACAGCAACTCCAGTCCCACCCAGCAACAGCTGTTCACACGAACCAGCAGCCCGCAGCCCAGAGGCAGCCCTCGCCGCAGCGCCCCGATGGCAGCGCGCGCCCACGGCCACGCACTGAACTCCCACCGCAGTGCCCCGGCGCGGCGCCGACAGGACATCCCCCGAGAGCGCGTTCCAGCGGCTCGCTCCGGGACGCACAGGGGATGCTCCGCTGCCGGCGCGGGATGTTCCAGAGCATCCTGCCCTCCTCACGCAAGGGCACCACGGCACGAAACACAAGTCGTGTCCTTTGGTACCAGCCCGACCCACGCCCCACCACCGAAGCTGTAAGAGTGGCTGGGAACAGCCGGGTACCAGAAGATCCAAAAACTGCATCCCCGTATCACGCAGGGGCTGGGAAGGCAGATGAGGGGCACCCACCAATAAGGGAAAGAACACAAAACCAACCAACAAAACCCAGCTAATTACAGCCAAGAGAGCTCAAGTTTTTGGAAACGGGGATTTCATAAAAAATATAGAGTAAATCTGAAGAAACTTTCTTAGGTGAGCTTATTTTTCTTTAAAAAGCATTGAGTTCTGGGCCTTCCATGTCCATATAAAAACATACTAGACCGAATATCAGAAAAGATTTGTCTTCTCCAGACTTTTACACCACTTTCTTAGCCCTGTGTTACTCTGGATCTAAAGATAACACAGAGAATCTTCTCCCTTGAGAGAAACACATAAATCAGGAGTCATTGGGAGCATTTGGTGAGCAATCGGCTTGCCAGCACCAGTGTTACCAGTACTCACTTCCAGCTTCTTCTCCTTCTCTGTCAGTACATCCTTCTGGTTCTGGGTGTACTCGATCAGCATGCGTGCCAGCTGGCGCCGGTCCTCCAGCTCTGCTGCCAGCCGGCCGTTGTACTCGGCGAGTAGCAGGCACGCTTCGTCCACCGTCTTGGAAAGGCGTTCGGCCGCCTCCTTGTCTACACACAAAAGCGTTGGGTAATTCAGGGGACAAAGTTTACAACTTTCACCTTTGACAGAAGGGCTACACTTCCCCAGCCACACACACCATAACTTCTCATTCACAAATACACTTCTGGCTTGACAGAAAAATAAGAGTTCTTATCACAGTGGATAGAAAGGAAACAGGCAGGACCACCGACCCAGGAAGGGGGTGTTTTAGACCCTGACATGACTGATGCGTTTCATCCTTGCAGAGATGTCAATGACAGGCCTGGGGGGCAATAAATTCATAAATAGCCTCTACAAACAGGCCAGTTAAACTAAAACTCTGGGCTGTACTTTCAGAATTCCGTTAAACAAATCAGGTGGTTTTCACATTTAAACACAATGTGCACTTCTTGATTCCTCTTTTCTCTGAATAACTCAGAGATATCAATGAGTTATTGATATAGAAGACCAATGTTATTACATTGACATGTATCAATGTAAGCAAATATATGAATTGCACGTCAGTCTTCACAGCTGGACACTGTAAGGGCACGTTATAAAGGATCGAATAAGTGACAGCTCATAATGAGTTTTAAATGACAAGTACTTCCAGGAACAAGAGTGAAACCAGTTCAACCTTTAAATGCTTCTATTAAGATTACTTTTCAAACACAATTGCAAAAGTCTGTTTAAACAAAGACTGGCAGACTAACGGGAGTAGCGAGTTTCCTTTTCTGTAGCAATCAAGCAGTATGTGTGTACTCAGCAGTCTGATAAAACTCAAAAACATCTAACAGTCAAGGTGTCCAAATTCAAACACATCCACTTTGAGAGCTCTGGCCCTATTTCCTTTACATTCTTGCAAAACGCTGTTGGTGCTCTCCAAGTACGAAAGCCTTCGTTCCAGCCAAAAAAAATACATGGAAGAAGCTACGTAAGCTTCATCTTCAATTTCACTATTTACTATTAATTACCCAAACGCTACAAAACAAGGACACAAAAGCAGGATTTCACTCCACCACACGCTGTGAGTATTTAAAGAAAAAACTCTTTGATGTCCAAGTTATTCTTTGGGCCCGTGTTCATTCATCTGCCAGTTTCATACCTGTAATCTTCTCCAGTAAGGAAACATCCTGGACTTCCTGAGGCAGGGAGGCAATCTTTTGCCGAACTGTCGCATCTCCTGACGCTGCATTTTCCAGGTCCTGTAGGGCTTTGATCAAATCCTCAGTCTACAAGACAAGCAAGCTGACATTAAAACCAAGTAACTTTTATGTCATTTCCTGTGGATGTGGCTACTGCATCTGAGGTCACCCAGCCCTGAAAGCAACCATTTTGGGAATATTTTCTTCAATTAATTTTTAAACTGTTGCTTCCTAGCACAGAGAGTATTCACTAAGTTTACACTATCCCAGTGTGGAGGAACTTGTGCATAATTACAGTAGGTTCATCTTTTGCAAGACTCTGCAGTGGAAAACTTCTCACTTGAGTTAAGAGAAGTGATGGTTTAAGACAAAGCTGAGAAGTACATGAGCTCACCAGCCTGAGACAGCCATCAGCCCTCTGTGTAACATCCAATGGAGATTCTTAGCTTTTAGCTGAGCTCCCTGTTGCTTTCTCTTAAGACTCGCAGGAGCACAATTACACCTTTGTTCTGTTCCAAAGGTACATTCTGACATAGCAAAAAATACCTAAAACCAAGCTTGTATCAGTTCAAACAAAACTGTGTCAGATTTCCATCCTTGTAAGATTCAGAATTTTGTAACTGGCTACCTACCATAAAAAAGTGTATGATGACACAAAAGCTATCCCTGTTAAAGCAACCTTGATGCTGCCCTGACTTTGCAAAGCCATTGCTGCCCTGCCCGAGCTCAGGGCTCTTGGGAAGCACCCTGTGCTCTGCAACTCAACTGCACCCACCGCATCCCCTCGACTTCACCTCCCGGCTGGTTTCAGCACACACAAAAAATGTGGCAGTTTAAATGAATACACTCGAAATCCATCCCAGCTTAAAAGCATGTGGATAAGGACAGCCTTAAGAGGACCTCCCCTGACACCGTATTTCCTTCCTGCTCAAAAAAAATAAAAAAAGGAGAAAGATAAAGACTCCCTGAACAAGAAGAAAAAAGCACTGCTTCTTTGTTTTAAAAAATACTGATGTTTCAACGGGAGGTTTTTGAAACTGGGACTCTAGCTCTGTGAACACCACGACTGATGTTTAAACTACATTTCGATAGTTTGAAAACCAACAAAAATACTGAAAAAGTTCAAATAAATATTTTTTTAATCTGAAAAATAAAGAAGTTCATTACTTAATATTTACTACATCTTTGCAAACTGCTAATGATTTCCAACAGTAACAAACACGATGCTTATAATCAAAAGAAACCATAATCTGCAAGGCATCTGGAGGTAAAAACAACAAAAACCCTCACTTATTTCCTTGACAACTGTTATTTATTTTTATTTTTCAATGTTTACACTCTACCAGATGGATGGTGTATTATTTTATCCTTTTCAAATAGGCAATGGTTAAACATATGTTCATTTTGTAGCCTTAAATGGTCAGAAGGATCCTCTATTTCATTCCTGCTATTTCCACACCACTAACATGTCAGCCTCAGGATAAAGTCTCCAGAACTGGTCTTCCTAACCAACTCCTTACAAATCCATCGCAGGCTGAGCTTTTTAATATACACATGGAGAGAGATGTCCTACAAAAAATAATTTTCAACTGTCTTACGACTTTGGGTTTGAGAGATGACACACTGGTCTTAGGAGGAATTCCATGGTCTGTTCCAGCAGTCCTTCGGGATCCTTTACTGGCAGGACTGCTCAGACCTTGGTTTAGACTGCCGGAAATTGCCCACAAGTGGCACGGTGTTTCAATATGAGAAAAGAATCTGTTCCATTTCACATGGACTTCTCAACCCCCAACTGAATTTCTCCATTAAAAGCATTTTACTTGTTGGCAGCTCCACCTCGTGGCTGCACCACCCAGGAGGTGCCTCTCACAACACCTCCCACTCCCGACCCAGCCCACATACCAGCAGTGGCCCAGCACTGGGGTCTTGGGGTGAGTAGCTCCCAGGGTAATCGTCATCTTCCTCTTCTTGTATCTGCTGAAAAGTCCGCTTTAAAGACTTCTTCTCCTCTGCAACTAAAGACACATATAAGCAACTCGTCTGGGTGCCAGATCTGCCCACCTTCACTATCTCTACTTCAAAAAAACTGTACCAGACGCTACAATGATGAAGCTCTCTAAAGAGAAGGATGACCACAGTTGGACTCAAATGTTGGCACCATATTCCAAACACTCAAATGCAAAACAGCACTAAAAGGTCGATTTTGCCCACACGTGTGTCTGTACATGCAAGGATGCAGAAGACCTCACTGAAGAATCCTAGGAACACCATCTCCATTTCAGCAAAACAGGAAAAACCACACACACTTGTTTTCAAACTCAAGAGCATTTGATGGGAAACGACCTCTGAAAGAGAGCAGGAAGAAGGCACAAATTAGAGATCACCCTGCCTGGGTCACTTTCAAGACCTGCTAGCCAGAAGTAATTAACCACCACGGTCTACACTTCTGAAAAAGGCTGTCAAATCCAACAGGAGAGGAAAGCCAGCATCAAGAGCGTCTAAAACGGATCAGCATTCAACAACGGTGTGTAACACCCATCTTCTGAAACAAGCAAGATATCCTTGTGGAATATGGACAGCTTCTTCCAGGAAAATCCAGAGCCCATTCTTGACACAGACATAAAGAAGACAGAGAAGCCACTACTAGAGACAAAGCCAGCTTTCCTGCTTCATTGAGGTCGTCTTCACAGCTCAAACTGAACCACTCCCTAGAAGCCTTCCAAAAGCACAACACTTCATTTCTCCAAAATGACAGACAATTGCTGCTGTAGCAGCTTCGCAGCGAAACTCCAGGTTGCTGTTACCATGCTGTGGCAGTGTCCAGGGAGACTTGTAAAGGTATTTCTCCACCAACTTTTCAGTCTTCAAACCATCTCTGGTGGCTTGAGGAAGCTTACAGTGTCAAAGACCTCAGTGACAAAGCGTGAGTTTTTCCTGTAAGCTGGCAACACGGGAGGTGGTCCCATCCTGGGTGTTCACCTTGTTCTCATCTCTTGACGACTGGTTTTAGAGGTGAGACAGGCGTCCTTGGTTTGACTCCAGGCTCACAGGCACAGTAAGAGGAACCAACTGTGGAATCTGTACATACACATCTAAAAGCGTAACTAGGAGTTTAAAACTTTGCTCTGTTAAAAACAGTGGGTTTATGTGTTGGGTTTTTTTTTAATCTGAAGGCAATATAAAATTATCATCTTCTCTCATGAGGCTACGTTCACCTCCTCATCCAAGAAGGAGCCACACCACATGGTGAAGAACTCCCCACGTAGATAATGCCTTTCACTGGAGGGAACTAAGCAAAGGGTTCACATTTTTTTTTAAAAAAAAAATTAATTCACACGAGGAGTTATCAGTCTCAGCACAGCTACATCATGTGCCTTTTCTAACAGTTACAGGACAAGTCGCATGAGCAGAAACTTCTGTCTACAGGGAAACCCACAAGGAAACCCCATTGATCAGCTACTGTAGTTCCAGAATAACAGGCAAACTTGTGAAACAGGGGTTCCTACTTCGGAGGTTCTGCAGGTAACTGTTTCCCTGAAAGGCAGGCTGCCCGAGTTACAGTAGTTTTTTACTGTTGGCAGGGCTCCCATCCTCAATCAGCGTAACAAAACACAAGCCTCTCCAAACTATAACTAAAACTAAACTTTTGTAGTTTTAGGTTCCAAGCACCAGGAGTTTAGCAACTTGTGCAAGATTCGAGTAAACTGATAGGAAAAACACTTTTGGAAAGTGATTTAGGACAAAACATTGAACACAAGGACAACAAAAATAGACGGCTTTCCTACAGAAAACAGAAGACCATCCCAGAACACCAGAAGATAAACAAAACAAGAGAAACCTAACGGTCCAGGTGCCCTCCAACTGTTCTAACCCCTTCCTTCTCTGGGGGTAGGTTACTCATGGTTAAGTTCTGATCACAAAAGACATTTGTTGGCAGCCTCTCCTAGGTCGAGCACAGCCGGAGTTGACTTGCTCCAAAATTACACCTGGCCCTGTCCACAGGTGCCTTTGCTCCAGTTATCCTCGGAAGCGTTCCTGCCTGCTCTGCTCTCTGATGCTTCTCTCCATGTTTTAATGTGGGTCTGACTTCCCGGGCTGGAATCTGCAATGCAGACACAACCAGAGCAAAAGAGACAGAACCAGTTCAGTTCCGCGTCACAGTGAGACACTCCTAGCTCAGAGCACATCCGACGTCCTCCTTCAACTGCTTGTCACAAAGACAGCGAGAAGAAAACATCAGCAGTACGGGTTATGCTACCCAAAGGATTTGGCACCAAACCTCTACGGACCCCCTTTTCCCAGGCTTTAACACAAACGGGTGGTTCATCTCCTGCCTATTGCTTGCAAAAAGAAACATTCTAATAAAAACAAGATTGATGAGAACGCAAATGCAAGCTTAATGACTACATTTCCTGTTAAAACAATTTAAGATATCCATATTCAAGAGCTCATTTCTAGGTATTTGCATACTTCCTTACGGGACCGACAGGCTAAAACACGGCAGCACGCTGCGCCACTGAGGAAGTCAGAACCAGGAATACAACACTTAGAAAGGGCCGGTACTCTTCCCTCCACCCCTCCGAAGGCAAAGCTTCATTATCTGTGCAACCAGTTCTGCTCACTGCCAGGAACTTGTTGAACGTTCACCCAAGGCCTTGCTACTGCCCAACAGGAAATCAGCTGTTCCACCGAAACACACACCAACCAGCTTTAAGATGTCTCTCCTCACCAGCACAGGACTCTGCTCTATTCTGGCAGGTTCCACAACTCCAAGCGTAACCGGTGCTCTGCAGCCAAGCAGAGCCATCCTGCTCCGAAAGCAGCACCCATCAGCCCAGGAATCTGACACACTGCAACATGAAAACGCCGCGGAGAACCACCTGTACCGCACCTGTTGCCATTCCTTGGCCTGAAGAAAAGAATACTCATTATCACAGCACCAGATACCCTTAAAGAGCTTCAAAATGTTGTTTTAATGGCACAACCTTGCACCAGTTTAAGACACTAACACTGCCTGTTTCTCAGCTGCGTCTGCCTTGGGTGTATACCAACCCAGGAACGCAGAATGGTTTTGGAGGAGCGCTGTACTATGGTTTTCCACTTTTATAATAAACGTTACATCTGTAAAACATGATACATTATTGTCCATCTCACTTATGTTCACCTGTTTGAAGACCGAATAGAGTAACTACAACACAGCCTTCTGCAACATAGTCGCCCACCAGAAACTGGACAAACACCAATTTATCTCAGAAATCCATAAAAAACCCATGTGAAACTAGCTCTTATCATTAAGAAGTTAATTCGAAAACAAGTCAGTCAAAATTCTTCTTCTCTTATTTCAAAAATGTCAATTTCTTGTTTACAATGAATTGAAAAGGCAGCAGTCAATATTCACACCCATGATATGGCCTGAACTGTTCTCTCAAATAAGAGATGCTACATTAATATCTCCAATTACCCCGACAAAAACCAAGTTTCTCGCCAAGTAAGGACGCACACACAGCAGCTCTTAAAACATTTTGCTTTCTTCATTCTGCTTCCCAGAGAAAAAGCTCTGTTACACTTAGGAAGGGTTTGGTTTTGTAAAATCGTTTTTAAGTTGGGGTGATAACAGCAGCAGGAGCGATTGATACCACCAGCCCAAGGGACGATGACATTGAGCACCAGCTGGTCATCAGTTTGCAGGAAATCACAGCCCTGTTTTTTGGACGCACAGTATCGTTTTGTTTAGATCAAAAATCAAACACTGGTGAAACGCTTATCTTGGCACCTTAAATTAACCGAGGGTCTGAAACCATTCATCAGCTCAGCAGGCATTCAGGCACGGAAACTCCGTCCTCTCGTGACAACAGGTGTCTCATCCATCGCACCCAGACACCAGAAAGACCCCGATGTGAGGTATTTCATGTAGGGGCTGGACACCTCCACCCTTCCCCTCTCCCACCACTCCAAGCAAAGATTCCCTCTGCCCTGACACGCAAGAGGAAGCTCCTTCAGTCAGGTCAGCTGGTCTCCCAGCGTTTGGGGGAAAAAAGGCAACGCTTTCTGAACATCTAAGTTGGAAGGCCTCTGGTGTAAGCTGCCAAAGCACCGTCCAGCAATTCTGCCCGAAGAAGCATGCGAGAAACCACAAAACCACAGCCAAGGATGTATGTCTTCACATGGTGTCTCATATTCATGCTCATGTCTTCACATTAATTCACAGCTTCAGTAGACACATCTTGTTTGTTTTCACCACCTGAGAACGGCATAAGAGCACTTTTCCACGGATGAACCCAACTCTGTCCCAAAGTATGGCACCTCTGCGGGGAACAGAGCGCAGCTCGGCCAAAGCACCAGTGTTGTTTTAGCTCGTTTGGAGACACTGGACAAATATTCCCCTGACCAGAACACTCTGGATTCTTAATGACCCTCACCTTCCTCGGGTTAGGCATCCTACTGCCCCCTCTTCCCACGGCAGTACTACCAGTTAAATAGAAGAGGCAGCATCTGCCAAAGCAGAACAAAAGCTCAGTAACTGGGAGAAGCCAATACCCTGGTTCTCACACCGCTCTCACGCAATAATAAGGTTATAACTGTGATGTGCTAACAAGGTTAAATGATGCAACGTTATTGTTTTCCCCAAACGACATCAGCTGGTATAAGACCAGCTTCTGGGCATATATTCCAGCCTTCAATTATTTAAAATCATAGTAAAATATAGTAACTATGCAAATAAAAAAACCAGTATGAGAATGAAAGCACTAACAATATGGAATAAACCATTACAATAAGCCAGCTGACCATTCTCAGGGACATGGAGTGGACAATTTTCACTCACGAGGTGGACGCAGCAGTTCCCTGAACCCTACTGACTCGTCTTCACATCAAAAGGCAGCCCCGGAGCATTCTGTCCATGTGAGCAGAAGCAGAAATCACCTCAAGTTTAGCTTACTGCCAGCCACAAGTCACAACTCTCAAACTGGAACTGCCAGCTCAACGAAAATCAGCCTTCTCTTAAGACAACCCCAAGGAATCCCCACAACCAGCTCCAGCAACAACCCAACAACAGGAGCCCAGAGCTCAACTCAACTCAACTCCTCACGATACTTTCAGCAAACCACGTTCCAATTTACAAACAAAGCAAAGGCCACAGCAGAAGCAACACATATTTACCTTTAGTTTGGGGGCTGTTGGAGTCTTCCATCGAAAGCTTCAGCTGCTGTATGAACTCACTGCCATACACACTCCTCTCCTGCCAGATGTTAAGCAATCGTTCCAAGGGCTTTTTGCAGCCTTCATCTGCCTCTCTGTTGAAATAATTACAGGTCAGCTGAAAAACATTCTTTAGAGCATCTTCCAAACCAGCAGCTGCATCCCTTGTAATATTTGTACAGAATCTTTTGCACGTTGTCTGAGACAAACTGCGCAAAACACATTTGTGGCCAATTTTCCCCATTTATTCGGACCAAAGATTGCCTGAAAGTGCCCCACATTCCCATCCCAAAGTAAAAGCAGGGAAAGTTTTGAAGGAAGAAACTTGCTATCATTCAGATTTTGCAAGAAGAGTTATAAAACACCCCCAAGTTGACACGTTTACAATTCAGAGCATTAACTTCAAACAGCTGTTTCAGTCAATAACATCCCAATCAAAAAGCAGGTTGTCTGGATCATTAGGCACTGGAGTGCACTGGAGCCAGCCAGCCATCCCGAGCAGCGTTCCGCTGAACACACGGCACGTAACGCCGTTCAGCTGAGATAAAAGGAAAGATTATGCTGCGTAGGGAACCGTTTCTGACAGGATGGTAGCTGCATCAGTTCCTCCCTGTTACTACAAAACTCCTTCTTCCCCTATGAAGGAGACTAACCATCAGCCAACCATTAACACCAGCGATGCAAACAGAAGCCACGCTCAAACCAGAAGACTTGAAGACCAGAAGATCCCAAAACATCAGCTCTTTTACAGTCTCCTGACAACGGGGAAGAGCCGTTCGTTACACGGCTTTAACGAACACACACAACTACGGTCTCACCGCCCACGAACAGATCCGCACGATCTTCTGGTTACGATCCAAACAAAGCGCGCAGGAGCTGCACGCAGAGAACAAACGTGCAACGCTGGGAGGGGGCTGACACACGTACCAACAAGCTTCCCCAAAGAGAAGCATTAACAGTAAACAGTTCCCAGCCCTGAAGTAGTCAGAATCCAATCTCTCCTAGAGACAGGGTACAAGCATCCCTGAGGCTTAAAAAAAAACCCCAAACAAACAAAAACCCAACAAAATCCAACTGAATGGAACTTTGTACGACAAGAACACAACTCAAGAGAGAGAAAAGTTGAAGGAATACATAACAGCACATACCTGGCAACGTGAGAGAAAGCATCCACAAGAACAGACTCAAACTCCCTAGTAAATTCAGGACCTTTCCTCTTACTGTTCTGGATGACATCGTTTGCCAAATATAGGAAAGTAAGTTTCCTACTCGATTTTGCTGGGAAGGGGGAAAAAAAGGAAAAAAAGAGAGAGAGTTTGCATTTAGTTCTCACTTCTTTCACCTGCAATCGTTCACATGGTTTTCAAAGTTGCTTACAGTTTTTTATCCTAAAAACAAAGTTCAGAATATTTCCACATTGCCAAGACAAACCAGAGGCCTTCAAGTCAAGTAGTTCTTGATCTCCTCACTTCCGCTGCATTTTTTCTAACTGATTTATTAAACCAACGTGAGTTTAATACTTTTTGCACACAGTGACACCTCAACTCTGAGGAAAGCTGCATAAAAAATAAACTTTAAACACATGATTCAAACAAGCTGTTCTAACCTACCAGCAATTTAATGTAACAACAGATTTATTTTTCGTTAATTAACTTCAGGAAAAACACTTGGTATAGAACCACTTAATTGAGAACAGTGAAACTGCAGAAGAAAGCTACTGTGGAGACTCAAATATTTTTCCAGACAATGACGTGCCAAAGTCACGTTAAATTTCTTCCATCTACCATAAGTTTTTCCCATCTTGACATCATCACTCCCTGTTTTGCTGCGGCCAGACCCCGTGGGAGCCCAGAGCGCAGCGGCCGTAAACACGAGGTGGGACAAAAGCGCTGGTGTCCACAGCGGGTCAACTCACATCTTCCAACAATTCCTACATCACGCACTCCAGGGACCACGGGAAACATGCTCCAGCCTGAGCTTCACCAGCACCCCCCGCTCCCAGGGGCCAACACCGCTGGCTGCCCAGGACAGAGGTGACCCTGGCTGGTTCCTCAGCTGCCCGGGGGCACAGGGCACCAGCGCTGGCACTGGCAGAGCCCCCGGCTCCATTGCCAAGGCGCCTGGGAAGCTACTAGCACTTGGGCAGGCAAGCTCCGGTGAAGGCAATCCGCAAGGAGAAAAAGCACAAAACATTCCTGCACGATTCCTGCGCCAACGCGCCCTTACAGACCTCCGCAACCGCTTGTGCTTTACCCCTTAATCCCGCAGCGCAATTCCGGAACGGCTCAGCACGCGCCCAAACCCCAAATTTAGAAGCAAAACCCCAAAACTAAACAGCACGAAGTTTGCGCCGAGAGCTCGGAGAGCGCCGTGCGGACGGGCCGGCCCCTCGCCGCGGTCCCGCTCCCGGGCGGCCCCCCCCGCCACCGGCAGCCGGAGCGGGTCCCCGCGCCGCCGGTGCGGCGGGCAGAGCCGGGGCCCGCGCGTCCCGCCGAAAGGCGGCGGCCGCCGGACACGCACCTTTGCGGAGCTCCCGGTGCCAGACGGAGACGATGGGCCCCGCGTGCTTGCGGTGGTGGATGAGCCACAGCGACAGCGTCTGCACGCTCTGCTGCGAGTTGCTCAGCTCCGACAGCTTCTTCTCCAGCGCCGACTCCGAGAAGGAGGACATGGCGGCAGCCCGGCCCGCGCCGGGCCCGCTCCGCTCCGCCCGCGGGGGACGGCGCGACGCAGCCTCAGCGACAAGAAGCCGAAGCCGCCGCCGCCACAAGATGGCCGCCCGACCTCTCACCCCGCCGCGGCGGGTCGGAGGGCAGCATCGTACGGAGCGCCGGAGGGAGGCGGAACGGCTCCGCCCGGCACCGACCGCGCGCGCCGGGCGGGGCGGAACACAGCGCATGCGCGGCCGCACACAGCCGAGCCCGCCAAGGCACCGCGGGGGGTGACGCATGCGCATTGTGCGCGCCCGGGACTTTTCTCACGGCGCTCCCCGCGCTGCCCTCCGGTGGGGTCTCTTTGTCGCGCTCACGGTCCCGGTTATCCCCACGTCACTTCCCACGCGTGGCCGCCCCGCTCCGGGAGCAGGTAGGCGCGCCGGCCCTCGGGGGCCGCCCCGGGCCCGGCCCCGCGCACCCAGCCCCGGTGGGAGCCCGGGAGGCCGCCCCGGCGCCCGGCATGGCCGTCTTCGACACCCCGCGGGAGGCGTTCGGCGCCCTGCGGCCCGTCTGCGTGCAGCTGACGCGGGCGCAGACCGTGGAGAACGTGGCGCGGCTGCAGGCGCGGCTGGCGGCGGTGAGCGCCGCGGCGCTGCAGGAGCTGCAGGAGTACGTGCTCTTCCCGCTGCGCTTCGCCCTGCGGGCGCCGGGGCCCGCGCCCGAGCGCCTGGTGCAGCGCCTGCTGCAGTGCATCGCCTCCGTGCTCGCCGCCACCCGCGTGAGGCGGCGGGAGCTCCTGCGGGAGCTGCTCTCCGAGCTCTGCGCCTGCCTCTCGCCCCCGGCTCGCTCCGGCCGGCCCGGCGCGCCGTCCGAGGAGCTGACGCTGGCCGTGATCCAGGCGCTGCACACCCTGCTGCATTCCGCCCACGGGGACGTTGTCCTGTCGCTGTACCAGCCTTCCGCCCTTCCTCTCTTGGGGTTCGCTGTGTCTCTGCTCCTGGGCCTGGCAGAGCGGGAGAAAGCGAAGCAAATCAAGATCTCTGCCTTGAAGTGCCTGCAGGTCCTGGTCCTGCAGTGCGACTGCCGGGAGCACCGGCGCCTGGACGAAGACGAGGCACAGCGATGTGGGGATTTGTTTGCGTCTTTTCTGCCCGGGACTTGCATTACGCTGTCTCGGGTTATTACCGGAGACATCAAACAAGGTCACAAAACCACTGTTTCTGCCATCAGACTCTTTTATCTGATTGTTGGCTTGGTAATGGCCGATGCACAGCTAGCCAGAATCCCAAAGAATAAAGAAAAGCTGCCAGTGGAACAAAGCAGAATATCAGAGCTAATGGTCCATAGAGGACCTGACTGGAGTAAAAGTACTGCCGAAAAACTCTCCCTCCTCCTGCATAAAACGGTTGAATTTTCTTCAGTTCACCCCCACTGGAAAGTGCGACTGGAGCTGGTGGAACTGGTCCACCACTTACTGAGGAACTGCAGTCGGTCGCTGGTGAGCTCATTCAGTCACCTTTTAAAGGCCTTGGTCGGGCTGGTGAACGATGAGAGCAGCGAAGTCCAAAGCAGGTGTAAGGAGGTTCTGCAGGGCATTGCAGAGCAGAGGATCGTAGCTCAGAACAGGGCTCTTGCTGACGTCCTCTCCGAGAACCTCCACTCCCTTGCCACAGCTCTTCCTCGCCTGATGAACTCTCAGGATGACACGGGCAAGGTTTCCACCTTGAGCTTGTTGCTGGGCTATCTGAAGCTGCTGGGCCCCAAGATCAACATTGTCCTCAACTCTGTCTCTCACCTTCACCGTCTGTCCAAAGCGCTGATGCAAGTCCTGGAGTTGGACGTGACAGACGTGAAGATAGTGGAGGACAGACGCTGGGGCTGCGAGAGCACCTGTAGACCTCCGGGCTCCTTGCAGCACCGTGTGCCAAAGGGCAGATGTCAGAAGAAATACTTCCGCTTCTTCACGGAGGAGAAAGTTTTCCAGCTCCTTCAGCAAGTGTGCCGTGTTCTCGGCTACTATGGGAACCTCTATTTGCTTGTGGATCACTTCCTGGGGCTGTACGGCGAGTCTGGCATGTACCGAAAGCAGGCAGCAATGGTCCTCAATGAGCTGGTTGCAGGAGCTGCTGGGATAGGGGTGGATATCCTTCTGGAAAGGGACGTTTCGCTGAACATGGATGATCTCAAAGGGTCCGTAACGTCCATTCTCGATGAATACACAGACCAGGCGAACTGGTATTTGATCACCAGCATTGATACAGAAGAAATCAGCCGTGAGCTCTCTGTGCAGCCTTCGGGACGTACTGCCCGTCCAGGAGCTGCGAGCAGCAGCGTTCTCCTCCCGCCCCCGGAGCCGCACGTAACGACCCGCACCATGAACAGCAACATCTGGCAGATCTGCATCCAGCTGGAAGGCGTCGGCTGCTTCGCTGCTGTCCTCGGGAAGGAGTTCCGGCTGCTTCTGCTGTCAGCTCTCTACCCTGTGTTGGAAAAGGCCGGTGACAAGAGTCTGCTCATCAGCGAGACGGCACTGGGGACGCTGGTAGACATATGCGAGGCCTGCAGTTACGACTCTGTGCAGTGTTTGATTAATGAGAATTCTGACTACCTGGTGAATGGGATCTCCCTGAATTTGCGCCAGCTGGCACATCAGCCACATGCTTCCCAGGTCCTGGACACTATGCTGAGGCATTCAGATGCCAGCTTGCTGCCACTGGTAGAAGACGTTATCCAAGATGTCTTGTCTGCACTAGACCAGTCTTACAATAACCAGGCTTCCACTTTCCTCGGGGTCCTCCACTCAGTCATGGCAGCTTTAGGTATCTAAGTGATGTTTACTTTGCATAATTCATTCTTGCTGTCACTAAGGGTGCTTGTCTTTGACCTGTCGACTTGCCATGGGAGATTGCAAGTAGCTGAAGTACGGCAGCGATGGGAACTTTGCTTGGTGGCCCAGGTCTCAGGCAAAGATCACCAATAGCTTCCCCTCCTCACAACCAGTTTCTGTTTCTCTGGCCTGCAGACTTGCAGGAACATGGCCATTAGTGGTTGAGAAAGGGTGTGTTTACTGCTCCCGTAAATATTCTGTGGAAGCACAGGGAGTGCATTCCTTCTTAAATCAGAGTTTTAACATTCTCATAGCATCAGGGAGGTCACAGTGATGTGACAGCAGGTGCCCGATTCTGTAGTTCAGTCCCATGAGACCCGAGAGTCACGTTTGTCTCTCGGGGAGTCTGTGGCACCTTGCTGACTTGCAGGAGGGGATCGTGATTGCTCAGTGACGTGTCGGTTCCTTTTTTGCAGTCCAGTGGTTTGGATCGTCCTGCCGTGAGGAGCACCAGCACAGGCAGGCGGCCGAGTGGCGGAGCAGGACTTTGTCCCGGGGGCAGCAGGTGGTGACGAGTCAAGAAGTGGAACGATTCTTCCTTGACTATGTCAGACAGAAGCAGATGGCAGAGGGCGATCTTCCTGACGCAGCGGATGAGGAGGCAGGTCAGTACTGTGGGGGACTGGAGAAGAGTGTGCTCAACGTGGAGTAAGGCAGTGACATCTGAGGTTTCCTTTTGTCAGATGGGGGACTTGGGACCAGGCTGAGTGCCTGGCACACTTCTGACAGTCTTGGGTCTGCTTTGAGCTGACCTTCGCTCGTGTGAGGTGCTGCTGGATGTTCCTGCCTTGTTCTATGCGGAGAGTGAAACATTTGCAGATCAAGCCTTGTCTAGCTCTAAGACACACACACACTGTGTGTTTCCTTACCTCATAACAGGCCATTTGGGTTCAGGACCCAGAGTTTCCTCTTTCCAGGATCCTGCTGCGTTTTCCTCACCCTCTCTCGGGAATCCCTGTATCGTTTTCTACCGGCTAATGATGCCACCGCTCCCTTCTCACTTGGCCTTGGCAGGCCCTGCAGACATTCGTGTAGGGAACCTTTTAGTCTTTACTGGGCTGTGCTGCAATCCTGACCTTTAAATACTTCATCTTTAAATACCCAGGGTTTTCATTTTTAATAAAAATCAATGGGAAATAAGTCCATGGTGAGGAGAGACTGCAAATGTCAGACCAACTGCGTTGTCCAGTCGAGGAAGCAAACCTTCCCTAGTCCCACACTCTTAACCGAACCTGACACAACTCGCAGAACTCAGGCCCGGACTTGACTGTATCAAAATACGTTAAAAAATGCCAAAAGCTGCACTTGGGAATTCGCAGAGTGGTTGTGGGTGGGTATCATGATCTCCCAGAACACCCAAGTCGTTTTCATGGCTTCAGTAATGGTTTTGTCTTCCAGATGACGTTCCCCCCCTTGCTAATCCAGAGCCAAACAGCTCTGACACAGAAGGAGAAGCTCCACTGCCAAGCCATGCTCAACTGGCCAAAGACGTGATGGAGCGGTGCATCCACTTGCTGTCGGACAGAAACCTCCGAGTGCGGCTGAAGGTTCGTGAACGCCGGGTTTGAGGGCACCGGCGGTGCCCACGAAGGGGGCTGTAGTTCGTCCACACGTGCACGATGTGCGTTGGGCTTCCTGCCGTGATGAGGTTAGCGCTGCCCTTCAGGACATACCCTCCGAGTCTGGCAAGAGAAAGGGAGACAGTTTTCTGGGAGTAGTCTGTTTTAGGGACAGCAGCCAAGCTGAACTGAATCTTACGGGTGGCTTTGTATCAGGCACCTTCCCTTGATAGTCGTGATAGTCAAGTCCTGTGCCTCAGCCTTTGGTGGAGGACGCAGAAGCGTCTTTCTCCCATCTAGGCCTCCCATCCCCCTTCCTCAGACTGTGGTGCACAGACTGATGAACGTTTCTGAAGTTGCTGGGGTGATGATAAGCAGGGCTGAAAGCCTGGGGTTTTTTTAATTATGAAAATCCTTTGAAGGTGGCCTCCTTTTAAGCTGCCAAGCGAGACAGAAGAGGCAGCAGCGAGGCAGGCGTAACCCAGATCCGAGGCAGGCGTAACCCAGATCCGCACCCCAGAGCCCCAGCACTGCCAGCTGCTCCGGCTGCCGTGCCGCAGGAGCCGTAGGGTCCCAGTGCACAGCCCAGCCTGCAGGATCGGGCCCAGAGTCACACCCTGGTTCCAGCCCAGCACAAGTTACGCCACTGTGCTTCTTGTCCCTTTCTGAGCAGGTCTGTGCTCTATGCCCTGTTCTGTTACCCCAGTTCATGCTGAGGTAAAATGGTGCCCTTTTGTATTAAAACCCTTCTTTCTCCTGGCTGCCCGTGGTGGAACTGGGGATCCACCTGAATGCCTGGTGCTGCTGGCCCTGCAGTGCTCTGGCAGTCTGTTATCTATTCCTCCTGCCCAGGTCCTGGACATACTGGAGCTCTGTGTAACTGTGCTGCATCCTCACGGAAACCATCTGCTTCCCATGGCTCATCGTGTCTGGCCAGCTCTCGTCACCCGGCTGATTAGCGATGACCCTCTGGCAGTGCTCAGAGCCTTCAAGGTACAGCAGCGACTCTCTGCCAACAGCCCTCAAGCTGGTGCCCAGAAGGCAAGCAGCTCAGGCATCGCTGTGGCCCGTGAGGGAAGCACTGAGCTTGCAGAGGGATTTTGAAATGCGGTTGGGAACACAGGGCCACCACCCTGCAGTGGGTAGGCTTGTACCACTCCCACTGCAGCTTGTCGACAGACAAAACCTTGACGCTGTTCTTGGGGAAACAGCAGTGTTAGTGGCTATTGCAGGGAAGAGGAAAACAGTTGTTTTACAGCCGAAGCAGCTGTCAGAGGCACCGTATAGTGCAGCTTGCCCTTGCTGGAGCCACAGTCTCAGCGTCTCCTTTTGGAAGCCTTAGACTGAAGGGACAGGATTGTTTTGCGATTGAGGTGTTGGCAGGGGAGGGGGAGGTTAAGCAAAGCCTCGTAACGACGCTGTTAAAGAGCTCCTGGCATGGTCATGTCATTGACTGCGTTCTCTTCCTGACTCACAGGGTGGACAACAAAGCATGTTTCCAGAGGTTCCCAGCCCCAAGGCTTCCTCTGCTCTGCAGAGCGAGATTCATTTTAGAATCCGTCGGTGGGAATAAAGGAGAGTTTTGATTCCCCAGATTCAGGAAGCCACACACTAGAATTTCAGATTGCTACACAAAAACTAATTAGCTCTTCAAAAGTTCAAGGGATTATTACAATTAGCACTGTTTGGGTTTTGTTAGAAGACATCCCCAAGGAGCGCCTTCCTTCCTAAATCTCAGGACAGGGAGCCTAGTGTCAGTGTAAGCCAAATCCAACAAAACCAGCAGCTCAGTCCTGCACGCTAAGACCACGAGTTTAGAGAAGGTCCAAGAGAGAGCCATGCTCTGGGCACGTGGGCTGGCCCCGTGGATGCCTCCCTTCGCTTGCTGTAGCCAACTGGCCTCTCTGCTTGCTGGCATGCTTGTAAAGACAGGCTGTTCCCACCACAAAGGTGATTCATATTTTAATGGCGTTTTCCACCAGAGGCTCCTCCAGCAATTCCAAACAAGACTTCACAAGCTACTCTTACCTTTACTGTGCTGAGGAGAGAAGGGCAGTCCCAGGACGTTGGCCATGTGGAACTGAAGAGCAGGGTATGGCTCACTTGGCCTCTTAGTTGAGGACACACCTTCTGCTCATTATGGGAAACTGAGGCAGGTGTGGTCACATTGCTCTCAACTGCAAAAAAATTATCAAGGGAGAATGAAAGCCTTGTCCCCTGGGCTGGCGAGGACTGCTGGGCTCCTCCAGACCTCCGTGTGCACTTATCCTCTGGTAACTGGTGTTTCTGCACTAGGTGCTGTGTACTCTGGCTCAAAAGTGCGGAGACTTTCTGAGGCAGAGATTCTCCAAAGACGTCCTGCCTAAGCTGACCAGTTCCCTCCTCAGCCAAGCCCCAGCGAGTGCCAGAGCTGGGCCGGTGTACAGCCACACGCTTGCCTTCAAGCTGCAGCTGGTGGTGCTGCAGGGACTGGGTTCTCTGTGCGAGAAGTTGGACATGGGTGAGTACCAGGGAGAGCACAGGTTTTACGAGATCTCTGCTGGACTTCCCTCTTCTCCTTTCATCTCAGCTGACCAGGCCTGCGCTTGCTTCCCATCTTTCTGCTGCCCCATGGGATTGATTTCCTGATCTTCTCCAGCCTCACCCCATTCAGGTCCTGCTGGCCTTAGTCTGTCCTCTCTGAGAGCCTTGTAGAGAGGGCTGGTCACTTTTTACTCTCCCAAGAGACAAATGGGAGAGAAGATTCCGAGCCCCTTGCGGAATCTGACTGCTCATGCACTCGTGCATGAGAAGTGGGTGTAAAGTGGAGTGCCTGGGTTGCTGCAGCTGGGCCATGCTTTATTTTGAATTAACTGGAGCCCAGATAAGACTCCTGGCTAAGCCGACTGGTTCCATTTTGAGGCCTCTCTCTGGGTGACCCTTTAAATGCAGCACGTCATGTTCTTCTACTTAATGAAACTCTCTGAAATTCTCCCAGGTTAAATTTCTGGAGCTGGCTTTGAGGAGGGAGAAGGGTTGCTGGCTAGTCGCTCTTACCTCTCTTAATGCCCTTGATTGCTTTCCTAGCTTTGCAGCGAGATGCTCAAGAGGTGAGGTCAGAAGAGCTCTGGGTCAGACGGTTCAAAGGCGCAGAAGCCACTTGCTGCCAATTTAGAGCTGATTCTGTTGGGCAGCAGCTGCTGAGTAGGTTACCTCCTATCCCTCTTTTCTGTTCCATTTCTGCAGGCGAGAGTGACCTGAATAAAGTGGCAGATGCCTGCCTGATTTACCTCAGCGCCAGGCAACCCACCAAACTGCAAGAAGCTGCCCAGAGGTAACGTCTCTTAGATGCAGGTGTATCAGGTGTACAAGTAACGCGGGGCGGGGGGAGCACGGTAACCCCTTTCCTTTCGCACCTTTCCTGTTCCTTCCTCTGGCACGTTTGAGTCCTGCACACCAGGGTCTCTCGGAGTTAACCCCTTTCTCTGGGGAAGTATCAGTTACTACCCAAAACGAGCTAGAGACGTCAGCTCACCCACGAGTTACAGCTGGCTTTCAGATTGTCTTGCAGTGCATTTGAGGACAGAGGGGGACGATGTGCTACTTGCTTTTTATTAACCGCCTGCTGTGCTGGAGTACGTGGGGCTCTTGGCCCACTGGTGGCATAAAACTGCAGAGGGGAAGACAGCTATGCAGGAGGCTGTGCCAGACATTCCCATGTATTTTATCACTTAATACCTTCTGCAGGCTGGGGGATTTACTTCTGTTATCCTTCCATTTTCCCTGGGCTCCTGTGATCACGTCAGCCCAGGCTCTGCCAGGTGGACTGGTTTGTTTGGGAAGCTGTCAGTCTTGGCACCAGTCTTGCTCTGAGAAGGCTGGAAAAGGTTAAGAGAGCACAAACAGTTCAGGTGAACACGCATCAGCTCTATGAGGCGTTGACAGACATACTTTGCTGCTTGGTGTACAAAATCCTGCTCAGCATGTTCCTGCTGTCAGGATAAGAAATCGCTGTTGTCATATGTTGTCACCTGGAAACAAGGCCAGAGATTTCGGCAGAGAAAACGAGTCCGGTTACAGAACATGGGGGTGGATAAGACATGGGGGGTGGATAAGAAAGCCTCTTATGTACTCTGTCTCTGCCAAAGGGCAGGGGTGAAGCCCCCACTTGCCGTGTGGCCAACCCTCCCCTCCCCAGAGGAGCAGGGGCAGCTGGCACGGCGGATTCCGAGGGCCGGCTGTTGGAAGAGCTGCCCGTTGCCTTCCCCTGCGCACAGCCCTCCCGGGGCGCGGGGATTTGTGTGGCCGGGCAGCGGTGCCGAGGCTCCCCAGCCGTGCCGTGGTTTGTGTTCCTGCGCTGGCCAGAGGAGGTTTATTTTTACCGTCGTGGCTTTTATTGCGCCGCAGCAGGCGGCGGCGTTTGTTCTGCAGAGGGGCCCCTCGCCGCGGGCTCGCGTGCCCTCGGCACAATGGAGCCTTCCTCTGTGTGAGCTGCGCCGGGGCGCACGGCAGAACACCGGGGCTTAGCCAGATATTTGGAATCTTGAGCTTTGAAATCATTAACAAAGCAGTCTGAAAAGCCGTACAGTGTCCCCCGCAGCAGGGTGGGGGAGATACTGAATTGGCCTTCTGACGTCACAGGGTCGTTAGAAGCTGCATCGCGAGGCCGGCTCGCCGTTACTGGAGAAAAAGGGGCAGCGAAGTTCAGGGCAAGGAACAGCTCTTTCCTGTATGTTATTTTTATTCTGTTTTAAGGGGAAAATGCAACCCGTTACACCGCTCCCCCCCATAGCTTTGGTGCAGCATGCAGTACACATTTCACTGAACAAAGCAGGGCTCCTGTGAACAGCTGCCTCCCCTATAGCTCTGTTGGCCAGGCACGTATATGCACTGAGGCACGCGTCATGTGTGGCCTGGTACTCACCGTGCACGTGGCAGTACTTGTAGTTTGGGGGTTTTTTTTTGATTTTTTTTCAGTTTTGTCCCATCTGATCCCTGCTCGTGGAACCTGGGTGGATCAGAGTTAAACAGGTCACAATCACTTTTAACTATAGCACACGTGATACGAGGTTTCAGCTTAGAAAAGTCAAAATTAGTTTGCACCATAACAGTCAGCCCCAGTGCCAGGATAAGAATCACTTCTCAGCCGTGCTTCGGTTTCCCTTCTCCAGCTGCTTAACCACCAGATTCCCGTAGGCTCCGCTCCTTTTCCTTGCTCTCCACGTTCTGGAAAGCAATCCTGCAAACTGACTGGGGTTGTCACAAGTAAGGCCCTTTCCCTCTGGGCAAGAGCAACGCTATCAGCCTGCTGCATGAAAAATTCTGCGTTTTAAATGCTTCTAAAAACAGACGGACCAGAACTAATCTTGGCCGCAGCACGAGTGCTGACGTATGCCACATAACTCACTTTTATCACTGCAGAAATCGTACAAGGTAAAAAGATGTTTGGAATCAGCTTGCCATATTGATTTATACTAACTGGCCTTTGCTCAGCTTTTTGGGTCCTTACTCAGCTCGTGAGTGGTGACCTGCCAAGAACAAGGTCGGGTCTTACGAAGTCAGTCGCAGCCCAGTAACTCCCTGCACTAAGTGAAGGTTCTGCAGGTATGCGAAGGGCTAAGCAGGAATTTTTGGCCGTGGTGCTGGAGCCACAAAAAGAAAAAAGAAGGGAGTTTTGGCTGTCTTCCAGGGATGTTATCATGCCCCAAGGAGGCTGCTTAATCCCATTTATGGGACCCTGTAGTTTTATTAGATGAACCAGTGGGAGTAAGTGAATTTTGTAACTGCAGCTTCATGCAATACCCAACAGGCAAAAATAGATGCTGGGAAAAAAACATGCTCCAGTATGTCTGAGGAAGAGAAAAATGGGACAATAGGCTTTATCCTAAGATGACTGCTGGGAGTATTCCAGGAGAGGAATATTGTCCAAAGCCTGGCAAGAAAAATACTGAAGGAGGAGTCTGGGAAGGCCAGGGAACACGAGATACATCTTTGCTTTCATTGAAAATAAGCCAGTGTGACTGTGGGTAGAGTGACCAGAAACACTTGAGCAGCTCAGGGGTGGTGGTCTGGGGCCAGGCAGGGGAGCAGGTGGTGTAAACTGGGGGTCACAATATGCCAATCTGAGCTTCTCATCAGTTTGTTAAGCTGCATCATCCCTGACAAACTTTTCACTTTGGGAAAAAAAAAAACTTTGAAGGAAAAGAGATTAAGAAATTGTCGTTGGCTTATGTCAACACATCACAAATAGTTCTGCATTTTCTCAGTTTGAAGTGACTGTTTTGAAATTTACTGTTAATTCCTAATGGATGTTTGCAGCCTGTGAAGTTTACCATTTGACCTTTCAGTCCACAGTCTGGATAGGAATGGGTTTTTTTCCAAGATGCAGAAGAAACATCCCCAGGTCTTACTGAAGCCCATGGTGAACTGTATCTAGTTAAACGTTCAGCAGAGATGCAAAAGCCAGAGAGATTTGCCCTTTTTGCCAGCCTGTTCGCTGTGCCGTGCCTTTGCTGAGGGCTTGGGAAGAGACAAGGCAACAGAGCAGCCAAACTGCTCTGTGCTAGTAGCATAGGTTGTTTAGCACAACTGAAACAAATATGAGCTAATTTTGGACCATTTTACATACCAAAGTTGATCACACACTGTACCTCTTGGTTTGATTGTGTAGTTTATTGGATCCTTATTGACAGCTGTCGTTCGCAAGCTGGGCTGAAGTACAGTAAAGCAGCCACCTGTACAAGGCAAAACTCAATAAAATGATATTTAAGTTTAAAAAAAAAAAAAAGCAACAACAGAAAACAAACCTGGATTAACCCCAGGATTCTTTACCATGGAAACAGGTTGCTTAGAAACTACCCCAGAGTTAGTTTGAAAATGTAAAAGTCAAGTTGTTCCTTAAGCTGCAGGGCACTCCTGGTTGTCAGGAGATAATCACAGCCCAGGCCGTTACGGGCGCCAGGGGCAGGGGAGTTCTCCAGGGTTCGGCTCATCTCCTGAGGGCTCCCCTCTCCAGAGCAGCTGCCAGGGCAGAGCTTGGAGAGCAGGGTATCTTTGCTGTGAAAGTAAAGGTATATTCCTGGGGAAGTGGGAGCCAGCTGGATAGTGTGCCCTGTTCCCATGTTTAGTTCCCCGCGATGCATCTTTCGTGCCCGGCCCTCTCCACCCAGCCGTAAGAACTGAGGATCATTTCTGTGCAGCTGCCCACCAGCAGCAGCACGTCGTAAGCGAGGGGACACTGCGGGGACCTGCTGTTTGCTGGCAGGCGGGCAGCCATGCCAGGCGAGCGCCAGGAGAGCGCTGGCAGCCGTGGGGCTCGGAGAGCTGGTGCAGGGGTGTCAGCAGGTGCAAGCTCTAGAGCCTGCTCCAGCCTGCCTGCCCACCCTGTGCCCCTGCCCGCCCTGTACCCCTGCCCAGGCTTTACTGGCCCCTTGCGTGGGGCCAGCCCTCCCTGCTCCAGCCAGCAGAGCTGGAATGGCCGAGGGAGCGGGCAGCCCCGAGAGCTCACCTGCGTGCGGCCGTCCCCGCAGCGCAGGCACGTTGCTGGTGTGTCGCTGCCAAGCGCAGCTGTCACTGCGGAGCAGGGTCTCGCCAGGCTCCTCTGGAGCAGACTGGCACTGCAGGCACCTTCCGGAGGGGTCACTGCCAACACCTTCCCGTGGCGGCGTCTCCCTCGTTGCTGTTCGCAGCCTGGCACGGAGAGACGAGCAGGGGGTTAATGCCAGGCGGGCAAAAGCAGCAGCTTTGGCTGCTCGTGCAGTGACAGGTCGCACAGCCACAAGGTGCCCGTGAGGTGAGGGACCTTTGAGTGCCTCCAGCTCGTTTCAGCGCTTTGTCAGGTTCCCCGTGGCCCTGCACTCCCTCTCGGAGAAGAGCTTCTAAAAGGCCTTTCCGCCCGCTCTGCGTGGGAAGCGAGCTCACTTTGGGGATGAAAGTTCTTCAGGAGAAGTTTTGACAGCCATCAGGTCTGGATTTTGAGTGGCTTTTGTAGCAGGTGATCTTTGATTTTAGAGAGGGGAGTTCTGCCCTGCGCTGCTCGAGGGAACACGACAGACCTGCCCTTGATGTCCCTTCCCGTTACCTCGCCCGGCCGTTGTGCTCGCAGGCTCTGCGGGAGCACGCAGAGCTCAGCACCACGCAGGAAGAGGCCGTGCAGTGCTGGCAGGGCAGCCTGCAAATTCTGGTTTAATGTTATACGTGGCACAGCCAGAGAATTTCATACCAGCTCAGCCCAAACGCCTTCTGTGCATTAGACCCCGGCACAGACCTACCCAAGCCCGAAGGCCACCGACAGCGAGAACTGGCAGGAAGGAACGAGTAAGTGTAGGTCACACAGATCAGCCGTGTGCTCTTTGGCTTCTCAGAGCTTCCTGCTCCCAGCAGGACTGTCCCCAGCTCTGTTACAGCAGCTCACAGCTGGAGTCAGATCCCCGTCTTACCCAGGGTATTTAAATTCCAACTGAAATCCATCAACACCAAACTAAAGCCTTCAGGAAGTTGTCATTCCTCCCTTCCTCCATTCTATTGTTAAAGAAGGTTTTGGGTTTGTTTTTTTTTTTTAAAGAAAATCCTGCTTTGTGAAAGGTGCTCTGCAGAAGGAAGAAAATTTGGAGGCAGCTAATAAAGACTTGGGATGAGAGGAGACCTCACATAAGCAAAAGCCCTCAGTACAGCGTTCAGCTTCACCTGTGGCCCAGGCTGGACGGGAATATTTTCTGTCCAGAAATACCCTTGTTCTTACCACCTCTGGAAGGAGACAGAGGCCCAGATGGGTTGACCCTCTCACTCCCCCAAAACAAGAGAGGGTGTTGAACAACATAGCCAGCTTCCTCGAAGAGCTCTGCAGGAGCAGCTGTGCAGAGCACGCCCGGTGTGAGCAGCCCCTGCGATGCTCCGCAGCCGCTTCTCCAGCGCTGGGGACAGGCTGAGCTCGAAAGGCTTTTGCCAGCAGCAGCCCCTGGTGCTGGGAGCAGCCCAGGGCCGTGGGCCGTCCTTCACCAGCTGCTTGTCTGGTGCCGATACTGAGTGTGTATCGTAACAACCGTTCTTGTCACACTTGGCCGGTGGAGTGACACCACCGCACTGCCTTCTCCTGGGCTCAGGGGCCAGGGAACGGCGCTCTCTAACGAGCCTCCGGTCTGCTCAGCTGTCCGAGGCTGCGGGCAGCATCGAAGCTCTCTGGTGACGACCCTGTTGGGTGCCCATCAAAGGGCCTTCTCCTCACTCTGCTTTCTTTTCTTCCTACTGTTTCCCAAAGTGTTTTCCTCCACTTAATGGACATGGACCCTGACAGCACCTGGCTCCTCCTGAACGAGGTCTGCTGCCCGGAGCGGTACGAGCCGCCCCACGCCAGCCTGCGGCCCGTGGAGCTGAGCGGGGTGGGGAGGCAGCGGAACGAGTTCACCGACAACGTGCTGTTCCTGCTGGGGAGGCTGCGGCTGCGGGAGAGCGGGACGCTGCGGGCTGGCACGCAGGAGGCATCTCCCCCCTGACAGACCCACGCCGCGGCTGGGAGAGGAAAGAGGAACCACCGGGATAGAGCTCACCTGGGAAAATCCCGTCAGGTGGGCCCCGAGTCATTCCAGAGGCAAAGGAAGGATCAGCCACTCCAGGGTACTGCCGGAGACACCTTCCCCATGGGCAGAAGCTTATTTTTTTTTAAATGATGTTTGAGGACGAGGTGGGTACATTGACCCAGTTCCTCCGGACTTGTACTTCTCTGCACTCGGTGCTGGGGAGAGGTCCAGGGGCCAGAGCACATCTGTTTCAGGTTCTTCAGTACTGAGAGGGTCATTTTCCAGAAATGACTTCCCAGCACTGGATCTCTGGGTGATGCCCCTTCAGCGCCCCCACACACCGCTCCTCACAACTGTGATACTCCCTCCCGTTCCCAGCCAGACGATTGCCAGCTCAAAAGAAAAGCTTTTTCTGGCCTTAACCCTTCCGAGGGAGAGCACCCCGTTTGGTGTGCGTCAAAAACCTTTTCTTTTTAAAACCAGTTAATATCAGAAAAAGTTAAAATGCATTTCCAATAAACTCCTCACCAGTATTACTGGGGAGAACATCTCCTCTTAGGAACGTGGAGGCTGTTCCTTACAGTTTGCTAAGACTGGCCGAATGCCTTGTGCTCCCCAATTCTCACCAAGTGCAAGACATTCTTCAGGAGAAGAGCCAGCCCTGATTTACAACTCACAAGTGATTTAAGGCTGCTCCTCCTTCCCAGATTGCCTGCTGTTCTCCCAGGCCATTTCTTAGACCTCTCAGATTTCCAACACCCACCCCAAGGAGAATTAGATGAAGTGTCTCCCCGTGCCCCCGTACAGCCTCCCAGGCGGGTGCGTGCGTGGGAGCACGGCGGTACCACGGCAGTGCCGCGGTTTGCTTGAGCAGGTATAACATGGTGAGCAGAGAGGGCAACGAGTCTTTGGGGCCTGCTCGCTGCCCCTGCCAACGGGCCCCCCCTCCAGAACACGGCACGGGCTCACCGCTCACCCGGGAGCTGCTGTAGCGTCCTCCAGCTCCTGAGTCCGCCAGGCTCCGTCCCCAGAGACGTTCAGCTGGTGGTGCTTTACGTGGCTGCTCCCAGACCACGTGTCCCCTGGGTTCATCAGCGTCACCTGGAGCAGCAGCCGGCTGCCTCCTGGCAGCCGCTTGGGAAAGTTTCATGCTGTAAAGCGAAGGGGCAGCTCTTGGCTGTAAATTTGGAAGCAAGTGCAGAAACGTGAAAACCAAAGCAATAAACATTGTTACGTGGAACAGGCTTCGCGTGTCACTGTCAGGGATCCTGGGCCAGCGTCCAAAACGTGCACCAACTCTTGGGACCAAGGGGCTGCTGCTGATGCCCACAGCTGAGGTCACCTCCCCTTGTCTCCTTGGTTCTGTTGAGGCTTCGCTCCTGGTTGCTTCTCCTGGGAAAACGCAAGTCAGTGGCTTTTTACCATGTAGGGCAGGGCTGCAGTTCAGCTTTTACCCTCTTTTGCTTTTTTTAACGTACATTCAGTGCTTCACCCTCGGTTGGGTTTTGTGCCACGGAACCCTTCAGAGTTGATCTGACAGGGGACGACAGGAGAGGCAGGAAGGTGAAGTATTACCTTTGGTCTCCAGAGCACCCGGGGGTTAGTGCAGAATTTTCTGGATTGTTGTAGCGCTTGATAAAACTCATCCATCAGGTGCACAGGCGGCATCCTGCCCGTCTCTGCCTCGCCTTCGGCGCTGGCTGGAGCTCGCAGGTGACGCATCGGCAGCACCGCGATGGTGCTCCTGCCCAAACCATCTGTTCTGGTCTCCTCTGCCCACTGCCTGTCCCTGCCCTCTCTGCAGCCGGTGGAATGGGGCTGCCAGGGGCCTGTCACGGGCTGCGGCTCTTGCCAGGGGGGTACCAGCAAAACACTGACATGGGAAACCCGTGCCATCTTCCTGCAGCTTGGTATCAGCCCCCAAACCAGCCTGGTGGGAAGCAGCAGCTGCAGGCGGAGAAGTGATTTATCTGTGCGGCTCGAATCGGTCACCTCTGGGACGCAGGAGCGGCCCGGCGGTGCGGGACTCGCCGCAGCTGGGACGCGCGAGCAGCCGTCTGGTGTGGGGGCTGAGGGGCCCTCGCCGCTGAGCCGGGCAGCAGCGCCAGCTGCGGGAGAAGCCACACTCGTGAGGGTGCTGATGGGGCGTGGGGGCTGCTGCCACGGTTCACCCCGTGGGCGATGGGCACGCAGCACTGGGACAGCGGGGACCAGGGTCCTTACAACGAGGGCACAGCACTGCTGTGCCCCTCGGGAACAGGGCAGGACCCACCGCTCAGTCCCTCCTGGGACACCCCTGCCCTTCCCCCTGCGTCAAAGGGGCAAACGCGTCTTCCCGTGCAGTGTCTTGGTCTCTGGCTGGGCATTCCCCACCGGGCAGGGCAGAGCACTGCAGGCAGGGACGGCTGGTGCCCGCTGCCCCAGGCCACCCTCCCGCCTGGCACCGAGGGGGTCGTTGCGTTGGTCACTGTGCTGTTCCATGCCCTGGTACCCGGGAACCGTCCGCATCCCCCCAGCCAGGCCGCTGGCACAGCCCACTGTGCCGAGACACCCGCCGAGTCCCTGTGCCGGTTTCTCCCGGTGCTCTCCAGGCTTCTTGGCTCTCCCGGAGGTTTTCCCCGCGGCCGCCGTCCCCAGCCCGCAGTTGGCGGTGCGGTGGGGGTGGCAGGGAGAGGCCGGCCCGTCTCCGTCACGCTGCCGCCTGTCACGGCTCTTCCCAGCTTCGTTATCGCCCCTGCTTTATTACAGGCAGAGTAAATTGCTTTTGTCTGAAGCAGGATAATGGCCAGAGAGTGACTGCGTGGAAATGGCATTTTCATGAGGCTGGTTCCTCCCAGCAGTGACTGGCATGTTAAGCTCAGCCCGTTGGCAAGCGAGCCCAGGGGTTCTGCTGCCATGCCCGCACCCTTCTCCCCTGGCAAACACCCGAGCAGCCCCCAGCCCACCAGGGCCAGGACCAGGACCGAGCTGGGGCAGCACTCTGGGCAGCACCATCGAGCTCCAACCCATCGAGCACCCTCACCATCCCGGAGGACCCTCCGCAAAGCTGGAGGGGCAGCACGGGGGGCACGTGCCAGGCCATCCTGCCACCCTGCTCCAGCCCAGCCCCTGCCCCACGCACAGTGAGACACCGCGTCCAGCCGCCTCCGCTGTGCAAACCCAGCCACAAACATGGGGAGACCGGGGGGCACAGCCCCACGCACAGCCCTGGGGCTGGGCACTGCCAGCTCCTGCACGGAGCGCCCACAGGGTCCTCTCCTCCGACTCCCGCTCCCAAGATTTCCTGTAAACTCAGCAAAATTAATCTCTTCTAATAAAACCTGTTATTTTTAAAGCTCGCCTCTAGGTTTTGCAAATTACTCCACCACACAGCAATTTGTTTCCTCTCCATTTGAGGTGATTTGCAGCCTTTTACCCTCCCCAGAGCAGCTCCGGCTGTTTTCCTCCTCTGTAGAGTGTTTTTTATTGCGCCGGTGGCCGACGTCTCCGGCTCCCTCTCCTCCCTCCCAGCGATACGGTTCCCTGACAAGGAGCATCCGAGCGCGGCACGAGCCCCCGCGGCTCTGCCAGGGAGAGCGACGGCGCGGCGGCTGTTACGGCGTGTGGCAAAGCAGCATTTCCACCCCCAGCCCCCTGCCCTGCACCTGCTTCATGGGTGCCCTGACAAGGGACCCTGGCGTGCGCACCCCTGAGACCGCATCTCTGCAGGCGAAACCCACCGCAGGTGGCGAAGGCAATCATGGCTCTGCCGCACCCCACGGTCGTGCCATGCTGTGCCCTTGCCGTGCCACCAGCAGTGGCTGACACCGGGCCAGTGGCTTTTGCTTTTGTTACCTGAACGCGTGACAAATCGCAAAGCAGCCGGGGGGCTCCAGGCAGCTGGGGCTGAGCTGGGCACTGGCAGCTCCTCTGCCACAGCTGGGGCAGAGCCCAGCCCCAGGGGGCAGCCAGCACCCCTCACCTTGCAGACCCCAACCTCCCACCTGGCCAGAGACAAGGCCTTTGCTCCAGGCACCCAGCAGCACAGAGAGGGGTCGGACCCCCCACAGTCCACCCAGCCTCCCCCACACACCCAGCACCCCATGGCCACGGTACAGAGCAGTCCCCACTCACCTGGGACATGGCCATATCCTGCACCCCCAGGGCAGCATCACCCTCCTCCCAGGCACAGAGCTCCCCAGCTGCAGCTTTTAAATTCTCTGAGCCCTCAGCTGCAGCTGATGATGCCCCTCCTCATCTTCATCTTCATCCTCATCCCCAGCCCATCCCATTCCCATCCCCACCCACCCCAGCCCAGGGGCAGCCCCAGCTGTGACTCTTTTTAGCCAGGATCGTGCCACAGCTGCGTCCCCTCGCCGTGCCGGGGACAGAGACCACAGACCCGCAGAGCCTTCGTTTAAAGAGCTTTATTATCTGCAGCGGGGCTGGTGGTGGCAGGCGTGGCGGCATGGGCGAGCAGTGGCAGGAGAGCAGCGCCTGGCACCTGGATGGGGAGACCCAGGACCCCAGTCTCCCTCCCTGCAGCCCCATCCCCAGCAGCGGTCTTTACCCACGGGGGCACCGGGACTGGCTCTGCCATTTACACCGAACGCAGGGGCCCATGAGCCAGACCCGGCCAGGGGTGGCACGGTGCTGCGGCATGGGAGGAAGGGGAGCTCAGCTGGGAACGGTGGCCACACCAGCACGGGCAGCGGGGACGGAGCGAGGGCAGCCAGGGCTGACGGCCGAACCCCCCGTCCTCTATGAAATGCAAAGGGCCGGGAGGAGCAATGGGTGAAACGGGCCAGCTCTGATGGCACGGCTCCCCGGGCACACACGGACCACGGGCAGGCTGGGCGATGCTGCGGCACAGCCCACAGCACCATGGCTGTGCTGGGGAGTGTGCCAGGAGCACACTGTGCCGTGCCATGCCGTGCCATACCATGCCATCCTTCTCCGCTGAGCTCAGGCCGTGGCGTGCTGGGGCAGCTGTGGGGCGGGCAGGGGCAGGGAGAGGCGATGTCCATGGGCTATAAGATGGATGCTGGAACTTATATACGCACTGCGGGGCTGGAAGAGAGCAACTAAACGGGGCCTCCTACGGGAACGGACGGTTGGTTCTGCAAAGCACAAGGGATGGCAGGGAGGGTCCCACGGGCCGGGGGGGCCTCCGCCGGGCACGCAAAGCTGGGGAACAGCACGGCCCGTGGCACCGCGGGCGGCAGCAAGCAGCGGGGTACCCACCCAAACGGGGCCAGTGGGGATGGGGACCACCACATGTGGGCATACACCTCGGGCATGGTCCCAGCGATGCCCCCCTGGCGCGGACCCACTCCCGCAATGAGCCCTGGCACCACTGCGCCACAGGGCTGGGGGAGAAACCGCAGCGGCAGCGGCCAGTGGGAGGGGGGGGCGGTGGGCAAGACAGGGCGGTGGGGCCAGTCTCTGGCGGGGGGCGCGGGACCCTCTCCAGCTCCGCTGAGTCCGGGGTGGTGGGGGGCTCCAGCGTCCCCCTGGCACCACCCGCCTACAGCACGCAGGACGCGTCCGCCGAGCGCTTCCTCAGCTCCTTCCCAGCTTTGTGGTGGTGGTGGTGGTGATGCGCGTGGGCAGAGCCCGGCACGGCGGGGTCCGGCAGCGGGGCGCCCCGCAGCTGGGTGTCCTGGGGGTGCCCCGCGCCCCCCGCTGCCTCCACCCGCAGGTACGCCTTCACCTTGTGGTGCCGCGCCTTGCCGTCGCTGGAGTCGATCACCCGGCACTCGTACGTCCCCTCGTCCGCCGGCTTCACCCGCGACAGCCGCAGCTTATGGGAGATGTTGCTGCCAACCACCTTCACCACCTGCAGCGGGCAGACGGGGGTCAGGCGGCTCCCGGGACCCCCACAGCCCCCAGACACCCGGGGCAGTGCCACCCCCGACCGCCTGCCGCCACACTGCGCCCCGGCCACGTGCTGGGGCGGCCATGGTGATGGTGGGCGAAGGCGGGCAGGTGGCGTGGGGGGACCCCGGCCCCAGCCCACGGGGTGATGGAGTCCCCCGGCGCGTGCCCGGCCACGGCCACGCCGGGCGCAGAGATCGATGCGGAACCACGCCGGCTAATTAGCTTTTCTACCAAATTGATTCGCTCTCAGTATTTATCACCCAATGAAATTTAAGACTCACTCACCGGCCAGAGCTGCGGCTGCTGCTGGGCTGGGTCAATAAATCAGATTTATCACCCGCCCCGAGGCCCCTGGCTCTGTTCCCTATAATCACACCGGATGGCAAAGGCCATTTTTCTACTTGCCACTGCATTTGTTAGCTGAGGATTTTATGGTGTTTAGAAACGGGGCCGGGAGCCGCAACCAAAGAGCCGCAAACTCCCGGCCCGAAAGGCAAAGGGGACAGCACCGAAACGGGGCAGCGGCGCGGGAACGGGGGCCCGGCACCGGCCGTGGGGGCAGCCAGCGTGTGCACATGTGAGCACACGCGTGCACATGTGAGCACACGCGAGCAGCTGCGTGTGGCCACCCTACACGCTGCGGCCGGTGCCACGTCGTGGCCAGGGCCACCCCAAAGGCGGCTCAGAGCCCACGTGCAGCCACAAGCACTGATCCTGCAGCGCCGGGAGTGGGGGTCCGGGGGGGACAGGACATCGTGGGAAAGGAGCTTCCCAAAAACCCCTTTGTGGCAGAAGAGCGAGGAGCCACTTACCAAATTCATGGCTGGGAAATTTAGAACCAATAAAAGAAAATCCCCATTTGCTGGTGCCACCAGCAGCCGCTGCCCAGCGGGTCACCGAGCCCCGGCCCACGGCTCGGCCATGAGCGCGAGGGATCGTTTCACGCCCGGTGGCAGCGCTCACGGCTTCGCAGGCTCAGGCGGGGGCGGACAGACGGCTGCGGCGGTGCCCGGCCCCAGCGCGGCCCCGTGCCGCTGCTGGCTGGCGAAGCAGCGCCGTGTTTTAAAAGAAGGGGGAAAAATAAACCCCGACCCGTCGTGTTTGCTACCGCGCGGCGAAGGGCGGCAGCGGTTTCCCTCTCCGCGTCCTGGCAAAGCGCCGGCCCCGGGCAGCGCCGGCACCGGCACCTCCAGCACCGGGTGTGTTTTGGCCGATAAAAAACGGCCGAGGGGGGGCCCGACGCGGCGGTTTCTGCGGATGTTTTACACCGTTCCGCGCTGTTTGACGCCGCCGTTTGTTCTCAGTCGCCTCCGTGGCCGCGACGCACGTCGGGTCAGAACCGCTCGTGGTGGTGTCTCACCCGTGTCCGTGTATCTCCCCTACTCTGCAAACACTTAATGATCGAGGGCATTTGCAGTAACAAACCCAAAACGGTTTAAAACTCAACCCACTCCCTGCCGGCTCCATCCGGAGGAGACGGCAGAAGCGTCGCACCCCGAACGCTGTGAAATAAATCCTGGTTACACGTGCACACGCATCGATTACGTCCCAGAGTGCAATTACGTCCCCCCGTGCCGCGGGACCCTGCCCCCAGCCCCACACAACGCTGAGCGCCGCCGTCGCACGGAACGTTCCAGCCGAGCCCTCGACCGCAGCCCCCGCAGGAGCCGTCACGGGAACTCACGCTTATTTTTGTCGCGTCCTTCCCAGGCTCCTCCGGCAGCGATGCCTTCAGCTGTGGGAAGAGCAGGATGGGGAGGGAGACCAGAGAGGGAAGAGAAACCATCAGCTTGGCTGGGAGGAGGCAGGAGACCACCGGACCCCTGCCCACCCCCAGGCTGGCTGCCCCGAGCGAGGAGGAGGGAGAAGGGAAAAGGGAGATGGGAGAGGGGAGAGGGGAGCAGGGAGCAGGGAGCAGGGAGCAGGGGGCTGCTCAGCCCCAGCAAGCCCTGGCACTGGGGCAGGTGGGAGCCGGGAAGGGGTGGGAAGGGCAGCACCGGAGCACTGGGGCGGATGGGGCGCTCGCCCGCGTGTCGCTGCCGCAGTTCAACTTCGGCTCCGTCAGCGGGTGCTCCCTGGGACCGGGGCTGGGGCCAGAGCTCTGCCCACGGCAGCACAGGCACTGTGGCCGCGATCCCTGTCCCCCCGACCCCGGCCCCCCACAGCCGCCACCGCCCCGATTACCACAAACAGCCCCGAATCTGCTAAAGAGCCGGGCAGCACCCCGGGTGCCCCTGGCAGCCACCAGCAGCACCAGGGCCCGGGTGTCCAGGGGGCCGGGGTGCCCGCAGTGCCGCACAGCCCGCTCCCATGCCCGCTCCCTGCTCCGGGCACCACAGCAGCCCTTGCCCTGCCACGCCCCCCCCCCCCCCCCACGGCCCCCATGATCCCAGCAGCTTCCCGGTGCTTCTCACTGCATGGCAACACCAGCAGCAGCTCTGCCAAAGACACTGCAATAAAGGCTCATTAAAATACCTAAAGCTGCCTGCCCATTATTTGCCCCTTATCTCTGTGTGAACAGAAAGAGAGAGAGACAGCTGTTTGCTGGGACCGAAACACTCGGAAATGGGGAAAACAGGGGGGGCGGAGGATGCAGGGATGGATGCGATGGGACGAGCGGGTGACGAGCTGGGAGCAGGGACCAGCACAAAGGCAAAGCCTCTGGGGGACTGGTGCCAGGGCACGGCGGGCAGGACAGCCATGGAGCGTCCTCGGATGTGGTGCCCCCAACACACGGTCCTGCACCAAGGGACCCCTCAGCTCTCTCTGCCCATAGGCATGGAGCGGGGCGAGGCGAGACCCCGCTGTGTGCGGGTCGGGTCAGCGCTGGGTCCCCCGAGCCCCAACAGCGGCTGCAAGCGAACCCCGGGGCCGCGGGGAAGAGCTCGGGCTCCCGGTGCTGCTGCTGGAGGGGGAGGACGAGGGGCGTTACCTGGTTGGAAGCCCACGTCTGTTTGTCCGTCCAGTCCTTGTGGTTGCGGACGTACCACCACTGTATCTCGAGGGAGTAGGAGGGCGAGCCGCTGCCCCGGAAGGAGCACGCCATCTCCACGTCCTCGCCCGCCTGCGCCGTCACGTCGTGGGGGGTCTCGGTGAAGAGGGCTGCAGGAGACAGAGCGAGGGCTGCGGGGACGTGCCACCACGCCGCCGAGGGACGATGCCGCTGGCCACGCACGTGGGGTCACCGGGAGCACCTGGACCCCTCCCCGGTGGAGGGGGCACATCCCCGCCACACAGGTGGACGCCTCCCGTCCCCGGCTGCCCCTCACCCAGCCTGGCCCCCCCAGCCCACAGCGCTTTGCAAAGAGCAGCGGGAGCAAAGGGAAGGAGCAGGAGCCTCTGGGTCCCCCCCGCCGCCCCACGGGACCCCCGGCCCCAGAGCGGGCGTGGGACCCCGCACCCCTGAGACGCAACGACCAAACGCGGCATGACCGCATCTCCGCTTGGATCGGCGCAGAAACGAAAAACAAATCCTTGTTTAATGCGGCCCCCAAACAGTCTCCCACATGCCATATGGTTTGCTTTCCGCGCTCAAAACAAATATTGTTGGGAGATGTAATTAGAATTCTTTTCATCTCCTCTGGAGAGATTATTGTTCCTCCGTAACGGCGGCCCCGGCGCGCAGGTCACCAGCAAACGTTATTGTCACAATCTGCGGTGGCTTCTCCCCAGCGAGGCACGGCATGGCACAGGGACGGGGGGCTGAGCTCCCCCAGTGCCGGCACAGCAGGGCCCAGAGCTGCCAACCTCCTGCACTGCCCCGCCACCATCGTGGGCACGGAGGCAGGCAGAGGCAGGGGCTGCAGGATGCGAGGGCCACCTGCCCTGTCCCCACCACCTGAGGAGCATCACTTTGGGGCTGGCAGCAGCACCGGGATGAACCTGGTCCAGCGTGGGGCCGGCCAGCCCTGCCCATCCCTGCCTGTCCCTGCCCATCCCTGCCTGCCTGCCCGTCCCTGCCCATCCCTGCCTGTCCCTGCCCAGCCCTGCCTGCCTGCCCGTCCCTGCCCATCCCTGCCTGTCCCTGCCCAGCCCTGGATGGTCACAGAGGCCGGATCAGGGTCCTGCCATACCCATGCCAGGCGCCCTGTGCCCTCTCGTCTTTGCCAGCCACCTTGTGCCACCGGCACTGCCGGCTCACAGTCACCATGTAGGTCCCTCCAGTGCCACCAGAGCCCCCCGGGACACGCACCCCATTGGGAGCAGCGCGCAGCTCCCCGGGGCTCCTCGGCGAGCCCTGATCCCCTCTGAAAATGAACGATTATCAGCCCAGACGGAAAAATTAATACCTTTAATATCTTCCCGTCCCTCCGGAGGCACGGAAATCCCATATACTTATCGCTTTCCTTTAATCCATCTTAGCGGGGGGACCGAGGGAAACACCCAGCACGAGGGGTTTAACAAGCCCGGGGCTCCCGGCGGGGTTCCCGGCACGGCTCCTGCATCCCTGCTCACCCGGGAGCCCGGTGCTGGCGGCCGCATGGCTCTGCACCGGAGAGCAGAGGGAATCCCGGCCCGGGGAACCGCTCCGGCAGTTGAAGGTTTTGGGAAGAGCAGGAGGGTCCGGCACTGCCCAGTGCCAGCGGCTCCTCGGCACATGGCAAAGGGCTCATCCGCGCTCCTGCCGCGGCAGTGCCAGGGCCGATACGTCCAGCCATTCCCCAACACTCGCACAGTCATTCCCCAGCCATGGCCCAGGATCGGGCGTTTGCTCCGCAGGATGCCTGACGGAGGAGCCACGGCCGACGCCAGAGGGTCCCAGCAGCCCCCCAGACCCCGCGGTCCTGGCCGGGCGTGCGGAGCAGAGGTGGGGGTGATGGCATGAGGGCTCCAGTTGTGTCCAAATTACTCCAAACGCAATTAAAATCCCCTCCTGCGGATGGGAATTTGGCAAAAGGCTGCCAAATTCTCCTTTCTTTCAGATGGTAATTGGGGAGCGGATTCATCCATTAACCCCGGGGCTCGATGCCCCAAAGAGCATCCAAAGGAGGGCAGGTCCCAGCGGGCACCCACCGGCCCCGCAGTGTCCGGCCTCCCCGGAGGCAGCCCCTGCCCCAGGCGCCCCCTCCCACGGCCTGGGGACCGCAGACCCACTGCAGCCCCCCACATCCCTCCTCTGCCTCTCTGCCCTCCCCTCCATCCCCGCTTCCCAGCCCGGGTCCCTGTGTGGGGAGGGGGCTCCAGGACCCCCTGCCAGGGGATGCCCATGCAGCTCGTGCCCACAGGGCGTTGGGCTGTGCTGCCCCCCAACCAGCAGTCACCCCAGGACACCCCCGCCAAGGGGCAGCCAGGGCACTGCCAGTGCAGTGACCAGCCCTGGGATCGTGGCAGGACAGTCCCGCATGGCACCATGAGAGCAGGACGCAGTGGACACCCAGGAAAGGTGCCAGGGGAGGGGGCTCAGGCCAGGCCGGCTCGCCCCTCAGCTCTGGGGCATTTCCAGTTCCCGAGTACCGATGAGTTCTGGGCGAGCGAGACGGAGCGCGCGGAGCAGCCGGCGCTGGAAGCACATGGGTCGCCTCCTCGCTGCTGTTGGGCCGGGAAGGAGCGTTTGGGCGGTTACAGGGAAAAGCAAAAAAGGCTCCCAGTAACGGTGGGTCACCACGTCCCGGGCAGAGGAGATCCGAGCCCCCCCCGGGCAGCCCCCACCCCACGGCCGGGCACGGACCCCGCTCCCACTGACACTGCCGGCAGGGGCAGGGGACAGCCGAGCTGCCGGAGCCGACCCACACCCCGGCCCCCTGCCCACCCCCAGTCCCCCCATCGCCCAGCGCCGTCCCTCTCCCCGCCACTGACATTGGTGCCGCGTCCTCCCGGCGGCAGGGAGGGGGCCGGTGACGGGCTGGCTGCTCCGCGTGCTTTATGGCCTGCTACCTGTCATAAACTGAGAAAATCAGGATCAATAAATCTTCCAGGAAACAAAAATCAGGGGAAATAAAATGAACTCAATGGGGAAACACAGATAAACGGAATTGAAAACGCCTGCTGGGACAGCTTGGTGCTCTCATAAACCAGAGATATACAGGCTGCCGCGCTCCCTCCCCACGGCGGGCAGGATCCATCGCCGTGGCACCCGCTTGGCATGGGCAGGACAGCTGCCAGCAGCCAGCGGGCAGCAGGGGTGGGAGAGGTCCCCACTCACCTGTGCCAGGGGCAAGGTCAGGTCGTGCATCACCGAGCCTGGCCAGGACCCTGCCCACTGCCTGCCCCTGCTGCCCGCTGCCCGCTGCCCACTGCCCACAGTTCCAGTGGAGCCCTGCGAGGAGCCACGCTGGCTTTCCTGGTGCCCCCATCACGGCCCACGCACGGCACCAACCGCCGGCTGCTGGGATGGCCACGGCTTACACAGCGACGTGGGCACACGGAGAGGTTAACGCTCGCGTAGTCGCACCTCGGAGGGCGACTAAATACGCGTTGGACGTTTGCAAACGCGTGCGACTCACCCCGCCAGTGCTCACGCCTGCTCTGCGAGGTGTGGGCCCCACCGAACCGTTACGGCACCGGGCAATCGGACGCTGCTTTCTCTGCCCATCCGAGCAGGAGCCCCTCACCAGAGCCGCAGCCGGGCCGGAGGGGTGGCAGGGACTGGGTGGGCAGCGGTGGCAGGGGCTGGCTCTGTCCTATGCCAGGCAGCGCAGAGCCGGGGGAGGCTGGGAAGCCCCCAGCCCCGGGGGAGCGGGAGGTCTGTGGGCAGGCGGGTGCAGGATGGTGCTGCCAGAGCAGCCTCTGCCACCCGCCATCCCTTCCTGTGGCTGCTGCTGCTCCGCCGTGGGCTGCCAAGTGTGGCTTATTCTTCCCTTCACAAAGCTCCCAGTCATAATTCATGGTTTATTATGGTTCGGTGAGTCAAGACACTCAGAGGACTAATTGCCGGCTCAGCCTCGCGCTCCCGTCCCCCGCTCCCTCGGCAGCCCCCTCCCCGCGCCCCGGCAGGAGCAGCGTGCCAGGAGACGCGGTGGGAAGGGAACCGGCTCTGGACGTGGCCGCTGCAGCCGTGGGTCCGCACTGGGGCAAGGGGCACTCCAGCCCCGGCCGAAGGCACGTTCCCAGCAGCTCCTGCGGAGCCTGATCCCAAGTGGCGTCAGCAGCCGCATCCCACTGGCAGCCTGGCCCTGCCAGGCCACGTCCGAGCGAGTTGAACCCACCAGCACCTGCATCTGCCAAGGGTACCGGCATGTCGGTGCCCCTGCCCCTCCTGCCCTTCCTGCTGGCGATCCCACACAAACCCTGCCCCGTGTCCCTGGCTGGGTTTGTGTCGCCCCGCGCCTGCACCGCTGCAGGAAAAGCAAACGCGTCTGACAGCAGCCGCAGCCGGCGGCCCCTTCCCCTCCCCAGGCACCGCGTCCCCCCTCGCCGACGCAGCGGGACAGCCTCGGCCACGGAGGCACCCGTGTCCCACCGGCAGCAATGCCAGTGTGTGCACCGGGCAGCAACCCAGGAAGGGATGGACCCTCCTTGGTGCCAAGGGGCCCCTCCACCACCCGGTGCGGTGAGAAGGCACAGGAGGAATCCCCCTGGATGGATCCAGGAGCAGGAGCCCGGGTATTGCTCTGGCTGCGCCGGGCCCGCGCCGTCACCGCAGCAGGGACACGAGGGTCGCCGGCGTCTGCTACGCGGGTCAGGCTAGAGCCGCCCCCTCTTCCCATCTGCCCGTTAACATCTGCCAACGCGTCTCCTCCTGACAAGGCTGCGAGCAGGGCCGCCGACCCCGGGTCACCAAAAACACATCATGGCCACAAACCGCTGCATCAACACAGCGGCGCAGCGGCCGGCGTCACCGGTGAGAGCAGGGCAGGCAGCTCGGACTCCGGCAGCTGTGCCGCGGCAAAGGGCGGGCAGGGACGGGACGAGGGCTGGGGCTGGAGCCCCGGAGGATCCAGCCACAGAACCGCTCACAGAAGCCCCAGCTGTGCTGGCAGGTGCCGGCCCAGTGAGCATCCAGCCGGCACCAAGCCGCTCGCAGCCCGGCCCGGGCACGGCGGGAGCACCGCTCTGCTCCGGCAATCCCGCAATCGCCCTTTCCAAGGATTTCCCACATCAGGCGGGAGCACTGCAAACACCAGCCGGGGATGGGAGGGATCCCACTGGCACGCTGGGGATGGGAGTGCCGTTTCTCTGCCCCTATTTACTGCCAGATCAGCAGCAGAATTAGCTCAAATTTGCAGCATAAATTAAAACCAAAAATAATCCAGCTAATTCGGTGATTGCGGTCAGGCCAGAGCTCACCTGGCCAGGGAGCTGGAAGTAACCTTGAAACCTGCAGGTATTTCTGGCAGTGAACCATCACAGCTGGGCTGTGTCCCCCCCTCCTGCCCCCCCCGGCAGCCTCCCCGCTGCCCACGTTTCACCATCACGGCGGGAGAGACACCAGCGGTGAGAACCCTCCCCAGCCCGGCCCTGGCTACCAGCAGCTTTGCCCAGGCAAGGGGCCTCGCGGCTCGCAGCCGGCTCCCGGCAGTCGTGGTTCTCAGACAATTCCCTCCCAGGGGAACGAGGAGGAGCCGATGTTTGACAGTCTAAGTAGGAAAATCCTAAAACGGCTGTTACGGCTCCCGGCAGGACCGCCGGCAGCACCGTGCAGCCGCCCTTCACTCTGGTGCCGACTCCCGGCAGGCAGGGCATGACTCCCAGCAGGCAGGGTGCCTGGCAGCGGGTAGGAACCAGGATGGGGCAGACAGGAGCTCCGCTCCAGTGGAGATCAGCCCTCCCAGTCTGACATCCAGCACCCAAAACAAGCGATCGGCACCAGCAGCTGCTGCAGAGAGAGCTGCCCACGCCGTGCACGGTGCCAGTGCCTGTCCCACAGAGCCGGCAGCACCCATTGCTCACAGGTACAGCACCCTCCTGCCCAGCTCTGCTCACCCCGCTCACTGGTGAGCTCGTCCTGGACCAGCTCCGTGTAGAGCATGTGGTGCAAGACACCAACACACCTGGCACGGCTGAGCCCAGCTGCCAGCCCCAGTGTCCAGCCACGCGTCCGTCGCAGCCGGAGCCATAGGGAGGGGGCAGCCAGGCGAGAGATAAACCCGCAGCCAGGGAAACGGCCAAGGGGAAGCGGAGCAGGGATAAAGGCAGAGCCACTGGCGGACGGGGCCAGGAAGGGCTGTCCGTCCCGAGGAGCACGAGTCCTTCTTGCACCGTGAACCAAAATCCCAGGGCAGCCTCGACAGAGAGAGCACCCAACCAGGTGCCCGCCTGGGTGCCCGCCCGGTCCCGGCCCCCAGAGTGGCACTCACTGAAGGGGGCAGTGAAGCGGAGCTGCCGGTTCCCCAGCTCCATCCGGGCTCCCGCTCCCTGCCCCGGCACCGCGGCGCTGCCCCCGGCTCCCAGACCGCGTGCAGCCGCACCGGCTGCTGGTTTGATTTGCTGCCTCGCTCACGGGGAACGTTATGATTAAAATTAGCTGTCACTGCCCTAACGTAATAATTCCCAGTGTCTGGCCCATCGTCTGTCAGCTTCTTCAAGGGAAAAGAAAGCACAGACATTTGATGAGGAGAGGTGTCAGAAGTAATTGCGTTGAATGACTGCACGAACAGCAGCAGGAAAAACACATCGGGTGGAGAATTCCCATCAGGAAGCACGAAAAAATCCGGTGGAATGCAAAGTGTTTATGAAAGTAATTGATAGAATAATCATCGGGGTGCGTGAGAGAGGAGAAGGGCAGCGCCCCCGGGAGCGGGGGCACCGCTCCCTGCAGCCTCAGCCCTTACACGGCAGCGCCCCCGGGAGCGGGGGCACCGCTCCCTGCAGCCTCAGCCCTTACACGGCAGCTTTATTGACGCTGAGGCTCGCAAACACGCGAGGAAGGAGCCGGGCTCCTCCTCGGGAATGCGAGCTGCTCGCCAGCGGCTCTCCCTGCCCTGCTCCCGGAGCCGCCAGGCCGGGAAGGTGGCTGGAGCTTCCCAGCCAGCGCCGGTTTGAAAGCCGATGGCACCAGCCCAGCGTGCACAGGCTGTCTGCAACGGGGGGCATGAATAATTGAAGGCGCCAGCCCGAGGAGAGGAGAGGAGGCGAGAGGCAACGCTGTGGGTAGGGGAGGGATGGCAGGAGGGATCCTGCAGCTCGGGTGCTCTCCTGGGGGCAGCAGGGCAGACAGAGCCCATCCCTGCTCCATCCTCACTCCATCCCCGCTCGAGACAGAGCCTCTGCTGTGGAGGCAGGGAAAGGACTTTCTTTGATGGAGACTTCTTCCCTCCCTGAGCAGCCCTGGCTGCCACGCGTGCGGCAGCACACTGCTGACACCGGCAGGGAGGCAGGGTGGGGGAGCCACCCTCACCCCACGCCATGTCCACAGCCATCGCCGCCGCCTACGGAGCAAGCCCTGCTCCCGTTCAATCCCTCGCTGCATCTGCTGCGGACAAGTCAGAGATAACAGCGAATGGGCTCCCGGTCTGTGCCAGGCCCTCGCGGTGCAGCAAAGGCTCCACCAGGCCGCCTGCACCGGGCAGAGACGGCGGTGAGCTCTAGGCGCTGCCTGCTGCGGGCAGGGTCTGGCAGGGCCCACTGGCCATGGCCAAACCCATCCCTTCGGTCCCGGCCCCTCTCCCACTCCATGCCCCCGACCCACCGGGCTCTCACGGTGCGGAGGGAAAGCTGCACCGGCGAGTAATGAAATGATCAATCTCCGATCTGCTAAACAGCAATTTATACAGGTTTTCAGCGCGCACGGCTTTTATCAAATTGGTATTCACCTACGGAACACAAATGGCTTATTATACATGACCCACTTATTCACTGCTTTTCAGGATCGTTAATAAAGGTTTCTGTTGTGATTAAGTGAGTTGCTGCAGAACTGCTCGGAGTAGCGAGCTGTAATGTGGCTCCGAAGTGCACGCGCTCTCCCAGAATATTTCTTCTCCTTCGCTCCCCGCTCCCTCACCGCGACCATTTCACTATTTATTTGCCTATTGCTGAATTTCTGAGGGGAGCGGCAGCGGCTAATGGAGGCTCTTCGCCCACAGCTCCTTCCGGCACGCCGGGCTGCCAGGGCCGGAAACCCACCTGCCTTTACCCCGTCACCGCATTCCCGCGCAGGCAGGTGCCCGCCGGCCCACGCACCGCATCGCCGCAGGACGCTGCACACCGGCCCGGCCCGGCCCGGCCCCGGGGCTTCCCGTGCCTGGAGGCTCCTCGGGGCAGAGAGCAGCTCCCTCCGCCCGCCGGGAGCTCCGGAGCCCTGCGAGGGGGACGGCTGCGATCTGGGCATCGGGCCCCCAGCACCCACCCCGCGGTCACTCCTCGGGCTCACGTGCCAACCCGCCCGTGGCACCCCGCGGGGCGCAGGGGGGGTCTCGGCGCTGCCCTCCGAGGGGGCTCCGTCTCCCGTCCCCTGCCCGGCGCCCCGCGGGCGGGAACTGCCCCCGCGCTGCGACGGACCTTCCCGCAGGGGGTCGCAGAACGGGGTTCGTTCCCCTTTCCCAGACCCCGGCGGGACCCCGGCCGGGCTCGGCGGCACCGCCGGGCCGCCGCGCACCGGGGCCACGGCGGGCGGGGAACGGGAGGCGGGAGCGGAGCCCCGCTGCCCGCGGTGTGTGGCAGCGCACAATGATCGGCGGCGGCGTGCACGGGGGTGCACACTTGCACGGGGGTGTGCAGAGAGACGCAACGTGCAAAGCCCCCCCCGGCTCGGGAGCCCGGCGGCGGAGGCAGAGGCCGCCCCCCGGGCCCCGGGGACGGGAGCGGCAGAGCCCAGCCCCGGCTCGGCCGGGCCGCCCCCCGCTCCCGGCTCCCCGGAGCCGCCGGCGCGACGGACCGCGACGAGGTGCCTCCCGCGGCGGCGGAGCCCAGAGCCGCCGCGGGCATCCGGACCCCCCGCCCCCCGTCCCGCTGCCCGGGTAGGGGCCGCCCCGACCCGCCGCCAGCCCCGCGCGGCCGAGACCGCCAGGGACCGGCACCCGCGGGGGACCGGCAGCGCTGTGGAGCGGCACCGCGGGGGACCGAGCCCCGGGAGCGCCCCGAGCGCAGCCGCCCCCCCCCGCCCGCCCGGGGCAGCCACCGCCGGAGCCCCGGATCCCGCGCCGCCGCCCCGGCACCGCCCGCCGCCCGCCCCGCTGCCCGCGCTCACCGCTGCCCGCCGCCGGGGCGTCCCACGGGGGGTGCCGGGAGGCGGCGCCGAGCTGCAGGTAGAGCCCCAGGTAGTGGAAAATCCCCAGGGCCAGGGCCAGGGCGCCCATCTTGCCGCGGGCGCGTCCGTCCCGGGGGCGGCGGCGCCGCCGGGCCGAGCCCTGTCCCCGGGGCTGCGCCGCGGTCCCGGCGCCGCCGCGCTGCGGAGCTCTTCCCTCGCGCGGAGGGCGCCGCGCGCCGAGGCGGTGCCGCGGCTCGCCCGGAGCCTCCCCCGCCCGGCGGAGGGATCCCGGCCCCGCGCGCGCCCCAAAGTTTTTCCCACGGTTCGTTCTTGAACTGCGCGGGGCGGGGCCGCGAGACACCCCCCCCCCCCCCCCCCCCCCCCCCGCCCCGCGCGGGGCCCCGCCAGGAACGGGCTCCGCACCGGGACCCCGGCCCGCCCCGCGCCCGGCGGCGGCTTCAGCACCCGGGACAGCGCCCGCCCCGCCCCGCCCGGGCCCCGCGGGGAGCGGTACCGGGGGGGGCGGTACCGGGGGGGCGGTGCGGGGGGGGCGGTACCGGGGGGGCGGTGCGGGGGGGTACCGGGGGAGGGAGCGGTGCCCGGGGAGGGGGGGAGCGGTACCTGGGGGGGGGGAAGCGGTGCCCCGAGCAGCCCCTGCCGCCCCCCGTCTCCCTCCCCGGGCGGCGCGGGGCCGGTGGACGCACCTCGCCCCTCCCGCCGGGGAAAATAAACGATTTCTGGAGCAGCGGGACGAGGCCGGAGCGGGGCTCGGGCTCCCGCCCCCTCGGCCGCTCCCCCCGGGGCTCGTGCTGCAGCCCTGGGAGCGGGGTCAGGCGCTGCCCCCCACCCCCCCTGCGAACAAGGGACACGGCGCGGCTCGGGGGGGGGGGCGATGCGGATTTTTTCCTTTTTTCAAACGTTAAGGGACGATCCCCCGCGGGTGTCGGGGAGCGCTGCCCGGACCGTGCAAGATTCATCTCGACATGACAAACCCGGAGCCCCCCCGGTGCGCGGGGGCTCAAACCCGACCCGGTCGCAGTGCAGCCAGGCCGGGAGCTCCCGAACCAACCGCTCCCCCAGGGAAAGGCTGTTCCGAACAGCCCCGCCGGGAACAAAACCTGCTGCTGCCACGAAAAGCATTAATCCTGCTCTCCCTTCGGCTGTGCCAATCCGAGCCAAACGCCCCGACAGCACCAGCCTTTCCCCAGACTGCACCTGGCAGCGGGTCGGAACCGCGGCACCGTGACCTGAGCAATTTATACACCGATTCCAAAAAGTCTAAGACTAAAGAGGAGCCCGGGGGCAGTTTCTCCCCACCCTGAACACCGACCTTCGCGGCGGGAGCGAAGGCACCGACACGGGCTTCACGCACGCGGTGTCACCTGTGCGTTACGCAGCAATCCGAAGGATGTTTGCTCTCTAGATAAACAGCAAAAATCAGATGATTTCAGGTGTTTTCTGCCATGAGATGACAGATGTTTGCTGCAAAGAGATTCTTTAAATTGGACTTGAAAATACAAACTGTATTTCCTCGCCCTTCCCTCAGCAGGGATGCTCCAGCAGAAAGAGCCGGAGTGTTTCTCCCATCGCCGCCCTGCGAGGCCGAGCCCTGGGCTCGGCGGGAAGAGCCTCGCGCCCGACCCACCGCCGCAGCTGCGCTGCCTCAAACCTGCGTTACAAACCAACAGCTTTAAAACGTTCTACCTGCTGCAGCGTTTTCCGCGTGTCAGAACAAAGCCCCGCGAAGGCGGCGCGGAGCACTGGGCTCTGCCCAAGGCCGTCACCCGCTCTGGGCTCGGACGCCGGGAGCAGCGGTGAGGGACGGGCCAGGAGGGTCCTGCTTTGGGACAGCGAGACAGCAGCAGCAGCAAAGGGCTCTGGCCTTCCCGAGGGAAAGCTTCTGGGAGCCAGTGGCAGCTGCACGATGCCGAGAAGAGTGGGAGGAAGAGGAGGAGGAGGAGGATGCTGGAGGAGCTCGGGAGTGACTGGCCGCCTGGGCCTGGGCAGCTCCTCGCTGTGCCCAGGGGGGAACAGCCCTTGTGCCCCAGTGGGGTCCCAGGGACGGATTCCGTGCTCTGAGCAGAGACACTTACCCTGGGCCAGCACAAGGCTCCAGCCCCTGCCCAGGATGGTGGATTACGGTGCCCCCAGCCGGGAGCTGGCAAACAGCTACAGCTGCCGCTGGGCAGCAGCTCGGGGCCGGATCCTGAGCAAAGCAAAAGCACCGGATCGCCCAGAGTCACACGTGGAGGAAAACCACCTGCACACCGAAATAGGGGGCGGCAAAGGCCAAGCAGGAGCGAGCCCCGTGGTTCGGGCAGTCCGGGCTCGTGGTGCTGCATGGTTCAGGGTCCCTCCCATGCCACCGTCCGCTGAGGGGACCTGAGTGACCCCATGCTCCAAACACACCTACGAAGGGTGTCCCTGCAGAGCTGACACCCCCTCTTTGGAAAGGACTCACCTGCGGGTGCAGTTGGAGCGGGAGCCGGGGACGTCACCCAGCAGGGACACGTGTCCCAGGCACAGCAGGGTCCCCATCCCCATCCCAGCTCCTGCAGCCCTGGCACAGCCCCCACCCACTGGGACGGTGGGTGCTGAGGTGCGTAACTGCACCTCAACAGCTGAAACCTGCCGGGATCTTCCAGTGCATCATCAGAGATATTTAAATCATGCCACAAGGAAGCAAAGGGAGCATAAATTCCTCCCGGAGCTGGGAACACCTCCAGCTGCGGAGCCTGAATTAAGTCCCATTTCCAGCTGATTTTCTGCCGCCGCAGCAGGATGACAAACGGGCACCGGGTCTGTGCCGGGGCCCAGCAGACGGGAAGGCAAGAGCCAAGCGTCCGCGCGTCTCGGGCGCACTTGGAAGGTTTCATTTTCCTCCTCAACTTTAATTCATCAGTGAAACGGCGCAGAGCAGACGCTGCCCCGATGAACCCGTGTGCGGCTGACAGGGATAGGAGGGAAGGTCGCTCGCGCACGGAGCGAGAGCAGAGCCCCCGGCTCCCGGAGCAGACGGGCGCCGGCGCTCGCTGCGTAACGAGGTCCCTTATCTGTGCGCTCGCTCTTGCTCTTAAATAGCTGGTGCCTCCCTCGCAGGGCTCCTGTTCCAGCTGAACATGCCCAGGGACTTGCTCTCACGGATGAAACGTTCCTTATCTCCCTTAGCACCAGGTTTTCCACTTACTGTTCAATTTTGCATGTGCCATCGGTACTGCTCAGGGTGGGCATCTGCAAGAAGGGGGAAACCAGTGGCTGTTCCCATATAGGAACACCGTGAAGACCCCAGTGGCACCACGTCCCCCGCGATCACAGCTCGCGCTCCCGCGGGGTTCGTGTGTGTGTTTTCCCTGGGCTGCGTAGAGCCGAGCCTGCGGAGCCAGAGGCTGCAGTGAAGCTCTGAAGAGCTGGATGAGAGGTTGGAAGGGTGGGAGGACCCAGCCCCATCAGTGGCACCTCCTGGGGGATCCCCCTGACTGGGGCTCCGGGAGGACCCAGACCCTGCGGGGCAGCCGGGAGGATCCGTTCGCTGCAGCCGGGGCGCAGGGACCGTCACCCGGTGACATGGCCCTGGCCCGGTGCTCCCCAAGGACACCCAGAACCAAAGGGAGAGGGGGTCAGTCCTTCCTGCTGGCAACCCTGCCCATCCTGCCCACTGCCCACCCTGCGTGCTCTGCCCACCGCCACTCTCGCCCCCCCTGCCCCTCCAAGGGCAGCCAGTCCCGCGCCCCTGCGAGCTGCGGGGCCGGGCACGGAGCCCCGTGAGCCAACACTCGCATCCGCGGCTGCCTGGGAGAGCGGATTGGGTTGTTCATCTCTCTGACGGGCAGAACAAACGCCCTCTACGCTGACACCGAGCTCGTTTCTGATACTTGTTTAGAGGCTTGACAATCCCTGTATGGAAGGATTTCCTTCCACAGCTGAAGTTTGACATTCCTGTGTTATTAGATTATTTGCAAAGGTCTGCGTGCGCTGCAGGAGAACAACGTTACGACATCCAACATTACAACCGCCTCCTCCGCAAATCATCCCGGCGCAATAAGCCGCGGAGACAGCGCCCATGTGAAACCCCCCGACGTGAAGCAGGCAGGGGAGGCGGGGGGGTGGGAGCTCAGGGGGCAAACACAACCCAAGCACACCTTAACAACAAAAAATAATGATAAAAAATAAGTCGGGCAGGGGGCAGGCCTGGGGGAGGGCTTTGGGTGCAGAGGGAGCCCTGCCCCGGGCATGCCAGCCGCAGGGTTTGGGCTCCAGCACCGCCAGGGGCTCCCCTGCCACTACGGGCACAGCCCTTCCCGCAGCTGGAAGAGCATCCCTGGGGCATGGAAGCGCAGCGGCTCCATCCCCCTGCCCGGCTCAGGACCCCTGCAGCCCCGTGCCCCCCGCTCTGGGGAAGCCCCAGGGGTCCTGGTGTGGGGGACGGCGATGGGAACCTCCACCCACCACCGTGGGGTCCCGGAGCCCCAGGTCTCTGCCCAGAGCAGCCCCCGCGCAGGGCGAGGTTATCCAAAGCATAAAATTCAGAAGGAAATTACTGGAGAAGAACCATTCCTTCAGAGAACGATTCATGCCCATTTCCAGTCCATTAACTCCTTCCTCCTCCGCAGAACCCACCGCCAGGTTCCCGAAGGAGGGAAGTGCTGTCACAGGCGTCAGTCATTTCGGCAACAGTTCCCTCTTTCCAAACCATCGTTTTAAGGACCAAAAATTGAATGTAAAAAAAACCCCAACCCCACAAACCAAAACGCCAAACCAACCATCCCCTCCCCGTCCAGGTTATTGACTGCCATATGAGAAAAGTCTGCCCTGAAGCCCAGGTCTTATGAGAAAAAAATTATCTAAAAAGATAAAAATCAATAGTTTAAGTGACTTATTTGTGGTGCGGAAGGTTTGTTTCCCAATTTTGACAGTGTCTCTTTGTATTTAGTGCAGTCTGGGCCTCTCTCCCGGGATGTCAAGAGCTATTCCTCAGTCATGATTTGCACTTGTTCCTCCCCGTTTCGCATTCAGCGGGTTCAGACACGCGGTGAGGACGGCGCTGGTCTCCTGTGGCCGTGGCGAAGTGCCGCCAGCTCCGGCGGGAGGAAACCGGCGCTGCTGCAGTTGGGCTCCGCCACCTTCGCCGGTGCCGCCCGCCACCCTCCCCAGGGCTCCCGGCCAGTTACCCACCGTGGGGCTGGTGGGACCATCCCTCTGCCTCCTCCATCCCCCACCAGCTTCCCCAGGACTCGCCCCAGCCCTGGCTGAGCCCAGAAGTCCTGGCCCGGGCAAACCCCACCGGGGCGAGTGCCCGCACGGAGCACAGAGGATGCAGACAGCCCCCCAAAGCCGGGACAGCATCCCCCCCACCCGTCCCTTGCTCCTCCCCAGCTTTCCAAATCCTCCACCGACGCTCAGTAGCTTTGTGCACCCAGTACCCAACCCAGGTCGGTGCCACCGCAGAGGGACCCCCTGGGATTGGCACGTGGCTCTGGAGTCAGCCCAGATGCCCAGGTGATGGGCTCACACCCCCTCCTGCAGCAGCTGCTGCTGCTGGCCAAGCCCTGGTGCTTCCCCGGGGGAGCAGAGCCCCCGACCCCACGTCCCAGGGTCCTGCTGCAGAGGGAAGGGGGAGCGTGGGGCACTGCGGGGACGGGGGCGACGCTCCCGCTGCAGAACACCCTCCCCTCTCCTTCTGCCAGTGCAGGTTTCCCACCTCCCCATCGCCAGAGCGCCTCATCAATCATGTTCCCTCTAATTAACTTCTAATTTACCTCTTTAGTCAAATCTGTTTACAATCAGAGACAAGAAAACACGGCCCAACGAGCGGCGCGATGGAGACTGGTCTCCCTCCCCGCACGCTCCGCTGCCTCCGTGCTGCAGCCCAGCTGGCACTCGGCACACCGGCAGAGCATGGGCAGTGGTGGGTGCGTCAGCCCCATGTCCTGCCCAAAACCCACACCGGGGCTCTTCCCAGGGGCACTCCGGCCTCTGCTCCTGCTGCTCGGCGCGGCGCTGCTCCGGCCATCCCTGCCTTGGGAAGGTTTTCGCATCTCCCAGTACGGAGATCTCCCACCAGCCCCCAGCCCTCGGGCGGGCAGGGGACCGAACGCGTGGCGTGACGTGCCGAGGGCTCACGGATGAACCAGACGAAGCCACCCAGCTCCCGTCACCCAGTGAGGTGCCTCCGCCGCCACCTCCAGCCGCCCCCTTGCCCCGCTCCCAAAAACCATCCCACCCAAAAGCCAACAGTGGTGCTGCTGCCCCGAACTTTAACCCAGGGTCAAAAAAAAAAGCAGAAGGGGTTAAACCTGGGAACAAACCCCACTGTCCACCACCCACAAATGCTTTGTGAAGAAAAGGGCTGTTATTAGCTCAACCCTTTAATCCCCCAATTACAGTAACGACGTTCTCCACAGCTGCTGAGGCTCACGGCCGTCCTTGTCCCTCCGAGGCTCTTCTGTGCCGCTCGGCCTTACAGCCAAAATGAGCTGGCCTGCAGCGGCACATTAGGCTGAATAATTATCTTAATTAATAACAGCGGGCCCAGGTGGGCATCCGACCCATCCCGAGGACCGAGGCAGAGGATCCGGCGTCTCCCAGCAGCAGGGCTCGCGGTCGGGGCGCAGCTGCGCGGCGGAGCCGGGTGCCGAAGGCTCCCCCGACCGCGGTTGGGGCAGAGGCATCTCCCTGCCCCCGGCACCGCACACATCAACCCAGCTTTTGAGAGAGCAGCTCAGCTCCGCAGGCCCAAACCAAAATCAGGATTTATTGGTTATTGCCCTCTCTGGGCATCTCCCTCTCCTCACTGGATTTCATTATTTATCTGCTGAAAATACTTATGGAGTGAGGATTTCTCCAGGCAGCAATGCAAGCTCAGAGGCCAACCCATGGATAGGGACGGCCCCGGGCACAGCAGGGGCACAGGGAGGAGCAGAGGGCTCCAACCTCCTGTCTGTGCTGGGGCAGTGCCAGGGCAGTGCCAAAGTGCCAGGGAGCCAGAGCCCGATGCAGCACCCCGGGTCACCAACACCCATCGGGCCCTGGGGAGGCTGAAGGGTTTTTGTGCTTTAGCAGGACTTGGAACAAGGTAACGGGTTCCACGTCCCAGACAGGGCAGGGAGCTGCTTTTGGTCCCTCCGGAGCACCGAGAGTGCCAGGCAGAGGATCCCAACTTCTGTGCAGTGGGGTTTCTCCCTCTGAAGGAGTTTGGAAATTAGGAGGAGAGAATAATCCATCATCCATCTGGTAAAAGCCTGACTTGCACTAACAAGCTCCGTGCTAATTCCTCAGCAACATCTGGAGCATCCAGACCTATCGGAGAGACGCGACGGGCGGGTTGTGCTCAGGTGGATATGGGCGCTTCGGCTTTTTCTAGTCCCTGCAAACATCTCCTTCGGCTCCGGAAGGAAAAGGAAAGTGAGAACACCCCTCCCAGGCGTTCCTTCTCCCGAGGCAGAACTGTCCTGCTGGCACAGGAGCTGCCGCTGCCATCAGGCCACTCAGCCCTGGGTTCCCGTGCCATCCCCTGGAGAGGCTGCGGCTGTGGCACGTCGCGGTGCAGCACCGCGGCAGTGCCCTGCCGGCTACGGTGCCCTGGTTTCATGAGGGGCACCAGGGAGTGGCATCACCTCCCCAGCCCTGCGGCCCCCGGGAGAAAGCCATGATCTCCCAGTGCCACCTCTAACTCGGGCCATGGCACGGGCACTGGCTCCTACCGCGGCCACCCGGGCTAGGGAGCAGGCAGTGGCTCTGGCTGTCCCATGCGCCAGCCACCCCTTGGCAGCCCATGCTGCCCGGCACAGCGAACACCAGCTCACCGGACGATGCTGAGTCCAGTCCCCATCATCAGTTGTCCCCATTCCAGGTGGGAAAGTCATGACCCTTTCTCCTGAGCCAGGCCAGCACTGACCGCTGGCCCCCAGAGCAATGCCGGGACCCTTCCCCACCACGCTGGGAGTCCAGCGAGCCCACACGCCACAGCACCGCCACGGCACTGCACCTTTGGTTCCTTCACCCACCGTCCCTTGCCACGAACCCCCCTGGCCAGGGTTCACTGGCACAACCCGTAGCAGCCACTGACACGGTGCAAACGAAAAAACCCAGAAGGTGACCACCATGGAACAACCCAGGGAGAGCCGTTAAAGCTCGGGCGCGTTCCTGGCTCCCAACACCCGCTCCAGGACAGACCCTCGCCCCGGCAGCGGCAGCTCCCCCCGCAATCGCGGGGTCTGCGCCACGTTAAATCCCCACTGCTTCGATCCCAATTCTTTCAGTGAACCATCCAGAGACTTAAAGGATTTGGTGAAGCGCTGTGAAGAGCTAACAAATTACAAAAGGGAAGAAAAACAATCGAAGAAAAGCTGTCTGGTACGAGAGGAACATTCATTACGAGCAGCCTGAGCTCCCTCCGGCAGCAGCGCTCCCGGGAAGCGAGCCGGCCAGCCATCGGAGCGGGGAACGGCTTCCAGCCCAGAGTCTCCCCATTCAGCGACCCAGCGAACGCACCTGGAATGGAAACGGCAAAGGAGGAGAAATTCACTTTCCGAAAGTAAAACTGCAGCCGGAGCAGCAACGCAGGACAGAGGCTTTCCCTCCCACCAGGAACGCCGCTGGTTCTCCCCACCCGAAAGGAGCCCACTCGGAGCAGCAGTCGGGCACCGCACCCGCTCACGACCGTACACACACGTGTGGCAAACCCGGTGAAGTTGGGTTAAAGGTGGTACATTCAGCTTGAAAAAACAACTTATCTTGTGCTCAAGCAATTTTCAAGAACCTCCCAGCCCTTTCCCCCCCAAATACGTGGCCCTTTTCAGTCAAAGCTGTTTCATAAACCTCCTTCCTCCACCCCCTCCCCTTCTCCTTGGCTTTTCAAACCCCAGGAGACAGGGAACAACAGATCATCTTCCTGGAGGAAAACCAGAGACCAGCTGTGGCCACGAATCCACTGCCCGTGGTGCAGAAAAAGAACAATTCCAAGACTCAAGTAAAGTAAAAAACTAAACGCATCCGAAAGACAAAGGGAAAAAAACCTTTAAGGAAGGAGGTTGAAAACAAGAAAAATGAGGAATTCAAACAAGTTCTGCAACAAAAATGTATTTTTGCAGCTTTTTGTGGCTGCTGAAACCATGACTTCCACGTTGATGCCCGGAATAACGGCGTTTGATAGCACCCAGGCCAGCAGTGCCGGCGCGCTCATGATTGAAGGAAGCCTTTAAGCTTCCCTGACAATGCATTTTTCTTGGAGATAAAAAATGAATGCTGCCAGCATGCAAATCTCTCCAAATGAGGCACGGCCCAGCTTGCTGGAGCTGCGATGTTTTGTGATGACAGTCATTAACTTTAGCAGGAGAAAAGAGGATGCTGGAAAATATTCTCCGCTACTTCTGGTCCCAGTTGGGAGCCGCTGCTCGGGGAGGCGGCGGGGTCTGGCACGCCGGCGTCTGAAACGACACGGCGAGTGCAGCAGGGTCAGAGGAAAACGCGCCGCGGTCTGTCCGCCGCAGCCGCTCCGTCGGTCAGAGGCAAATCACTCGGCCTGTCTGCAGCTCCCACAGCCCCTGCCCAGGGCCCCAGTGGGGCTTCCCTCTTCTACTGGTGAACTTATCGCTGCTATAAAAAGCCAAACTCCCAGCCCAGGGATCAGAAAACTGATTTTCCACAGAACAAGCACAGCCAAGACCTAAAGCCGACTGCCAAAGGCAGCCGGTGGAACTTGGGCATTTCGTCGATTCCTCTTGGCTTTGAGCACAACGTGGACAGACTCACTCCAACGTCCCCATCAGGAGGGGCGACGGCCAACTGCCCTGTGCCAAACTTTGCCTCTGACTCTGCCTCACTTTTGGGGAGACTTCCCAGGAACAGCTAATGTGGTTGACTCCTGGTTTCCCTCTGCCACTGAAGAACAATTGAACTGGACACGTACCAACGCCTCCACCTCCCCAGATCGCGCCGGCACAGCGGGCTGTACGCTCCCACTGAAGTATCAGGCTGGAGTAACTTGCTAACAAGCTCTTGAGCTTCCTCCTCACCCTCCCTCTAACGCCCACCCTGCTGCAGTACTGTCTCACACTGATGTCTGCATTTTGACTGGGGGAAAAAAAATTCTAAAAAAAAGGAAAAATGTCATGCTGCTCTACTGCAAGGGATGCAGCTGCAGCCTCACTCGCAGCAGACTCCTTAAATAACAAACAAGGAATTAAAAAAACCCAAACTATCTTTAATTTCTCCAAAATCCCATTGAGAAGCAGTTTCACAGAAACATCACTTTCATCGTGTGATCAAGGCTGGAGGAGGGCAGCAGGCAGAGGGAGAACCAGATGCCGCGTCCTCGTGGGCTGACACAGAATTTGCCCCCCCAGTTTTCAGAAATTCTCCAGCAGATCCAGGATCCGCTTCTGCTCGCTCTCCCGAAACTCCTGGTTCTTCCCGTCCCCGATGTTCTCCGCGTACTCTGCGGGGGAGAAAGCAGACAGACAACAGGCTTTGAGTGAGACACTAATGAACGACGGGCAACTCCTCCTGCAGCCACCACAGCAGAATCTAAACCCGCGCCCACCGCAAACAACTGAACGGGGATTTATGCCAGGAGCATCGATGGTTTCCCTCCCATCCCCAGGGTTAAAGCTTTGCATAATAAACACCTACTGACCCCTCATTAAAAGCGTTTGTAGCAAACGGAGACGGCAGCGGGAACCTCCAGCTCGGCTCACCGCGGAGCACGAGCAGCACCGGCACCCCGCGGCAGCACCGGCACCCCGGTGTAGAGCCGTTCAGAAGGTGCGTGTCCCGCTGCTCCCCCGGCTCCCCATTATCCCGGCGAGCAGCCCACTGGCAGCTGCTCGAAGCAGACAGTCGTACCGCTGCCCTCTCGCAGCCCAAGAAACACAAACCAGTCCCGGACAGCACCGGCTTTCCAGGCCCCTTTTAGTGCGAGTGCCCCAGGGAAGGCCAGGCAGGGGCGGTGACACCCCGTCAAACACCCCTCGCCCTGGGTTTAACCTGTCTGCTCTCCAAACCTCCTGGGTGAGGACTTCTGTCACGTGGAGACCAATTCCCCAATCTACACGTGCTTTTAACTTACACGGAAGAAAACACACCAGTTCAGATTTAACTACAAAACAAACTCCATGTTTTCAGGCAGAGGACACCAGACCCTGATCACGGTCTTGCCCATCCACGCACACAGCCAAACGCTGTGGAACCAAAAATTCCCTCTGCAGCTCTCCTCCCTGACGTTCACGGAAAGCTGGCAGCTCTTATCCCGCACCAGCTCCCTCCTTCCTGCCACCAGAACCTGCGTATCCAAAGACAGTTTAAAAAGAAAAAATGAAAAGCAGGTTTTGAGCTGCGAAATCAAGGAGCTGAACAAATCTTAGTAAATCAGGAGCAGACTGCCTCCTGGTTCGGCAGTGTTTTCCAGCCTCCGCCTTCTCGCATCCTTTCCCTTCTTCCTAAACCAACGGAGCAGCTTGTATTCAGCATCTGAATGGTAAGTTGCTGTAGAAAGTTTGCTTTAATATTTATACGTTCAGCACTGCTACATGCTTCTGAGCTCCATCAAAGCCTTTATTGTAAGAGCACTGAAAGGAGTGAGGACAGGGAGAAGTTAGCTGATGTGGGAGTCTTCCCTCCCACGTGCACTCCCTCTCTCCGTGTACAAGAAGCAGACTTCTGTGCCAGGCCTCTGGGAGAAACCTTTTTAATATTTATAAACCGCTACAGTACCTGTAACAAGAGCAGGCGGGTAACGCTGAGGTTTGCTGCAAGTGACCCTCATCTCCTTGTGTCCCGGAGCAGGGGACTGGCACAGGGAACTGGCACAGGGAACTCCTCCCTCAGACGGAGGAGGGATGGCGATGGCCAGCGCCGGTTTTAGCTGTAAGGACTGCCAGAGTCCTTGAACACACCACTCAAGCAGGGAAGCTGCCCAGTGCCACTAGTGACACTGCCCTTCCACTGTCCCAGTGAGATCACTCAGACAAAGGCAAGCCATGGATTCCTCCAGTCTTGTCCAAAACTTCCGTGTTTTTCCTTCTAAACGTTTAGGTATCACACACGACTAAAATCCCAGACACTTCCAAGGCAGGCTGTTTACTGGGCTACCAACAGTTGATAATGCTGATTTGAAGAGATCAGGTAAAACCCTCAGAACCAGGCTCAGAGAAAAAAAAATAAATCTCCCACTGAGCTTTTATGTATTTACTTTTTTATTTAAAATTCCACCACTTCAGTGAGACAGCAAAAAAATCAAATGTAAGCTAAATCAAAAAAAAATCAAAAGCCAGCAGTTAAACAGAGCTCAGGCACTGCTGTAGCTACACAAAGGGGAAGGACCGAAGATTGGTTTCTGCTTCATTAGACAAAACACAACGGTTACGGAACAGGAAAAATCAATAGGGAAATATTGAGGCTGGCAATGGATATTGGAAGCTCTAAAGCCTGCACACACTGAGAGACCACAGGCCAAGTTTAGCACAGCCCTCATAACACACCTCCCTTTTCTTTTTCATCACCCATGTGAGCAGGTTTGGTTCATGACACTCAGTAGTGCCATTCCGCCTTCCCGGCTCCCTGGCGTGCCCATTACCTTCACTGGCACCAGATGTTTAACTGGGCATCACCTGCCAGTGCCTCTGGGGAGGGACCTCTGCACCTCGGCTCTGCAGGGCTCCCCAGGGAGCGGGTACCAAAGGCTGGTCTCTCCGGATCAGTAAGGAACGGCCTGCTTTCCCGTTCCGGGGCCCAGTATCACCAATTAGTGAGGTCTGTGCCTCACTCCGTTCCTGATGAGAGAGCTGGAGACCAGGAACTGCCAAGATACAGACACCACTTGCTGACATGAAGACCAGTCTCCATCCCCCAAAACATTGCCCCAGTCAAGGCACACACCATCCAGCTGTTTTCTTCCAAAGGATAAACTACCTGTCCCATCACAAGTAATGCTTGATCTTTAGGAAAAGGGAACTGTGGCAGGACTGGTCAGCCTGCAGGAATGCATTTAATGAGCCTTCGGTTATTCCCTGCCCACTCCTCCCCCTTGAAAGCCCTACCATAAGAAACCAGTCTTGCTTCCTCTCTTGCATCATAAGTAATTCTGAGCAATCCCAAGGGATCCATCAGCTGTCAGGTTGCCAGAGAAACATGGAGAATATGTAGGCCATAAAAATCAAACTAAAAACCAAGCACCTAATTAGTATGCAAAAATAGAAAAATAAAACTGAACAAGAGCAAAACACAGAACGAAAAGTAAAAATAAACCAGCCCTCATGTCCTGAGAGCAAGTTGAAGGTGGCCTGGAAATGCTCCAGCCAAGGCTCAAGGCTCCTGATCTCTCAGTCCTTTGGGATAGAGAGTCCTACAGTTCAGACAACAATTAAATTTCGGAGATCTCCTGCTGCCCCCCAGCCCCCCAGGAGCCACACTTCAGGGTTCACAACCGAACGACTCCAAGGGACACGCTGTGCTCAGGGAACCGGCTCCTCCGGGGGGCGGCTGCTTCTCTGCGGCATCGCTCCCGTTAAAAGCGGAGTGAATCTACACCGACAGCGGACATGGACATTGTCGTGCAACTACTGACAAACTCCAGTTTCACCAGCACTGCCTGCAGAGAAGCTCAGTGCTGCTCCTGCCTGGCAGGAATCTTTTGGGCCCCATTCCAGCGTTTCCCAAGGGCTCACCAACAAATTTAAGGTCACTGACAGTTGTGATGGCCCAAGTCTCTCAAACTGACAGGCACGAGCGCGGGGGAGAGCCCAAAATACTGTATCCATCACCCGTAACAGCCATGTGCCACTTGTGGCCTCTTCAGGACGAGGCCGTGCCACCGCTGAGCGCACCGCGCTGCCGTACCACGCGCAGCGCGCGAGACGCGATGAAACCACCGGGAAAGTTTCCCCATGTGAGTCGCTGCCTGTGAAAGGAAGAACCAGGCGACGTTTTCAGGCAGCTGCCCTCCCATGCAGCTGGGGGTGCCAGTCAGCAAGGCCAGGACATGCCCTGAGGTGTGCCAGCAAACCCCGCGGCACCTGCGGCCCAGGTCAAGCGTGGGAACCTGAAAGCAGACGTGAGCCGTGCCCCAGGGTGCAAAGGGACAGTCTGGAGGCAGGAGCTGTCACGTGTCGCAGCTGAAAGCAGAAATGCCATCATCCAGTCCCCTCTTCATCAGCTGGCATCAACCCGCACTTGCTGGCAAAGGACAAGGGCCAGAGATGGCCTATGGCTGCGGGCAACCTCCCGCTGTCAGAAAATCACTCTCAATTTCGTCACGCCAGCATCCCTCTGATCCCCTTCCTTCCTGCATATGGGAAGAGGGAAAAACAACAGGATCTGCAAGGAAAAAGCTGCCTGTACCTGCCAGCACTGTGGGGCAGGGGGAGCACAGAGAAAAGGCCAGGACCACCTCGTCGTCGTTCCCAAAGAAAGCGGAGATCCCAAACCAACACAACCTACAGCCCAGTATCCCAGAGGTGCTGCCCACCTCCTTTCCTCTCCAGGAGAGAGAGACACTTCTTGCCCCTCACCGAAAACAACAGAGCCCCTCAGGAGCAGACACGTCTGCCGAAGGAGGAGGCACCTCCTGTGGGCAGCAGACCACCAGCCCTCTCGCTGAGCCTGGCAGCGCAGAGCGGGCTGTGGGCAGTGCCAGTCCTGCCCTCTGCCTGCCCCGCTCAATCGGCCGCCTCTGCTGGCGGACAGGAGGCTCCAGACAAGGGCCACAGCTCAAATGAGCCTGGCTCTAGTTCAACGTAAGCATTAAAAATAACAAGCAGTACTTTAAAATCGGGATTGCAAATCACAACAGCTACATTTTAAAGCTACAGAGGATACTTTAATGCTATAATCCATATTAATCTGACACTAAGAAGAAGACAAATACACCACGGATACTAATATGGTGCAGCTGGTAAAGTGCAGGGCCATGTTAATGAAAGATGAGACGCCACTCTTCTTCCCTCTAGCATGCATACACACCTCCCTTAAATATTTACTCTAGCGTTAATGTCAGCAGCGAGCTCCAGCCAGCCTGCAGCTGATGGCAGCATGAAGTGATGAGCTGTTCCACGACAGCAGACAACAGCCAGTGTCCTAACTCCAAGGTACAGCACACCTCTTATCAGGGTGATTCCAGCCCTGCCCAGATCTCCCAGCACCCCTCAACTGCTGCCTGAAGATGCTCATGAAGTCAAGGAGAATTACATGTGAAGGCTCATCCCAGAACGTGATGACCAAGCAGTTCCTGGTAGACACGAGGCACATGCATAGGAATATCTCAACTCACCCTTTAGGATGTGTCGAACAATTTTAATGGAGCTGCCTCTCATGTTCAGAATTTGATGGACTCTCTGACGAATCTGACCAGGGACAGGAAAGAGAAGAAAGTAATAACCAATGTAACACAAAACCATGCACAACCTCTTTATTCTCACTTTCTTTGAAGGAAGAGCAGAAAACGTTGAGCAACATGAAGCCCAACTCAGCCTTGCTAGTCCACAGTCCCAGAACACGTACTCGGAAACATTCGGGAAGGCATGTGGCACAGGTGCGAGTAACCACATGACATAGTCACCAACCCCAATGTGTTCACGCTGGCAGGGATGCAGTATTTTGCAAGGATCAAGAAAAGCCCCCTGTTGTAGCCTACACCTTTGTGAGACCTTCTGAGAGAACATCCCCTTCCACTACCCTCTCAGCATAAACAGGGCCTTTCCATTTCAGACTGTGACCTCACTCGTGGCAGACTGTATGAATTCAGCGACAACGATCAGCTTCTGTGCCCACTGACGTCCTCCTGACTGCTACAACCCGACGAAACTGAATGGTCACAAGCGCAATAAGCAGAAGGTTTCCTCCTCAAAAAAATTCAAGAGGAGATTATTCAATGAGGCAGTATTTGCACGGACTTAGTCTTGTTTGTATCATGGATGGAAACACAGGTGACCTGCCAACCTCGTGTACAGTTTTACCTGGGGAACGTTGGCATTACAGATCTCTGCCATGATGTAACAGATGAGCTGTAGAACGAAGAGGCCAGCATCCAGGCGACGGAGATAGAATTCATCTTCCATGTCATCGTCTATTATCTCTCCCCGGCGCACCATGTCCTGCACAGCAACACAAAGAAAAGCTGTGATGACTGTCTCTCCAAGTACTTCCCGTTGGTAGTGGCAAAACGTTGGTGATATTTGCCGTTTCTTAAGAAATGCTTTGTTCCCCAAAACGTTAACGTCCATATATTTCCCGCCAAAGAAGTACGTCTTTTAATAATTCATTTAAATTCACAAACCATTTCATTCGATTCTGACAAGGTTCAGCCTTTGCTGGTTGTGAAGTGTGTCCATCTGCAAATTAAAATTTTAATTTAAACATCAAATTACATTTCTAAATTGAGCGATTAGAGACTGTGAATATGGAACAAACCAGCGTATCTATGAGTTGCAAGTTCTTTGTCAAAATGGAACGAAAAACCTGCTCTTTTACTGGCCATCTGAGGGTGCTGTTAAGCAGTGCAGAACATGACTCCAGCAGACTCAAAGTTCTATCAGACTTCCAACTTTATCACCAATTGGTGAAGGAGAAAACAGGTCTGAAAATGCTGCACGAGTACAGCTTCACCACGCCCAGCCTTGCTCTTCCAGCTTTATTTGTTCAGGACACTGACGGGGCCAAACCCCAGCTGGGGTCTGGCAGCAGAAGACCACTGGCTTCTGCAGGGACGCCAATGGTTCGGTCTTTCTCTGCACAGACGAGAACCACAGACGCTGGTTTCTCCAGCGAGACCTGCGCAGACGGAGGCCGACGGCAGAAGGCACAAGGCCATTCCATTCGCCTCGTTCGGATGGAGCATCTTCTCCAAAACACTGGCAGAAGCAGCCTGGCAATAAGCTTGGAGGGGTTTCCCCCCGAGAAGGGCCGGCCACGTCCACCAGCTGAACCTGCCGTCCATTTTCACGAAGACTGACAGGCCAAAATAACTGATGTCACCTGTGACCTTCTGCATTTTGGGGTTTTTTTGTTTTGTTCTTAAATAAAGGAAGCAGCTTGTCAGACCCCACTGGCTCGCTGCAGCTCGCGTGATGGATCACGCAGCCAGCTGGCAGGTGGGCCACGCCAGCCGAGCAATATTTTCTCATTAGAGCCATCACCAGCTACCAGAGCACCGTACCGGCAATGCTCAACAAGACGTGCTTCCTCGGGGTGCACATGCTCCAGGCAAACACACGCAAGGTCACCGGCACCAAAGCTGATGTAGGCTACCAAACCTTCCTGCTCTGCCCAGCCAAGTCCTCGGTACAATGGCAGGCAGAGTCTTTTAGGCACAAGAAGGAAAATTAACCCTGTGTGCTTCTCACTGGAGAGAGTGCACGGGATGCTCACCATACAGAAAGCTGGTTAAGTGACTTAGAAGCACCGCTGTCTACCACTGCCTGCCGAAGCGAGAGAGGAGAGCACAGGTAATGAAATTCTTCTGCTTTCCTCCGAGAAATCTCGCTTGCCAGTGAGAGAACAAGTTGAGTTTAAAAAACAACGCCTAGTTACCAATGCCATGAAGTCAAATGCTTTTGCTACACTCCAGGATGCTTCGGGATCAGATCCTGTAGATTCCAGCACCTGCACCACTGTAACTCACTCCAGGTTCTCAGAATCATGGGCACAGGCACGATTGGTCAAAACTTCATGCAAGCTCTTGCCAGTGAAAAGAAAAATCCCGTTTTGCGCAAGCAGTGACTTTCCTCTCCCTACATCCCTGCCAATTGCATGAATCTGACCAAACCCGGTCTCTAAAGCTAAGCAACGTTGAGTCTGGCTGGCAAGAGACCGGAATATTGACTGAAATATCCAAAAACTCCATTCCAGAAAGAGGACAAGGCACTCGTTCCCAAATCTACCGCTTACCCTCCTCACTGCACACAGGCTTATTGGCTGCTCTCCTCAACAGTGCTAAATTCCTGCACAGAAAAACACGGACAGGCCAGGATTTTGAATCTCCACAGCAGGAAACAAAGGCCGTGCCTGCTCTGCATTCTGCTCCGAGCGCGGCGAGCACGGGCGCCCAATCCAGGCAACTGCCGTCCTGATTACGCAGGGAAGGCAGCAGCTATAGCAGCCCCTCTCGACACAGAAGCAAGATTATTTTGTGCCAGTAAATTAAGCAGATGCGAATTAGAAGACAAGTACAGTGTTAAGGTGTCTCTCCACAGTCTTTTTTTTGACAAAAACCCACAACCACCCTTTACATGCTAATGTGCCTGCCGGTACAGTACCGAAGAGCCGCCTGCCCACTTTGTCTCTCTTTCAAAGCTGTCAAGTCGCTCACCTCCAAATGAGCACTCAGATGCCATCTCTAATCTGCCAACAATATCTACTGAGATGCCCCTCGCTGATGGGAGAAGACAGCAGTAAGATGGGCTTCTGTGAAGCTAAAATGAGCTTCTCTCCCACTAATGAGGCAGGACTGACAGGACTCAAGGTGTCAAGTAGAGACTGAAAACCTAAAGATACAATGGATCTGCCAACGTTATACAAAAGATCACATCTGCTTCACGTAGTCACCGGAATAGGGCCCAAAAGATTCTCCACATCCTCATCCTCCTCCTCCTCCCTCCCCTGCCGCTGCCCTTCCCCAGCACACTCAGCTGATGGGCACTGATCAACAAGAGCATGCCAGGATCCTGGTTTTGCTTCCTCACCGGGTGGGACAGCGCAGCCACTCCAGGCCACCAGAGATGAGAAGGCTCCAAAAGGCCGTGCATGAAAACAACTATCCCAACTTGTCTCCTACACCAAGTGCACATTCTCTCCCCTTACTACTTCCTGTCTGTATTCCCGGGGAGGCGCATGGGATGCAGCCATGCTCAGGAGGTGCTTCCAGACCACAGGCAGATAGCTAAAGTCAAGGTCAGCGCTAAGCCCTTGGTCAGAAGGGACACGCAGGATACACTGGCAACAGGAGAGGAGCAAGCAGAAGCCTCGGGTGAAGTCAGACCATCACGACAAGGACTGCCCAGCACCATCTGCTTTGAGCTCACAGCTGTGACAACGACCTCCCCAGAAGCCTCTTTCAGAAGCAGAGGATGTGGATGACATGGTCTCTTCAGCAGACTGACCACTGTTCTCCCTGAAACATGGAACAGTGAGGATCGAGCCCCAGTCAAGTCATGGATGCTGCTGCAGCCAGGGGAGCAGGCAGGCATCCAGGTCACACCAAGAAGCTCTCAGAACCACACAAAAAAACATCAGAGCCCTCTGACGTGGGAAGGATTTCCTTCATTTCTGCCTTACAAGTAGAAACAAGCCTGAATTTCTGTGTGTTGAGCTACCAACCTGCAGGAGCTGGACAGCTCGTCGTGACTGCCACAAAGCAAACCATCGCTTCGAGCCAGGAGGAACAGAGCAACAGCTCCTGCGACAGCACGAGCTCAGCCTCAGCAGCAGGAAACGGGAACCATGCTGGGGCAGCCATGACATCTAAAGAGCCACCAGTCTGAGCAAAGCAGCCACCAGTGTGAGCAAAGCTCACCTCAGCTGGCGGGCCGTTTGCCGGACGAGCTGGCAGTCCGACAGCGCGGATTTGGCTGCGCCCCACAACACGCACGCCCTCCCGTGAACACCACCGTCCTCCTTCCGCTCGCACTCACGCAGACCCGGCCCGGACCTCCGTCCTGCCCCCAGCACAACTCCAGGCAATTCGGTCCTTCTGAACCGAGCTGAAACGACGGGCTAATGCAAACCCCTATTCCAGGTACCCGGATCTGTGGACACTGCTCTCATGCTAGCAGTTCCACCTCTCCCTTTCAAGGATGGAATGACTTAACTGTAGCACAATTAGCATGTAATTTGTAAGTCATTACGGAGCAAAGTGTCTGGTGAGAATATTTTATCAAACAGACCTGCTGAGCATAAATTTCTGTGGAACTATAAAAATATTAAACCATCTCCCAACTTTTCCTACCATCGTTAGAGATACCAAGGCTATTGCTGCCACCTGTAATCATGCCTCATTTCAGAGGGGGATAAAAGCCATAGGGCTTTGCACCATTTCCTACAGAAAGAATTAAAGAATTTGAGAGGCAGACAAGATATTTTCTAGGTTTCATTAACTAACTCTGAGAAAAGTGCTAAGACAGGCACCAGGTGTTGGAGACAAACACTCCCACCGACTTCACTCCCGCGTTTCACATGGCAATCAGGGTAATCACTACGTTATCACCTCTGATCACTTCTGAACAGATTCCACAGAAGCAAACAAGTGGGTAACACTGAGAAGGGACTCAGTGGACCTCATCCTGTTCCATTGTCCAGATTCAGGGTACAGTTTCATTACAACCGTTCTTCCTCTGAAACAGCTGGCTTCGGAAACTGCCCCCCTCCCTTCCACCTTCAGCTATCCAGGGCTGGGCTACAAACCACATCACTACAATAAGCCAAGCTAAAAGAAAGAAAAAGGAAGAGAACTGCAAGAGCAGGAGCTTCTCATGGCAGCTGCACTGCTAAAGACAGAACATCAGGTATGATACACTCTTTCCTTGTATAATCAGGTTTTAACTTCTTGTAACGCAGGACTTACACCAGGACACTCCATCCAGGACACTCCATCCATCAGACTTGGACCCCACTCTCATCAGTACAGGCTGAACCTGCAAAATCCCATCACGTACTTTTTTTTTGGGGCAGGGAGAACGGTGAGGATCTGTGTAACAGATTTTTGGGGTACTATATCCTCTACTGCAAGAGAAAGGTCAAAAGCCCTCAAGCGACATAGCACAGTTTCTAAAGGACCAAGTGTTCCTACCATCCACTTCAATGATTCATGTGCCACAACTAGAAACATTAAAGTGCTCCATAAATCCTGTCACAGCCAGACGATGCCGTGATTTGACACACAGCGATGGCTTTTGCCTACTTCTGCGTGGGGAAAACGCTTGAGCCACTTCAGATCTCGGCAGACCGTCTCCCACTGACCATTTGAGAACGCTACAGAACACAGCAAGTGGTAAGTCCAAGAGTGTTCCAAGCCAGGAATGAACCTCGACATCGTTTTTCTTACACACTGTGCCCAATATATCGCGCACATGAGATGCTTCTGCCAAATCCTATTATTAGCTCTAACAGGAGGGAAGAATCGAGATCCATTTATTCTGCCCATTCCTGCCCACAGAGCCCTGCAGTGGGGCAAAGGCACAGTGGCCTTCTGGATACAGGAGGAAAATCTGAGGTTCTCTGGTTTCTCTTCTTTTGTGCATCAGTAAACATGAATGGGTTAATATTACTAATGAAAGAGCTTCTGCACAAGCTTCTCCCCAAATTCCCTTCTCCCTTGCTTAGCACCTGCAGGCCGCTTCAGGATCTTTTTGGACAAAGGGCACGGACATGAGCTCTGCACGTCACGTTCAAGGGCTCTGCAGAGCAGCTGCCCATACACGGTGAGACCTCAGGCAGAGAAATTCATTCTGGTTTTTGAGTTCTAAACCCACACACCAACACTAAAGTGTACAGAAAAAACAATTTCTTGCTCTGTTCTGAGGAGGATGAATGGAGCGCGGAGGGATGGCAGGAAAGGGTAAAGGCTGTTTTTCTTCAGGCCACCGTTCGTTTCTGAAGCTGCAGGTGTCCATATGGAGCGCGAACGCTGGCAGCAAAAGCATCTCCATTCATCACTCACCCCTGTGCCTTTCTGAGCAGCAGCAGTGCTGCTGAGCTCCGATGCCCTCGGAATGTTTGCCAGTGCCCAGAGAAGTGGCTTTGGCCGTGGGCAGACAGCTGTGTGTCGGAGCCTGGTGGGGGGCTGTGGCCCGTGGCACGCCGAGCTTGCCCGCGTGCGGGGACAGCGGCTGCAGTGATTACTCTCTGTCAGCGCTAATCAATCTCACACCCTCTTCAGTGCTGATACTGATAATCTTGCGGGAAGGCAGCCAAGCTCGCTAACAGCTCTGCAAGCTGCTTCCTGACTCCAACAGCTCGTCCTCTTTCAAAAAGTCTGTTCCAGCCTCGGTTCCAAGAAAGTACTGTGTGGTACCAAGGCTCATGTCATTCAAAACGATTCACTGCTGGTGTGCAGGGAGCGCACCAGCCTTTGGCTGCAGCCTCATCTAACTAATCAAACTAGACGCGTTCTCGCGGCTGATCTGAACTCCACAGACCAGGGTAGGAGGTCTCGCACATTATCATGTAATTGTCTCTCTGCATTTCACTTACTCCCCATCTGCCAAACCAAGCAGGACTGCAGCCAAGTAAAAGCGAAGGCGAACCGAAGCACAGACTCGGGCCCTCGCAGCAAAGTTCACTCTAAGAAAAGGCCAGAAGCACTTTCCACAGAGAAGTTCTCAGCCCATTTTATCTGAGGTTAACTGGGAACTGGAGAGCGGAGCAACAAGAACTGAGAGGTAACAGCACAGGTACGAGGGGACGGCTCAGAAGAGTGACCTGGCTGAGCCAGAAGTTGTGTACAGACCACACGCCTGCGCAGAGGTGTTGTAGACACGAGCTGGCAAAACTTAAGCAATACGTACATGTTTCTCTCCATCAATCTTCTTATCAGCCGCCTGCATGGCATCCAGGTACTTAAAATACAGTTCCATCAGCCTATCAACCTGCAAGGGCAGAAGAGAGAGACCTAAGCAAGAAAAAAGAACAATGCAATCATCTTTAATCCTTCATGCTATGTTGTTTTCCTCCCAGCTGCAGTCTTCAGAAAGTAACAGGCAATTCTGTCACTCAGAGGAGGGAATACATTACAGACGGACGGCACACGTGTTGGTTGGATGAACACGCTGAGTCTGCAGGCATTTGATGTAATCCCACATCACAATATGGTCTCGTCAGCTCCAGCTAAAAGGCAGCAAATAGACACGTGTCCCTGGCTCGCTCGCTCTCCTGTGCTGTGGTTCTCCAGTTCTCCCAGTTTCTTCACTGGACCTGTCTGTCTGTGCTGCACGCAGCCAGGCTTACTTCAAACGTACCAGATGTGTCACGGCTCTCCTGCTCTCCTCTGAGCTGTATTAGGCAACTGAAAGCCTATCTAGTAACGGGGAATTTTCTGCAATTGGTAGAACAGGTTATGAAAAACACCTTTAAGAGACACTAATGAGGAATACAAAGGAACCAGTATTTCCCCAGTGGCGGAATTTACAAATCTCTTGGGAATTACTGGTTTGCAAAAGCTGCTGTTTCTGTTCCGCAGCTGTTTGATCTATCCACCACCATGTAAATATTTGGAAAGAACTTCTCAGAGTAAACACCACTAAAGTGACACATTCTGGGAGAGGAATGGGTAATGTTAAACATGTACTATAGCAATTCCTAAACTCTGCAAAAAAGCTTCACTAGAAAAAAACGGCACCTTTCCACACTGCCCTGGTCCCGCAGAGCCAGCACGAGGTCACACCACACAACATGTGTTACATGATCAGCCTTCAGCGCAGAGACACGGCACTGAGAATCGCTACCACCTTGTGCAAGAGCACCCGGAAACAGGAGCACGTGTGTGAGCGGCCGGGCTCTAAAGGCATTTCCAGTTCTCCAGTTTGCAGATAACGACATGAACGTGAGAACCACGGCCCGTGAGAGCACCAGTCTCTCCAGGCAGCGACAGTACCAGCTCTCAGGCACTCGGCGGGCGCGCAGGCACCCTGCCGTTAGCCAGCGTCCTCCCAGCCCGGCAGCCCAGACACTGCAGACACAGCCTCAGCACTCACCTTCTCACTGTCATTCTCTGTGAATTTATTCAGCAACCGTGTCCTCTGCTGCCCTCTCAGGTTTCGCAGAAGGGAGGCCAGGATGGAGCAGACATGTTCTGGAGATACAAAATGAAAATTGCATGCTGAGAGCAGGAACAGGAGCTTATTTTCTCTGTAACATGCCATTAAATTTACTACTAGCGCTTCCGCGCGTAGCCATTGATAAGCGGAACCCTGGTTCCTTCCCATGGCGGTGAGCGGAGGCAGAGGGGCGGCGAGAGCCGCACGCCGTGCCCGCGGGGAGCACGGACGGCTCCTCACCCATCGCAGCCCAGCGAGCAGGGCACTGCCACACCGCTCCTGCTGCTCACATCCTGCTTCTCCTCGGTGACCTGGAAACAGCGCCTTACGTAAAGCCCCAGTTCTGCTCCAGTTCACCTCCCCAGGTTGGCACACGCTCTCCTTTTGGCACCCTCCGTCACAGCTAAAGGCACAGCACCCTGAAGCCCGCGCTGCCACTCAAACGACCCTCAGTTTGCCCAACAGCGAACGGTCACTGAAAGAGGAAAGCTTGAGGAGCCAGCGTGCCACTCCTGCAGAGACCTAACTGGTATTAGCCAGAGGAAAAAAAATCCTCAAACAAACCACTTTTGTTTACAGAAAATCCCGTGCACTGAATATGAATGTGCCACTACAAACCAGAAACAATCAAATAAACGTGTTCTACAGCTTCTCAATTGCACTTGGGGGTCATATTTTACAGCACAAACGTTGGAGCCAAGTAGAAAGTCAACGCTGCAAGCACACGGGAGACGTCGGTGTTAACATCCAACCACAGCTTCACTGGGAAAGGTGACCGAACCAGTGCTCGAACCCAGAGCAGCACTGGGTCCTGGGGAGCAGGACCGAGCTCTGAGGAATTCTGCAGGAACACGGATGTCCCTTGGTGGGGGACCACCAGAGGAGGTTCCCACGGCCATGTGGCATTGCTGCAGAAGCCCCACCTGAGCACACGTGCCAGCACCCCCGCCGCACGCCGTCCCTCACCGACACGGTGCGCTGCCCGACCGCCGCCGGCTGCTGCGAAGCACCGGGTTCAAGCAGTGGTTGAGAACAGCGTTTCAGACGGGAGCTTGAGCTCTGTGCCCTGGAGGGACAGAACATCCTCTCCAAAAGCACGCTTCCTCACACGGACACGGTGTCTCTGGCTTCTTTAACCACGAACATTTGGCTGTACCAGACCTCGGGGCGGTACAGAAGTGCTCCTCTGGCCGTGTTTCTTCAGAAGGATGCACCAGTTTTATGTGCAATTTATACACAATATACACATAAATTCATACCTGGTTTGAAACATCAAGTCAAGCTCTCAAGCTACAACCCTCGAGCTCTGGCTCTCTTTCATTCTGCCCGTGGACAAACGTTTCCAGGGGGGAGGAAACTGCCCGGCCCCGGGAGCCGGGGATGGAGCCTGGGGACCGTGTCCGCGTTCCTCTCCTTGCGAAAGGGAGGCAGAGAGGCCACACGTCCCTGCACCCCGGTATCACTCCTACGCAGGCACGGGAGACGCAGAGGTGCAAATCACTTGCAAAATGTGCAACACCAGAACGACACTGGCAGCACCAAGGAGCACACGGTTTTGATACGGGGAAACAAAACCAGGCACAGAGGCACAAAGCAAACGAGAGAGGCAGGAGTTTCCCTCCCTTGCCAAATCGTTTGGAATTGCTTCCTACAGTCTGCGTTAAGCACAGACCTTATGGTTTAGGTATTTCAACACATTCAAAGCTGTAACTTCTCCAAGATGTCCTCACTTTAATCCTGCTGATTAAGACACGCGAACAATAACGGCCATAAACATTTCCTCACCCGCTGTGGTGGGGAGAGGAGAAGGGGTGTCAAGATTTCTTATTTTCGGAGAGGAAAACGCCCCGCGCAGAGGAAAGGGAACATCATCTTATTGCCATCAAACTGCCTTCACGTGCACTGCCACGGCGCTGCCTAGCCCGGGGCCACCAGAAGCCCCGATCGACTGCCGCGGCGTGCAGAGCCCAAGCGGCACGGACGCGTTTGCGGGGAGCTCCCGCGCCGCCAGCGTACGCTCCCGCGAGGGGCGAAGCGCCCAGCCTGCCGCTCCGCTCCGTGCCGCCTCTGCCCGCTCTGCGACAGATTCTCCGCGCGCTACCCGGGGGCAGCACACAGAAGAGCCTGTGCACACGCACCCACCCCGTTTCGTTAGCTGCTTATAAATGTAGCTTCCTTAGAAACAGATTTCTGCCTGAGGCGGTGTCAATTTTTCATGTACCAAAGAGATTGGGAGAGCTGCTGGCAGGAGGAGCAGGGGAGATAACAGGTTTATCGGGTGGCCAGCACCGTGCGGCTGCTCCGTCATTTCGACAGGATAACACGGGGTGAAGGATGGCTCCGGGTATGTCGGGGCACGCTCTCGCTGCGGAGAAACGGTTATTCCACAAAAAACGACACCACATTAAGTGCCTGCATTAAAAAATACCGTAAAAGCCTCCGAAGTCCTTGCAAGATCCTATTTTCTTCAGGTGAAAAAAAAAAAAACCTAAAAAAAATGAGGACACTTATTTTTAATACACACCAACAGATGCTCTGCTGTTACAGAAAGAAGCCAGCGTTCTGTATTTCACACTATTTTTTTCCCAAGCCTCCTTCTTTTGGAAGTGTTTAGCAGTGTTGACACAGTATTTTAGTAGTAATACTCTCACCAATGATATATCTTCATTGCTTTTTTTCAATACTCCGTTACTAGGAAACATATTTTAGCCATCATTTTTGCTTCGGTGCTCATATGCAGATATTCATCCATTTTATCAATAAAATCTTTAAAACTACTGAGAAGTCTAAAGAAGCTGACACAGGTTTTTTAAGAATGAGGTTATTCTTTCAATATATCACTCCAGAAAATCCAAGAAATACCTAGTTGCCTGGTCAAAATATTAAAAAAAATACTGTACAGAAACACTTCTGGCCTATCTAAACATTTTTCTTGATCAGCTTCCTGAAAAGGCACACGAGTGCGTTCCATGCTCCCCCCCAGAAATCACAATTATGCCGTAATGCAACTCCTGGCCCAATAAACACCAACATCCACGTGCAGGGACACCGGCCAAATCAGGGCAAACCTTGGGGTAAGAGAAGTGCTATGGGATAAGTGCCCGAATCCATTAGTCAACAAATTAAAGCATTTACACAAGCAACGAGAAGTGAGAGTGCTGACCTGGAGCGAAGCGTTGGGCAGACGGGGGGGTCTCACCACTCTCCCACGAACCGCACCAGTACCTATCTCCCGTATGCCAAATCTCACAAGTCCATAATCACAGCATTTGCTCTGGGTTGGATCTTCTTTGGAAAACAACTAGTAGCTGGTGTTGTTCGAGTCCTCAGAAAGCAAAACCTGCAGCCGCCCAGCTTTGATCTCTGCTGACAGAGGCCACAAGCTGCACATGGCCCCCGGGCGCCGCCGCGGGCAGCCTGCCTGCCTCCCAGCGCTTTGGGAGCTCGGGAATAACCTGGCAAGGCTCAGCCAACAACGAGCAGTCACTCAAGGATGGCAGCAGACAGGCGGGCAGCAGCGCTTGCTGCCTGGCCCCCGTTTCTAAGAACGACTAAATGGATTTGGCAAACACCAAAACGAGCCGAGCTCAGCACCACCAAAGGCTCCTTCAAAGGAATAAGTCCCCGGCTGGCAGCTAGTATGCATCAGGAACAAGGGGTTTTTCATATAAACATCCAAAAGTCTCACAAATTCATGGACATGGGAAGACAGAGGATTCATAGCAGACAATCCCATTTTCTGCCCCACCGGCTGGTTCACCGGCCCATGCTGCGGCTCTCCACCACACCGACGCCCCAGCGCGGTGCACCATGCCAGCCACGTCCCTGGTCCTCTGCAGGTCACACCACCTGTGCCCACCCAGCTGCACCGGGGTCCTGCTCCGAGCCGGATCCCCTCGGACTCTCGGGAGCCCTTCCCTCTCCAGACAGGCACGAAGACTTCAGCATGCAAGCAGTGTTTAAAACACCCTAATTAGATCGATCTTGACTTCAGCCGCGGCGTGTTGGAATACAGATTAATCTATTCCATGGCTGGCACTGGCAGCTGCAACAGCAGGAGGTCCTGTCAAATCAAGCCGTAACATTACACTCCTCTGCCTTTATTATTCCCCTCCCCCCCCTTTTTTTTATTTCATTAGAACGGACATCTGCCTCGCAGGGGAGGAAGCCCAAGCACGCTCCCCTGCAATACTGATGCAGACGAGGAGGGGAAGGCGAGAGCTGCTGGGTGCAGGTGGGTGAGCCTGGTATTCCGGTGAAGCCAGTAGAAGACATTTAAGAGCCTTCTGTCCTGTAAAGAACTCTGAAGATAAACTGGTTTCTAATTCGGAGCAGGAAAGTACCAGGGAAAAAAAAATAAAAGGCACCTCTTTCAGAAACTTCTACCCTTCCTAAGCACAAAACTCGGTGGCTTCAGGTCTGTTTGCTGGGAAACCTGGACAAAGCCCGTGGCATGTCCAAAGGGCCGCCAGTCCACTCAAATATCATGGTATTTTGCCAAGAAAAATCTTAAAATATTGGGTTTACTGATGGGTACAGTGGGGTCTGGAAAGGTAGAAAAGCTCCACACACAATGCCCCTGGGGAGCTGGAATCCAACCATCACGCTGAATGTAAACCAAAATTCTATCAACTGAGCAAGTTTACTTTTGTGGTGTTCTTGTACCAGAGAACGCTAACTTTGAGATAAATTGAACTCTGCATTCAGCATCGTGGCTCACTCGACTAACAGATTCCTGCCGAATTCCAGAAGGCTGGTGGTAAAATAACAAGTTGGCATAGTAAAGTTCTGTTTAAACAGACTGATGCCTGCCCTACGCATTCGCTTCAGACGACCACCAAATGAGCCATACCTTGTGCTGGCTGGCCGCGGGTGTTCAGCTCACAAAGACAACTCTCTATCAGGCCGTTTTTCTGCCGCTGCCTTTCGCTCTGCCGTGCCCAGGGAGCCTAGTTCTGCAGGAGGTGCTCATTCCAAGGGCTTTGCTGCCTTTCAGTGGGTGGTACAAAGGGGCAAGAGCACACTTCCCAAGAACTGGGTTTTGCTGCAGTTGTTTTCTCAAGGAAGCGTAGAGCTGAGCATCTCCAGAAGAGGCTTCTTTATGGTCAGGGAGCGAACAGGCAAAAACCCGCAGTGACAGGAATTCTCGTTTGGAAATTTGTTGAACTAATTCTCAGGTTATCAAACTAAGCATTCCTAAGTAAAACCGACATCTAAGACAAGAGAAAGCATTTAAATGAAGATGAATCGGACAAACATCCTTTTTTAGTTCATTAGACTCTCCAAGCGAGCAAAACGAGACTGCAAATAACCACCCCGAGAAAGAGCAGGAGAACGTACAGCCCATCAAGTCACGATGGCCTCGCTACGGACTCTCCGCTTCAGAAGGAATTTGTGTTTTCTCCATTTCTCCATTTTCAGTGCACCACGACTGTTCAAGAATTCCAGGTTATCACCCAACGCTTGGGCTCAACTGTTGCAGCGGGAAGTCCTGTGCCAAGAGCCCTTGGACCCTCGTGGACAGTGAGGATAAGCCGGCCCGTGGCTCTGTGTTATGGTTTGAAGTGGGGGGGGGAGGTCCAGGTCCAGTGAAGAGCTCTGGGCTGAAATCTGCTCGTGCCTGCCACATCCCAACCAGAAGGATGCTGGCGATGCTTTTACAGACTCCTTCACGGATTCCTGGGCTGATGGAGGACGCCAGGGCGGTGGATCAGTTGGCTCTTCCCAAACCAGTCTGAAGCCCTGGGCACCCCTGAGTGATTCGGAGGTGTATTTAGCATCCCTGGAGAGAAGACTGATGAGAATTAAAGGCTTGTCTCAGGAGGTGACCTCCAAGGACATGCTGCGCACCCTCTCCCTTCTCCTTGCTCCTGGGCACAGGCACACCTTTCCGGTTCCTTTGTCCGACGTAAATAGGGCAATTCGCAGAGGCGCCGATTGGCTCAAGCCCCGAGGGGGACGGGAGTCCGGTGTGATGGGCAGCTTCTGCCACCCGGACCTCCCCCCCCCACTTCAAACCATAACATTCTGTGACAGAAGAGTTTTCGGAACACAGACACTCGCGCAGCATCCCCGCCTTTCAAAACCCACAATACAGAAGGATTATTCCAAACCTTACCCTATATTTACGCCAAGAACCACCCGAGCCAAATTCACACACTGGACACTCGCCTCACCGCCCTTCCAGCTCAGCTCCACGGAAGCCACGAGGCAGCCAGGGCGCCCCCGGGGTGCCCCGTCAGAACGCAGAGACCCCCCCTCACCGACTCACACGTACGACGTACGCGTGTACCTGCCGACTGCGGGCAGGCTGCACGGCACCACTGTGTGCTACTCGCTCAGCACGGAGACACGCCACAGCAGAAGGCTGCCGCCAGGCTACGCCGTACCGCATTTCGCACGCAGCGCTCCGTCCCTGGCTTGACACCCGTCTGGATGGCGCTTTTAGAAGGATCACAGTCCTTAACCGAGCAGATCACAGGGAGCCGTCCATCACAACACCAAATCCCGAGCTTCGCGCGGAATTCAGTGCCGCTCTGCAGTAGTGCTCGGCATTAATTCCCCACCACCCTTCGAACCCACAACAAACCTGCCCGAGACACACGGCCCTCCGCAACGACGGGCTGGTTCTCTTTCAGGGTGGCCAACCCAGCTGGATGGCCACAAGTATTTTGGCCCCATGAACACAGGAAATCTCTAAGTCATTTTTGTCTTCAACTGCAAAATATTTATGTTTTGAGTTGCTTCACTGCCTCCGAAAAAGGGAAATTGCTTCAAAGGAGATTTTTCTCCCAAAACTAACACTCTCAGAAGTATATCACGATCTGTACAAAATCAGGCAAAATTTAAGGGTAGATAACGTGTATCTTCAGGCAAATCTTCAGGCTCAGATCATCCATAAAGATGGTTAAGAAATTTTCTCTTTCTTTTCTCCTAATTACACAGTGTAGATAAAGCATAAATATGTGCAGTTTGGTTTAAATTGTTCACAGGTTCCCTAGAGTAAAATAATTTTTGAACACTGACAGTGTTTAAAACATAGCTAACCAGCACTGGCACTTTTATGCTAGCTTTTTAAAAAAAGAGAGAAATACATTACAGAAAAGTTATTCTTATCAAATTTAATTTGGATTATAAATTTCTGTAATAAATAAAAGCTCGCCGAGTCACGTTGAGATTTTTTTTCACCAGGGTATTTACTATTTTGTTGCATTCAGAACACCACCTTCAAGACAATAAAATAAATATTATTTTATGGACTATCTGCTATGTAAAAGCAATATTACTATAGAACAAAGACAAGGGGAGTATCTTCCTGCCACCATCCGACACACAGGAAGGATTTTGTGCTCTAATGAAGGAGCATCGGATGCCCAATGAGGAGAGTGTCTGTGCCAGGAACACAACCACAGCAGCCCCCAGCCCCGCTGCCGCCGCAGACAAAGGGACGCCAGGACAGACGGCGGAGGGAGAGTCTCGGCGGACGAACCCCGCTGGCAGAGCTGTGCGGTACCTCACCCACTGCTGAAGCACTTTACCAAGGTTGTCCTTTAAGCAGCTGTAATTAGGCTCCAGGGTTAATAGCCCATTAAGAATTCCATTTTTAGCAGCATAACCACGGGCGTCTGTCCCGACGCAGTCTCGACGGCATTACAGCCACCGCGTTCACAGCGCAGCTCCTCAGAACTGCTTTTTAACAAATACTGCTCCCTCTGCTACAAAGCCATTCCAGTTAATCCTGTAAAGGAACATGTTCTCCATTTGACACACAGGAACACTCCCCTAGCAGAAGTAGTTCATTCTCATTATTGGTTTTTTTTTTAAAACAGTTTGAACACGGGATGAAGTTTTTACAAGAGACGACAAGAGAAGACTGAATACCAGCACGTACGATTCTTTTTGATAAACAAACACAGAGATACGCAGAACGAAGCACGTTCTGAGGATCAGCACAGCGGGCATCGACTCTCAGTCACGCCAGACCGGCACCGTTGCCTTTAAAACCGGCCAGCAGCACGGAGCCTGCAGTGCTCCCGCTCAGCCGGGGGCTCTCGGGAGCCCACCGTCAGCCGGCAGTGCCCCCGAGCACGGCGCAATCGGCGCGGTGCTGGTGCAACGTTTGGCCAAGCGAAAACACACACTGTGCTGCTTGTACACGTGTCAGGACAATGGCTGCGACGGGCTCCGGGGAACCCTGTTAAACATCTCAATTAACTCCCATCGTTAGAAATTCAGTAACTCACCTGCCCAGCGATGCAAAACAAAGAAAATTGGACCTACTACCGCAGCGTTTTAGGGAGGGTTTATTTTAATAAAACTGATTTCTAGACTCATCTTAATGTCCTCCATTGCTTCTGAATGTTAATGAGATGGAGGTACGATACGAAGACTGTTTGCACGGATCGCTCCATTTTCCTGAGGGCAGATTTGATTTTTTTCCTATCACAGAAATAGTTAGGAACTGACCCCTTTAGGGCTTTCCAGACTGCTACCTAATCCCACAGCAGCCAAGATTGCACACAGATGTCACCTGCAGTCGCAAGATGAAGCAGATGAGACAGAGATTAACTTACTTTCCCAAACTGAAAAATTAAGTCAGTGACACGAGCCACAGACCCAAATCTCTCTACTCAAAAGCTCGTTTTGGAGCTCGAGCTTTCTCTCAGTAAGAATTAAACAACCTTATTTCCATACTGCAAATGAAGATTTCAAAACATCCCCTAAATCCATCACCTAAGTGCAACTGCTCCCTGCAGTTTTATTACGCAAACCCCAGAACAGCATTTCTCCCTCACCACCACCCACCCGAGACACGCAGCACGACACAGGCACCGGCAGCCTGTGCGTGAACCGGCGCCAGGCGGGCACTGGGCTGCGGGTGAGCCCTTCTCTGCACCCGTGCCCGGAATGCAGCCGCGGCCACACGGGTGGCACAGCCCCTGGCACTGCCGCCCCAGAGCCCACCCCGGCGGCTATCGCAGGCACGCGTGCCTCGCCACGCCGCCACCTTCGTTAGCGGAGCACTTCATCGTTTACCGTCGGTGCTGCAGAACAAACGTAGTCACCAGCTCACCACTGGCCCGCTTTTCAGGAAGAAAACGGCTGCCAGCTGAATTTGCCCCTCCTCTTCCTCAGCACTCTGTCCTCAGGGATAACGAGAACACGCAGCCGCCCACCCCACTGCTCAGTCCCAGCCGGTGCTCCAGCGCAGCGCCCGGCGGGGTCTGCGGGACGCAGCACCTCCCTGCCTCTGCTTTGGAGCTCGTTGGGACATCGGGTCCAACGGAGCTGCGAGGACAGTATCACAGCAAGGCACTTGGGTTTAGAGCTCCCATTTTGTTGCTGTTTCCTTCGTTTTCCCTTGGTTTGCTGCAAGAGGCAAAGGATGGACACCACGCAAGCCTGAGACGCACTCACTCCTCTTCAGCTTTTGACGATATTCACCCTTTACGGATCCAAGATGAGTAATGAACTGGCACAAAACCTCAAGCATCACTGGCAGTATCCAAAGTTTCTTTCAAGACACAGTCAATTATTAACACAACGGAAAAGGTGGTGTTACCAGAAGCAGGAGGGACTGACCCTAGATTCAGTTCAGCATAAGGCCTTGCAGTTGTGCTCCACAGCAGATTTCTGTTAAAGTGGAGTTTTCCAGGGTAGAGAGGAAAAAAACAGAAGAAAAAAAAAAGCAACTTCAAAAGCATGCAGTTTATTTCTGCTATGCCTGATGTTCATCGAGTCACACTTCAGTGCTCGGAGCCATGAAAACCCCGCTTCTGAGGTGACATGTGTAGTTGCCTCATTACTCTCTTCAAAAGAGTTTTGCATCAAAGAGTCAAGAGCTTCAAACAACAGACCCTACAGGAGTAAAATAACTTATTAACAGCAGATGAAACGGAACCGCCAGGACCTGCTGATGCCCAAATAAGCAGGGCAAGTGTGTCGCCACCAGCCAGGGGCAGGCTGCCCGGACCCAGGAGCTGCAGGAGGAGCCATGAAGAGACTGGTGACGTGCCATTCCCTCCTCGCCGCGGGTACTTTTCCGACACTGGCCTTCCGCTCGCCTCCTCCGCTACCATAAGGAGGACGTGGAAGCACACCTACCTTCATGTTCTTTTTCAGTTGTTCCAACTTTCTTTATCTTTTTGGGTGATTTCATGAAGAGTGGAAAGATGGTCCTCAGACCAAGAATGTCGACAAACTTGTGACAGTTATCTGTGCCCTCGGGCCCAATCATGGCGTGGTCCAGCACCTTCAGGGCACTGCTGCGGGAAATCTTCTTCTCTCTGTGAAAAGAAAGCTGCAAGTTAAACTTTTCAGGGACATGAGAAGCTTTGGACCACACTAAAGAGACAATGGAAAGGGAAGTGAATATGACAAGGAAAGCAGGAGGAGTCTGAGCACAAGCTCTAAGCAAGATTTTCTTCCATAAGCCAAAACATTACATCAAAAAAATTATCTTTCCAAAACTGCAGTTGAGAATATTCTCTTGGTTATTCCTTTTTAAAGGTCTTCTATTTATTTTTATTTTCTATTTTATTTTTATTTCATTTTATACATTTTATTGCTATGATTTTATTTTTTATTTCTCAGCTATTGAAGAAATTATTTCTTCACCACCTTGCAAACACTAGCACAAAACGGCAGGGGAGCCTGGGTGGGGTACACGAGGCAAATACCGCCACCAAAAAGATCAGGATTTAGATCTAGTACTAATTCAGTTTCAAAAAGGTGCAAGTTTGCTAAGCGTAGCTTGGTGGTCAGCGATAACGCGGAAAGCCCCATCTCCGGAAATCCCGTTGGGAAGGACGCAGATAGATTCCGGGCTATTGTGTTTTAACGTGCGTTCGGAACGCTGGCGCTGGTTAGCTCACACCGATAACGCACAGCCAGTCTGAAAGCCATCTCCACAAGTCCTGTACCTCTCAAACCAGAAACAGAGGAATTTATAATTCATCCAGGAAAAAAATAAAATGTCTTGTGAAATGTGAACTGAAAAAGTAGTCGCTAATAGAGCCCTTAAACACACAGAGCAGGAAAACGTCAGCAGGAGCTAACGTGAGCTGAGGAACGAGAGCCCCCAGCACCCCCCAGGCCAGGCCAGCCCAGCAGCACGTTCGCCCCGGGGCAGGATGGTCACAAGCCCCACCACTTTCCACCCCACATGCACGGCAATCTCCTCTGCTTTTCCCTTCTCTAAGATAACTCATTCTCTAACAAACACACAGCTACGTGCACACATTAAAAAATAACCCCCCCCAAAACACACCGTGATCTTCCCCTGGGGCACAGCTCTGCTGGGACACACTCCAGCTGCTCTGCACGACCGTACGGCGCTCAGATTGTTGCTGACCCGGAATAAGGATCCATAAGGAGCAAACTGCTCGGGCAGTTCAGCCCCTGGCTCGTTCCCCCGCAGAGGCAGCAGCACCCACACTGCCCCTGCACACACCAAGCCAAACCCAAGAGTGCGGGACCAGCCTGCCTGGCCACTGGCCACCGGCCCCCGTGGCCATCAGCAGCATCTCCTCCTCCAGAGCTTGCACATGGAGAGCTGCAGAAACGCCTCCCCCCCACAGACCAAACTTGGTGAGCCCATAACAACGTGCAAACTAAACCCCAACACATTAACCCCAGGCCTAGAAGAAAAGTGCTTTGCCCAGCGCAGCCGCGGGCACTTCCAATGGGCACGAAGCGGCTGTTGGAAGCACCAGTGCAGCTGGGAGCTGGTGCAGCAGCGGGTTCTACCCAGGAGCGAAGAGCAGTGCAGGGGGGTGGCTCAGCACCCCCACCCTCCCTCTACAGGGAGCTAAAAATAAAGTGCTTCTTAGGCCGGACAATATAAGAAATGTTTTCAGGGAAGTAATTGCATATTGATCAGCATTTAGGAAGGTTGCACAGAGCTGATCTCTGGAATATTCATTGGGTTTAAGTTCAGGCTTTTAGAGATCAATAGCTGCTTGACTGGACTGTCTAGAGTTGATTTTATTTGAAATATTTATTCTGCCAGAGGGCAAGCAGTTTATCTTAGTCTCATCTGTGCTTATTGAGGTAACTTTCAGCTGAACACTAATTCAGAGACAAGCGTACGTGAGTCTCACCGAACGGAGTGACCTCAGCCTTCCCAGAGAACTCCCAATTACAACTTTATTGGCTGACCATTGTTTTCCTCCTTTCAACACCTTTGCATCCAAGATAACGCTTTTGGTGCAGTTATTATTTCAAAAAGAAGAGCTGCTAACACTGTTTGGACTTTCCACATTAGCGTTAACGCAACCTCTCACTTTCCAACACGCTTGCAAAAGCAGAATATTAGATTTCCTGGAAAAGTGCTGCATAAACAGTTCTGTTTAATTAACCGGAAGATTTAGTAAAGAGACAGTCTAAGTTTCCATGGGGTCATTAGGAACAGCAGGACAAGAAAACATAAAAGGATTTTAATAATCATGAAAAATATACCCTGAAATAGCTACAGTCAAGCTTTGGGGAGCTGCACAGAGCTGTCCATTCTCAGCCTGTTTTCGCTGTGCAGGAGCAAACGCTTTTCCAAGGGTCAGCAAAAGCCGCCGAACCGCTGCGGAACGGACGGCGGCGCTGCCCAAGTGACGGAGCGCGTTTCCGTAAGCTCCCAGTGCTGCACGTCTGTGCGCGCACACACACACCTCCAGTGAGTAACTGGGAAAGCCATGTGTCATTTTTCCTATGCAAGAGAATCTTCCTGACACATCCCCTGGGAGCCGAGCGGCCGCGTCTCCTCCAAACCTGAACACGATTTTACAGCAAAAGCAATAAGCCTCCTGTCAGCGTGCGCAGGGAACCGACATTACAAGCCTGTTTTTCTCTCTTGGCTTTGTAAGGTAAACTGCATTTAGGTTACCAAGGCAAGGCTGAGGGACTGTGTACTAAAAGTGCTTCCTGACCTAAAAAAACCCTGAATTTAATTCTGTGTGACATTTATAAACCTTCCGCTGGTAGCCACCACCTTCACAAAACATCTTATTTTTGATAAAGGTGCTCCATAAAACAAACGAGCCTCCATTGATGCAGAGGTGCAAACCAAATAATTATACACACCCGTGCTCTCATCCTACTTCAAAACTGCCCATTTCATTTCTGCTGTCATGGGCTCTGTTCTCCTCAGCCTGGTCTCCTCCCAAGCCCCTCGGCTCACCTCCCATACCTGCTCGGTGAAGCTCCACTCCCCATGGTCAACAGCACGTCCCCCTCAGCACTGCAAGTCCGAGACCACACCAAGCCCAGGACACACACGGAAAGCACATCAGCTACATCACGCTCGTCTCCAGGTGTAACCAGTGTCTCCCCATAAACCAGCAGACGTTCGCAGAGAACAACATCTCTCGCTGCTGGCCATACCGTCCAAGGCTCAGCGCGACGGAAAGCAGTCCTGTTTTTGTTACTGTCCGTAGGAACCTCTCGAGCATGTTAAATGCTCAGCTGAAAGGTGCTGCACTTCTCCGCAGGTCTGTGTGCACGACCGTTATTAAGAGAACAACCTGGCAAGATGGACCGGGTAGCACGATACAGAATGTTACCTTCTCCGAGACAGTAATGGAGATTCAAGCCTGATATCTTTATTCTCACACAGCTTATCTATCTCACTTCACATCAATAAACTTTCAACTTTGCTTATTTGTCCTTTCATCTGCACAGACTATGGTACAATGATTAACCGCCTTCAAAGTAAAAACAAAAAATAACACATCTCTCCCTCCAGTGTTCAGAAGACACCGACAGGAGAGAAAAATACTCTGCCCTATTTGTGGGCGAGGTGGTCAATCACAGCTGAATGGCATTTCTGTTCTTTGTTGTTTATCATGAAGTTATCGAGAAGATACAGAAGCGTGACACTCCCGTGCAGCTCCAGATAACACCCACCAGGGCCCCCTCCCTACTCCCAGTGCCAGCCTGCGGTGCCAAAGCAGTGGGAGGCAAAACCCAGCACCTGCCGGAGCTCTGAAGCATACACCAAGAGAGCTCCTGATGATATCAATGTTAACAGAACTAAGAGCCATTTAATATCTTCTGGATATTAAAATATGTAAAAAACCCACAAGCAAACACACACCAAAACCCAGCAGCTCGGTTCTCAGGCGCTTTGCTTCGTTCGGTGCTTTGAAAGCTACAGAAACGCGCTCTGCTCTCCTCAGGAGCGCCGCATCCCGCGGAGCTTTCTCCCTTCCATCACACCACCACCTGCAGGAGCAAGTAACGGCCCACGGCAGCAGCTGAGCGTGCCCACAGCTTCTCCTCCTCCAGCAGCCGCCTTCTCCCAGCATCCATTCCCTAACTCTCATCAGCACAAACCAGTGCTTTCGCGCCAATCGTCTCCCGTGCTCTCCGAAGGGCACTGGACTCCGACGTCATTCATTCTCTTGCTACTTACTACTGGCAAAGCACCAACACTCAGAACCCAAAGAGCTGGTTTTCAAGAGATGCCAAGCGACGGCAGAGCTCAGCACCACGTCCCTGCAGTTCTGAAGACCTGAGTTAACTACTTAAACAAGACAGATGCAGCCCCACCTGTGTCACACCTACCAGAGCAAGCTTCCGACACCGATAAGGAAATATCACACCTACCAACAGCATCGCAGCTCTGACCCAGCCAGCCACTCCGAAGTACAGAAGCAGCTTTAAGGATGTGCTGACATCACTGCTCTCACGTGTTTTAGGTTACATGCATGATCACCTGTGTCAGAATCCTGACGTTTCATTCATTAGGAGTATTAAAAGAAGAAAATCATGCACAGGAAAGAACTGACACGTCAACAACACGGATAGTGGGAAATACTAAGGAAGTGGTTGGCAGCTCTTCAAAAGAAGAAAAACATGAATCAGCAATACAAGCACCAGCTGAACACCTTCAACTCTAGTCTGAAGACACCACTAGAAGCAAGAAGTTTACTCGCTCTGTCCAACTAGGTGCTGCCCTCTCTAAATGAGATGTGCAGTGTAGGACAAGTCAGGGCCAGAAGAGAGACCGTTTGGGGACAAGACTCAGTCAGCTGTCAACTCACATTATTTGCTCACAGCCAGGTAAGAAGAATTTCAACTTTTCTACTTATCTGAACTAGACAGAAGAGTTTAAAAAAATAAAAATCAACTGTCAGTACAGTCCGTGCTTATGGACAGTAGTGATATAGGCTTCCAGAAAATATTCCATGAATTGTTACTTCTTCCATTGCCACTTTACCAATCCCATTCAGACTGTAGAATTAATTAGGTTCCTAAGCACCAAAAGATTGAGGTCTGGGAAAGTCCTTCCATCAGACACAGCTGCTGCTGGCAGTTAAGTCACATTTTGTCCCTGCAAACCCCTTCACAACTACTGGGGCGGAGGAGAAACGCATCCAGGGAGAAATTTTCCTCTTGTCATAATTTTCCAGCTGGGGTCCTAGTACAGAAAGTGGTGAACAGTAGAGTCCAAAAATGAGGAAAAAAAACTATTAAAAATCCAAACACTGAGTCCCACCCACATGGCACAAGGACGCCAAGTAATTAGTTCTGCAAGTCGAGCTTAGCAGCTTAGTACTCGAGGCGGAGGAAGGCTTCCCTCTCCTTCTTAGTTTGGGAGATTTTCTTTAATTAGCCTCAAGAAAACACAGTGTTCCTATTTGAATAATCTACGTTTGGTTATTTATTCAGTTCCCTGCTGCTGCACATTACCCAGCCACGCACTGCAGGAATACATCATTTCTTGTTGGCGTTTGCTAACCTGGCACCGCACGCCGCTCAGCACACCGGGAAAGCCGGAGCCAGCCCCACTGCGCCCACTCCTGAGGTCTGGAGGAAGGCAGCCAGCTCAGAGACGATTCAATACCAAGCTCAAAAGTAAATGTGAAGAGAGAGCAGAGAAGCCCTGGAGATTCACAGTGTGACAAAACACGTTGCAAGAAGAAATGCATACTTATGCCTATTTCACAAAAGCAATTTTTGTATCAACATCCACAAAAAATTCACCAGCTCAGAGGATACACAACACAGTGAAGCTTGAACTGTGGAACAAAAGGAAAAACGTTTTCCCCAGAGACATCCAAAGGGTCTCGCTTGCCCTCACGGAGGTCTCTTAAATCCTTAGAGGATTAGCAGCCTGACCTACCATATCTCTCATCTGGGTGTCTGCCCCACAGACCCGCACTGTTACTTTCCAGCACCTAATGTAGTAACCCCATTTGTCAGGAAACAAAGCTAAAGACACAGAGTGGAGCTCATACATCTGAGAAGGTTCAGCTTACATGCTGGAAAAAAAGAAACAGAAAACAAACAAATATGCTAACGCAGAAATTTTATAAACAGAAAACCACAAATATCCAGTCAAAAGCAGGCAAGAAAATCACGAAGTTATCCGGGTACCTCAGCATCAGATTCATCAGCTGTAGGCCTTCGCCCTTGAGGAAGCGATCGCGATTCGAACTGAGCATTAGGCAGGAGCAGAGGGAGTCAAACAGGTTCTCCATCATTTCCTGTTCTTCTGCTGTACTGGGGTTGTGTCGTTTAAACACCTGCATGGCAAAGAAAGCAGAATTACCCCAAAAGGGAGGGCTCCCTTTCAGAGCATACACGAACACTTTACATCACAAGCCTTCAGCATCTGACGCGCGTGAGCCTGCAGGCATCAGAGCAGCAGCCACACACGTCGCTGATGCATTCTCTCTCGTAACTCTGCTGCCCTCTTTGCTGCCCTGACTGTACCCCACACCTGTGCAGCTGGAAGACAACGCAGGGCCTGCGAAGGGAAGGGCAAACTCACCGACTGCACGGTTCACAGAAGTGTGCGGATACGCTCGTTACCGGAGAACTCCTTGGCATAACGGGTACGTGAGGGGTCTGCTCTGCAGCACCCGAACCTCCCAACAGTGTTGCCTCAAGAGATGTCAGGGGACTAAGAATTACCTTCAGCTAGCTCAAACGTAGGCACAATGCAGCCCAGTGCCTGGAGTGAGGAATGTTGAAGATGGCCAAACTGTAACCCTGCCTATCTCCAACGTGCCATGTCACGATAACAAAATAATTTAACTTCTGTGTACCTGCACGTTAACATCTGTAAAACGGGGATTAACCTCACTTACCACGGATGACACACCTGCGTGGAAGTTACTCAGGGACTATGCCACCACTAAACACACAGCACTGCTGTGCTTCAGAATCTACAGGCTGCTAGGACAGTGCTACACCCACAGTGTGCTCCCCCCTCACACCCAGCCCCAGCCTCCCGCCGGTACAGAGGGCGCATGTGAATTACTCACGGATAACTGCTGAAGCAGCACATCGATCCCATCCAGCTCCCCAAGCAATTCTCTGTTGTCTAGACGGAGGTGGGGGGAAGGGGGAAAAAGAGAAAGAAAAATGAAGCTAACTGTCAGATTTTACAGCCATCTAACACTGATACATCAACGACCAAAATCAATACGGCTTGATGAAGTAGCAACGCTGCAGAGGAAGAGAGGGCGCATGCGTACGGGAGAGGGCACAAGCCAAGGGAAGCCAAAGGCAGGAGAGTGCTGCTGTGACCTGAAGGAAGCCTGGATCCCACCCCAACAGAACATCCATACCACGGGCAGGTCTCACCATCGTTATTCTGGAGCAAAATTGCCAGCACCTCACTGCAGTACAGCTTGTTGGCATCAAAAGGCATCTTAGCCTGTTGGTGAAGAAGGAACAAGAGACTCATCAGGGCACGGCTCTGCATTTCATTGATTTGAAGGACACATTAATGAAATCACCAAAGGTATGAGCAACACAAACCCAAATACAAGAGCAGTAATTTTGCTGTGGGGCTCAGTGACAAAACAGTAACCGCTCTCTCCGACGCAGGGGTGATGGGGCGAGGGCGCGCACTCACGCACGCGTGCGTAGAAGCTCAGCTCTGCTCCTTCACACCCTCCTACATAAGCAGGCTCAAAACCCCTGCAAACGGTCTCCAGTTGTTTGCAACACGGAATCTCTTTCCTGTGATAAAGTTTTCCATGATGTTATATGAGCACATGGGGCTTCTCCCTATTCTAAAAGTCTGCACCTGCCATCAAAACCAGAATTTCAGAAAATACATCACAGTTACATTAAATAGTAACTGCCTCTGTATGAGGATCACAATGTCACAAACAGAAGAACGTGAGATGGCTTTAGTCTGCACATAAATTTCATTTCTTACATTCCCTCTATACTCAAATATGTTAAAAAAAAATTTATAATGAAATCAAAATGCTGAATTTGAAGGAAAAAAAGTATCCCTGAAATGGGATTCTGAACTGGATCCAATGTTTTTGCATGCTGCCAAAGCAGCTTCCTCTACAGAAAGACCAAATATGAACTCATCAGATAATAACACAAACTGTTTACTGAAGGAATTCATAAAATCAACAAAACAATTTAAAAAATACAGTTACCAGCTATTTATACTCCACTGTTCAAGAGGAGCAATAAGCACTAGGCTTAAAATGTAGCATTTGTCCCCAAACGCACGAGTAGCTGCGGCGTGACCGAGCGGACCCGCCGGCGCCAGGCCACACGCGGGCCCGTTATGCCAACCTGCTACCGAAGGCACGGTCACAACGCACGGGCACCACGCACCCCAAAAACACGAAAAGCAGGAAGATCCCAAACGCCACAGAGCACTGCCTTCAAACCAAGCTTTTCATCCGACGGGAGCCCCGACTGCTCTGCAGGCGACGGTGCTTACGGCGGCCACGTAGCACTTGCAAGCGGGCAGTGGCACGAGCTGGGGAAGGCGGCAGGTGCTCGGGGCTGCGCAGCTCTGCGGGCTCCTACCACAGTGGGCACCAACCGCCGTCCTACGGAAATAACGCTCTGCTCTCTCCAGGCTGCACACAGCATCACCAAACCCAGCCTATACTGGGAGAAGGGAGCTGTTAAGCTTTCTGAAGGGGTTCTGACAGTCAGAACACAACTATGCAACTGAAAGGTAGTCACAGAACAGAAATCCACACTCCGCTGTGTGCCAGATGTCCTTGCTGTGCCTAGACAGAACCCTGATTTTAAAACTCATCCCACAGGCATTCCTCAGCAGCACAACGCTCCACCCAGGTGCTGAGATCCTGGTTTAATTCTAACCACATCTGTCAGAGCGAGAGATTCCAGACCACGTGCTGCAACACGAAGGTGCCTGAGCGAGGGTTTCATTAGCGCGCGGCTCCCTGCGACAGCATCTAAGTAAGAAAAACCACTGCCTGAGCCCGCGTCCCCACAGCCAGACAAAGTCAACGCGTGCCAAGGCAACGGAAAGACACACTCAGCACCAAGTTTCGAGGGCCTTTACCATCCATTTTCCATGGCACCAGGCAGGGGAATCCAAGTTGTGATTATTTTCCTTTCCAAGCCTGCCAGCTGCCACAGTAATTACAAGGCAGGCAGCAGTACAGAGCTGCCTGGAATAAAATTAACTTCACTTTGTGTTTTTAAGCAAAAGGAACATAATTCCGTTCCTACCTGTAGTGAGAAATTATAGGTTGCTTCTGCTAACGAGCATCGGAGGGGCACAGACGGGTATGTGCACACTTTGGAAGCTGAGAGCATTTCCGTGACTCAGAGGCCTTCTAGCCATAAAGACACCGAAGTGTGGAAGGGCTAATGCCTTCCCAACGGGGCTAGAAAAAGCCGGAATCTGTTCGCTAAATTCCCTTCACGAGCTCTGTGAGAAAGCTGAGCTATCCATTCCTTTCCCACAGTATTTTGCAGGGAATGTTTAGGCATCTTTTCACACAAGACAGAGTTAAGCTGTGTAACTCACTGCCACAGGATGCTAAGAATATCAAAAAGCAATTTTGAATTCAAAAGGCAATTAGATGACTTTGAAGAAAAAGCCACTGCCAGCAGCAGTTAAACGAAGACATGACCTGAAACTCGAAACAGCATTAGAGATGTAGGAAGCAAAGGCATAAAATGGTCTTTCTTAGTTTCCCTGCTCACCGATCAGCTTTTTACATTCCTACAGGTCTTAGCCACAGAGCAGAAATCCACCCCACAGGAATCATACGAACAGAAAAAAGACACTTTCTACTGTAAGATGTTTACAGCATAAAGACAAAAGTACGTCCATTTAAACTAAACCCACAGAGGATACAAACCCTGAATTGTAACATTTTGTCCTTAACTTGGCTTCTCCGACACGCACACATGCAAAACTGGCTTATTTTAAGCGATGTGCAGGTTCCCAGGCACTGGGCTGTCGGGGGAAGGTGGGTGCTGGCAGTTGCAGCACTCCCGAGGCGTGAGCCAGGAGTGCAGCGGGATTGCGGCTACTGGGGACGAGCACAGCGGCGGCTGCAGCCCCAGTGCTGCTCTGCAGCCACGTGAAGGGTCCAGCTCTGCAGGAAAGACCATCGTTCTCACGGCAGGATGAGGGAAGTGTTAACCAAAAAGAACTCCCACAGAAACAAGTAAAAACCAAAGAAGTTCAAGAAGACTCAACATTAGACACTTCTCCAGGCAAACACTACGAAAATGAGAGCACTTCTGCTCACAGACTTGTGTCACATTGTGTAGAGCTTCTTACACATAAAGTCAAATCCTTCAATTTTGCTAGTTTGTAATAAGTTCAAAGGGACACGCTTCCTGGTTTGAGGCGAGTTTTGAATCCACTGTATTCACAAACGTTAGAACTTATCCCAGAGATAACCCGCACAGGCTGCAAGAGCCAGGGCCTTGAACGCTGCACCAAACACCGTCGGAAGCACTGCAGGTTCCAGAGCAGTGGCCTGACAGTTTTTCTTGGGATCTCTCCCAAACGACAACAGGAAAACACGCTCACCTTCAGCCTCTTGAGCAACCACTGCATGAGGCCCTGCTGCGCAGCTTCCGTGCACATCTCCGGGCGGAACTCTGCCATGTTCTCAACGATTGCTGAGAAGAAAGACAAAAAAACAGCTGGTTTTCCACACCTGCAGTTCAGCTCAGGCCTGTATCAACACTGCCCTGACAGGTGCTTCCTAGGGCTGCATTGCTCTTCTCAAAGTTGCATCATTTGCAAAACTATCTTTTTTTGAGTGAGACTTAAGCTCAGGTGTACGATGCCCTCTCAGCTTCTACACGGCCCACACAGCCCGTCCTCAGTGCGACACCAGGTCCTGCTGAAAGAAGCCGAGGATACCTTCCCTTGCCTCCAGCAGCAATTTCCACTGCACAGAACTAAACTAACAACAGCAGCAGCAAAAATGCCAAAACTCATGTTTCCAGTCTCTCATCCTCCCGGTGCTCGGGAGATCACACCCCCGGATGAGTGAACGGAGCGCTAATAACAGCAGCCCCCTGCGAGGCAGGGACTGTGCTGTGCAAAGATGGGAGAACAGAGGTAACGATGTGCTTACACAAAATCCAAATGTTTTAATACCTGGAAGTTAAATATATTGCTAAGATATAAACAGCTCTTGTAACGAAGTACGTAGAGCTCACAGATAGGTACGTGGTAATTACACAGGCAGTGGAGCACTCCTCCTGGTGCAGCGCAGAGTTCCACCCGTGCAGCAGCACCTCCCTGCGTAACTGCTTCGGGAGAAGCCCCTTCCAGCAGCCCGCGACAGACGCTGGCTGAAGGGACCTGGCCTTGCCGCGAGCCAACGCTGCGCTCAAGCGAAAGCTGCACCAGGTCCTCCTCCCTCGTGTCGGCAGCTCAAGGGGAAAGGAGGGTGGGAGGAAAGGAACAGGAGGGATAACTCATCTCCCCTTTGTGCAAAACCCAGCAGGAAGCGAGAGGCTGTGCAACAGCCACTTACCCAGCGTGTTGTGGACACCATCGGCTTCCTCTTTCACACTCTCGTCCAGCCGCTCCAAGTTCTGGACCAACAAGGCCACGACCTGGCCCTCCACCTACATCACCGGGGTTATGGGGAAGATAAAAAGAAAGATGACTGAAAAAAGGAAGATGAAGGAGAAAGAACGGGCAGGGGTTAATGAATAATAAAAATCACTAAGCCCTACTGAAAAATCCTGCTAGACATGATCAGGAGACATTAACAACCTTCCTCTAAAATCTCAGAGGAAGCGAAGGAATCACCAAGTAAATCTGCCACTGTGTTTGTCCTAATTAATTAAACAACTTTTGTGTTTCAGATTAAACAGAAAAAACATCTGGAGGAAAGCATGCACCTTGTCAGAGTCTTATTTCCTGAACCAGCCTGATTGATTTATAATCCCTTGGAATTCTTAAGCGCGAGGCACCGCACACCACCACGGATGGGCCGGCTGTCAGCTCGGCAAGCAGCTCCGCTTCAGCCCTTTACTGCAGGTCTGCCGACATTTTTGTGCGTCTTCCACCTTAACAGGTGCAAATAGCTGAAGGAACAACGCTCACACACGCAGACTCAAATCCAAAAGCTGCAGGAACACCAGCTGAAGCCCTGCATTTAAATCCTAGCAAGATGAACATATCGAGCTGGCTTCAGCAAGCTAACGAAACCCCGACAAACCAACAGCAGGAGCAAGAACCTACATCTGCAGGTGGAGCCTCCCAGTCAAAAAGCTAACACGAGAAGTATGCTTTGAAAGCTGCAGTTGGACAGAGTCCAGCTTGATTTGGCTAACTTTCCATTGCAGACACGAGCTTGGAAAAGTCAAACAAAATAACATTTCCAATTCAAACACTGTTATCCAGCTTTGGGCTCAGTGAACACCTAGAAAAAATGCAAGTATTTGTGGAAGGCAGTGCAACAATCTTCACAGACACCCTACACTATACCTACTTTCTTAAAAAAAAAGGTAAAATGCAGACATCTAAACATTTCTCCCAAGATACGCCTGACCTGTTTCTTTCAAAGAGGACAATAAAACCTCTAAAACTTGGCTATTATCAGTGGTCTGGTGACAAGGAAAACAGAGAAAGAACTTTGCTTGATTTACTACCTCTCTGTACATTTTATAGAAAACATCTTCTCTAGCAGTTCCTCGCTCCCACTTCATTCATCCAGCAATCTTTCCACGAAGGCAGAGTAATTAAGAACAGCCCAGAGGCCAGCTGGAGGAACTCAGCTCCGGGCCACCGTCATTAACCTTTGGAAGGCAACATTATAGTGACTGGACAAGAAGGACTGTAGGAGAAAGCAGAGCAGCCAAACAAAGCAAACACAAGAAAACGCGAGATTCCCCATCCTTCAATTTCAACACAACAGTTACAGAACAAGTTGCAGCCCCAGCGATTTGCAAATGCAGCGGTTCGCTGGCAGAAGCTCTGTTCACAGATGTGCAAAACTCAAGTTTTGCTGGGCATCACTTCTCTGGAGGGCTTCTGCTCGGTTCGGTGTCCTCCTCCCACAGCTGAGGAGAAGGAGGCATCCAGCGCAAATTCTGGGAAAAGGGGAAGTCCACCACCACGGAGGTCGAGAGGCTCAAGAGAGTCAACCAGGCAGGGAGCACTTAAGACTGAGCAATGCACCTTCTACTGCACGTAGATAATTTTCTGGGGTTAATCTCTACGCCAAAAAGCATCATTACCTCTAGCCCCTCCTCTGAGCATTAGCTCTGTTACATGAAAACTTCCAGGGTTTTACTTCTTATTAAGAAAAACGTGCACCCTCACTACAACAACAGATGTCCCAGTTCAAGCACAGATTTTTGGGTTTGAAATAAAAGTCACTGGGTAGAAGACAACTGATCTCCCGTGCAAGAGGTCAGACTGAAAGATGACAATGGCCCCGCTGTCCTTCAGATAACCCGAGCCCTGCCACAAACTTCAATTTTTCACTGTTGAACAGAGTCACCCTCTTCCACAAGAAGCAAGAAAAATGCAAATCAAGTTCCTATTTTCAATAGGACACTGTCCAAGTCACAAATATTACTTCATTCTCCCTCCCTGCATGAAAAAATCTCCTAGCCTACACAGATTTTGCAATATGAGCGTGTTCCTTCCAAAAAAGAAGTGGTCTAACAAGGTGCAAGACGAACCTCCACCTCAAACTCTGCATTCCATCAAAAACACCATCGTGGTCCTCCACACAGCATTTCAGCTCCAAGAGAGCAGGCTCCTGACCTGGCTAACTCCATTGCGGTGCTGGCGATGCGGATAACCAGAGGTGCAGAAAGCGTGGCAGCTCAGAGTACGTGCTGCCGCGCTGTGCAAGGCAGACGTTGCTCAGCCACTGAAATAATCCGGAGTTTACTACTTACTAGAGCGTCTATGAGGACTTCAGCTCCTTCTTCACTCTCATGGAGAGTATCTATATCAGTCAGCTCTTGAAGTAAGTCGACCACAGCTATGGAAACATGTGCTAGACGTTAAGGACGACCAACACGGAGGCACACACACATTTAGTACCACGAGCAGATTGCTCTTAGGCCAGGGAGCTCATGACACGATTCAAAACAGCCCGTTGTAAGTTACAGCAGTGGGGCACGGGCACGTCAGAGCCAAGAGCAGAGAGACTACTTCAGCAGACAGTCCTCACAAGCACCGAAATCAGGGAATCCTAACAATTAGGAACAATAAAAACAAACATGATTGTGTGCTCACTGTATCAGGAAATTTTTCTGTTTCTTGATGATATTTATTTTTTATTTTTCCAAATCAAAATTGCTGGAGTTGGTATAACTAGGCACCATTTTGCATTGTCAGGCCTGAATATAGGCAAAGAGAAACGAGTTATAATAATCCCATTTGGGTATTCTGCTCCCAGCGGTAGCCCTGCTACCCTGCCAGAGCACACACCTAACGAGGCCGCTGCAGGAAGCAGGAGCCATCACCCCCTTCTGCCCAGCCCAATTAGGGCAGCGTGCTCCTCTCACCGCAGACCTCGCAGGAGCAGCACAGCTTCTGCCAGCCCAATTTTCACTCATTAACTCTGGGCTGCATAACACACAGTTCCCCTGACTGCTACACGGCTCTCTTGTACGTCGAGACGTATTCCACCTCATTAGACCCACTTTGCTATTCTCTCAGACATGCTGATCAATCTTGCCCGCGTCCCCCTGGGGTAGAACAGGATACGCAGTTTTCTGCACGTCCTATATAACAACTCTGTGATGAATCTCTTTAAAATGCACAGGCTAACAATCCAGCCTCCCAGTTCTCCTATTTGTGCCTTTGCTCAGACACAAGCAGCAGCAGGGAAAGTATTTTCATGTATCATTTCTTAGCAAGGTTACGGTCGTGACTTATCTAGTCTCAGGACAGACTGCAGGAGAGCTGCCTGTCCCAGCCCAAGCTAACCTAGGTCCAGGCGCTGCAGAAGATGTGTATCAGTAAGACCACTGCTGTCTGTACGCTCTACATGAATCCTTAACCAAGCCAATCGGTACATTTTTTGATGGGTAGATGTCACTTCCAGTTGCAGCTGCCACCAGGACCCGAAGAGAAGGGTGGTTATTCCTCACTGGGCAGTCACTCCTGCTTGTACAAACACATGGTCACAGGTGCAAGTACCATCTTTAAAAGCAAGCTGGAGTGCAACTCGATAAGCAAGTTGAGAGAAAATAACCTGCCTTACATTTATTCTGCATGGAATCAACTATTAATTAAGAAACGCTGGAGGAACAGGCCAGTAGGAACCTGGTGAAGTTCAACAGATGCGAAGTCCCGCACCTGGGAGGGAACAAGCCCTTGCACTGGGGCTGACTGGAGAGGTAAGCTCTGCGGAGGAGAATCTGGAAGTTGTGGTGGACAAGTTGCAGGCGAGTCAGCAGCATGCCAATGCAGCGACGAAGGCTAATCACAGCCTGCACTGCATTAGCAGGAGCAAAACCAGCAGGTCAAGAGAAGGGATTCCTGCCTCCTGCTTGGCACTCATGAGGCAACATCTAGATATTTTGTTCAGTTGTGGGCTTTCCCAATAAAAGAGAGACTCTGAAATACTGGACTCGGGAGAGTGGAGGACCACTGAGGTGGTCAGGGCTGGCACACAGTGTATGAGGAAAGACTGAGGGACCGGGGTTTCACGAAGCCGCAGAAGAGGCTGTGGGAGGAACTAACTGAAGACTACTGCTGCCTACCCCGTGCTATAAGGACAACTAAGCCAGATTTTCCTGAGAGCACACAGGAAAGAACTCCAGCAGTCAGAGGAGCTCATCTTGCAAGGCATTCCTGTCTAGGGAGCTTCTGTTGAGGCTTCCAGTGAGAGTATCAGTTGTCCTATAAAATTAAGGAGATAGAAAAGCAAAACCTCACTTGAAGCTTTCCTGTGTCTCATTAATAAATTCTTGTCAGTGATCATCTTTCATTCACATGTTTTGTGTAAAACTGCATGAATCATTCAGCAGATTATTTGCTGTCCCTCGACATTGCTTTTGTCTCCTTGCATTAGTCCCTCAAGACACTACATTTAAATCACATCTGAAGAGCCATTTGTTCAGTTCTCTCCTTGAAGAACTCATTTTAAAAATCTTTTTCCATTTGTTTTAACAAAAAGTGATTAGAAAACTTGAGCTGTATCAATTTAGTTTTATGTTTAGGTGCTTCACTTTAACAGCATTTCTATCCTGCACATAAGCAGCAGCAGAAGCTGCTCCATACATAAAGAGTGAAGAGGCACTACTACAGCCTGGGTCCTGCTTCCAATCCATCTGAAAACACTTCAGTTTTATAACAAGAAATACACTTTCCCCAAAATTGCAATTCACAGGCCAAATCTCTACCCATAAACTAACTGACAGGCAAGTTGCAAACCAATTAAAAAGAGTTCACAGTGGAAACACCGACAAGCCCTTGACAGCAGCAGTGACCCCAGGACACAGCTTGTCATGGCTGGAAGGACAAAGCGAGCTGTATTCCTGCACGCTCCGCTATGAATCAGCTCCGCTATCCCAGTCAAAATCCTCACAGTTTATATTTTCCTTTTGAATGAGAAATTCTGTACAAGCTTTTCATGCCATGCATATAGCACACAAAAAGCCTGCGGTGTCTGGTAAAAAAAACAAGTAATGAAGCTATGGTAGCCATGAAACTGGTTATGCATGGTCGGCATTTCCCGCTGCACAACAGTAAATTGTTAACAAACATTTACTTGAGAGTAAATTACATTACAGACCACAGACAAGGAGAGCTGTGGTGTTTGCTGTTTTGCAGGGACCAGCATTTGCCACGTCAAGGTTCAGCTAGACATAAGTCAAAATAGCCAAGGACATAAGCGGGGCTCCCTAATACAAACCGGTATGCAATAACATATTTATGTTTTGGTTTTATCTTCTGATCACTGCACCCACTTGGAAAGAATGAATTATGAATTCTTAACACATAGTGCTATAAGGAAAAGTGATACAAAAGAAAACCAAGATCTGTGCATCGAACCACAACATTTAGCACTAACAGTCCTTTTAATACTGCGTGTTTCAAAACACCTCAGAAAAGCTGGGGAGCATTATCTACTTCACACAAAGAATGGGAGTAAAGAATAAATTACTTTCCTAAGGCCATGAATCAATAAAAAAGAGAAAAGAAAAGCCTGCTGTAGTCCCACATCTAAGTCCAGTGCCCTTTCCGCCGCGCTTCACTGCTCCCTCCACTCACCAACGTCTGCCAGGACGCGGGCACACCATCTCTCAAACCGTGCCACAATTTCTCAGCTTAACCTCCTGCAGGGCATTTTACGGGCAACGCGGGCTGAGCTCTGCTTTTGCAGACCGCACAAAGGTACGCCAGGCGGGGTTCCGTGCACCAGCTGAGCGTCAAGGCACCAGGATATTAAAGAAACGGCAGGTTTTGTTCAAAACTACCAAAATCTTGAACAGTACAGGCAGAAAACTCCCTCTGAAACGTCTTCAGATCTTTAGAGGAGCAGGGGACAGGTGCACCGAGGGATGAGGGTCACAGACACCAGAACTAACTGAGCACGGAATCGCCTCTGGATTTACACACCAGAGGGGCCACCCACAGCCTCACGCTCTGAGCACACCGGACTAAAGGTCTGCACACATGAAGAATTCACGGCATTTACACACTCAGGTGTAGCACTGTGGTGAGCTGGTTCACGGCAAACAGCTGAACACGTGCCGACCTCAACACAAAGGGGTAAATCGGTCCCACTCCTGATCCAGTCTCCACACAGTTCAAGGCCAGACGCTGCTGAGCCCACACTTCAGCTTTCCCTGTGTCGTTCGTCTGTTCACACTAACACAGCCACTCAAGCCTAGATGAAAGGTCCATAAAACACGAAAGGAGAATAACAGCACTGCAAAAATTCAGAATCAATATCACTTGAACAAAGGCGGCTTTCACTTGGAAAAAAAAAAGACAAATTCAGTGCGGTGGGAAAGAAGCGAGAAACATACCCAGGAGCCGGTGCAAGCAGGAAATCAGAGATTACAGAAAAGTCTGCAGAAAGCCTCTCACACGAGAGCTGCTTTAACAGCTGAAGGATATCTGTGTTGTCATGTCCCAGCAGCCCGAGGAGAGACTGCACGGCGTTCAGCTCCACCAGCAGGTGATACAGGTCTGGCATCGTGGCGATGACATGCATTTCCTGAATGATGTCATTTAAATCCAGTTCGGATTCCATGAACCTGAGGCAAGACAAAAACGGTTGACAAAAAGGCAGTAAGTACATCGGTTGTGCTCAACGTACAAAACCAGAGACCAGCACCTCCCAGGAGACACCGGGTAAGACTCGCCACCCCAGCTGCTCGCAGCCCGGCACGTCGCTGGCTCCAGAACTCCCAGAGGCAGCCTGCCCCTCGAACCTCAATCACGCCGTAGGATAAGCCCTCCCACTATGTGATTTACATAGAGTAAATAAGCAGATTTGTTCCAATTCTGTACATCAGTTCTAGAACTTAAAAAAAATTTTTAAAAAAAGCAGTGGTAGCTACACATGCAAAAAGCCTTGTGTATAAAATAAAATAAACTTTCCAGAGTGATGCATCTTCCCCAGCTGCCACGTACCAGTATGTGGGTTGCGTTAGTCTGAAGTAAAGTTCACAAAAAGAATTTGGGTAAGGGAAAGGACAGTAAACTGGAAAAAAATAATGGCACTCAAGTGCAGGAAGAAATTAAATTTAGTATGCTTAACAAAACTCCACGGAAGGTGGAAGAGGCTCCCCAGAACCACACCAGAACAGGAGTGGAAAGAATGACGCACCAAGCCTGGCTTTCAGACCCCATCCAGCCGTGTGGCGCACCACGGTGTCCGAAAGCTCCATAACACAAAACTATCTTCTTCCCACACGGACCGCTGACTGCGTACGCAAGCACGCCTTCGCGCAGACCGGTGGCGTGAAATCTTTAATTACTGGGAAAGTAAAGCTCACCAGTCCAGGATCTCCATCCTCCAGCCCACCCCAAGTGAGACCGAGTCCCTTACTGGGACACCTAAACCAGAACTAACCAACCCTGACCGAATCTGCGCACTCCCAAAATAAAAACATAAACTCGAGTTTTAGTAGGGAAGTTTCCCAGTCCAACATATTAACACCAGCAAGAATTTAATAAACTACAACTTTTTCCCTTTGCTGCTAATTATTCTCTTCGTACTGCCGCCCATATTCCGGCCACCACCAGCATCTCAACAACGCCATTTTTAACTAACCAAGTTAGTTTCAAATACAGTTTAGAAGAACTAAGTGGCAATAAATGCTGCAACATAAACTTCATGTAACTAAACACATCTGTATGGTCAAGAAATTTATTTCAGGCTGAGACCTAAAGTTAAAGGAAAACAGGGTAATAGAGAGGGGCTGGGCATAATCTTACTTCTCTGGATTGTCAGGAAACTTGATCCGCAGCTCCTGGTTTTTGTAAGATCTCTTCTCAAAGGTGAGAATCATCTTCTTCACAGAACTTTCATCCAAAGGTTCCTCCTAACCAAAGCAGGAAAGGCAGAAAACAGAGCTTTGGATGGCTGGAACAATGACCCAGCAAAACGCAGAAGAGCGAGTACAGCGACGTGGTCCAGACCCTTCGGGAACGCAGAGCAGCCCCTGGAAGCCTCACTGCACTGGAAGCAAACCTGGGTGAGCCGGGCTTTTATAAACGAGGGGTTTACCAACGGAAGGCTCTTTGGAAAAGAGCCACAAGAGCTTCCCTACACCTTCTGAAAGTGAGTGTCAACGAAAAACCAACACAGTTTGGCAAAGGCTCGTTTTCCTTCCAGTTCTCTTCAGCGCACACTGGGGCTTTTTGCTCCTGCCACGTTACAATAAATCCGCCCCAGCCGCCTATGCCCATGGACACCTTCTTTCCAGAAGGTCCATTGTGCTCTTTCATTTTGTAGGGCTACATTGAACTGCCCTGAGCTTATGTTCTTCTGTGTTTTCCTCACTTGGATAAGCTTTCACTTCTATTTTCAAGTCTTTTTCTAAAGAAAAAGAAAAATCAATATTTTATTTTAGTACTTTCTTTTTATTTTTTAAATCCTTGTAAAGTGTTTCTTGTTGTCATTGTACATTTACTGTACAACTGTAGTATAACTTTAGCCACCTCGCTGACACCTATAAACACAATCCTGCTATTTTCCTTGTTTCTTGATTTCAATGCCCTTCTTTTAATAAAACACTGACGATATAGATTTTCTTGTGTAACCTCTTCCCTCTCCTCTACTTGACTATGTTGCATTCACTATTCAACAGAGGTTCTCAAAATAAGAAAACAAACCAGACCCCTTCACACCTTAAGCCACATTTTGTGTCCCATCTCCTGTTCAGGATTAAATCCCGAGCTGCTTCTGGTGTTGAAGGTTCTTTGCTTAGCGACTCTATGCAGCAAACTTGTATGAGAGAGAAAATTTCAATTTCTTCAGCAAACTCCATTACAATAACACCACCAGTCCAAGTCTTCCGTTATTATTGGATTTCCTACGTTCTCAAGCCCAACCTGTCTTAGCCCCATCCCACTCATGTCACCATCCCATACAGGTAATCAATACTACAGTGCTCAAACCATATTCTTCCTGCAGTGGGATTTCAATCCAGAAAGATCCTGTCTCACGTGCTGACACTGCTTCCCTCTCTTTGATTTGACTCTTTGCTTTCTCTAACATATATCAGCACAATATCTCTAGCAGCATCCGCTTCGGATCTATTTAATTTGCATTCAGGACTAAGTGTCCTACAGATGAGCTTCTTTCCATCAAATTTACTGGTACTAAGTGCATTTTGATGGCACTTACATTCACGCCGTTCCAAGACAATAAACAAGAGATTTTGGTTCTAAAAAAAACGTGGACTCCCAGTCCTTAAAATGTCTGGATGGGAGAACTCCACATGACAAAGAGGAGGGACTGGTACACTGCAGGAATCCACTGGACTAGCCAGTCACAAGGAATCGTGGCCACATCCATTCATCCTCGTTGGAGCTCGCACACTACAGAAATCCCACGTTAGCTCTCTCCACTATCAGCAACAACTGGAATGGCAACAGCTCAACATCAGAAAACCGAGGGAGATTTTCAGAGACCAACGCTAACAACGCCGTATGCAAAGGACAAAGGTATTTTACAAACCTACACGGTCCTGCAGCAGCGAACAGCACTTGCTTTTTATCAAACAGGACACAGCCAGCAGGAAGCAAATATCTTCTAGATTTATACCAATCCATGTGTCACATTTATAAAGTGATCTTTTCCCCGGCCCTTGGCAGAAAGGCCAATGCTGCATTGGATTTCTGTCTCCGAGGCTTGAAATCATTTACCCTTGACAGCTGCTACCCCCCTCCTCTGACCCAAGACCTTTCTTGTACAGAAAAATGTTGGTTTATTTGCTGCTGCTGCTGCACAGCTACAGAGAGGGGCAGAGTGGGAAAAGCTGCATGGCTGGGGTTACTGATGAGAACAATAGAGTTAGGAAACTGGTTAGAATACAGAAACTATTGCCTAAAAATATATTTTAGAAGGTGATCCAGGATTCCCAGCCTAAAACAGGGATTAGGCTTGAAAGCTTTCCCTTCCCCCTCCCTGTTGCCCCCCCGCTTTAAACCTTGGAGGATTCTTTGAGACGCCCCGTTTGAAATTAATGAAAACCCCCAGGGCAGGAAAGTGAAACCATAACCTTAAGCTGCACGAGACATGTGAAAGTCACCAGTTGGTCTCATCATCTACTCGATACGAAATGGAAATCACGGAGAAGCGATTCGCTGTTTGCTTATTTCCCACTGCCTCCCCCTTTCCCACAGACACAAGTGATTTACTTCCTCCTCTTCCTCTTCTCCGTCTCTCTCGATTATCTGAAGAAGTTTCTTCTTCTCATCATCAGTTTCTTCCAGCGCAACAGACTCCTCTTCCCTGTGCCGACTGTGCTCGCGTGCGCTGGCTTGTTTCCGACGTGCTTTGATTTCTTCTTCCTCTTCATCACGGGGTCTTTTTGTCCCCCTGTTGGGCTGAAGTCAGAGAAATAAGGTGAATGAATACAGGCCTTCTGTGACCCTTGCACACCAGAACACTAACATTACAAGACATAGTGAGGAAATTCTTAGAAATTGTTAAAAACATTTGCTTACACGATGCTTAACAACTCCGAAAACTGGAAAGGAAATTAATTTAGTGAAGTGGAACATCACACGCGCAGATGAATGGCCCTGCCAAGAGCTGTGTCAACACCCTACCTGCTTTGATCTATGAAGGCGAGTCCCAGGGAAGCATCGGCAAAGCTGAGCATTTCAAAGCCAAGCCGTGGCCAAACTGAACCGCTCAGCGGCCACACAGCTGACCCTCCCAAGGGTCTGGAACCAGCTCCATCAGCTGAGACAACCTCGTGCTTTACAGGTGGAAGATCAAGGTGCTCAGAAGCAGATGGCAGGGTTTACCCACCCAGTGCATGAGAGTGAATTCTTGCGTGCGTCCTGCTTCACCCTGACTTCCCCTCTCGCTTAAATGCGAGAGCAGAGCCTAATTCGGAGCACACAGGACAGGATTATTGCTGCTTGGTGCCGTTCTGCAGGGGCTTGGCACCAGACTAAGCACCATGTACCTTCATGGTTTGCTTCTAACAACCTCTTATTTTATTCCACAATGTCTACGTAATTGTCAAAATTAAAGGCAATTTGCGAGGGACAAGAAAAAGTCCATTAACCCTAATGCCATGTTTTAATGTAGGCAAAAGGGATGAAAGCTTTTGCAGCAGAAGGAAAAACTCTTTCCCTTCAAAAACTACAGAAACATTAAATTTGGTCTCTCATATTTTTGAAGGACAACCAAGCTAGAACAGGAGTACTCCATGCTCTATAACTACAGGAAAACAAAGCTTAATTCTTTACTATTTAAAAGGAGCCTGTGTTTCAAGAACAATGAAAACAACAAGAAAAATATTTTTTGTTTCTATCAGCTGCTCAAGTTGCCTGGTAGATGATTTTGTAACCCCATTAGCTCTAGCAATTGTCCAGCCTGTTTCATAAAACATTACCTGGCAGGAAGACCCCCCTTTTCTGCTTTGAGGCACTCTTTGTCTAAAACCATGAAAGTCACGTCATGCTTCCATGAACATAAGACCTGCTTTTAACTGAGATTTAGACTCTTCTTCGTTTTGATCAAAGAAAAAGACAGATGCAGAGGCAGTAGGTGAGAGTCACTCTCCCGCCGGATCCAGCACCAGCATGGGCGTCAAGGTGGGCACTTCCAGCTCCCCAGCAGGTTGGAACTCTTGGTCCCTGGAGGGCAGTTTATCTTTCAGGCTCATAAGAGCATCCCACTGCGATCCAATTATGGTGCGTGCTGCAGACCAGCTACGGCTGCTCCTCTGCACAGCCCGGGGAGCGTTTACGGATTTATGCCAATATAAAGGGAAAACTATCAAAAGCAAACCCTGCTCTCAATAAAACTGCTTTCAGGAGAGAGGGAAAAAAACCCAACAAACCAAACCAACCAAAGACACCCCCCCACCCTCCGAAAAGCACCTGAAGTGCTCGTTATAACGAGAGGCAAACTCGGCAGCAGACCCACCAACATCACATCGCGTCTGCAGGGCTACCACCTTGTCACCACTTTGAGGAAGATGCAGAATCGAGTTTCCCAGGCAACATATTAGCACAAATCAAAGCTCTCGATGCTTGCTCCCAGCCAGACCTCCTCAAACTCGGTTATCTGTCTCCCTTCTGCCCACATCTCCTCTGCTGTTGCCATTACGGATGGTACATTCCTGACTTAGAACTCTCCCAAAGTGCTGCCGTGCACTTTTAAAGCAGTTACTCAGCTCGTAATTCAATAGCTGGGCAGCAGAAGCACACCCAAGATTCTCTGAAATGAGAAATTTATTTGCTTGGAGGGTTTTGTGGGGGAGCCAGGGGTTTTTTTGGGGTTGTTGGGCTTTGTGGTTTGTTTCTTTTTCTAAAGTAGATTCCTATTACTTACCATCTAGGTACATTAAAATATAATTTCACTGGGATCAGTTTGGAAACAAACGCGTCATTGTCAACAACCAACGATTCAAACCCTCCCCAAGCAATCAGCATCCCAATAACGAAAAGAAAAAGAAAAAGGTGCTCTTCTAAATGACATTATCCAAGGAAAAAACTTTGGTAAACAGATATTCCTTACTCTGCACCCTTAACGGGACACAGGTCTCTGTCCTTCCCACGGCCTTCCACTCACTCCTCAGTAACACCCAACTCGTCTTGAAGCACCGTTGCCGGATTAGCGACACAAACCCCGGTACTGACGTCAGTGACATCAGGAGTCCTGAAACTTACGGCAAAAAGCCCTGTGAGATGCGCCCTGGACGCTCCCAGTTTGGGGAGGCAGTCTCGTCCCCCACTCCCATTTCTGAGCATCAGAGAAGGAACAAAACGCTCCGTGAGGCTGCGGCGGTGACGGGGGAGCTGCTGCTTTGTCAGACACAAAGTCACGTGCTGTGGGAAGGGACTGCATCACCAGGACAAAATCTAAATTACAACTCCATCACAACACCCACCCCATTTCCTTGGAGTGCACGACCCTTAGCAGCAGAACTTACACCCTGTTTCAATCCCAATTATTTTATCCTTTTCTGTATTTATGCATTGCTGGGGGGAGGAACCTTCTGTAACAGAAAACAGGAATCATTAGGACGAACTACGGAGGTGCCCAGCGTGCAATGATGACGCTGCCCACGTTTTGCCAACAGACAGTAGCTGCACTCCTGGGCACGCACTATCGGGCGGGCGTTAAGGTTCTCCCTTTGGCCACTGACATTAGGCAAAAGCTCCCTGCGAACACCGCAGCGTTCCAACCGCCACGGGCACAACCACGGAATCCAGGCGGACACAGAACCCCCACGTTCCTGCTCGTGGCCACGAGCAGCTGATTCCAGGCATGAGCTTCCGTCCACTGGCTTCCATCTTCAGTTTGCCTTTGTGTTTTCTGCAGGACTGTTTCCAACCCACGGGAATTAAGCACAACGTTGCGTGGAGATGGGTGCGTTTTGCTAAGCAAACACACATACTGTGTCTAAACACATTATTTAAATAATTTCATAGCTTCACACGCATCGACACCAGTCGAAACGGGAGAGTTAATCATTCGATAAATAAAATGTGGGGGTTTACTCGGTTGTGCTAAGGTGCATTTGGCAAGAAGATGGAATTCATTAGAAAATGCACAAGAAAAGCATTTTTAAATTGTTTTGTTAGTTAAGCTTAATTTGGTTCCTGTTGAACGCAGCACATTCACAGTAATTTATTCAGAAGACATTTTCATTTAAATCTAACGCTGATCTCACTACACAAAAAGCAATGAATACAGAAGGGTTTCAAAAAGCCAACATTTATAAAATACAATCCAGTAAACAAAAGCTAGGGATTGCCAAGGGAAGAGTTATCTTCCTGTTTCTCTTCCAGCCTTCACTGCAGTTGCTCTGGGTGCTGACTGACACCCCCCAACCTGTCCCAGCCCGGCTCCGAGGCTCCAGGCACACCTCCTGCCGAGATCCACGGGGACATGGTCCTGTGCACGGGCACAGAACGCAGGGGCATGGAACGTGGGGGCACAGAAGGTGGGGGCATGGAACGCCGCACCCTGTGCGCGGTGCAGGCAAGAGGCACCATGTCCTAAATCAAAGAACAACATCTGCTCAGGGCCCCGCTCAGCCCCCTCGACACCGTGACTGCACGTTAATGTCGGGATGAAACATCTCCCAGAACCTGAGAACGGATTGTTCAGGCCCCTGATGGCTTCCAGCCTTCTCTAAACACCAGGAAGGCCGAGAGAAGTCTCACTAATGGAGTTTCATGTTACTGAGGCACCTGCTTTGTCAGTAATCTTGTTACTGTGGAGCTCAGAAAGGATCCGTTACTGAAATCTGAAATAAATCTCCGTAAGTGACGCAGCTCCTTCGGTGACCCCACAGCAGCCGAGCCGCCGCAGAGCGCTGTGCGTCAGGGCTGCTGCAAGCACGCTCCGCATCTCCAGAGGCATCTTCCCGAACTTCTTCATTTTGTTTCCAGCATTTGTGACACGCCAGGCCTCTATCAAACTCACTTCGCATTGTTTTCTCCCCCTGAATCACAACACTGCTAGAAGGTGCCGGATCCAAGTGTTAAAACCCAGAACGACTGGCACCAGGAAATCCCGAGATCTCAGGACGCCGCAGGAGCTCCGGAATCATTCCAACTGCGCCAATGAAATGGAAGTCGTGCACTGTGCCTTCAGCAACACAGATCATTACTGTCAGAGGAGCAAATCCCTGTCCTCTCCAGACTCGCTCACAAGTGTGACAGACCTTTACACGTGCTCTGGTTTGGTGACCAAAAATCAAAAAGTAAACTCAGGAGTCACTTCCAGCCCCGTTACCAACGCCAGCTCCGCGGTGTGGGCCCTGCTCCCGCAGAGCCGCACCGGTGACAGCGCCTCGTGCTGACCCGCAGGCAGGACACAGGCTACCAGCGCAGTGAGGCTGGGAAGGATCAACAACCTGCCCGGCTGAGCTGCCTCTGCCATCGGATGCACCCGCTGTGCAGGGAATGATCTGCACCAGCAGCAGAAACGGTGATGTGCCTCCACCAGCACGCAGAGATCCAGCCCACAGCGAACCGCGTCCAGCCCGTCCAAACGGCGGCATCACCCAGCTCGGCGGTCAGACCTTATCCCATCATCTGCTGCTTCTTCTGTTGTTTAATTTTACTAATAATCCATTAAATAATTAGCAATTTGTAATGATCACTCACAGTGGTGAAACCTGCATTTAATGAGAATTACAGTAATCTGCCCTATTCCCTCCCAAGACAATTGACAGATGTCTGAAGAGAACTGGAGCTTTGTCCCTGAATTGCCCCTGCCATCGGAGCCCAGCCGCAGAGGATCCGGGCACAGCCTCTCTGGGAGGAACAGCAGCAATATTTAATCATCACTTTAGACCATCTGCAACTGTTTTGCAGCAACACATAAAGTTTATGGATTCCTGAGCTTTGTGTAAACTGCCAGGTGCCGTTTAATTGTGTTTTTTGTTGCAAGAGCTTCCTTTTCCCACTCTGATAGACACTTGGTACTGAATCGGTGGCACAGTGCCTGAAATCTTCCATGCCAAGTTTGGCACTGAGGGAGAACATCTTCTTGATTAAGCAAGGGCACAGAGGAGGCATTTAGAGGAGACAAATTCAAAACAATGTAAGAGAAAAGCAATTATTTTGGGTTGTGCTGAGGGAAGCTGAGCAGACAGACTCATTTGCAGCACGAGATGAGAATCAGGCAGCGGAGGTGCACAGCACCCATCCGACCGACAGCCGGTGCCACCCCTGCGCCAAGGATGGACGGGGACATCTGGCACCAGGACAGCACCCAGAGCTGTGCCCAGGTGCACCTCACACCCGCGGGCAGAGAGCCGGAGCAGGTCAGGAGCTGCGGAACGAGCCACCCGGCTCTAGGAAGCAGCGGCCCGTCGGGCGGGTACGGCAGGCAGCCGGAGCAGCGTTTATCTGCCACACACAGGTCAGCGGCCCCTCTGCGGCACGGGCACAACAGAAGGCTGATGATTCCGAATTTCACACGTCCAGTGGACAAGAATGTACATTTCTAAAAACGGCACCAGCGGGCACCTGCTTCAGCTGCCCGGGAGCCGTGGCAGACGCTGGACCCACACAGGACGGGTGGCCGCAGAATCTGTTGTTTCCAACCTTTGCTTCTTTCAGCCAGAAGTGCCCTCACAAAAGGGAATCTCATTTTCTCAGAATCAGAGCAGCTGGAGAGGGACTTTTCCAAGGGTGTGTAGGGACAGGACAAGGGGCAGTGGCTTTAAACTGAAAGAGGGGAGATTTAGATTGGATATAAGGAAGAAATTTTTCACTCTGAGGGTGGTGAGGCACTGGCACAGGTTTGCCCAGAGAAGTTGTGGCTGGCCCATCCCTGGAAGTGTTCCAGGCCAGGCTGGATGGGGCTTTGGACAACCTGGTGTAGTGGAAGGTGTCCCTGCCCATGGCAGGGGGGTTGGAACTGTTTGATCTTTGAGGCCCCTTCCAACCCAAACCATTCCATGATTCTATGATTATCTGCCTTCTGCTCCACTGCCCCTTTCACCTGTACAGACTGTTTCACCTAACTCTGGAGGTCTGAACTCACCGGCACCGAATTCCCAACACCTACTCCAAAGCACCACCTCATCTACTGACACACGGACCATCTGTATTCGGGTGAGAGACCAGATGAGCACGTAACCAGGACAACACCTCAGGAACAATTTCTGTAGTTGGCTGAAAGCTGCAGAATGTTTTGTCCCACAACTAAGAATAATTTCAGCAGCAAGAAAAGTTAAAATTGTAACACCCAGCAGCTAAGCTGCATTTCTTTACCTCCAGCCTCATCGCAGCACAGAAAGGTCATCCAAGGGAAAGCCGGGCAGAGATGGAAGTGATCAAAGCAAAGCAGATGAGCACTTTCACTTTCCTCCAGAGCAGAAGGGAATCCTGCTGACCTCCCATTTTCAGAGCAAGAGAAAAACCAACAAACAAAAACCCAAAGTAGAGCCTGGTTACGAAATTACAACAAAGAGAAGCTCACCACAGGTTCACCGTTCTGCGCCGGACCTGTAAGTCGCACCACCGGACAAGGACGGCATCACTCACCGCAGCTGGGGCGCAGGGGGCCACAGAACTAAAGGACCAGGAGAAATGATCATTCCAATTTGATATTGAGAAACCGCCAGAAAAGAACGGTGGGGAAAGAAACACAGAAGCAGAGCAGCTCTCAGCACGGCAGGATGGCGCTGTCGGCACCGCACGAACAGACGAAGTGGGAAAGGTGCTAGAGCCAGACAGCAATCCGCAGAGGGAAACGTCCTGGAACTGAGTTATGGAGCAGCCTAGCGGAGTTCTCCAAGAAAGACTCTTCTGACAGAGTATTTTGATACCACTGGGGAAAGACGAAGAGAAACTTCTCAAACCCAAAGGTAACTTCCCTTGTTCCCTGTGCATCTCAGAGCATCACACCCTGGAAGCACAGACACGTCCTGCACCGCAGGGCGCTCTTCTGGCCTCCGAGCACGGCAGTGCCTCCACAGAACAACGCAGACGGGATGGCGCACAGGAAGGCGTTCCATAAGGAACCCATGTTGGAAGTTCAGAAGTAGACCAGTCTCACAGCTCTGACACTCACTCACCAGGCAGACAATGTGTTATGGGGGTTTTCCTGCCCGCTGGTCCAGCAGGGAGAAGCCACACTGCAGTTTGCCCAAGAATTAGCGCACGAGCCAACGCTGCTGCGAGCGCGGAGCGCAGCAAAGGAGCGGGACACCGCTCCGAGTCGGCGCCCTGGTTCCCCGCTCCGAGGGGAACACGTCAAACCCGCTCCCGTGACAACAAACACACGACTCACCGCGTCACCACACCACCGACGGGCAACGACCACACGCCGAGGGAAGAGAAACGCTCCCGAGGCAACGGGAAACTCGTGCAAGAGAGAAAACGTTTCCGAAACGCTTCGGTAAAGATAAAGTTAAACGGTTTTGGCATCAAACAGGGAGAGAACCGAAAGAGCGGGAGCACAGGCCGCGAATCGCGCAGGCGTTACTCCAGGAACAGGCGCCCGCCCACGGAAGCGGCACCGCCGGCTGCGCGAAGCTGCTGCACAGCCCCCGGTAACCGGGGCCCGCCGGGGCGCCGCTCCTCCGACGCCAGCGAGAGGCCCGCGAAAGTTCGCGGCACCGTAACCGGGTCCCGCGGGAGCGCACCGAGGGCCCCTCCGCGCTCCCGGCCGGGGCACGCGGCCTCTGCCGCCCCAGGCGCGGCTCGTCCCGCCACGGCGGGGCCCGGGGCTGCTCCCCGCGCACCGAGCGCTCCCGCCGCCCCGACAGCCCCGCCACCGGCCGGCCCCGCTCGGCGCCCCCGGGCCGCTCACCTGGTAGCTGAGCAGCTCCCCGACGTCCATGGCCCCGCCACCGGGAAAGCGTCGCCAACGACGGGGGGCCGCGCGACACCGTGCCGTAAAGCAAGGAGCGCAGGCGAACCGGGAGGGCGCCACTCTGCCGGAAAGCGAGGCGGGAGGGCCGCTGCCGGAAAGCGAGAGGCGAGGCCGCGCCACACTGCCGCGAGGCAGCCCCGGGATGCGGAGGGCGAAGGGCGCGCGGCCGGGCAGCACCGCTCACCAGCCTGGGCTGCGGCACCAAGGGCGCTGCTGCATCTTCCGCAGCCAGGAGGAAATGGCCTGCCTCGTGTAGGCAGGGTCGGTACCTTGAGTTGAGTAGTTAATTAGCTCATTATATTCAACTCAGCCCAGCTGGCTAATAATGATTGGATGCCATAGGGCAGCCCCGGCGCGGCGGGTGAGGGGCGGCCGGCAGCCGCGTCCCACGGGCCCCCCCACAGCTGGGGCGGGCGGCGGCTCGGGGGGCCCCGGGGCCGGGCCCGGATCTGCCACCGGCCCGGCGGGGGCCGAGCGCAGCGTGACTGCCCCACCCCGGGGGAGAGCGGCACACGGTGCTGCCCGCTCGGAACGGGGAGAGGGCAGGTCCCCTCCCGGCGACAGGGACCTCTCAAGGCTTCGGAGACCCTCCGTGCCCCCGGCTGCTGTGCCAGGGCCGGCCGTGCCCTGCAGGGAGCGCCCGGTGCCACGGGTGAGCGGGGACCAGGGTCCCGTCTGCAGCTGTGCCCCCCGAGCTGGGCACTGTGTCCCGTCTGCAGCTGTGCCCCCCGAGCTGGGCACTGGGTCCCGTCTGCAGCTGTGCCCCCCGAGCTGGGCACTGGGTCCCGTCTGCAGCTGTGCCCCCCGAGCTGGGCACTGGGTCCTGTCTGCAGCTGTGCCCCCAGAGCTGGGCACTGGGTCCTGTCTGCAGCTGTGCCCCCAGAGCTGGGCACTGGGTCGTTGCTGGTCGATCACCCGCAGCGGGGGCACACAGCACCCCAGCAAAGCCCGCTGGCAGCCGCCCCTCACCGCTGCAGAGAGGCACCAAACACCAATTGGTGCCTTCAACGTGTTTTCCGTAGCCTCCTGCGACCCCTTGCCAGGGCTGGGGCAGGCCCGGGAGTGCTGGTGGCTGCTGCCAGCGGTACCGACAGCATGGCTGTTCCTACACGGCGTCATCGACCACCGCCACCTTGGCAAGAGCCAGGAACTGAGCTCCGGGCGCGGTGGGAGGGGACGTGACGGTCCCTCTGGCTGCCGAGGTCGTGACAAATAGTGCCGTAACCCGACAAGACGCAGAACCGCAGGCACATGGAGGCATTTTCCAACTTAACGAACATGAATAATTAGGAGAGAGTCAGCTTGGCCAAAATCTCACTGTATTTATTTCAACTATGATTTAAAAACCAGCTTTGAGCTAAAATAATTTCTCATAGCATAATGATCGCAGCTATTATGCAGTCGTCTCAGTAGGAGCCTGGTTTGAGAACACGCACAAAATTAAAAATATATATAATGTTTTCGAGAAGTCCCTCGCGTTCCCTGTTGGTTCAATAAAATACGGACGATATCAGTCATGACAAAATTAACTCCACAAATCTGTGTGTTAAAGATGAGATAAACAGGAGATAATTATTGCATCATCTGGCTTTCCTTTGCCGCGCGCTGGGATAATTCACCAGCTGTGACACCAGAACATTCAGAGTCACTGGAGGAGCGTTGACACGCGCGTGTGAACACGCGCAGCTCTTGGGAAGTGACGAATGCAACGCGGCTGTGAAACACCCGGTGCAGCAGGAGGTGAGCACTGACCGGGTACGCACACAAGCACCGGGCACGGAGAAGCTCCGCGCTTCTCCTCCCATTCCCGTCCCTCATTGTTCCCGCCGAGCGATGATGTAATCTCTCTAAAATCCTGGTTTTCCTTCCCCCCGTAACGGCACGTTGAGCGTGTATTTTCCCCATGTCTGCAGGAGGAGGCACCTTGCGGCCCCGCGTGGGACAGGCACGGGTGGCACAGCTGCCAACCCCGATGGCTCTGGGAGTGAGCAGGAGCCGTGGTGCGGGGCCGGGAGACGCAGCAGACAGACGTGGCACACAGCGCTGGCACGGGGCTGAGGCACGGCACAACCACACCGGGCAGAGGGAATAACCTTCATTAGGAGAAAAGACCCGACCTGGCACCACCAGCGAGGCAGCACCTCCCGCCGGCAGCATCTCCTCATTGGCAAAGGGATGGCAAACGATTGATGTGCTGCCCTGGGAGGACTGAGTTGTAGAACACTGGAACAGGTTGCCCAGAGAGGTGGTGGGTGCTCCATCCCTGGAGACGTTCAAGGCCCGGTTGGATGAGGCCCTGAGCAACCTGATCTAGTTGGAGATATCCCTGTTCCTTGCAGGGGGGTTGGACTAGATGACCTTTGAAGGTCCCTTCCAGCCCTAACCATTCTATGATTCTATGATTCTATGACTGGGAGGCTGGGGGGACATTCAGGAAAACAAAGTCAGGAACCTGAGAAGTGGCTGCTGCCCTAACAAACTTCCATAAAACTGGATAGCCGGAAGTCTGTAGCCTCGTGGGAAGGGCACAAAAGCTCGGTGCCCCGACGGCTGGAAATCCAGCAGAGACACAACGCAGTGGCATGATGGCAAACCATCCGCTGGGCACCAGCACCTCCCGCCCCTTCTGCCACGCCAGCGGGACAGTGGGAGCCCCTGGGACACGGCTGGGGACATCACCGGGGCGCCGCTGGTGGCACGGCTCAGGGGTGGCAGCACTGGGAGGCCGATGGTGGCAGAGGGCAGGTGGGAGCCCCACAGATCCACGGAGCCGCCGAGCCGTCGTGGGATGTGCCCAGCCCGGGCACAGCCGCTCCCCAGGCTGTCGTTAAAGCCCCGCTGTATCTGCAGACAGCATCCGGAAGGAACCCACAGGGGAGCCCTTCTGCCTGGCACTGGGAGCTCTGGAGGTGCTGGGGAAGACGGAGGCAGCGTGGGGCACCGCAGGGCAGAGCCCAGTGCGGTTGCCACTGGAACAGTGAGCCGCCAGCTCCTGCTGTCCCTGCTCCTGTCCCCGTCCTGTCCCTGTGCTCGGGAACGGCCGTGTTGCTGCCTGGGAAACTCGGTTCTCACTGAGCTGCTGCAGGGCAGGATTCAGTAACGGAGTTTTCATCCAGGAAGAGGAGTTGGAGCACAGGGACAAAATATTGAATTGAAAAGCAAAACCAGGAGCAAAAGCAAAGTAGCAAAAAAGCCCTCAAGGAAATGAAAGGCTGGGGACAAGCCGGCCGCCCTGGGTGGTGGGCTCTGCACGGTGCCAGTGCCAGCCTCTTCCGGGGAGCTGCAGGAAGGGACTGGAGGCCCTGGACAGGCTGGAGCAGAGCCTGTGACTTACCTCGGTCAGGAGCGTGAGGAGCCCAGCGGAAGCCTGGCTCCGTGTCCCCGGGCACCCACCCTCTGCAGGGGCCGGGGCATCGCCGGTGCCCTTGGGGCTGACCACGTCCCTGCAGCCCCAGGACTGCCCAGCCGGAGGTGGTGGGACCTACAGCGCCTTCCCCGCTTCCTCAGGGACACCCCCAGGGCTCCGGGGTGTCTCGGGACAGCCCAAACCAGACCTTTCCTGACCCTATTCCGCTAACAACACCAGCACGAACGGGCAGCAATGGTCAGCTGGCGTACTGGTGCTGCCAGCTGGCACCATGGCCTCCCTGGCCACAGCTCCAGCCCTGGGGACAGGCATGGAGGAGCTGAGACCAGGCAACTGCCAGCGATGGAGAGAAGCCCCCACCACCGCAGCGGTCCCAGTGAGTGCCGATACGGAAATGGTTCCTTGGCTCGGTGCGGCAGGGCCGTGGGGAGATGCTCAGCGCCGCAGTTGGGAGCAGCGGCGGGAGGAGGAGGCGAGGAGGAGAATCCCGGTTTAATTTTATTCCGAGTTCAGGTTTCAATCCAGATGCCTTGAGATCTAATTCCGAATAAATAATTGTACTGAGTAACCCAGGTCCCCCGGTGATTAACTAAACACACTGAGGCTCGCTGAAATTGAATTAGTGGTGTGCACTCAGCCATTATTACCCTCCCCACGTCATGAATATTAATGAGGGGTTATTAAGAAATGTAAATGATGCCTCAGGGGGTTGGGAGCACGGGGGGGGGGGGCGGGGGGTGCAGGGCGGTGTGGGCTGATATGACAAACCATTAGGAAAACAGCCTGATTGAAGCCACTTTTTAATTATGTCAGATCTCGCTCTTTCTTGGGCGCAGCGGCGTTTCCGGATGCTTTCGCTTTTATTAAAATGAGAAAAAGGGAACAAGTTCGAGCTGGAATGTAAAATGAGCGGAAAAGCTGCAGCCGCCGAGCACCCCGGCAGCGGGGGCGGTGGCAGGGTGCTGCACCCACGGGCTCCCCGTCACGGGCAGCCCACGCCGGCTCCCAGCCGGGCTCCCCGTGCCGAGGGGGATGCCAGTGCCCCGCAGCCCCTGCGCCCCTGCCCCTGCGGCAGCCGCCCCCCCGCAGCCCCTTCCCTCCCGGTTCGGCATCGCTGGCCGGGCAGGAGCGGCCGCCATAAAACTCATGCATTTTAACAGGTTCTTGCAGGCGCTCCCCGCGCCGCCGAATAAAAGCTGACAGGTGCAGCCGAGTTAATCAGAGTGGATAATGGAGGGAAAGAAAGAAATCTCTCACCAAATTGCTGCAGAAATCGTGAGCCGGGGCTCGAAACTCTCCAGTGAAATGGGGATGAAGCTCAAAGGGGAAGACGGCCCTTCTCCGAGCCCGGCGGGAGAGGGGGAACGGCCCCGGGGTGCCCACAGAGCCCCCGTGCCCCCACGGGAGAGCAGGGGCTGCCGAGCGCGGAGGAGCCCCCATCCCGCCAGAGGGATGTGCCACCAGGGTGGTGCCAAGCACCTCGGTCCGGCCAGCGCTGCCGCATCGCTGGTTGGCTTGGGAAAGAGTCGAGGTGGGCCTGGGGCTCCTCTTCCAGAAGACAACGTTGGATCGAACCTTTTGTTGGAGCGATGAGCACGGCACCGGCCCGGCCCTGGTTCAGCCGTGGCCGCCATCCTGCCTCACCGACACCAGCTCCCCTCCGCAGCCACCCGCGTCCTGCCCGCAGCGGGCACCGAACCCATCACCTGCATGGCTCGGGGAGGGCTGGGCCATCAGACAGGTTAAAAAATGGGCATTTACTGTAGTCGAGACCCGTTACTGCAGCTGGTGAAAATCCGCCGGCATCACCGCGGTGTTGTCACGGACAGATCGGACGGCCCGGGATGGGGACGCACGCGGGAGTTCGTTAGCAATCAGGTCTCCCCGCGCTGATAGTTTCATAACGCCAGGCTCGCCTCTAATTGCACCCGTAAGTGTTGAAATTACTGACGGGTAAAATGCAAATGGGCTGTAACCTTTCCAGAGCTCAGCCCGGCACCGGCACCGCCGCACCGGCTCTGCGCCGAGACGCCTGCGTTTCTTCCCTCTTTCTTAATCGCTAATGGAGCTGCCAGGCGATTCCCTCCCGAGGCCCCAGTAGGGACTGGAGAGGCTCAGCTCCAGGGTCACATGCCAGTTCCACCAAGCTGGAGGCACCAGAGGTACCAGGGCAGCCCTGGGAACTGCCCCCTGCCCTGGGCTGGCCGCGATGCCTGCTCCAGCCTTGGCACAGCACAGCGGGGTACTGGAGTCCCAGGGTGCGGGGTGCCAGGGCAGAGCGCTCACCGAGCCGGCCAGCACTGCGGGGGCCAGGAGGTGCGGATGCCAGCGGGAGAGGCTGGCTGTGGCATTAAAGTTAACGAGATTTCCATGAACCTGCCGGTTCGTTTGGTGGGGGCACACGGGGCCCGGCTAATTAAAGGGAGCCGACCTGTGAAATGAGGCTGCGAGGGGCTGGGGCCAGAGGAGGGGAGGGGAGGGTGGGCAGGGGGGTGAGGTGCAAGGGGAAAGGGTGGCCAGTGCCCGTGAGCCCCAGTGGGGTGACCGTGGCCGTGGCCGTGGCCCGGCTGCTCCCCCCTCCCTGCCCATGCCAGGGCCACTCGCTGTCCTGGCACAGCTGGCGCCTCGGTGCCGGAGCGGCACCTTATTTATGGCTCTGCTTCCCCGAGTTAAACTCCACAAAGTGTGACAATCAAAATTAAAGATTTCTCCAGGAGGCAGCCTGGGGGGAAATCACTGCTGAGGCCGACAGAGATTTCCCAACGGTGACTTTTAAATTAAAGGGGAAAAAAATTTCTTTAATTTGGCAGTGTGCTTGGGATGCAGCTCACTGGGCACGTTATTATCCAGCTCAGCGAACGCTCCCAGAATTCACTCGCGCTCCAAATTGCCAGTCTCTCCACGAGGCAGCGCGCCCCCGCCTGTGCCAGTGTCCACCGGTGCCAGGGGCTGGCAGCACAGCCCTGCGGGCAGGGAGCGGGCCAGGGCCAGGCTGTGCCCACCACCCTGGAGCCGAGCCCTGGCGGGTGCCCCCTCCGCACGCCTGTCCCAGCTCCTGGCCAATGGAAAACGGCCGGACTCTGCTCCTGCAGAGGACAAGCCCAGCCCAGCCGGCACAGCCGTGCTCAGGGACCCCCACACTGGCATGGCCCATCCCCAGCCTCGCTCCCAGCCCCTCCTGCCATTTAGTGCGGCACATCCCGATGGATGAGGGCTGGGCACATCGGCATCGCCGGGCACATGTGTATCTGCCCACCCGCGGCTCACCCGCTGACACCCACCACTGTTGGCCCCAAACAAGGAGCCGGGGGACTGGGGGGAAACCCGATGTTCAGACTTTCTTTCCAAGCAGAGCACAAGCTCTTCCATGCTGCCACAAGCAAGACCCTGCCTGCAGCCCCGGCCCAGGTGCCAACTCTGCCGGGGCCTCCTGCACTGGGCGGTGGGGATGGCGGCTGCTCCGGCATCCCCATGACACCGCCATGCACAATGCACCCAACCACCGCGGTGGCCGGTACGATCCCTTCTCGAACACGGGACTGACTCTGGTGCTTGCCCCAGAGCCCTTGGAGCCTCCGCAGACCCACCATGTTGGCACATCCACGGGGCCGCGGGTGTGCAGCTTTGCCGGCTGGATCACGCGCCGGACCCAAAGCACCAGCAGAGACCATCACCGCCGAAGCCTCCTCCTTGAGATCGGAAACACTCGCACACCCGGGACACGCGCCTCGCGCTGCTCTGCCACACTGCACCATAGCACGGTGAGCACCGTGGCACAGCAAAGCACCGTGGCACAGTGAGCACCTTGGCACAGTGTGGCACCGCAACTCCACACCACCTCTGTGCTGCTCCAGGATGCTGCAGGGACGTGACACTGTCCTTGTGTCCCCACGAGGATGCTCCGAGGCCTTTCCAGTGCCCCACGGCTGGGGACACAGCTCCTGCCGCCCACCTTGTGCCCCAGGCACATGCCAGCGGCTCCTGCCAGGCTCAGGCGTGGGGCACGGCAACCACGTTTTCCTGCCTGAGCAGGAGAAGTTGCTGCTCGTCCCTGGTGTAGGAGCTGCCCAAGGCAACGGGGGCTGGTGGCACTGGGACCATGCCCAGCTGGGGCACGGAGCTGCAGGGGGCACAGGCAGCCCAGGACCTGCCTGCCCTGGCACAGCTCTTCACCTTCCTCTCCTCCCACCCCTTCAAGATGAAGCAATGAAATTATTTTTCTACTTGAGTAGTTTTCAATTTAGATTAAGAAAAATCTGTGCTCCGTTAGCGACGTCGCAGTAAATCACGAGCGAGCGGCACGCCGCAGCTGACAGCCCGATCGCTTATCGGCCGCAAACCTTTTCTCAGGCTGACGGGCTCCAAGTGTGACATTGAGCGAGGGCAGCGGCAGCCCGGCGGGGACACCGCGCGGGGAGGTGGACCCCCGCCTGGCACCGCGGCTCGGCCGTGGCTGCGGGCAGTGCCCAAAGCGGGCAGGCGGTCCCAGGCAGGATCAGGCCCTGGGCATCACAAGCTGGGGCAGACCTGGAGACGCAGAGGGCAGCACCGGCCCCTGCCCACTGCAGCAATGGCTCCACCAGCCTGCGGCACCACTCCTGGGGCCACCTGTGGGAGTCGTGGCGAGGGGACACACTGGCTCGCTGCTGTCCCACGCGGTCCCTGCTGGCCCCAGCATGCCTTGGTGGCATGCCGGGGCTACGCCGAGTGCCCGTCGTCAGGCCGCTTGGTGCTCCAGCATCTCACCGAGCCCTCGCTCTTGCCTGTCCATCACCACTGGCAATGCGGTGGCACCCACCATTGTTGTGACAGTGCCCATCGCCGGCTGCCCCGTGGCCGTGCCGGGAGCAGATCCCCATCCTCGTGCCCGTCTCCGTGCTGCCGCCATCCTCACGCCAGCGCCATCAAAAGGAGCATTTGACAGAAAACAAACCGTTTTTTTCCCTCCAGTTCTTCCAGCTCGTTTATCGCTGCGCGGGGCAGGCAGAGCTGTCAGTGCCTGAACCTCACTCATCCGTTTAACCTTGGGGGAAGAAACACATTTGTGCCGGATAACGTGCATCAGATGGTGGCACCGGGAGCGCCTGTAGCTGCTGCGCCTGATGGATGGGCTACACGGGCCTCGCCTGACCTGTGCTTGTATGTTATCTGCATTGCTGCGGGAGGCTTTTCATCACGCCGACAGCTCCAGCATCACCTGCCTGGCAGGAGCTCCTTGCCAGGATGGCTGGCAGCGGCAGCGGCCAGGAGGGGCCTGGCCACGTGGCTGTGGCTGGCACCGTGGCACCGCGGCAGGCAGCGAGTCACCGTGCCAGTGGAGGGGAGAAGCTGCCGTGCCCAGGGGAGGGTTGGCAGGCTGTGCACGCACCATGTGCCTTGCTGCAGTGGGGCTGGAGGGATGGGGACAGCCCCAGCGGGAGCAGAGCTGGCATCTGCCATGCCCAAAGGGATGGAGGATGCTCTCACTGCCAGCAGTGCCACCAGCCCGGGCAGAAGGGAGAGGCCAAGCTGGTGTATTTGTCCTTTGGGTGACGTTTTGCCAACAACAGGTCCTCCGACAGTGACAGAGAGGGTACAGAGCTGGGCAGCCCAGCGCCCCGGTGACGGATGAGCCCTGCCAAGTGCCGACACAAAAGCCATTTGGTGTGGGAAATGATAGATGCTAACACTAATTTTAAGCACAGGCAGCTGAATTCCTCCAGACAGTCGCGGCACTCAGGATTTAGGGCACAGCTGCTGGGTTCAGATAAGGTGTGAAATCAGCCCGGCGTGCAGGGTGTTGCTTAATAACGAACGTCTCGTGATGGATGGGGGTAGCTCAGCGACACAACCCACATTTGGAGCCTTTCAAATCTCCTGCCATCAATCCTGGTCCCTGGCGGGCAGCGGGAGGGGGAGTTGGGAGCTGGCAACGGGCGCACGCCTGGCGGGCTGGGCACCGCGGCTCAGGCTGTGCGACTCCCCCCCAGCACCATCGGCACCTTTGCAGGCTGGCAGCAGTGCCAGAGGGGCTCTGGGGCTGGATCCTGCCCAGCCTAGGGTGGCCCCGGCTGGTCCCTCCTGTGCCACTGGCAGCGTAACCCCACGCACCTCCTCTCCTCCCTCCATGCCCACGGAGCATCGATGGCTGCTCCCACGTGCTGGCGGAGACCTGGGCTGCCCATGTGAGGAAGGGGATGGAGAAACATTGTGCAACCCCCGGGGACGTCCCTGCTCACCCAGCACCATGCCACGGCGAGCGGGCTCTGACCCACGTGGGCAGCACAGGGACATGGCACCAGCCCTAAATATTTATGGTAAAGGCGATGCTGGAAATGGCAAGTGCTGCGCTTGTCTGTAGCGTTTAATCTTGCATCTGACCTTATAAAACAATCTATTTGTGTTGAGATTTTAAATTCACTTCTTAAATCACCCACTACAGGCTTCACACCGTATTAATTTCTCCTCAAGCAAATGAGTTTGGTATTTGCTCTTTTCCTGTACCACCGACGCCAGAGCACGGGGAGGATGGGCGCCGTGCCCACCCCCGCTCAGACCTGCAGCCTGCGCCCTGGCCAGGTGCTCACTCACCCCGTGCATGCCCATGTGCGCACACTCAGCCTCGCACACGCTCACCCGCGTGCACGCTCACCACCCACCATGCACACTTGCCACCCACTGTGCATGGCACACACAAGCACCTTTGAAGGGATCCCATCTCCTCCAGCCCAGGAGGAGAAGGAGGATGACTCAGAGTGGGGATGAAGCCGGAGCTCGGCCCAGGCTCCGCTGGCGCGGCAGGAACAGGCCATGGGAGCCGAGGGCCAATGCAGCGCAGTGGGTCCGAGCACGGGCAGAGAGAGCACTTGGGCACGGCGGGAGATCGCGGCAGACACCAGCACCGCTCCTGGCGCAGGATGGATCGCGGCTTCCCCCGCCCCGAAACCACCCTCCTTCCCCCAGCCTGAATCTTGAAATTACCAAGGCGGGAGCACCATCAGCCCTTATGTGGGCACGGCACGGCACGGCTCGGCATGGTATGGCTCGGCATGGCTCGGCTTGGCATGGCTCAGCACGGCACAGCTCAGCATGGTACAGCACGGCTCGGCTCGGCACGGCATGGCACAGCTCGGCACGGTTTGGCTTGGCTCGGCTCGGCACAGCTCGGCTCAGCCTGGCCCAGCCCGGCCCCGGGCTGCCACGGGTCCCATTTCCTGGCAGCAGGGACCGGCCGTGGGGCAGGCGGGGAGAGCCCGTGATCCGCGGGAGCTGAGTGCCAACGCACCGCTGGTTTGCTGCCGAGAAAATGCTTAATTTAGGCAATGTATTTAAAGGAACTAATTATAATTGCATTAATATTTATGGGCCTTATGGAGAAGCTGATAGTCGCTATTTGAGGGTATTAACTGTTATCTTATCCCGGGCAGGACCGCGGTGTTCGGAGGCGACTGTAATTGTGGTGGAAGCCATTGGGATCTCGCCCGCAGCCGGTGACCGCAGCGCCCGGCGCTGTGCACCCAAACCACATTTGCAGCTGTAACAAACATCTGCTGGAATTAATGCCCTGCGCACGTGGTGCCCCCCACGAGCGGCCCAGCATCCCTCCGACCGTGCTGCGGGCGATGGGGGCCGGGGAAGCCGGACACCCCCATCCTCCTTCAGCCCCCCGCAGCAGCGGCGCAGTCCCCGCGCCGGTGTGATGCTGCCGATCCCGCTGCTGCCGGTGCCCCCAGAGAAAGGGGCCGGAGGGCCCGGGGACGGGCAGCGCAGCAGCCCCCGGCTCATCCGTAACCAGCTCCCTGCCCGCGCCCGACCTCTCGCCATAGCAAAGTTCGCATCAATTTTCCTTCCCCTCATTTGTCTGTAAACCGCGAAGAAAAATCGCCACCGTCTGCCCGCATCGGGCCGCCGCGGTGATGTATGGCCCTAATAAAACCCCCATTTCCGAAGGCCGCCTTCCTGGTGCCGCCGGCTGGGCTGTGCCGCGGGGTGCAGGACTGGGGCTGCTGCCAGCCCCGGCCCAGCCGCGGTCCCCCCTGCGCCTCCCGCGCGGTGCCGCAGCTGGCGGCCGGTGGGTCACGGATGGGGCTGTCAGAGCTGGTACGGAGCAGCCGGTGCCGTTAACCTCCGAGAGCCGGATCGTGCGGGGCAGCCCAAAGGGGGGCTGCAGCTGGCAGCGACTGGGCCAGGCACCCTCCTCGCCCCAAGCCGTGGGACAGTGCCCCCCAGAGCTGTCCCCAGGGGCACCGAGGCATTGCCAGAGCAGATGGGCATCACCAGTTCAGCACCAGCTCCCCAGAGCGATGCCCAGAGCGAGGGCTGTCCGGTGGCCGCTCTGTGATCCATCACCCCTGTGCCCAGTGGCTGCCGCCCCTGAGGCAGAGGAGGGATGTGGTGCTGAGCTCGGACCCATGCACCCCTCACTCCACCCACCTCTGAGCCCATCCTGAGGGTCCCTGCGGTGGCAGGCGGAGGCTGGGGGGGTCACTGCTGCGGGATGGCAACGGAGGGCACTCGCTTCCCATGCCACTCCCGTCCCAGCAGCGAGACCTGCGTCCCCTCCAGCCATGCCCTCCTTGGGCATCCCTCAAGGACCAGGGAAGGGGCCGTGTCCAGGAGGGATGTTTCACATCAGAGCTGGCGCTGCCAAGCTCTGCGCAGCCATGTGAGGTGTCGAGGCCCCAGCACCGACTGCCTGCTGGGGGGGTCCAGGCTGAGAGCTGGGAGCACGGGGCCGGCTGGGGCTACCGGCCACCACAAGCAAGCCCGTGCCCCATGTAGTGGGAAAGGGGTCCCCGGGCTCAGCCAGGGTCTGGGCTTGCAGCTCTAGCACAGGTGGACATGGCCGGGAAGGCACTGGGCAGCACGTGGAGCCACTGGCACCTCGGAGGTGCCGGGTAGGAGAGACAGTGGAGACTGGGCTGCTGCAAGCCAGGGGTCCTGGCGGCTTTATTGCTGGGGCAGAGCGTGGCAGCCAGAACTGCTGCAGATCCCGGACCCCAGGGTGCTGGGCCCACGGAAGGGCATAGACCCCACTGCCGCCTCCTCCTCGGGGTCACTCCTGGGCTCTCACGGTAGCCCTCTCCGGGGACAGGCAGCCACGGCCGCAGCCTGTGAAGCAGCACTTCTGGTGGTGGGGACAGTCATCGTCGTTGCTGCAGGAGCTGCTGCACGGGGCGAAGGTCTGTAGCACCTTTCTCTTGGGGCAGACGCCCGGTTTGGCTGTGGGTGAGAGGAGACCAGCTCACATGTGGGGTCTGCCCTGGCTGCAGCCCCCTCCCACCGAGGCCCCGGCTGCCCTTACCTGGCACAGGCTGCGTGCAGTGAACATGGCAGCCGGTGCTGCAGCACTTCTTGCTGCCTGGGCATTCGCTGTCGCTGTTGCACTTCACCAGGCAGATGGTCACCAGGCCAGGGTCCGGCCGCGGGCAGAAGCCCCTCTTGGCTGGGGGTGCCCAGCAGGGTCAGAGCCCCACCAGCCCCTGCCCACTCCCACCGCCCAGCCCACCCGCAGGGCGCCCACCCCCGGGTCCTGTGGGCAGGGATCAACGGGCACCCCTGTCCCCTTACACCAGAGGGACTGGGAGCGGGGGGATCGGGTGCAGGGCCCCCCCGCACCGGTCCCTGTGGGTGATGGACCCCGCAGGCAGTGGCTGTGCTCGGGGAGCCCAGACTGGGCGCATCCCGTCCAGGGTGCAGGGGCTGGCGAGGCTGCAGGACCCGCTCCCCGAGGTGGCTGCAGTCACCATCACACCCCCCCCTTGAAGGCCATTCGTGCAGGGCAGCTGGGGGACAGGGACCCCCTCACCTCCCGCGGGGAGCCGGCACTCCCGTCCGCAGCCGGTGCTGCAGCAGCGCTCGCTGCCCGGGCAGTTCTCGTCCGTGGAGCAGAAGTTGTCGCAGGGCGTCAGGGGGGTCCTGCTGGGCGGGGGGCACTCGCCGCGCTTCCCTGGGAGGGCAGGCAGGGGGTTACGGTGGGCGCGCAGGGAGCCCCAGCCTTGCCCCCCCCCTTGGCGGGGGCGGCACGGCCGGGCCCCGCTCTGCCCGGCCCACGGGGCACGTCCCGGTGCCCCCGCGGGGCCGCCCAGCGCCTCGGAAGGTGCCGGCGGGTCAGGCGGGCCGGGTGGGGAGGGGGTCAGCCACCTCCCCGGGCCCCCGCGCTGCTCCCAGGGGGTCCGGCCCCGCTGCGGGCTCTGCAGCAGCGAGGACCGCGGGGGCGGGCAGGGCGTCCCGGCGGGATGTCCCAGCTCGGAGCCCGTGGCCCCCCCAGCGCACCCCCACCGTGGCGGTGGCGGGGAGCGGGGCCGAGCTCAGAGCGCATCCCCGGGCCGGGGCTCACCTGGCAGGTGGCTCCCCAAGGCGGGCCGGGGGGCCCCGGGGGGGCCCGGGGGGGGCCAGCAGCAGCAGCAGCAGCAGGAGCAGCCCCGGCTTCATGGCGCTGCCCCCGCGCCGCCCGCGGCCGCTTAAGTACATCCCGGGGGCGCCGGGCCCGGCCCGGGCTGGCGCAGCGCCCCGCGCCCGTCCCCGCCTCCGGGCACCGGGATGGCGCGCCCGGAGCCCGGCCCCGCTCCCGGGCCCGGCCCGCTCCGACGGAGCAACAGCCTCCTCTGCCGGCCGCCGCCCGGGATGCTGCGCCGGGATCGGGCCCGCAGCCCACGATGCCCACGGAGCCGCGAGGCACCGCAGGCGGGGGCACAGCCCCAGCCCTGGCACCAGCGCGGCACAGCAGGGAGGAGGCAGCAGGCAGGGAGGGGGCTGCACAGGCCAGGGGGACCGTGCCCAGAGCTGGAGGACAGTGGCACGAGGACATGCCAGGCTTCACACTGTCAAGTGCCAGCAGGACGCCAACACGCCGTCATTCACAGCACGCAGCTACGTGCTGTCGCATGCCATGGGGAGGAAGGGCGCGAGGGCGAAGCCCCGCAGAGCGCAGAGCCGCCAGTGCCAGCCAAAGGAATGGGTGCTGCTCGGGAGAGGCTGGTGACTCCGCACCGCCGTGGCACGTGCTGTGTCGGGACAGGTGTCACTCGGAGGGGACCGGGGACGGGACGGCTTTCGCAGCCTGTGGTTTTCTTGCCAAAGGTGCCCCGTGTTTCACACCCCGAGGCTCTGCAGCAACAAGTGCATTTGGCCTCTTGGAGCAGGGGTGACGCAAACAGGAACTTCCAAGCGGGGAAATACGATCGTTGAGCTGTAAAACCCCATATGAGACCGCAGAGGTCACGTTGGCCTCAGCACAAAGACGCCTGCTGCCAGCCGGGCTGGCCTTGCGACAAACCCCCCAGGCAGGGAGCGTGTCCCCCACACACCGGGACCCCGGCCGAGACCTTTCTCCCCGTCTCCAGCTCCGGCAGAGGACAAGCCCCTTCCACCAGCCCCTCGAAAACCCAGGTCCTGCCCCTCTCTGCCCACGGGCTGGCCCCTGTGCCTTGCTGCAGCTCTGCCAGTCCCCCCTGTGCACAGTAAGCCAGGCTGCCTCTGCCCGACCTGCCTGTGCCATTTGGCAGGGCATGGTGAGCGGTGCCAGCATGGCCACAGTTCAGCAGCAAGAGGTGCCACGGTGCAGACCCCTGGCAGGGCCACATGCAGCCCTGTCGTGCCCTCGCGCTGCGTGGGACGGGAAGCAGGAAGCAAAACTCCTGCTCGGCGGAGCCGCAGGGTGTGGCAGCGGCAGCGCGGTGGGGTCCCCGTGGGCACGGAGCTCACCTCGCACTCAGCACGGTCACCCGTCGCACACTTGGCTGTGCCAGGCTCTCTGCGACCTCCCCGTGCCGTTAACCCTGGCTTCCCCACCCCACCCAGGGCCATCTTCCGCCTGTCCCGGTGCACCACAGGGTGAAAGGCAGCCCCGGTGCTGACCCCGCCGAAGCACCCGGCCACCCCGTCTGACGGGACACACCTGCCGCCGGCCGACGTGAAGGCATCAGCCACCTGCCTGTCCCCGCAGAGGAATGGTGCTCGGTGCAGGGTGCGGGGCAGCGGGTGCACCCAGCCTGGCATGTCGTGCAGACTCCCCACGCTCCACTCCCCTTGAGCCACGCTCACCCGTGGGGACCTGGCTGGCTGTCACCTGCGGCTCCGCGAGCAGATGCAGCGGGACGTGGGACTGTGCTGGGCACAGGGCAGGGAGGCACTGGGTCTCTAGGGCTGGCATGGCTGGGACAGACCCTATGCTCTCCAGGGGAGCATCCTCCTTGGTTTTCCCCTGGGTTCCTGTCCCATAAACTTGTCTAATTTCTTGTCACACCTGGGCAGCGCTCAACATCTGCAGAATTGAGACCCACGGCTCGGTGAGGAGACCACCCACCCTCTGCCCCTCGCCTGCGGGTCTCCCCTGGCACCCCCAGCTCATGAAGAAAGTCCCGTCCACACCCTCTGGACTGCTCTGGATGTACCAGCCTTCCTCCTGTCCCCTCTTTCCCAAGCCAAGAGCTCCAGTCCCTTCCTCTGGGCTCCCCATGGCCACCGGGGTGGCCCCAGTCTGTGGCTGCGTCTATGTTTTTCCCAGAGAGGGTGTTGGGTGCTGACGTCCCCGCCCTGGCCGCAGCCTGGCTGCTGGGGCTGCGACGGGGCCGTGGTAAATGATTTCTCAGGCAATAACACGTCGTGGGGCTGTCACTGCCTCGGGCACAACTGTGAAACACAGTGAGAGTTTCGGCACCCGAAGGTTATGTGTGCAGCGGCCCCTCCCCGGCGCTGCGCGGATATAAAGCCCCGCCGATCCGCACTGGCCATCCGGCACCGACGGAGAGCACCATGAAGACCACCGGTATTTTGCTCGTGGGCATCCTCGTCCTGTGTGTCCAGCTGCAGCCGGCCACCGCGGCTGCCAAGAGCGCAGGTGAGTGCTCAGCGAGGGCACGGGGTGGCCACGTCCTGCCAGCTCTCGGGGTGCTGCAGGGCTGGCTTGGGCCTGGGGTCTCACCTGGGACGAGCAGGTAAGACCGATCACACCGGCACAGAGCCGGGCGCTTCCATGGCTCTGGGGCACTGCATGCGCTGCCACGGAGCCACGAGGCTCAGAGAGGGGCTGCCAAGGTCTGTGCCGTGCAGGCAGCACAGGCTGGCAGCGAGGCTCAGCGGCAGCAGCAGGGCACAGCAGGGCGATGGGAGCCCTCCTGCCCACAGGGGGCACCGGCCTTGGGTACACAAGTGTACCCCAAAGGGGTCAGATAATTCCCCGAGCATCCGCCCACGCACACAGCACCAGCACCCGGAGCTGCCGACTGCGGGGGCCTGACATCTCCCAGAGGAAGGGGTGCCCCTCTCTGTTGCTGTTCCCTGCTTCCCCCGCTCATGCTGGCAGTGGGAGGCCAGCTACCCACCCCAGGGGCACCTTGCCTGGCCCAGTCATGCTCCCCTCTTAATCATTGACCACCCTCCCTCAGCGGGCAGGGAGACGTGACTCCAGCACCTTCCCTGCTGCCATGAAGGAGCCACGGTCACCCGCAGGGCTCGGGCGCAGCCAGCGTGACTGGGCTCAGCGGCGGCGGGCACTGCCACCCAGGCATGCTGCAGGGAAGAGCCTTTGGGGTCAGGCTCGGGGCTGTTGATCACACGTACTCAGCCCGGATCCTCCCCTGGCATGTGCCTTGGCACGGGGGCGGCTGCCCGTGGCTGCGCTGGCAGAGCACCGCACTCCCCACGGCCATTCTCAGCCTCTGTTGAGGAAGTGCCTGGCAGAGCCGGGGTGGGGATGGCAGCATCCAGAATGCTGCGCACTGGGGACAAAGCATTTCTGTCTCCTGGAAAGAGATGCCAACTGCGTGGGCTGGAGCCACTGGCCCTGCCACCGGCACGTTGAATCCCTCTCCAGCTGCTCCGTCTGGCTGGGGGCAGCTCCAGCTGGATTGGCCGCTCGGCAACCAGCCAGGCACACCAGGGCCAAGGCACGACCTAGAGCAAACCCACCGTCACCCACACTGCTGCCCGCAGCTCTCGCCTTCCTCTGTGGTTTCCACGTCTCCTGCTAGAAACACCAGCCCAGCCTCGTTCCCCGAAGCACTGTCCCCAGTGGGGCCCAACTGCGCGGGCAGAGCAGGAGCATCCACGCCAGCGTGAGCACAGCCAGGTCCTGGCAGCCTCCCTGGCAGCCCCACGCCTGTCCCCCGTCCCCTCGCATCGGCTCCCGCTGCCAACGGTGGTGAAGCGCAGAGCGGTGGCCGGGCAGGTGGCTGGGCCGTCGGTGCCAGCTCCTGTTCCTGCATAAACACCCGTGCTGGGAGGGGGCCGCAGGCGGAGGCAAACGGTTACTGATTTACTGCTGCTCTGCTCCGTGCGGCGTTGTTGCCTGTGGGGTTAAATCACCTGGAGATGGACCCCGGCAGAGCAGACATTGGCTCGTGACTCGGGGCCTGGACTGTGTCCCCAGCCCCTTGCACCCCTGGCCCGTGCAGGTCTGCAGGATGCTCCAGCCTGGAGCTGGGGCCTCTGCCAGCGACGAGGGCACAACACCGGAGACAGGGCAGGTCTCACCCTCCTCCTCACGTGAGAGAGGCTCAGTCTGCTGCCGTGCCCAGGATCGGGCCCAGGGAGCTAGGATGCTCTGGGATCGCCTCCCAGCAGAGGGGTCTGGCCCGTGCCCCCCTGCCAGGCAGCGCCAGCACCGTGCACAGGGACCTGCGTCGCGATGGCAGCCAAGTGACCCAAGGCGCTGAGCTGAAACCGGGAGCTGTGAGCAAAGGGCCTGGGGTCCTCAGCACCCCCCGCGCAGTGCTGGGCTGCTCCCCTTCCGTCAGCAGCCCCAGAGGAACTCAAGCCACCGCTGACAGCACCTGCGGAGGTGACAGGAACGGGCAGAGCGGCAAACACCAACGAGGGCAGGGCAGCCACACCGCTTGGCTAGCCGGGCCTATTCAAACAAACCCCGACCCGACGCTGCCAGGTGCCACGAAGCATCCTGGTCTGCTGGAGGGTGGCACATGTGCCATGGGAGGGGTACCCTGGACAGCTGCCAGGCCCAGGGGGTCTGGGGTCGTACCACAGCCCCCGGCTCTGCCATGCCCCAGAGCACCCGGCATGCAGCCAGAGCGTGCCAGTGGCTCGCTCCCTGCCAGCCACTCGCCCAACCGGCGCTGCCGGACGGACCGGGCCGTGTCCCTGGCGCTGTCGGAGGCTGCGAGGATGGTGGGGGCCTCGGTACGAGGCTTCGGCCGGGCGGAAGGAGCTCTCGAGCCTGCAGCAGAGGTGCCCACCCGGAGGCACGGGCAGCCTGGGGGGCCCGCGGTCCAGGAGCGAGAGCTGGAGCAGAAGGAGCGGCTGGAGCAGGGCCGGGCGGGCGGCAGCCCCGAGCTGCTCCCGGGCTCGGGGGCTCCGGGGAGCCGGGGGGCTCCGCTCGGGCTCGGACCGCGGCCGGGGCAGCGGCGGGCTGAGCCCGAGGGGACGGACCGCGCTCCGCGCCCGGCCCCGCGCCCGCCGCGCCGGCTGCATCCCCGCACCCCGGCCGGTTCGGCGGCGGCTCTTCCTGCCGGGCCGGTTCTCGGCCGCTCTCCCCGAGGCTCCCCGCTGCTGGCGGGCGGCCAAGCGCCGCGGATACCTGACCCGGGTTGTGCAAGCGCGGAGGGGGAGCGCGGCGCGGCCCGGCCCCCGGGAGCCACCCGGAAGGCCGAGCGCTCCCGCCCGCCGGCCCCACCTGAGCGGCGCTTAAAGGCGGCCCGGGCGGCCCCGCAGGCGCAGCGCCGGCTCCGCACCATGGCCACGGCCCGCAGCGTGCTCGTCCTGGCGGGGCTCCTGGTTCTCTGGGCAGAGCTGCCGCCGGCACCCGCCCAGAATGTCACCAGTGAGTATGAGCGCTCGGCCCGGCCCGGCCCGGCCCGGCTCGGCACGCCCCGGGCCGGCAGCCAGCACCGCTCCCGCCCCGGGCTGCGGGGAGCGAGAGGCGGCCGGTGCCCGGCGCGGTCGGGCTCAGCAGCATCCCTGGCCGCAGCCCCGGGGCTGGCGGCAGCATCTCCCGTCGGGGGCCCGCAGCCCTCGCCCCGCGGCGGGGCCGGCAGCCCCGGCAGCCCCGGCGCCCGCCCACGCCCCCACCTTTGCCTTGCAGCAAAAGCCGGCGTGTGCCCGGAGCCCGCGGCGGAGGCGGCGAACTGCACGGCGGGGTGCCAGTCCGATGGCGACTGCGAGAGCACCCTCAAGTGCTGCCCGGCGGCCTGCGGCAGGGCCTGCCAGAAGCCCGACGGTAACGCTCCCTCCCGCTCCCGGCCCCGCTGCCCGGAGCTGGCCCCGCTGCCGCAGCCGACGGCCCGCCCCAGCCAGTGGCACCGGTGCCCCGGGGTTCAGTAGCAGCCACGGACCTGGGCACCCGTCGCGCATTCGGCTGCAGCGGGTTGTAGGGGGCTGCGTGGGGAGCTCGGCGGGGTCAGGGTGTGTTCCCACGGGGCATCCTCCCGGCACAGTGCACCCTCTGCCCGGGCTCGCCAGGGCCGCGCTCATCCCTTCCTCTTCCCAGCAACACGGGGGCTGATCAGACGCCTTCGAACGATGCTGGGGCCGGTGCAGAGGGCAGAGGTCTGCGCCGCTCTCTCTCACTGCCCACTCAGCCTCGTGGGCGGCCACCAGCCCAGGACGTGGTCACCGTTCAGCCTCCCAACTCTGCACCTGGGAAGAGTCTCTCAACGGCGTCGTGCCCGGCCCTGTGCCAGACATGGCCCCATGGCCACCTTGCTGATTACACTCACCGCGCCAGTCCTGCCAGAGAGCAGGATTTGAGATATCCAACTGCAAACACATGGATGTGAACTGGAGGCTCTGGTACCTCCACCGCTGCCTGCAAGGACAGAGCTGCGCCGGCTGTGCCGCAGCGGGAGACAGTGTGGCGCAGAGCCGGGAGACCAGAACTGGTGGCAGGCAGCGGGACGGTGGGGCAGGGGCCCTGCACAGCTATGACGGGCTGGCTGGGGGGCACGTGCCCTTGGCCCATGTGCCACGAGTGCACAGCCCAAGCTGAGCGCAGGGGCTGTGGCAGAAATTGGTGCCAAGGCCACTGTTGGGGCTGTGTGCTGTGGCTGCATGTCCTGTGCCAGCCCCGCACCCCAGAGTGGGAGACTAAGCACAAGGACCTGTCGGGTCAGGCTGGTGCGAGCGCCAATGGGCAGAACATTGGTGAGGGGGAGCCACCAGCCGGCACAGGGGTCCCTCCTCCGTGGCATCCAGGGGGCAGGGCCATGTCCGCAGCTCCAGGAGCTGCAGAGTCAGCCCTGCCCCTCGTGCCGGGCCGGCGGGTCTCAGGCTGTTTCCCTTCCTCTTTGCAGAGAAGCCTGGCACCTGCCCGCCCGTCAGCCCGGGGATCCCCGTCCTGGGCGTCTGCATGAACCAGTGCAAGACGGACTCCAACTGCTCTGGGAGCCAGAAGTGCTGCAGGAATGGCTGCGGCAAGGTCTCCTGCGTGACGCCCATCCACTGAGGTCAGTCGTGCGCCTGCCAACCCCGGGGATCCCGCGGCACCCGCGGTGCGGCACCCACGGTGCGGCACCCTCACGCCTGTCCCACTCACAGCCCTCTTCTCCCTTTGCAGGTGCAGCCACCTCCTGCCAGCCCGGCCGCAGGGAAGCTGCTGCTCGGCGCGAGTCCGGCATGCCCAGGCCCCGGCCCCGCACTGTCCCCCCCAGCCCAGCCGCACTCCCAGCTCGGAGCCTTCAGCCTCAGCTTCCTCTCCGGGGTCCCCTGCTCGGGGCGCGCTGCAGCCCCCCGCACCCTCACTAATAAAGCAGCCTCTCCCTGCCGCGCTCGTGGCCGCCTCTCCGTCCCGCCGCCCCGCCAGCCCGGCAGCCGCTCTGCCTGCTGCCAGCCGCACCCTGCCCGCCGCGGCTGCTGCGGGGTGCTGGTGCCCGGGCCACCTGGAAGGGCTGTGCACAACAAGCAGCAGTGCCGACTGGCTGCACCATCTCCAAGGGTCCCCAGCCTGTGCCCCACGGCTGCCCCACGGCCTGGGCTGCCCTGGCACGACAGCTCCTCCACCTCTGCCCAGATGTGCTCAGAGCGGGGCCATCGCGGTGCAGCCATGTCCGTGTCCCATCAGAGCCGAGCTGCTCTCTGCTCTGCAGGGACGGGGGACGGGGAGGCTGCTGGCATGTGCCATTGCACGAGTATCTCCCAGACCCCCTCCTGCCCCTCATGCTCCCAGCCTGGCAGCAGTACATCACCCATGGCAGGAGCCTCAAGGAGCTGTGGGCAGTGAAGCGCACACATCCCTGCCCCATCCCTGCCCTTTCCCTCCCCTGCCCTCTCAGAGCTGGGCCCCATTCCTGCTCCTATCCCGCTGTCCCTGGCACCTCCTGCTCCCCACAGGGCTCCTGGTGCCCCAGCTCTCCTGTGCCTGCCCCACTCCCAGCCTCCAGGACCAGAGCCAGCAGTCCCACCTGCCCTCGAGGTGCCAACACCCCCAGAGCCCCCACCTTTGGCAGGGGACAGAGCACAGCTGTCCACAGGGGCAGAGTGAGCCCGCACCTGGCCGGGCACAGCCCAGTTGCCCAGTGCCACTTCCTGCTCTCCCTGCAGTGTGGGTGCAGGCTGATGTACCCCGGCTCAGCGCCATGGCTCTGGGCAGCAGCTGTCCCTGCTCCATGTGTGCCAGAAGGTGACTGGTGACGCTCCCCAGGCAGGACCAGGCGGATGCTGAGGACCAAGGACAGGACACTGCTCCCTGTGTCCCATCCCTGCTCGCCATTGGGAGCGCAGGCACTGGGACTCTGGGAGGGCTGCCCGTCCCCCAGTCCCGGCTGCTCGCGGGTCACTGGTGACCTGGAAAGGGTGCACTGGGGAGGATGCGTCAGCCGTGGGCCCTGAGCCCAGTGCTGCCCCGGGAGTCTCCCCCGAGCTGGATTGTTCATGCCCAGCACTCCCACGGTCCCGCTACGGTGCTGCCGTGGGAAGGAGCAGCCTGGCTTCACCAGCCCCGGCCCCTGCAGGGTTTAAATGCCGGCCGGTGGCACGGCTCCCCAACAGCAGCACGATGCCAGGCGAGCACACCCCGCTCCTGGTGCTCCTGGTGCTCTTTGTGGAGCTGCCGCCCACCCCAGCCCAGCAGCACCGTGCTGGGGACCAGGGCACTGCCCCCGTGGTCGCCCTGGCACCGCACCGAGCCCGGTGGGGACGCTGGCCCCCTGTCGCCTTGCCTGTCCCTGGCAAAGTGGGCGAGTGCCCAGCGTGGGGCAGCGGGCTCCCGCGTCCCACCAGGCTGTTCTGCCTCTCCGACCATGGCTGCCCCGGCGCCGAGAAGTGCTGCCAGCGCGGGCAGGTCAGGATCTGCGTCCTCCCCACTGCAGGTACCGCAGGCGGCCCCGGAGAGATGCCAGCATGGGGACCGGGTGACGGATGGGATGTGTGAGGGAGCCGGTGCCCTTGTTGGGTGCCCTGGTGTGAGCCTCACTCCCCGGGCACGCAGCTGTACCGAGCATCCCCCTCTGCAGTGCGCCCAGGCTACTGCCCTCGCACCGTCAGCGCCAGCGGGACGAGCTGCGGGATGAGCTGCCACAACGACACTGCGTGCAGCCCCGGGGAGAAGTGCTGCACCTGCAGCTGCTGCACCTGCTGTGTGCCCGCCGAGCCAGGTAAGGCCACCTGGGTGTTCCCATGCCAGGCTGGTGGTGCCATGGGGCAGCCCCATGAGTCCACAGCCCCCCTGGCTCTGTGGGCAGACGTGGGTGCCCGGGGGCCAGGCCAGCTCCACGCCAAGCCTCCGCTCCCCTCCAGCCAAACCTGGTCTCTGCCCGCGGAAGCGTGCCCAGCGGAGTGCCGCTGCCTGCCCCAACCGCTGCGCCGATGACCGCGACTGCCCTGGGGACCGCAAGTGCTGCTTCTCGGGCTGTGGGCTGGCCTGCACCCTCCTGGATACTGGTACGGCCCCGCCACCCCACCTCCTGGTGCTGGTGCCTGCGGGCTCCGCTGCCCCCAGCACTGGGGCTCACCAGACCCACATCCCCCCACCCAAGCATGTGCACCCCTGGCACTGCCCCGGGCTGCCCCAGGCTGCCCCACAGCCACCCTGTGTCCACCCCGCAGCTAAGCTGGTGGTGGCACAGCTCCTCCTCCCCTGCGAAGCCCGGCGTGTGCCCAGCTGTACTGCCGGACAAACCCTGGCAGCTGTGCCCGGCCAAGTGTGCCGACAGTGGCAGCCATCCAGGCCCCAGGGAGCGTGTGCCGCTGGCTGCCACTCCCGGTGCCGCACGCCCACCCCAGGCGCGGCTCTGGCCCTCAAGAGCCATGGGCAGGATCGGGCCCTCGAAGCACTGTGGGGAGGGATCCCTGTGCCCAGCTCCTCCCAGATGGGTGGGTGATGGCTCCAGCAGGCGCGGGGCTGCTGCCCCTCCTGCACCCCCTCCTGGGACATGGCCAGGGTTGTCTCTCACTGCTCCAGCTGCCAGCTGGCACCCCATAGTGCTCACTGACTGGTCTCACTGGGTCAGACTGGTGTGGGTGTGAGGCTGGTGGCTGCCACAGCCTGCCTGGGAGACAGGATGGGGACAGGACAAGGGCAGGATGGGGGACAGGATGGGGGACAGGATGGAGACTGAGGCTGTGCCAGAAGCTGGGCTGGGGGAAGAAGGATCCTGGCACGGCCACGGTCCCCATTGTCACTAGGGAGCCGCCGTGCCGCGGCAAAGCCCGGCGCGTGCCCCGTGGTGCTGCGGGGCTCTCTGGGACCCTGCCTGGAGCTGTGCGACACCGACGGCGACTGCCCCGGGGCCACCAAGTGCTGCACCACCGGCTGCGGCCGCGTCTGCAAACCACCCACTGAGGGTAAAGCCACTGGTGCCCTGTGGGGCTAAGACTCCCCCCTGTCCCCACCCTGCTCTGTCCCAGGCTGAGCCCCCCGGCCAGGGCTGGCATCCCCTTGGCTGCACCTGCCCTCCCCAGGGGCTGCCCCTCACCCCTGGCGATGTGGGTGTGAGGACGTGGCTGCTGTCCCTGTGGGGCAGGAAGCGGGTGAGGGGCTCACCCACTGTGGGCAGGGCAGCTCCCCTACCCCAGAGGGGTGCCCTGGTTGCAGGGGGTGAGTCCCTCACCCCTCCCTCTCTGTGTGTGCCAGCACGGCCCGGGCTCTGTCCTCACATGGCGGATGGTGAGCAGGTGGCCGAGTGCCACCTCCTGTGCCTGCAGGACAAGGATTGTCCCCCCGGACAGAAGTGCTGCCTGCGGGGCTGCGGCCGGGCATGCGTCCCCCCACTGCGGGGTAAGGCTCCCCTCAGCCCACCGCCTCCTGGGTCCTACCAGCCCGGGGCACCCACAGGTCCTGCCTCCAGCCTGGAGGAGATTGAGGGAGGCTGGTGGGTGCCAGAGTGGGAGCACCCCAGGGCCCCCCACCCTTTGGGGCAGGAGCGCTCGTCCTGTGCTGACTGCCTCATCCGTCTCTTCCAGGCACAGCCTAGTGCTGCCCAGGGGTGCCTGTGCCAGTAGGTGCCATTTCGGGGCTGCTCCCCACCCCGCTGCAATCGCACCTCTGGACAGGCAAAGAGATGGTGCCGCCGGCAGCACCCACCACCCCCTGCGCCCATCCCTGCGCTGGACCCTCCGCACCGCTGGCGAGAGGTCACCAACATCGTTCTGAGGGGTCCTGGCTGGGGTCCCCGGCGCCCCCGGCCCCTGCCAGCCGTGCCGTCAAGGGCTGCGCACCACCCGCACTGCCCCACGCCAGGACAAGGCTCCCGGCAGCCCGGGCACAAGGCAAACCTTGGCAGCCCTGGCAGCCCTGGCAGCCCTGGCCACTTAGCAGCACCGACAGAGAATAAACTGGCACGTGGCCACCTTCTGCTCTGGGTCGCCGTCCCCGTGCTCTGCGGCAGGTTCCCAGGAGGCGCAGGCAGTGCTGGGCTGCGTGCGGGCAGGGAGGTGCAGGCAGGTGCCTGGCAGCCGTTCCTGCAGGCAGGAGCTGCCCCGGGGCAGGGAGAAGTTCCTGTTTCCATGCGGGCACCCTCCTGCCACCACCGCTCCGCAGTGACAATCCTGCGGGGCCCGGGGGCTGCACCAATGTCCCCTCTGCAGTCATGGACCCGAGCGTAGAAACCAGTTCCCTCGGATTCCTTGCCCAGACGGGCTCGTTTGCATCCCGAAGTGTGAAAACCCGGTTGGAAAAGCAGTCACGGGTCGAGGTGGATGAAGCACCCGGCCAGGGGAGGGGGCAGGGAGCAGCACCTACGTGCCGGGGGCCACGGCAGGACCCGCTCGCTGCCCGATCTCATCCCAGTCCCGTCACTGCTCCGGGACACTGAGCTGGCCCAGGACACCTCTCCCACCCTGCGGTGTCAGATCCCGAGCAGTCCCGTGCGCGGAGGCTGTGCCCAGCTGAGCCAGGCCACGGCTGCAGGGTGGCACAGCAGGCAGAGCCCCTCCGGCTGCTGCTGCTGCCACGCTGGGGCTGAGCCGCGGGGTCTGTCTGCGGGGCTGAAGGAATCCCAGTGGGATTCAATCCGAGTGGGGCTGGAGGGAGTCCCAGGCTGGAGTCGCAGCTGGCCGCAGCAGGGACAGGGCTGCGCACCACAGGGACAGCAGCCGCCTGACCCCGATGCCCTGACCCAAAAGCGGGGCTCGGCCGGAGATAAGCGGGTCGGCTGGCGGGGCACCGGCACGTTCTGGGAACTGCCCCTCCTCCTGCTGCTCCTCCTGCCCATCCTGCCCATGGCATGACCAGCCTGCCGCAGCAGCAGCCTGGCTGCAGCTGCCTCTGCACCCTGGGCACCCACACCAGGGACTCCACACCCGGCCCCTGCTCAGCTCCGGACGGGCACGACATCCCCAGCAGCACCATGAGGCCGGGGGTTTTCCTCCTCCCAGGGCTCCTCGTCCTCAGGGCAGAGCCAGGCACTGCATCACAGGGGACCGGTGGTGAGTACCAGCAGGTAAAGCGGCAGCTGCTGGGCACAGGTGTCCTGGGGCCAGCTCCTTGCACCCAGCCCCCCGTGCCCCTGCCATGCCCCTCTGTCCCTGCCTGGCACATACTGGTGCTGCTCGGCACATACTGGCAGGGACCGTGTCCCAGCCAGCTGCAGCACCTGTGCCATGGCCCCGCTCCCTCGGGAATCCCACCGCGGGCTGCATGCGTATGTGTGCACCCCCTGCACCCCCTGCACCCCCATGTGCACCCCCATGCACCCCCCACGCACCCTGTGGGCATAGCAGCTGTCAGCATCCAGGGGTGCCAGGTGCGGCGGGGGCCCTCCGGCCTCCCTGGGCACCCCCGCACCAGCACTGGCAAACCTGGGTTTGGGCTCCCTGTGCCCGCGGACCCCCAGCCCAGCACCGAGGAGGGGCTGCTGGGCAGAGCGCGGGCTGTGCGGCCGAGGTGGGTGCTGGTAGGGACGGGCTGGGGCTGGGCAGGGAGTCGGGGCTGGGTGGACCCGTGCCCCTGCGGTGTCCGGGGTCTGGTCCTCACACCTCCCGTCCCTCCCCACCCCTGCACGCAGGTTCCGAGCACACGGATAGACCCAAACCCCAGCGGAGGGCTCCGGGCTGCAGGTGCCACTTCTCAGGCACAGGTCCCTGCTGCCAGGGCGCCCCCATTGCGGGGGCGATGCCAGGGTGGTTGTGCCCAGCTGTGGCCCTGCTCTGCCCACCGCAGACAACGGCCGGGTTCCTTTGTTTTAATCAAACAGCTGCTGTTTGGGGTGAAACCTCGCGGCAGCGTCTCTGTTTGCAGCCCAAACACCGCGGCCCTGCCAGGAGCCGGCCAGGGATGTTTGCAGAAATCGCTGCTCCCGCGGCATCTCCCGGCTGGTGGGCAGGAGCCGGGCATAGGTGCCAGCTGGAGCTCGCCCACACCTCTGCCAAAGGCGAGGGTTTTCCTGATTTTCCCGTCACGGCCAAGATGAGCGCAGGGTGCCAGGATGAGGAGGAGGCAGCGGTGAGGCACGTGCCACTCGCCGTGAGGATGCACAGGGCAGCAGGATGCTCTGGGATGGATCCTGACCTCCAGCCGGTGCTGGCTTCTCCTGGCAGAGCCAGTGACACTCCTTGTGGCACTCGCTGCCTTGTGAGGGCACACATAGCCCTGTGCTGTGCCATGCTGTGCTGTGCCACACCGTGCCATGCTGCGCCATGCAGGTCTCTATGTCGGGGTACGGCAGCCCCGAGGCCGTGCCACAGGGCAGGCTCCAGCCCCGCTCCAACCAGTCCCTCTCCTGCCGTGACAGCAGGGCTGCCCGCACCCCAGGCTCTGCCCGCAGTCCCAGCCGTCGCCATCAGCCGGGCACTGCTGAGCCAGCGAGGGAGAGTCAGTGTGAGCCAGGGCCCTGGCCCGGGGTGCTGAGAGACCGAGCTCCTGCCAGGACCCTGCCCCCCCAGCCTGTGCCCCCACTCTGGTCCCCTGTCCCCCGCAGGGGACACCAGGCCCCGCTGCCCAGGGCACGGAGGATGAGGAGCTCTGCTGCCAGCGCTGCCCTGACGCCACCGTGCCACCGCAGGGGAGCTGCAGAAGCTGGGCAGGTGCCCACACAACTTCATGCGCTGCCTGCGCCAGGAGCCCCTGCTCTGCGCCAACGACTCCAGCTGCCCCGACTGGCACATGTGCTGCCCCCGGGACTGCCAGCGCCGCTGCACCCCCCCGGCAGAAGGTATGGCATCGCAGCACAGCCACCAGCACCAGCTCTGTTCCGGGGCAGCTGGCACCCTTCTCCCCGTCCCTGTCCCCAGCCCTGTGCTGTCCCCGTTGCCACAGGGCAGCTCCCCGTGGGGCACGTGGAGGGATCTGGGACAGGGCACGTGGCGGGGGCCGGCGGCGGTAGGCAGAGGGGTCTGGTGCATCCTCGCCCCTCGGCCCCACGCTGCTCGGCGTTGCAGAGAAACCCGGCACCTGCCCGGCGGCAGCCCCCGAGGGGCTCTGGTACCCCTGCTCCTTCCCCTGCCTGGAGGACAAGGACTGCCTGGGTGCCCAGAAGTGCTGCCCGCTGGACTGCGGCGCTGCCTGCCTGGAGCTGCTGCAGGGTAAGGGCTGTGCCGGGAGCCCCTCCATGCCATAGGCATCTGCCACCTCCCCGCCGCCACGGGCACATGTGGCGGATGCGCACCACTTCCCCTACACCAGCAGCTGCCAGTGAACCCCAAGCGCCAGGAGAGCCACGGTGAGGGGCCGGGGAGCCCGGGGGCGGGCAGGGCAGCCGGTTGAGGATGGCGAAGCCTCACACCTGCTCTGCTCCACCAGACCGACCCAAACGCAGGGAGTGCCCCGCAGCGCAGCCGGGGCCATGCCGGGAGTGGTGCGGAGACGGCAGGGACTGCCCCGACGTGCAGAAATGCTGCAACAGCAGCTGTGGGCACCAGTGCCTGCTGCAGCGCCAGCTGGTGAGACAGGACAGGACCGGCAGTGTGGGCAGGGCCACGGCTCAGGGACCAAGGGTGATGCCACGGGGCCGCGGTCGCCCCAAGGTGCAGAGCTGTGGCACAAAGGGGGCGCCCCTGTCCCGGGCTTACCGGGGTGGGCTCTGTCGGGGCTGGCAGGAGAGTCGCTGCACCCCAGCCGCTCTGCCAGGTCAGCCACGTGCACCAGGCGCGGGTCTCCCCATCTGGCTGAGCCCAGCAGGGACACAGCCTGAGGTGCCCCTGGCACCGACCCCGCCGGGGCATCGTGGCCCCCCCTCCCCAACAAGGAGCCTGTGCTGTTGCTGTGCTGGAGCCCTGTGCCGGGGGCTGCCGAGGCAGCTGTGCCCACAGGATCCTGCGCCCGCCCCACTCCCGGGACACGATCCCTCCCTTTCCATGCCAGTGCTGAGCAGCACGGCCTCAGCTCAGAGCCGCCACCTGACTGTCCTCTCCTGCCCGCAGAGCGCGGTGCTGCGGTGGTGCCATGGCAGGTGCCAAGCAGTGTGCGGAGGAGCGCGAGGCCGACTCGCAGTGTCCCCAGGGGCAGAGGGGCACCTGCACCGGCTGCGGCCGCGTCTGCATGGACATCCCCGGAGGTGAGATGCAGCTCAGCCCTGGGAGCCCTGTGGTGCCCTGCAGCCAGGTGCCCACAGCGGGTGCCATGCCTTGCAGGCAGAGAGAGAGAGCATGCCCATCCCCAGGGGCCGTGGGACGTGCCTGGACCTGTGCAGCATGGACGAGGAGTGTCCCTGGGGCCACAAGTGCTGCAGCAACGGCTGCGGCTGCGTCTGCACATGTGCCGGGTGGTGAGGGGGCCCAGGGCCACCGAGCCACGGCCAGCACCAGCGCTGGCAGAGGTGCACCTTCAGGGCAAGGGGACCCGAAGGGACACAGAGTGGGAGGAAGCTCTCGCCAGAGCCGGCCGTGCTCAGCTGCAGCCGCTGCTGCCAGCCCCGCGCCCCCGCACCGCAGGGTACCTAAAGGCACGTGTGCCCCTTTCCAGACGCGGCATGACAGGCGAGCGGCGGCTCCGCCACAGGATGGCACCTTCCTCCGGGGGCACAGGGTGGTCACAGACCACAGCTGGCATGTCCCCTCGCACCACCTCCAGCAATAAAGCGCACAAGTGGCTGCCTCCAGCCGCCCGTGCACCCTGGCAGTGCCATGCTGACCCCACCAGGGCCTGGCACAGCCCCTCCTGCTCCCGGAGCAGCCCCAGCGTCACCCGGTGCCCGTGGAGAAGGGATGGTCCCACCAGGGCCAGGGGACTCAGCACACGCTGGGGTCAGTGCCACGGGGCCAGCGGTGCAGTGCAGGCACAGCCCCGGGCCTGGAGCCAGCGGTGGGACGGGTACCACCCCGGGCATCCGTCGAGGCTGTTTCTCCTCTGTTGGGTCACTTTAGCTCCCAGTCAGGTCACGTCGGCAGCTGGAGGGCAGAGCCAGGGCTGGGAGCCCATCCTGCGGCAGTGGGAGCTGTGGGGTGGTGGCAGAGGCGAGCCCTGGGGCCACCATGCGGTGCTGCTGAAGGTGCCCACTGCTGGTCCCAGCAAGGGAGGGTGGCCCAGAGGGATGGGCACTGCCTGATGCTGCCCATGCGGGCAGGAAGGACAAGACCCAGACGTGCTCACCCAAGGACCTGTCCTTGTATTGAAGTGTCACAGCTGCAGGGGAGGGCTGGGCTCCTCTGGCCAGGCACCACCATGTGGGATGGGGCAGCTGCGTGGCCACGGGCACGTGTCCCCACCCTTGGGCCAGCAAGCATCCCTGGGTGAGCCACAGTCCCTGGCATGGCCGCCCAGGGCAGCAGTGCCCGTCACCACCAGCCCCATTGGAGTCGGCTCCCTGTGGGGACGGCGACTTGGCCGCCAGCAGCAGCTTCCCCTGGGCAGGGGCTGGGCAGGGGCCACTGCGCTCCCCGCACCAGCGCTACCGGGCACCTGGAACTGAGAGACAGGGGGTCAGGAGTGGGGCAGGGCTGGGCATTGCCAGCGGCAGCAGTAGCCGCTGGCTGTGGCACGCAGCACATGGCACGCAGCACAGAGCATGCGGCACAGGGCACGTGGCACAGGGCACGTGGCACAGGGCACACGGCTAGTTACCGACGTGGGCGCAGGCCTGGAAGCACTCGCCCTCGGTCTCGAAGTTGTTCCTGTTGCCGCCGCAGCCGCCGTAGATGAACTCCTCGCACCGCTGGCTGGAGGCGTTGAAGAAGAAGCGGCGGAAGAGCGCCTTGCAGCTCCCGCAGACGGAGGGCAGGTAGCAGAAGTCTGCGTGGTCCGAGGGGACGGGCTGAGCTGGGGATGGGACAGGGACCACCGGGCACGGCGCTTCCAGGGCCCCAGAGAAGTCTGCGCAGCTCCGGTCCCCTCTCACCACCGACCCCTTCCCGGCGGCACCCGGCTCTGCGCCCGCCTGCCCCGCGGCCCCATGCACCATCAGCCCAGGCACTCCCCACTGCACAGCCCGGTGCCCCCCTGGGGTCTGCAGGACCCAGCAAGAGCTCGGGGGCACCCCAGGAACCCCCTTCCCGGTGAGCTTGGCTCACCCTCCCGTTGCCCACCCCTGCGCTCGCCATGTCGCCACTCCAGAGCCCCACTGCCGCGGCACCGAGCCCTCACCCAGCACCGGCTCCTGGCACGTGTAGCCACACTTGCTGGGGCAGCACTTGGTGGCACCGGGGCAGGTGGCATCACCAGTGCAGCGGGAGCAGGAGGCATCCCCACGGCAGGTGCCACAGTCCTTGTGCAGCGGGTCCTCCACCTCCGGGATGTGGTAGCAGTACCCGGGCTTCGCTGCGGGGGACAGTGGCCGGGACACTGGGGAGGGTGGCGGAGAGGGGGACTGAGCAACCCCCCAGCACCCTGGGGCCAGATCCCGACCACCTGCAGCCCCGTGCCCCCGCGGACACCCAACACCACGTGGGGCAGTGGGGAGCACCGGGCGGCAGCGGCACCCAGAGCATCCCTGTCCCAGACACGTGCCCCGGGCACACTCACCCATCCCTGGCTCCTCTCGTCCGGCTGTGTGCGGGGCTGGGCCAGAGCATGTGCTGAGGGGCAGCAGGGCAGCAAGGAGGAGGAGAAGGCAGCCGGGCAGCAGCTCCATGGTGCCCAGGGCAGCCGGGTCTGGGCCCTGGGCGCGGCAGGCTGGGATTTAAGGTGTGCCAGCGGGGCGGAGGGAGCAGGGCTGGCGCCCAAGCCTGGCTAATTCCTGCCATGAGGGTAACGAGCCGCACCCAGGCAGGGCCTGGCCTCCCTGGCAGCATCCCGGCCACAGCCCCTGAGCCGGGGGGACCGGTAGGACAGGACGGCTGCCCTGGCGCAGCCCTCGGGGAACCCGGTCAGGTGGCAGCCGCGTGCCCGGGTTGGGCTGGGGGCACCACCGGCACCCGCCTGCAGATCCTTGGGATGAGTCAGCGATGGGAACGGGCAGGGGGAGGTCGGCGACAGCCTCTCTGCTGCCAGTGAACGTGGCAGTGCCATGCCAGGGCACAGAAAGCCGCCGGCTCACCAGCCAGGGAAGGGTCTGGGGCACCGCGCGCCGCGGCACTGCCCTCCCTGCGGTGCAGGTCCCTGGGGAAGGGCCGCGCGGGGGACGTGCCCCTTCAACCCTTTCTGCCCCACTTCCCCCACTGGTGGAGCGCACCCCGGCGGGATGGCCCCGCACATGGGCCTGAGCCCCTGGGTACCACCTCGCCCCGATCGTCGCTGCTGTGGCAGGGAGGTCCCTCAGGACGGTGATGCTCCTGTCCCCTTCCCACCCCGCAGGCACCATTGGCCCTTCGTCACCCACCTCATCACCCTCTCCTGGCACGGGGCCACTGCCTGCGTGGAGCCATGCTCTGTGCCCCCAGCAGCCCCCTGCTCCATGCAGCGGCATCGTGCCCTGGGCATGGGACACAGCTGGCAGCCTGCCCCACTCCCGGCCGACGGTTCGGACCTGCGGCAGCGCCAGGCTCCCAGCACCGGGCTGGGCGGCAGGTGGCTCCTCGCATCCCGCATCCCGCTGGCACCGTGGGCGGGCGTGGGGTGAACCCTGCCAAAGGAGGGAGAAACAGATAAGCTGTTCCCATTCAGCAGGAATAATTGACTTCCTAATTACTGCCGTAATTACTGTCCCAAGGGGGAAGCAGAGGGCGACGAAAGCTCCGCAGGGAGAGGCCCGGAAAGCTGGACCGAGGGTGGGGTTCGGAGGGTGCTGCTCCTCGCCCGCGCCCTACCGCAGCGTTTCCCTGCCCCTCCTCCAAAGCTCCAGCTCAGAGACCCTGGCAGCATCCCCGGCGCGGGACATGGTGACGTAGTGAGGGACACGCCGGTGGCAGCTGGGGCACACGGGGTCAGCGTGGGCGGTGGGAAAGGGAACGCTGCCTGGGGTCCCGGGTGGTCCCGGGACTGCAGCTCGGTGCGCCTCCCACAACCCTGAGCTGTCCGGGACGTTCCCGGTGGCACAGAGACTCCCAGCCCCGCGCCCCGCGGGCAGGCAGGGCCATGGTGCCAAAATCCGCCGCATCCACGTTTCTCCGCGCTACCTCTGCGCGGTGTCTCGGCCGCCGGGTGGTCACGGCAGCGACGGACGTCGCCTCCCAGCACAGCCGCTGCTGTCCCTGCACCAGTGGCAGCACCATGGCCAAACTGGGCAGGGAGCGTGGCAGCCACAGAGCCAGTCTGGTGGTGCCGGGGTTTGGGGCACCGCTGGGGGCGAGGGGGGGCTGCGTCCAGGTAGATGTTGGGGTTGCACGCAACACAAAAGTGCCCCCCGCGGGGTCCCGTGTCGGTGTCCCTGCCCTGCCCTGCCGCCGTGCCCGGCTCTCATGGCCGCAGCCGGAGACACGCAGCCACACAGGGCAGAGCCATCAGCCAGACCTCCACCGTGGCGGAAATAGTGACCAGGGCAGCCCAGCCCAAGGAGCACCCAGGAATGTGGCACCTCCCAGGGCGGGCACCCAGCTGGACGAGGACGGAGACGGCACTGTGCCATCGGGACGATGCTCCTGCCCAGAGTGGCTGCACAGCAGGAGAGGCGCAGGGGGAGCCGAGGGGCAGAACCGGTCCCCCCGGCTGCGGCACGTCCTGGCTGGCCCCGCACGGAGCCCGCTGGCCTGTCAGGACCGACACTCTCCGGGGTTGACACAGGCTGGGCACTGTCCCTGCTGCCCACCGAGGGACCAGGTCAGGGACTGGGACAGGGACAGGGACAGGGACAGCCCCAGCGGGCAGCAGGGATGCCCTGGCACAGTGGAGCCAGCGCTCCCCGCTGCTCCTCTTCTCGCAGCTCTGTGTGCCCTCGGGACGGGTCGTCCCACCTGCGTGTCGCCCCTGTCCCGCACACGGGGGGACACCGACAGGAGGGTCCCCACGCAGCCGGCTGCTGGCAAGCGCATGGTGCCGCCCGGGCACCCGACTGCAGACGGGCATGCACGGGCACGCACGGGCACGCGCGGTTCAGACGGCACACGCAGCGTGGATGGTGCACACACCCACGCGTGCACACACACAGAGCATGGCCTGCACACGCATGCACACGCACGCACACACACGTCCACACCTGGCCGGCTTGCCTTGCACGTGCACACACGCACGCCCACGCGCGTGCAGGCAGCCTGCCCGGCCGAGCGTGCCACAGGTCTCCTGCCTCTCCAGGGCCAGGCACTCCCGGAAGGGAGCCGGCAGGGAAAGCCCCGACCGAGCGGTGCCTCCGTCCTTGCGACACGCCGTGCCAGCAGACCCGCTCGCAGCCCCACGCGGCACTGGCACGGTGTGGCCCTGGGCACAGGCAGCAGCTCCCGGCACAGCTCCTGCTGCCAGTGCAGCCTGCGGCATGCCAGCAGGTACCCCCACTCAGCATGGTGCTGGCGTTCGGCTCCGGGGTCCCCATGAGAGCCAGTGCCCAAGCGATTGCCATGGGGCTCTGGGCACTGCCAGAGCTGTGGGTCAGAAGTGCAGCCAGACCCGGGGAAGGGCTATGTCCCTCCCAGTGACAGTGCTGGTGCAGACCCCTGCCCAGAGCCCCCAGCAGCGGGCAGCCACTGGGGCCGGGGTGGCCATTCCCGCCAGCCCCATGGGCGGGAGCAGGAGGCAAGGGGCAGCTCTGTCACAGCGTGATGGTACCCGGGCACCCACTATGGCTCCAGCAAGGATGCAGCAACCCGTGTTATGGCTCCTCAGCCCCAGTGCCTGGGCAGGGCCCCCACACAGCCTCCAGCTCCCTGCCCCAGCACCAGGGCCCTGCACCCCCTGGCCACTCCTGGTCCCTGCGGCCGCTCCAAGGTGTGGGCATGGTGGGCACCAGCTGGCCAGGAAGCACAGGGCTGAGGGGCCAGTGGCAGCACGGCGCTGTGGACCGTGTCTGGTCACAGGACGTCCCTTGGGAGCCAGCAATTGTTCCCGGAGGCAGAACAATGCCCGGAGAGCTGCCAGGGCACCATGGGCTGCTCCACCATCCCAGCTGGGAGCCACCTCCGCTGCTTCAGCAGGGCTGCCCCACACCGGGGTCTGTCAGCCCCTCACTGCCACCTGGCCTGTACCTGCCCCTGCAGTGGGAAGCTGCACTGGCTGCTCTTGTCTTGTGGCATGGCACAGCATGGCACGGCATGGCATGGCTCTCTCAGGGCTGCAGAGCTCAGTGCTGAGCAGCAGCACCTTCGTGCCACTCCGCGCGGCTCATCCAGCAGCAGCCACTCGCGGGAGGGAGGGGACGGGGGGTTCACGCTCAGATGGAGTGTGCCGGGCGCTGGGGCACGGACCAGGTCACTGGGACCAACCTCCAGCCCCAGGAGTATTTAAACCACTGCCTGTGCCTGGGCAGGCAGCCCTCGCACCGCCCACCCCGTGCCACTCACCCCGCGCCATGCGGCTGCTGTCGCTGCTCCTGCTCCTGGGGCTCTGCTGCCTCTGGGCTCGGCTGGTGTCCGCAGGTGAGCGCGGGGTGGGCCCGGGGTGGGCGCGGGGTGGGCACCAAGTGGGTGCTGGGAGCCGGCGGGACGGCGCTGCAGGAGGACGCGCGGCCACGTGCACAGGGACGAGCGCAGCCATGGCCGGGGCGCAGTGTCCGCACAGCGGTGCCGTCCCCCCGCACGTCCTTGCACCCTGTAGAAGTGACTGGCAAAGCCCCCGACAGCTCCCCGGGGAGGGGTGCCCGGGGTCTGGGAAGCCCTCACCCTCAGGGCCCCGCTGCAGGGCCAATGGCTGTGCCCTGGCACGCTCCGAAGCGAAGGCTTGGGACACGGGTGCTCCCGTCTCTCCCCAGGACTCACCTAGCCCCCACCTGCACCCGCACCAAGGACCCGGCGTGTGCAGCCACCCCGCACCGGACAGACGGGCAGACGGACAGACAGCTGGCCATGGAGGGATCCATCAGCTGCTGGATAAGCACCCGTCCCCCTGATCCCCTCTCCATCCCCTCGTCCTCAGCTCCGCGCTGAGCACAGGGGGGTCTGTGCCCCCACCCCAGTAAACCCAGTCTGCGCTGCGCACTGGCTGGCTCCTGTTGCATCAGTCTCCCGCCGAGCCCCCGCCGGCCTCCGTGGGACCTTCGCCCCCTGTGGGAGGGTTGGGGTCCTGGGTGGGCATTGTGCCACCACAGCCAGTGGGTCTCCGGGGACCTGCACGCGAGTCCTGCCCAAACTCCACAGCTCCATCCATCCTGACTGGGACCGGGCTCATTCCTATTCCCAGAGACCCTCCTGGGAGCAGGCGCCCAGCAGGACCCCAGTGTGTTCCCAGTGCAGATCTGGGCTTGCGCAGGGCCACGGCCCCAACCTCGCTTCAGTGCAGCTCCGCTGCAGGAGTGTGCCAGGGCTGTCCGGAGCCCTCAGGGTCAGCCGGGGGCACTCCTCGCATCCTGCACAGGCAGCGGTCCCGCAGCTCTGGGCCCCGCTGCCAGCACGGCATGGCGCAGCACCCAGGGGTGCACGAGCTCCCAGTGCCCCAGCACACAACGCCTCTGCGAAACCTCCAGACCCGGACCCATGGGTGCCCATGCCCGCGTGACTCCCAGCCAAGCCCTGCCATGGGGGCTCCTTTTGGAGGATGCCAGGAGCCTTGGCCACGGCACAGCCTGGCCCCGGGAGCCCCAGGGAGCCGGGGGGCACAGACCCCCGGATGCTCTGCTGGTCCTGGGTGTGTGTCCGGTCGGGGCCATCCCTGTGGCTCTTCCACAGGGAACAGAATCACGTTGCCGTGCAAGGGCCCTGCCAAGCCCACGCCAGGCAGGAGCGGGTGCGGGAGCTCCCTGTGCCCGGGGCAGGGCTGGGGCAGCCGCGATGGCCTGGCTGTGCCAGGTGCTGACCAGGGACAGCTTGTCATGTTGAGCCAGTGGCCCAATGTGGAGTTTATTAGGAAAGAGAAGGTCCTCCCCAAAACGCTGTTGGTGCCCAGGACCGGCCCTGGCAGAGTGAGGCAGAAGAGGCGGCTGCGGGCACCCGCCCCTGCACCCACCCACCGCGGGCTCTCTTCGCGCCGCGCACTCCTCGCACATCCTGTGGCACTGGTCACCAAGCGTCATCGCCATCACCACCACCATTATAATCACTGTTGTCATCATCGCCTTCATCATCTCCGTAGTCGTCATCATTGTAGTTATCATCATCACCATCATCATCATTGTCATCACCATTGTCGTCACCATCATCGTCACCATCATCATCACCGTCGTCATCACCGTCGTCGTCATCACCGTCATCGTCACCATTGTCATCGCCATCTCCATGCTCATTTTTCTCTTCCTCCTCCTCCTCATCATCATCACTGTCATCAGCCTCCCCACTGTCACCCTGGTCAGACTCAGGCTTCTCTCCCTCCTCCGGCTTCCCCTCACCCTCCGGCTTCCCCCCAGTCTCCGGCTTCTCCCCCAGTACAGGTTTCTCACCAGCCTCCGGCTTCCCCCCGGCCTCCGGCTTCCCCCCAGTCTCTGGCTTTGCTACGACCTCTGGTTTTTCCCCAGTCTCAGTCTTCCCCCAACATGCCGGCTTTTTCCCTGAACTGGGTTTCCTTCCAGTGTCTGGCTCCCCAGCCAATGTGGGCTTGTTCCCCCCCACGGGCTCCCCCCCAGTCACCGGCTTCTTCCCCAGCACGGCTGTCGCAGCAGTCACTGGCTCAGCCCCGGGCGGGCGCCAGTCCTTACCCAGCCGCTCCGCACCCGACTCCCGTTTCCCATCCGGGGCAGCCCTGGGGGGCTGCGGACAGCACACGGCGCTGGGCTCTTCCCTGGGCAAAGGGCTCTTCCCCAGCGGAGTGGTTCCGGGCTGCCCCAGCTGCGGCCGCCCGGCAGGAGCTGCTCCGGGGAGCGCTGGAAGGGAGCAGAAAGCAGCAGCGTCAGCCCAGGGCAGCAGCCCTGCACTGACCCCCACCCACAGCTCCCACCCGCAGCTCCCACCCATGGCTCCCACCCACGGCTCCCACCCACGGCTCCCACCCGCAGCTCCTACCCGCAGCTCCCACCCACAGCTCCCACCCACGGCTCCCACCCACGGCTCCCACCTGCGGCTCCCACCCACGGCTCCCACCCACAGCTCCCACCGCCAGCGCTCCGCGTCACCACACAGGGCTCCGGACAGGCAAAGCCCCCGCGGTGGCTCAGGGTCTCAGATTTGGCACTGTGATGCTGAGCTGGGCGCAGCGGGCAGGACGCTGCCCACACTCGCAGCAGCCGGGTTTGCCGCAGTGCCACACGGCTGCCTTCTCCCACCATGGCTTTTCCCGGTGGGATTTCAGGCCCCTGCCTGTCCGCTGTTGCCTGCACAGCCAGAGCGATCCAGCTCCCCGGAGCCATGCCAGTGCCTCCTGGGCATGGCAGTGCCATGGTGGGGCCGGTGCCTGGGGTAGCTGCAGCACACCTGCCCGCCCGGGCACCCCTGGGCATCTCTGCACCACGGCCAGCACCCACCTGTGGCTCCGGCTGCATGAGGCAGCTGGGTGGGAGGCGGCACCGCGCCATGCTGCGACCTGTCCCGGCACCTGCAGTGAGCCCCGCATCGCCCGGGCCCGTCCCCACCCCGCTCCCCCCACAGCTTCCCCGACCCTCATGGGCACTGGCAGCTGCCAGCACCCGCCAAGCACTGTCCTCTGTGCCAGAGGGGACAGGTGCCAGGGCCGATTGCCAGAGCAGGGCTTGGAGAGCTGTGCCGCAGCTTGGAGGGGAAAAGCGAGAAAACGTGTGTCTGTGTGTCCTGGGGTGTGCCCGGGGGCGCAGGGCACAGGTGACCGTCGCGCTGTCGACCGACTGCAGCAACTTCTCAGCGAACCCGATCCCACCGCAGCACGTGCGACTGAACCGGGGCACAAACACGCCACCGCGCACTGTCGGGAAGGTGCTGCCCGCTCTCCTGGGCAGCACTGGGATCCCCCCAGCAGCAGTGAGGCACGAGGTGCCCACAGGCAGCACTGGCCCCTTGGCACCGCTCCAAGACAGGAACAGGACAAGGGAGGTGGCAGCACTGCCGGCACGCGGGCCAAAGGCGGGTTGTGTCGCGAGGCTCAAAACCGGGCTGGAAACTGAGACCACGAGAGACTCAGGTTTCTTCAGCGCATCCTCACCCACGCGCGACGGCCCCAGCGCCTCGTCACGGAGCGACGGCAAACCCGGCGCCCGCCGCGCGGAGCTGCGGCTGCCTCCGAGTTTAAGCCGCACAAAGGCAGAGCCCGGCTTGCAGGAGCGGGCGGAAGGACGGGGTTCTGCAACGCCTCAAGCGCTGCTCTCAAAGTCACTTCGCTGCTCATTCAAAAAAAAATGCAGTTTTCACTTCTTCAAAAGTTGGCCATTTAAAAAAAAAAAAAGAAAAAGAGAAGGAAAAATAATTCTCCTCTGAGAATTTCCTTTCTCCCGCAGCTGCACTCCCCAGCAGGGCTGGTGCTTTCGGAGGGCTCATGGGTGGGGAGATGCCCTGAACCTGCCCCACAGCAAAGCGCAGGGGCGGCTGCCAGCCTGGGCAGGAGCACAGCGGGCTCTGGCCCGGGGCAGGGGCAGGCGGGTGGGCAGCGGAGCCCAGCTCGCCCCAGCACGGCTCCAGCAACCTGCAGGTTCTCATTTGGGTTAGAGATGCCCCAGGCAGGGCTGTGAGGGGTGGGAGTGTCCCCGCTCGCCCCAGGGGGTCCCAGCCCCATGGATGGAAGTTGCTCTGCCCCACTGGGAGGGACTGTCCCAGCCCATCCCAGGCAGCCCAGTCTGGTTCCAGTCCAGCCCGTCTGCAGCACCCCAGGGCTCTGCCCGGGCTGATGGTTCCACCAGTCCCTGCCCTGGTCACTGGTTCAACCGACAAACCTCCTCCCGAGCATCCCTATGCCCACGTGCGGGTGCCAGCGCTGCCCGCATCCTCGGCAGTTTTGCAGAACTGGAGGAGTATGAAAGCCAAGCGAGGCTGAACGCCGCGAGGGTCACAGCGCTCGGCAGGAACTTTTCACACGTGCACGGATGAAAACGCGTCTAAACACACGTCACTGCGCCGCCACCACCACCGATGCAGCTGCAGGTGTCCCTGCTCGTCGCAGGGGGGCTGCATTAAACGATCCTTAAAGGTCCCTTCCAACCCACCCCATGTTCCTATGAAAATGCAGAAAATATTCCCCAAATGCAGAGAGGCCGGGTGTTTGCCGCGCGCCCGTACTTGCCTGCGGCGGGTGCTGCCCGCAGCTCTGCGCACAGGGCCAGGAGCCCCAGCAGGACGGTGCCTCTCGCCGTCATGCCGCCGGAGCCAGTGGCCGCGGCTGAGCCGGGCGGCAATTTAAAGATCCGCCCAGGCAGCCCCGCTCTGGGAATGGGAGGAAGTGGCTCGCAGGTGACTTGTAGGAACCTCCCATGTTTTGCTGTAATTCTGTTTTCTGAAGAGCCACTCCGGCTGCTTTCCTCCACCCACAGCCGAGGCAGGAACAGGGTCCAGAGCGCGGGGAGCACGGCACAGGGATGGGCAGGAGGGAAGGGGAAGGAACCCCGCTGCTCTCGATGGGAATCCCCACCGCCCTGCTGAGGGCTGTGACCGACCCCTCCACCGCTGCCACCCAGCAGCACCTGGGCACAAACCGTCCTCCCCGAGCCCCAGCACGCAGGACGCTGCCAGTGCCTCCCCACGATGCCGGGTGGGAAAAGGCAGGGCTGCCCGCATCTGCTCCCCATCGCTCCGTCCCTGCCAGTCCCTTTGGGCGATTCCCCTGCCCCGGGGTCCGGGATCCTTCAGAAGACGCAGGTCCTGCCACCAGCACCGCCTCTGCCACGGCATCTCCCACTTCCCGAGAGCGTTCCGGGAGGCGTGTTGCGGAGCGGGCCTCCAGCGCCGTTGCTTTATTAAATGGGATTTGCAAAGACGGTCCGAGGCAGCTGCAGGGAAGGAAAGCGCCAGCCCAGAGGCAGCGCCGTCCGCATTGGCACCATCTGCCACCGTCCCACGGGAGCACGGCGCTCGCGGCGCAGGCCTTGTCCCTCCCTTCGGTGAACTGCCGCAGGAAGGACCGTCTCCCGGCAGACAGACCGCTGCCCGGACCGCTGCACCCCCCGTGCCTTTTCCTCACGTCCCTGCTGTGCTGAAACCGAGGGGGAGAAAACGGTGGGATGGCTCACGCGCAACACCTGGCACAGTTTTAGAGACAGGAGCTTCAACTCAGACGGGGCATCTCCCGGCTCACGGCGGCAGCCGCGCCGCTGCTCAGAAAGATGTTTGGGAAACTGCGAGCGAGCTTCACCACCAGCAGTGGCACCCGCGCTGCCCCGGCACCGGGCAATGCCCACAGGCAGAAGCCAGTCCCTGCCCAAACTGGGCACAGGGGACCAGCACCCAGCGGCACAAACGCCCCTCGTTTCCAAGGCTGCTGTTTCACGTAGAAGCCGCTACTTGCAGGTTTTTGCAGGCTCAATATCCCGGTTCCTTTTGAATCCCTGGCTCTAAATCCAGTTTTCGTTCGTCTGTTCCGTTCCCAAGCAGCGCGCTCCAACGCTTCCAGTGTTACTAACACAAATAGCCAGGTTTTGGCACCCAACAGAGAAAGCTCAAAGCCCTCAGCAAAGGAACATTGTCCTCCAGCCCCACAGGGATCTGCTCCCTTGTGCCCTCCCTGGACCCCCTGCTACTGCGGGGCAGCCCCACATGGACCCGGGCACACGCCGGGAGCCGGCAGTGCTCGGGGCGATCCTTCATCCAGCCCAACCGGAGGCTCCGGTGAGGCACCCTCAGAGCAGCTTTCTGGGAACTCTTGAGCACAAATTGCAGGGCTCGGTGCCCATGCGTGGGCACCCAATTAGTTCACACACGGGTAACCAATTAGGTTACACATGAGCGTTCAATACTCGCGTGCCTGAGCGCCCAAGGAGCTCACGCAGGAGGGCACAGGTATCGTGCACAAAACGCCAGATTACTTCCTGTAGGAGCACCTAAGGAGCGCGGGGACCTGGGGGAGCACATGGTGTCTGTAGGCAGCACCAGCACCCAGCGGGTGCACTCATGAGCACCAGGATCTGTCCACACCTGAGGGCTGGTCTGGGCACAAATTGCCTGGTTTAGGCAGCGATGCCTGCGTGGGAGGAAGCCACGAGCTGCCCCAAGCCACAGCCGTGGGCGCATCGGTTATCGCTGATCAGTGAGAAGTTTGTATTAACTGGCAACAGATTAAATTAATTAAAAATTCCCTTGAGTTGAGACTGTTTCGCCCACGGCCGAGACTCCCCAGCCTGAGGACGAGGTGAGCAGCCTCTTACCCGGCCGAGTGCCCAGCATCCGGGAGAACCGTAAGCAGAGGAACTGTTTCCCCTCGGCAGTCGGGGGGCCGGAGCTCAGGCTGCTCCCCGCTGCTGCAGATCCATCGAGAGAGTCTGCTCCGGTGAAACAGAGCTCTCCGGAGCGAAAAGTCTTGGAATTTCAAGGAAGAGAGCTCATCCAAGGTGAGGAGAGCACAGGAATCTGCCTCAAACCACAGGTCCAACCTGCGGCTTCTCTGGAAACTCAAAGCTCAGAGTAAATGCCAAATGAAACGCACTGCCACGTTTACTTCCTCTGCTCTGCCCCTGATCTCAGCGCAAAGCCGCGTTTACCGAGCGAGATAACAGAGTAAGCTGTAACTTCGGTTATGTGGGTGCCAACCCATCTAAATTAAGTTGCTCTCAAGTCACACGGGAGTGCTAGCTGGAATCTGATTTTGCAATTTTTTCTCCTTCTCTATTTAGTTGTTTCTTCTTGAATTGCGCAGAAACCAAAGTGCAACCAATACTGCAGGAGAACTCCAGGACTACTCTGGCCAGGACACAGCAGCGCCAGGCAAGAACGGGCTGGACTCGCTGGATCAAAAGACAAAGTTTAAATCTGCAGCTGTGGGGCCAGTTAAAGCAATCGGTGCGAGCTCGACGTCCTTGCTGCAGCTCTAGGTGCATGCCCCTTGAACCCTGCAAAGTCCCTGCACAAAGGGCTTTCCATCAAATCCCCAGCGGAGCGATGCAGGGCAGTGCAAGGGATGCGGCTCGGGAGCGGGAAGCGGCACGGCTCCGTGCTGCCAAACCTGCGAGGGAAGAGGGCTCGCTGCGAGAAATGCGCTTTAAGTACCGGTTTAGTCTCCTCCTCATGGCCGTGACTCAATTCGGATGCAACTTCTGTGTGAACCGCCCGTGTCTGCTCAAGATTCGGTGCTTCACACCTCGCAGCTCGGCGGCTCAACCCGACAGCCCGGTGCCTATCGCACATCGCTGTCGCTGTTAATCACCGTCCAGCAGGACGCCCCATGGAGCAACCGGTGCTGTTCCGCCCATGCCGGCAGCAGCGACTCCCTTCCACGCACCCGACAAACCATCTGGAACAACTTGAGGGGTTACAGGGCTCCTTCCCACCCCGGGACTGCTGCAGCGGAGAGCTCTGCCCTGCCCCTGCCCCTGCCCCTGCCCCCACTCGCCCAGTGGCTCCTTCTCTCCAGAAAAACACCATCATTTAGGCGCATTTCGGTTTAGCAGACTGGAGCCTTGGTTGACATTTTGGGAACTGAGGAAGGAGAACGCCCTACGAGCACATCTCTGAAACAAACGCTTTGGCGAGGGGAATGCTGCGGGTCCTGTTCCAGCGACACGGCTCGGATCCCACGGAGCAGGATCGCACCTGCGCCCATGGCACATGGCAGCACGGGTCCATGGAGAGCAGGGACGAGCACCGCAGCCCTCCGGCTCGCTCTCCAGAGCGACTAGTGACCACAGCGTGCCCACCAGGAACATCGTTTGAGTCTCCAAACGCTTTTTGGTCATGTTGCCCCTGTCCTCGTCAGCCATTTCCTGACCCTCATTGATCACCCGTAGTGCAGCACCAGCCTCATTAGAGGGCAGCGGGTGAAAAGTAACCCCAAAAATCACATCTTCTGCTGCGGCAGGATGCAGCAGGCGTGTGCGGCCCCTCACCAGGATCTCGCAGACACTGGTGCCATCGCCATTTGCAAAAGAAGCCGGAGGAAAGAGCAAAGAGCAGGGACTGAAGGAGATCCAAACGAGTCACCTCATCAGTTACACTTAGGTGATCCCTGACAGTGTTCTGCCATGCCCCTCCAGAGGTGGGAACTCCTTCGTTGGGAATTTTGTTCCAGGATTTAATTGTTGTAATTGGAAAGTTTTTCCAAAGATGGAATCCAAGTCTCACTTGATTCAAACCAACACAAGGACTTTTTGTCTTCTCGTGGTGTCCCCTCTGCAGCACACGTGCAGAGCTGACCCCTCTCTCCATCGAGCTTTCACAGGTTAAACTGTTCTTTTCACCCTTCCCCACGAGTTTCTACATCCACAGGTATTTCTCCTCTCCTCTGGACAACGTCCCATTTTTGTGGCTGACAATTTGGAGGAACCATAACAAGCACATAAAAAGCCCAACACTGACAGCAGCGAAGATACGGCAACACTGACGATGACTCAATGGCCCCACATCCGCACATCAGTTTGTGCCCTCATCCTGGGCTGGTGCAGCCCCGGCCAACGCGGCAGGAAGGGGACAACCAGGGCAGGAGCCTCTTTCAGCACCTGAGCGTGAGTCACCCACCGCTCTTCCCGCAGCCGAGCTCCTCCCGTGGGCGCGAAGCACGGTTACTGCCGGGCTGACGCCAGGCAACAGCTACGACGGCTCCGTACGTCACGCTGGGGGGACGCTGCAGCAACAAACGCCGAGAGAGACACCACCGGAGCGTCCTCCGGAGGCACCGCCACCATGCCGCACCACGGGCGCTGGCCTGGAGCGTCCGGCAAACCTGGCGGGAAGGAGAACTCACGTTCCCTCTTTGCGGCACAGACAGTGTTTCCCCGCTCGCACGCAGCACGTTGAGGACAGCGATCTGGGAACAATTGCTGGAGCAGCGCCGGCACCCATTGGCACGGCTCCACCATCCTCATCGGCACGGCTCCACCATCCTCATCGGCACAGCTCCACCATCCTCATTGGCACGGCTCCACCATCCTCCCCACCGCCGCTCCGAACGCGGTTCACCTCAGCGTTGGGTGCTTTGGCAGATCACATTCAGTTTTCTCTTACAATCACCTTGGGGGTAACGAGGGAAAACGGTACCAACAAAACGCCAAATGTTTTTTAACCAAACGTTAAATCGCCACGCAGCCGACCCGACGGCAGAGCTTCCGGTGCCCGTGGCGCAGGATAAGAAGGTCTGGGGAACGACGGACAAGTCGTTTCGACTGTTCCGCACCGAGGGGGTGAGGGAACGCTGGTCCCGAGTATTTCCTCGCGGACAGCGAGACTCCAGGGCGATGCCGGGCTTGCAGGAAGAGGCTGGCCGGAACCGCCACGAGTTGATTTCTCCTGTTTCAGGCGCAGCAAACAAGACACCGGGGACCGCAGCTCACCGCGGGACGAGCGTTCGCGTTTCGCAGCCGCAGGGACCCGTCCCACGGGTCGGTGCCCCGCCGGTCCCAGCCGCGAGGACTCGCCGGTACGTGGGAGCGGACCGGCCATCCCCGCCCTGCCCGCGACGCTGCTGCAGACCGGGGGGTCCCGTTAGCGCCGCGTGTTCGCACGGGCGGGCGCGGACACCGCCGGCGGGGCTCAGCCGGGGCACGGCGGGGGGCACGGCGGGTGTGCCAAACCCACCGACCCCGGCTCCGCGCTCCCGCCGGGCTCCCCGCGCGCGCCGCTCCCGCACCGGGCCGGGACCCGCCGCCGCCGCCGTTGCCATGGCAGCTCGTCACTTCCGGCGCGCGGCCGAGGCGTCGCGGGCCGATGACGCACGCGGTTCCCGGCGCTTCCGGTGGCGCGGGCCGGGGCCGCGATGGGCGCCGCCCGCGACGCGGAGCAGCAGCCGGGGCCGCCGGGCGAGGAGGGGCCGGGCGGCGGCGAGGAGCAGCTGGTCAGCACGGTGAGGCGGGGCCGGGCTGGGCCGGCGGGGAGCGGGCGGGCGGCGGGCGGGCCGCGGCTGACGCCCGTGTCCCGCAGAGCCCCTGGAACATCATGATCAAGCACCGGCAGGTGCAGCGGCGCGGCCGGCGCTCCCAGATGACCACCAGGTACGGGCGGGCCCCGCCGGGGGGGCCGGGCCGGGCCGAGGAGGGGCCCGGCGGGGCTGGCGGCGCGGAGGTCCGAGAGGGAAGGCTGGGCAGAGGGGCTGGGCCGGGCCGGGCCAGACTGGCGGCACCGAGGAGCGGACCCGAGGGCAGGATGTGGGTTAGACCGGGCTGGGCCGGGGGTGTCCGCGCCCCCCGCCTGACTCCTGCGCCTTCAGCTTCACAGACCCGGCCGTGTCCATGGACCTGCTGCGCGCTGTCCTGCAGCCCAGCATCAACGAGGAGATCCGGGGCGTCTTCAACAAGTACATGAAGGTGAGAGCCGTGGGGACGGGCCCCACCGCCCCCTCCCAGCGCAGGCTGCGCAGCGGGAGCTCGGCTCCCGGGCTTCACGCGAGGCTCTGGTGTCTCTCTCGTGGCTGCCGGTGTGTGGGCGCAGTGTGGGAGCTGGGCCTGTGTGCCCGCTCCAGCACTACCCGGCTGCTCAGGCTCTGACCTTCCCCTGACGCCTCCTCTCCAGTTTTTCCAGAAGGCAGCAGTCAACGTGCGTGATAATGTCGGGGAGGAGGTGGACCCCGAGCAGCTCATCCAGGAGACGTGTCGGAGCTGCCTGGAGCAGGTGGGTGCTAGCGAGGGACCCCATTCGCTCAGCAGAGCCTGGCATCTGGCTGAGCAGCCCAGCCTGGCAAGGAACATCTCTCCACAGCGTCGCTGTTAGCCGTGGGGACATCCACAGTCCTTCTGTGGTTGCTGTGCTCGGCGTTGTTCCCGTTGGGAAGAGGAGAGCAGTCCGGGCCGGGCAGCTCGCGCTGCTGCTCTCCACTGCTGTGTCAGCACGTGTGGCACGGCTGGAGCTTTCCCAGAGACCGGGCCCCCTGGCACTCGGAGTCCTGGAGGGGCACGATTTTTTCCTTTCACATCTTTCTTTTGTGCCAGTCGCCCGGACTTTATCACGCTAAGATTGTGCTTTTGCGACTTGCCGCTCACAAAGGCGCTGCACGGCGGCGCTCCGAAGGCAGAGCTGTTATGGGGCGTTCCGGCACAGACACAAAGTGGGGGTGCTGCAGGTCCCTCTCTTTGCCCACATTCGGGGAACCCTTCTTTCTCCTCCTGCAGGCCAAGCTGCTGTTCTCTGACGGCAAAAAGGCTGTGCCCAGGTTGCCCCATGAGCAGGCCGTACCAAAGGTAAGAGTTGTTGCTGTTCCCAGAGGCTTGAGTGACTTGGAAGAGCCGGGATAAGGAGGAGGAGGGCTGGAATTGCGTTGGTCTCTGCCTCCTCTGGTCCGTCAGAGCACCAGCGAGGAGGCAGCGCTGGGGATGTGAGGCTGAGAGGGAGTGGTACCTACAAGGCAACGAAAATCGCGGGTGCTGCTTGTTGGGTTCGGTGCTTCTCACCACGACGGGGTGGGGTCAGCGTCTCCTGGTGCGCTTGTGCTCTGCCTCGAGCGCGGCAAAGGAGCTGGCGGCCAGCCGGGTGCGTGGGGCCCTGCCAGCCTGGGCGGGGAGGGGCGACCCACTCATCCCACTGCTGCTCCTCTTCCAGCGTGCCCGACAGACGGACGAGGAGATGAATCGTCGGGGCAGTCCCGTTCCCAAAAAGGTAGGACGGTTTTCCGCACAAGGGGTTTTGTGTTTCGCTAAGCTCGTTCCTCGTCCCTGGTGTGCAAATGCACAGCAGCTTGTGTGGTGCCCCGGAGGTGCTCACTCTCGTGCCAGCCAGCATTTCTGCTCATGACAAAAGCACAGCTTCCCTGGGAGGGGGTGGGCACAGGATTCTGCCAGCCTGGGCAGCCGAGTCACTGAAGGATTCCTTCCACGCAGAGAAAGGGACGGCCACCGGGACAGAGCCTGTCGAATGATCGCGGGGTCTCGGGCATGGCTGCGTGAGTATGCATGGTGCAGAGCCCGTGCTGGGGGCGCAGGGGGAGTGCAGAATGGGGGAGTGCAGAAACCCTGCCGGCTCCTTGCCCTCCTGGAGACCGGAAAGGTGCAGGGGAGTGCCAGGGGGATGGCAGGAGGGGTTTAGGTTAAGCTTTTCCCCCCAGGAGGCAAAGACCTTCAGGAAGTGGTTTTAAACAGGCCCAAAGCGGTGAAAAGGTCCGGCTGGACCATTCAGAGTGAGCAGTGTGAGACGGGGGGCGGTGGGGTCTTGGCAGCGGGGAGAGAAGAACGCACAGCCAAGATGAGGGTCTGGGGTGGCACTGCCGGGGACCGGCGGGTGTGAACGGGGCGGATCTGGAAGCGCTCGGTCTCTGCTGCCAGTGCCGCAGTGGTGGCTGCGCTGGTCCCGCGGGGACTTGTTCTTACTGCGTTCTCCTTTTCCACAGGTGGAAGCTCAAAGTCTCCGAGCCTGTGAGAAGGGATGGACCAAAGGTATTGGCTGGCCAACGTCGCTGGGCTCTCCCTCTCCTCCCCTTCGCCTCCGCCAGCAGAGCCCTGCTGCTGCGGGAGCGGGGGACAGCACCGAGCTGTGCTCTGCCCCGACAGGCCCCTGCGCTGCAGGAGAGAGCATGAGGAGGAGCGAAGTGCCTGGAGGCCTTTGCTTGGCTCCCCCAGGCGCTGTAGCCCGTGCCTCTGCGGTGTGGTGCCGCTCTTAGGAGACCTGGGGAGAGCAGTAGTAGCCAGGAGGATCCCACAAGTGTTTCCCAAGAGGGAAACTGCTTAGATCAGCCCAGAGGGAACGTAACTTCCCTCCTCTGTGGAGGCCTGGAGGTCTGTGGCCAGCTCCCTCCCTGCCAGGCCAGGGGCAGTTCCAAGGTTCCCTGTCGGAGTGCTGAGGCTCCTGGAGCACGGGCGGCACCAGCTTCCTTTCTAATGTTGCCCCTTTTCCAATTGCTCTGTAGTGGGATCCATCCCGACTGACTGAAACCACAACCTTTGTGCTGGGATCTCGAGCAAACAAGTAAGGAACGGCCCTGCCGATGCAGGGTGGTGTCTCCAAGGCAGGAGCCCGTGAGACTCCTCCTGTCACTTCGCTTCTCCGCCTCGAAAGCAGTCGGAAGGGCTTGGGGAGGAGAGGGGGTGTCCCCGTACCACCGCGGCCGCGCTCCACACAGGTGTAACACCCCGTGTTCCTCTTTCAGAGCTCTCGGGATGGGAGGAACAAGAGGGCGACTCTACATCAAGCATCCCCACCTCTTTAAGGTCAGATGCCACAGCAGGACGCTCCCTCCTTCGGGGTTTGCTCGGGAACAGTTTCTGATGGGAATGGGGAGCACGTGCTCCGGCTCGCTCATCTTCCTCCTCCCCCATGCCCCCGTTTGCTGTCTCGGAGCACGTACACACACGGCCTGGCTGTGCCGGAACGCGGGTTCACGGCTTAGCGCAGCCTCCGAGGCGCTGGGTCTGCCTGGAGCCAGGGCTCGAGGCCGGGGAGCGGCAGGCAGAGCCAAGCCCTCCCGTGGCGGGCACCGCGCTGGAGCGGGGCGCAGCATCCTGGCAGGAGGGTGGTCAGCAGGGAAGGTCCGTGGCTGCGCTCAGCTCGGTCCTTGCTGCTTTATTGCAGTACGCAGCTGACCCGCAGGATAAGCACTGGCTGGCAGAGCAGCAGCACATGAGGGCCACTGGGGGCAAGATGGTGAGTACGCCCGGGCTCGTGGCTCTGCCGCCGGCGGCAGCCGCGCCAAAACTCCCCGCAGGGCTCGGCCGGGCAGAGGAGCCACGAGCGGCGTGCTGCGGGAAAGGCGGCTGCGGCAGGAGGCTAGGCAGGGCGCGGAGGCAGAGGTGTTCCCGAGGCACCGCCGAGACCTGTCGGCTGCCCCTCGGGATGCGGGCACGCGCGAGGGCAAGCAGTGGAGGCCGGGAGGCACGGCCGGCTCCTGCGGGGAGCGGCGGCTCTGCCCTGGCTGAGGTCGGCAGGCCAGGGACGGGGGGTGCGGCACCGCTGCCAGAGCGGGTGCCCGGCAGCCCTGAGGTGTGCCCCTCCTTGTGCCGCAGGCCTACCTCCTCCTTGAAGAGGACATTCGGGATTTGGCCGCCAGTGACGACTACAGGTGAGGCCGCGGAGGAGCCGGGTGTGCCGCCGCGCCGGGGGGTGCTGCCGTGGGGGCTCTGCAGCGCCCGCCCTGGCTGCCGCCCCGCGCTCTGCGCCTCGGGGGTCGGTGTGGGGGGTCCGTGGTGGGTGCAGGGGGTCCCGTGGTGGGTGCTGGGGTCCACGGGCTCGGTGCTGGTGGGGGGTCTGCAGTGGGCACCAGGCCCCCTCCGTCTCACGCCCCCTCTCCGCAGGGACTCCGTGGACCTGCGGCTGGAGGAGCTGAAGCCCTTCGTGCTGCCGCCCTGGATGACGGAGAAGATTCAGAAGCACATGGAGACGCTTCGCCGCGGGGGGGACGCGCCGCCCCCCGAGGGCCCCCCCGAGCCCTGAGGCCCCGCCCCCCGTGGCCCCGCCCCCCGTGGCCCCGCCCTCAATAAAGCCGCTTCGCACTCGCCTCCGCCGCCTGCTGGGGAAGGGGGGTGTGGCCCTTTAAGGGCCCGCGGGGACGCGCGGCTCCGCCTCCGGGCAACGGCCAATCGCGGCGCTCCGCAGGCGGCGCCCCGCGGCCAATGCGCGGCCTCTGCCGTTACCGGGGCAGCGCATCCTCGGCGAGCGGCGATTGGCCGGCTCGAACGGGGCTGCGCGCTGATTGGCGGCGGCGCCGCACGTTGGGCACATTCAAACGGGGCGCGCGAGCGTGGGCGGGGCCGGGCGGCTGCGGCGGACACTGACCGGCTCCGCACCGAGGGCTCCGCCGGGAGAGCCCGGGCCGCCGCACCGAGACCTCTGCTCCGCACCGGGAGATCCCGCCGCACCGGGGAGCCCCCGCTCCAGCACCGGGAGAGCCCCGTGCGCAGCCCCGGCACCGCCGCTCGGCCCGGGCACAGCCCCGCTGCACCGGGAGAGCCGCAGCGCCGGTCGGGTCCTGCGCCGAGCGCCGCCGCGGGCGGGAGGGAGCGGAGCCCGGTGCGGCGCCGCCCGGGAGAGGGAGCCGCGTCCGGAGCCCGGGAGCCGCCGGGCAGCGGCGGCCGGAGGCGGGTGCGCCGCTCGGGGCCGCCGGGAGCCGCCATGGCCTCGCAGAACGCCGACCCCGCCGCCGTGTCCAGCGCGGCCGCCCGCAAAGCGGCTGAGGCGGGGGCCACGGCGGCCCGCGGCGCGGTGGGGAAGAGGTGAGCCGGGGCCCGGGCCGGGGCTGGCGGCTGGCCCGCCGCACCGGGCGAGGCCGGACCGGTAACGTGTGCTTCCCCCGCAGGCTGCAGCAGGAGCTGATGGCGCTCATGGTGAGTGCGGTCCCGGGGCCGGGGGGGGTCCTGGGCTGAGCCGGGGGGTCGCGGGCCGCCCTGACGCGCCGCCCCCGCAGATGTCCGGTGACAAAGGCATCTCCGCCTTCCCCGAGTCCGACAACCTCTTCAAGTGGATCGGGACCATCGACGGCGCCGCCGGCACGGTGAGCGACCGGGGCCCCCCTGCCCCGCCTCCGGCTAGGGCTGGTCTCGGTCCTCTCCGGGACCCCCCCCGCCTCGGGACCGGGGGTCCCCCTTTCCCCCGCCCCGTCTCGGGACTGGGATTACCCTGCTCCCCCCGGGCTGTGGCCCCCGCCCCTGACTCCCGCCCCCAGGCCTACGAGGAGCTGCGGTACAAGCTGTCGCTGGAGTTCCCCAGCGGGTACCCCTACGCGGCGCCCACGGTGCGGTTCCTGACGCCCTGCTACCACCCCAACGTCGACACCCAGGGCAACATCTGCCTCGACATCCTCAAGGACAAGTGGTCGGCCCTCTACGACGTCCGCACCATCCTGCTCTCCATCCAGAGCCTGCTGGCAGGTGGGTCGCGCGGCCGCACGGCAGTGGAGTGCTGGGGGGGCAGAAGATGGGGTTCCCCCCCCCAGCACAGTGCTAGGTGATGGGGCCTGGGTGTCCAGGCCGCCCCACCTGCTGACCCCGCCGCTGTCCCTAGAGCCGAACATCGAGAGCCCCCTGAACACGCACGCCGCCGAGCTCTGGAAAAACCAAGCCGGTGAGTGTCTGGGGCAGAAGCCCCCCGTCACTCCCTCCGGGGCGGGCAGCGGTGCAGCCCCCCGACCCCACTGTGTCCTGCTGCCTGCCTGGCGCTGTGGCTGCCCCAGGACCCTCAGCCCCTTGTCGCCCCTCTCTCCTCAGCCTACAAGAAGTATGTGCGGGAGACGTATGCCAAGCAGGCCAAGAGCCAGGAAACCTGACCCGTGCCGCCGCCTGTCCCGTCCTACCCGGGTCTCTGCCCACTCCCTGTCCAGCCGCTCCCCCGGCTTTTTGTATCATAGGCTGTTTTTAAATTAATTTTGCAGTCCGAGCCACGGTTAATGTATAAATAAATGCACATTTATAACTTTTCTAGGCATTTTGTTGCAGCCTTCCACGCCAGGAGTGCCCACCTTCTCTTCATCAGCCTGGCCCTGGGGTCCCGCCAGGAAGGGAGGTCACCGACCCCCGTGGGGTAACAGGGGCTTTATTAACACTTGGAGTGCCCAGAGCTGGTCCTGTTCCCTCCGGAGAGTGCGGGCAGCCCCCAGCATCGCCTGCCCGGGCAGGGGGACAGGGGCTGTGGGGATATGCAGGGCCCCATCCCCTGCTCCCTGACACCTGCGTGTGCAAGCGGGATGCCACCCCTGCTGCCTCCTCTCCTGCCCCCCAGTTAGAGCACCCTGCAGCAGTGCCCAGTGAGAGGGAACCCCCGAGCTGCTCCGGCCGCAGGGGCTGCGGTACTGCCCATCCCCACCGGCTGCGTGGCCTCCACCGTCCACGGCGGGATGTTGGCTTTGCTTTCCATCTCCGCCAGCGCAGCCCTCACCTCCTCGATCTCCTCCTCCAGACACGGGGCAGCTGGGGGCTGAGTGAACCCCCCCCCTCGCCGGCTGCCCTTGCAGCTGGGCAGCCCCCGGCCCCCCAGCCCGGTGCGCAGCTGGGCCGTGCCACCCCCCTGCATGGAGAAGAGCTGGCAGAGGTGGTGGGCTCGGCACAGGTCCTGCAGGAGGAGCTCCAGGGCGGAAAGGAAGAGCACCCACAGCCTCTCCAGCTCCCGCCGCTCCTCGGGGCTCACCGGCGGCTGCCGCAGCCCCGCCAGCAATGCGTGTCGCAGCCCTGCGGGACAGGGGACGGTGAGCCGGGGCAGACCCAGAACCCCTCCACCAGCCCCGGTGTGGGGGCACCGCGGCCGCTGCCCAGCGCAGCAGCCCCTCCTTACCAGCGCTGAGCTCGCGGGCCTCCGCGCTCCTCCTGCGCCGCTCCTCCCGCAGCCGGGGGCTGTCGGTGCTGCCCCCGAGCTGCAGCACCAGCTGCCGGTGCCCAGCCGTGGCCTTGCAGAGGGCGGCCTGGGCTGCCGCACATGCCCCCACTGCCCCCCGTGCCCGGCATGCATCCCCTCTCCTGGGTGCCATCACGCCCTGTGAGGACAGGGCAGGATCGGGCCCCTCCACGGCCGCCCCTGGCCTCTGGGGGGGCTCAGCTCCCGGTGCTGCAGCACGGTGCAGCAGGGATGTGACAGGCTCTGAGTTGTGTCCCGTCAGCTGCACGATGCTCGTCCCACTGTTCCCATGTAGGCTGGGCACTCCTTGGCCCCCACCCGCCCCAGCCCGGGGAGGGTGCCCCCCCTCGGCCCCTGCTGTGCTCCTCCCCGGCTGGAGAGACTGCACGGAGCCACTGCGAGTGCCCGGGGAGGAGTGGGTCCCTGGGGAGCAGTGATGGGCAGCAGGCTGGCACAGGCTGTCCGGGCACAGAGGCTCCAGCATTGCCTTGATGCCAAAGGGAAGGGGCTGCTGCTGCTCCCCGCCTTACAGCCAGGTCCTCTGTGCCCCTCTGGGTGGGACACAGGGATCCCAATGTGGGGCAGGCAGTGGTGGCTCCCCAGGCTCCCTGTGGTCCCACAGCCCAGCCATGGAGCAGGCAGGAGCAGACCCCAGGGCGCCCGGAGGTTCTCAGCCCGCCGGGACCCCTCGGGGCCGGGGCCGTGCTCCCTCACCCGCTGGCGTGTGAACCGGCCGCTCTGCACGGAAACTCTGAGCTCAGCGCTGGCACGTGCCCAGCAGCCCGTGGGAACCACGGCCTCGCGCTGCCCCCACACCCCCCGAGGTGACCCTGACCGGCACCAGGCACCACCCAGGCACATCCCTCTCCCCGGGGAGCGGTGCAGGGGGCACGGTGCCGTGGCCCCCTCCCCACACAAACCCGGTGGAGTTCCGCAGCGGCAGCTCAAGCCTTTCCCCTTTTATTGAGGCTCAGACCGAAACCACATGCAGCAAACTGGAGGAAAAGCTTGGCCGCTGCCGGCGGGGTGAGCCCAGGGCCCCAGCACGGGGCAGGGTCCCGGGCGGCGCGGGCAGCCAGGGGCCTGGCACTGCAGAGCGGCTGCTCCCCGGGTGGTGGTGGAGCAGGGCTGGGCGCAGCAGCCGGCCTGAGGAATGTCTGGTCCCTTACTGCACACCCTCCATCATCTTCAGGAACTCTGCAAGAGAGCGGCACCCTCAGCCCGCGGCCCTGCCCAGGGCGCGCGGCATGGGCGCTTGGCCGGGACTGTCGCTCACCGTCGAAGTCGATGCGGCCATCGTTGTTCTTGTCCGAGTCCTTCATCAGGTCCTCTATGTCCTCCTCGGTGACGTGCTCCCCGGTGGCCCTCAGGATCTCACCCAGCTCCTCGATGTCGATGAACCCGTCCGCGTTCCTGCAGGAGGGTGAGGGCGGGATGTGGCCCCGCTCGCCCCCGTGGGCAGGGCAGGTGGGCATCGCCCCCACTCACCGGTCGAAGATGCGGAAGCAGTTGGCCAGCTCCTCCTCAGATTTGCCCTTGGCGTCCTCTTTCATCTGGCGCACCATCATCACCAGGAACTCCTCGAAGTCGATGGTGCCGCTGCCTGTGGGCAGAGAGCCGAGCGTGGGTCAGGCTGCCCACCCGGCACCCGCCACCCGCCGCCGGGGGCTGCTCACCATCCTCATCCACCTCCTCTATGATGGCGTCCAGCTCCTCTTTGGTGGGGTTCTGGCCCAGCATTCTCATCACCGTCCCCAACTCCTTGGTGCTGATGTCCCCGCCACCGTCCGCGTCAAACATGTCGAAGGCGGCCTTGAACTCTGCAGGGCAGCAGGGAGGGCTGGGCTGGGCATCACAGGGGCCGGGGCAGCAGCAGCAGGACAGAGCCTTGCCCCGCGCCTCAGCCGCGTCCGGCCCGTCTGCCCACCGCCCCCATGCTCACCCGCGATCATCTCCTCGCTGAGGAAGGCGCGGGCTTCCGCCTGCTGGTCCGTCTGCAAGGCGAGGGAGCGGGGTCACCGTGGCGCCCGCATGGCACCTGTCGATGTGGGGCTGTGGGAGCCCCTGCCCCGCTGGAGAACGACGCCGTGCCAGGGAGAGCCACAGTCTCCAGCAATACCGCAGCTCCGGTGCAGCCCGGGCACCCGCAAGGGCAGTGGGCTGTGGGGAGCCGCCTGCCCGGGGCCCCCCGCCAGCCGCAGGGGCTCCATGGCACAGCGGCCACAGTCCCCATGCGCAGCCTTGGCATCCCAGGCATGCGGTGCTATTTTTGGGATCTCCTCGGCTCCCCTTGTAGGGCTCAGCAGGGCCACGGTCACGGGCACCTGTCAGCCCTGATCGAGTTTCTCCTGGAGGCGCGGGCCGGACACGGAGCCGGTGGCAACGCCATGTCGCATGACCTGGCGCTCGGCTTTCAGCCGCTCCCGGCCACCACCACCTCCACGCAGCCCCGAGCTCTGGCCAGGGCTGAGCCAGCGTCCGTGGGCGCCCGCACCCCTTGGGCAGCCGCGCGGTTTGCCCTGGGACACGTCCCGCGGGGCCCCTGCACCACCCCAACGCCTCCCTGCCCTCGCCCACCACGGTCAGCCCGGCACCAAGGACCATCTCCCCACCGCCACCTGCAGAGGCACCACAGCAGCCCAGATCCTGCGGGTGTGTGCAGTGCCCAGCGCCTCCTGCCCTGACGGGTGTTGCCCTGGCACGCAGCACATGGCATGCAGCACGCGGCAGCGTGGGGGCTCTTACCATCGACGCCATTTCTGCTGCTTCCCTCCTCCCGGGAGTCACCACCTCCTGCAGCAGAAACCCCCAGGAGCTCGCTGGTGCCCCTGGCACCCCAATTTGTAGCGTCCCCACCTCGCGGCATGCCCCCAGCCGCCGGCCCCCCGCCCCAGCAGCCTATCAGCTCCCCGGTGGCAATCCGGCCCCGCTCATTGGCAACAGGCGCATTTTACCTAATTTAGCCAAAGCGTTATTGGCCAAGAGCTGGGGATTAAACGTGGGTCTGAAGCTGCGACAGAAATTCAAGCCATCCGGGGGGGGACACCGGAGCCTTGGCAGGAAGGCGGCTCTGCCCCCGCCCCACAGCACCTTCCCCGCCAAGGGCGGCTCAGCAAGGAGGGGGTTAAAAATAGCCCCGCAGCCGCCATCATCACCCAGCTGAGGGGGCCAAGGCTCCCCCTGTGCCGAGCTGCCTCCCCCAGCGCCCGCTCCCCTGCTGAAGCCGCAGCCCTGCCTGGCGCAGGCTCCCAGCGCGGAGCCGGGCGCCCCTGGCGCAGCGTCCCCTCCCTCACCCCCGAATGAGCCGGGGGCTCCAGCCTCACCCCACCACCTCCAGCCCCCCCTTCAGCCTCATTTTCTGCTCGAGTGTGCCAGGGCAGAGCCGCGTTGCAGCACCCGATCCAGACAAGGAAGGGGCCCCAGCAGGGCCTGGGGTGCAAAGCCCCAGAGGGGGTACGGAGCATTCCCTCCCTGCAGTGTGGAGTCCCTGGCACCCTTGGCACCCTGCTCCTGCATCTAGAAAGGGCCCTGTCTTTCCATGCTGCCTGCAGGGTGTGAAACCTGCCTGGCGCCTCCTTGAAGGCTCTGCCCTCGCGCACCACAGCCCGTGCCCCCGCCTTTGGCAGGGCTCAGCTGGGGCTAGTGGCTTTGGGGCACACTGGCCAAGTGGCTCAGGGCTGCACTGGGGTCAGGCTGGCAGCACTCTGTCCCACACGGTCTCAGCGCCAGGGAGATACGGAGGTTCTCTGGCTCCTGGTTTTGTCAGGACCCCTATTCCCCGGGTGGGCACTGGGGCCGGCACCATCCCAGACCCCCTGTGCACCCTCTGCGCAGCAGCTGTGTGGGGAGGGGCTGGGGAGGCTTTGGTGACCCCCAGGCACTGGGTGCAGAAGCCCCCACAGACCCGCCGGTGCCCAGGAGAGCGCAGCGATCCCTGTCCGAGCCTGGGCAGGGTGCAGGGTGCTGGAGCAGGGCGCAGTGGGCGAGCAGGGGCAGAGCGATGGCAGCAGCTGAGCTGGCTCCTCGATATTAATAGACATTCCCAAGAAAGTGGCGAGGAGGGAGCGGGCACGGCGCTAAATAAGGCACGGCGAGCGCCGGGGTGCAGCCCAGCCACATGGGCCGCGTGGCGAGGCCAGCCAGGGCGAGGGTGGTGGGTGCCAAGGCAGCCCAGGGGATGGCCCGTCCCGCCGGGGCTGTGGCACAGCGGGATCGGGAGCTTGGGTGCAGGGTACCAGGGTGTTGGGGTACCGGGATAAGGGGGTACTGGGGTATCAGGACCCCGGGACCCCGTGGTGCCAGGCGCCGGGGTGCGGGGCTGTCGTGGCCCCAGTTCTCCCGGGAAGAGGGGCACAGCCTGGCCAGGGGACAACGGGAGCGGTGGGGTCGGGCAGGTGTCCCAGCTCGGCCCGGGCAGGGGCTGGCAGCGGAGCGCAGGGACTGCGGGCAGCGCGGGGCAGACCTGCCCCGACCCGTGCCAGGCAGTGCCGACCCGTGCCAGGCAGTGCCGGGCCGTGCCTACCCCCCCCGTGCCGGGTCGGGCCGGCCCCGCCGCGGCGATCCGGGTTCCCGGCGGAGGCGGAGCCGCGCAGGGAGGATCCCGGGACGAGCCGCGGCGGAGCAGCCATCGCTCGGCACCGCCCGGCTCGGCGCGGGCCCGCACGGTACGGCCCGGCCCGCGGCGGGGACGCGGCTGCACGGGGGCGGGGGCGGGAGCGGGGCCGGGGGCGCGGGAGGGGCCGGGGCTGCACCGGGGCGGCAGGGGGTGTCGCAGGGCCGGGGCGTCCCGCGGACGGGCCCGTGCGGTGCCCCCGGCCCCCCGCCCGTCCCGCCGCGTTGGGGCAACCGGGCCTGACGGCGCTCCGGCAGCCGGGATGGCCGCCCGCATCCTGCACCGCCTGCGGCACGCGCTGGCCGGCGAAGGCGGCCGGGAGGAGCGGGAACGGGAACGGGAACGGGAGCGGGAGCGCGGCGGCGCCGAGGCCGAGGACTTCCCGGAGAGCTCCGAGCTGGAAGACGACACGGAGGGGCTGTCGACGCGGCTCAGCGGCACCCTGAGCTTCACCAGCCACGAGGAGGAGGAGGAGGAGGAGGAAGAAGAGGAGGAGGAGGAGGACGGTGCTGGAGAGGAGCCGGGGCAGCCGCTGCAGCCGACGGGGGCGGCTGCGGGCGCAGAGGACGGAGGCAGGTGCCGGGGCCGGGGTGCGGGGGGAGAGCCCGAGACGCCCGGGAGCGGGGAGAGCCCCGGCCCCGCGGCGGGCGCGCTGACGCCCCGTCCCGGCGCAGAGTGGGGCCCCGCGGCGGAGCGGCCCGGCGGCAGCCTGCTGACCCGGCAGCTGCAGGAGCTGTGGAGGAGGTCGCGGGGCAGCCTGGCACCGCAGCGGCTGCTCTTCGAGGTCACCAGCGCCAGCGTGGTCAGCGAGCGCTCCTCCAAGTACGTGGTGAGTGAGCCCGCAGGTGGGCACAGGTGGGCGCGGAGCCCGCTCCCTGCCGGGGCAGGGGTCCCACGGCGGGCGCTCATTTCTCTCTGTCTTTCCCTGTGCTGCTCGGACGGTGCCGGCGGCTCAGATGAGCCTCAGGTAACTATCGCCGGTGGGGGCTGCGGCTGCAGCAGCGCGGTGCGCTCCCTCCTGCCTGGCGAACCCGCCGCGGCCCCTCTGCGGCCCCGCGCCCAGCTCTGCCCCGGTCCTGCGAGAGCAGCGCGCCCGCGGCACCGCCCTGACACCCGGCTCCCCCCGCAGCTCTACACCATCTACCTGATCCGCTCCGGCCGGTTCGACAAAGCCCCTGCCGCCATCGCCCGGCGCTACTCGGACTTCGAGCGGCTGAACCGCCGCCTGCGCTGCCGCTTCGGCTGCGACATGGCCGGCGTCGCCTTCCCCAGGAAGAGGCTGCGCCGGAACTTCACCGCCGAGACCATCGCCAAGCGGAGCCGAGCCTTCGAGCAGTTCCTGTCCCACCTGCACTCCATCGCCGAGATCCGCCGCTCCCCGGAGTTCCTCGAGTTCTTCTTCCTGCAGGACCTGCAGGCCGCGCAGCGCTTGACCTGCACCGGCATGTACCGCGAGGCGCTGGCCACCTGGGCCAACGCCTACCGGCTGCAGGACCGGCTGGGGGTCTGCGGCTCCGGCCGCTTCCTCCTGACGCTGGCCGGGCTGGCCGTCTGCCACCAGGAGCTGGACGAGCTGGGCGAGGCGCACGGCTGCTGCGAGCAGGCGCTGCAGCTGCTGGAGGCCCAGGGCAGCCACCCGCTGCTGGGGCCCTTCCTGCAGGCGCACGTCCACCTGGCATGGAAGGTGGGCAAGGACAAGCGGCGCTCGGAGGCCCGGCTGCAGGGCCTGCGGGAGGCCGGGCCGCCCCTGCAGCAGCAGCCCACCCTGAAGGAATGTCTGATCAAGGAGCCTCTGGAGTGAGCGCCCCACCGCCGGTGCCCGTGTGGGGCTCGTGGCCGGGGGCAGCGAGGGTGATGCCCGGGCGAGGATGGGCAGGGAGGAGGGCTGTGCCCCCGCGGCAGCACAGCCCGTGCCCAGGAGCTGCCTCAAAATGCACTTTCTCTGTGGTTAGTTTGTCCCGCGGGGCCGGGCGCTCACGGGTGCTCGCCCCCCGTGCCAGCACTGCACGGGGGGCTTCTGGAATGGATGGGACCTTGGCTGGGACATACTGGCACTGCGTAAGGGAGCGGGAAGGCTCCTGGCAGGGTCTGGCGCTGTTGCAGGAACTCCCCATAAAACCTTCCGTGATAAAAAGGACTTTATTAAATAAAGTCTGGGGAGGAAGAGGAGCAGGGCGCCTGCTGTGTCTGTTCAGCCTCACGTCCCCCACGGCACCATCAGCCTCAGCGCCCCCACACCGAGGTGGGAGCTGACGCGTCCCCTTCCCCTGGCACCCAGCAGCTGGGCCCCCTCGCGCCCGGCCCTGGGGAGGGGAACGCGGTGAGCAGAAGCAGCGACTGACGCACCGGGGCACAAGGGGGGCAGGAGAAGTGAGAAGGGGAAGCCACGTGTGCCACAGTAGCGCTTTCCCTTCCTGTGAGCCAGCCTGTTGTGGGAGCAGAGCCGGGCTCCAGTGCCCCTGGCACTGCCTGCCCTTCCCGTGCCAGGACAGGCTCCCTGGGGCAAGCACGATCGCAGGGGCCAAGGGGCCAAACTCGGGGACAGAGCCCAGCTGATCCCGACGGCTTTATTTGGGGCAGGTGAAGGGCGGGCGGTTGCGGTGTGCGGTTCCGGTGCAGCGCTGCGCAGCTGGCAGGCAGGCGCAGCAGATCCATCCCAGTGCTGGATCCAGCCCGGTCTCCTTCGAGGCTCGTTCCTCCTGCCAGCCAGGGTCCTGCCTTGCCCACCTCTCTTTGTGTCCCTCCTTGGCATGCCTGTGGCCCAGCCTGCGTCGGGCTGGCAGAACCGTTGCTGCTGGCGCTCGGCTAGAGCTTGCTCTGTTCTGGCACCTGCTGCACCCGGATGACTCCTTCCTGCGCACAGGTGACAGCCAGGACCCCGTCCCGCCGCCACAGCCGGCCCTGCACCAGTCCCCGGCACCCACCTGCGGAGAGTGGCAGTCAGACCGCGGCCCGACGCTGCCCAGGGCTGGCCTGTGCCACGTGGGTGCCCAGGGAACGCGGTGAGGACTCACCAGCCCAGGGGCTTTCGCACTCGTACAGCATCCAGTGGTCCGCTCGGAAGGGCGCATGGAACCACATGGAATGGTCGAGGGACACCATGAACTTGATGTGGTACTGCCGGTGCGGGAGCAGGGCCGTGCCCAGGAAGGCATAGTCGGAGATGTAGGCAGCGACGCAGCAGTGCACCTTCATGTCAGTCTCTCCTGCAAAGCAACTGGCACTGCCCATGGCCCACGGGACCAGCCTGGGGGCGTAGCGCATGGCACAGCCCCAGGCAGGCACTCTGCTTCCCCACAGATCAGCTGCTGGCCAAGCAGAGCTGGGATGCGCTTTCAGACCCACTCCCCTCGCCGTGCCCCCCCGGGGCAAAGCCTGCCGTGCCTCAGCACGGCACGCGGGCATCGCTTCACGCTCTGGCGCCTACACCCGTACTTCAGCCTTGAAGTCCCCAGGCTGCCCCGCAGGCTTGGGGCACAGAGCGCCTCCGAACCACAACCCTCTGCCCGCTCCACTGCAGGTGTGTTCTACAGCACCAGCTTGAGCTCGAGCCCCGGCTCGCAGGCAGCTGCACCACCCTCCTGGCAGGACCCACCTATGTACCCGCGTGCCCGCACCCAGAAGAGCTGCTTCGGCTCCTGCGGCTCCGAGCAGAACACGTCCGGCGGGTTCACAGGCTTGATGTCGATCGGCACGTCTTCGGCTTGAATCTTGTTGAGATGCTTTCTGTACCGCTCTGCCAAGTTAGGGTTCCTGGAGACCGAGGCGGGGAGGTGAGGTTAATGCCAGGCAGGCCAGGGGCACATCCTGCTGGCAGCGGCTCCAGCCCAGCAACCCACACAAAGGCAGGAGAGGCCCGGCTGCTGCCCTGTCCCGCTTCTCCCAGGTGTATCTGGGCACTCCTCAGGCAGTCGCCCCAACCTCTGCACCTCCCCAAACCCCAGAGAAGGGTGTCCCTGGGGCACCCCTGCCGCCTCGCTCACTGCAGGAACTTCTGGATGAGCTCCTCTTGCGTCAGCAGCTCCTCCGGGGGTGGCACGGTGGGCATGGTGAACTGGTGCTGCACTGGGCTCCCCTGGGTGAGCTGGAAGGAGGCCTGGCAGGTGAAGATCGGCTTTCCGTGCTGGATGGCCTTTACGGAACGAACCGAGAAGCTCTTCCCCGTGCGGGTGCGCTCCACCTCGTACAGCACCGGCACCTTGGGGTCCCCTGGGACAGAAACGGGACGCTCTGCGGCCGGGCCTCACGCACCCCAGAGCAGACGTGACCTCTGGAGGCCAAGCGCTGTGCCCCGAGCTGGCAGTGCCACCCTCACCCTCTCTCTGCCGCACTGGAGCCGGGACGGTGGCACCTGCTCACCCACGGGCCCCAGCTCCCCCAGTCCCTCAGCCGCTGGATTTACCGCTTGGCCCCAGTCCCGCCGTACGCCCCGGGCCCCATCACCCGCCCCCGCCGCCGGTGCCCCGTGCCCGGCCCGGCCCACCTGCCCGCACGAAGTAGCAGTGCAGCGAGTGAACCTGTTCGTCGCGGCTCACGGCGCGGGCGGCCGCCACCAGCGCCTGGCCCACGATCTGCCCGCCGAAGAGGCGCTGCGTGGCGGGCACCCAGTGGTGCCGGCCCCTGCGGGGGACAAGGCGGCGGCGGTGACGGCGACGGCGCGGGGGGCGGCCCGGCCCCGGCCCCGGCCCCGGCCGCGCGGCGGCCCCGCGCACCGGAAGAGGTCGAGCTCCAGCCGCTCGAGGTTCAGCACGCTCGTGAGCAGAACGCTCCGCAGGTCCCCGGGCGGCGGCCGCCCCGCCACCGGCCCCGCGCCAGCGCCGCCGGCGTCGCCTGCAGCCGCCATGTTCTCAGCGACCCGGAACGGGCACCACCGGCAGCGGCAACATCCGGCCGGCTCGCGGCGAAGCAGGAAGTACCGCCCACCCGCGGGGCGGGGACCTTCCCCTGATTGGGCTGGCGAGCCGTCAGTCACGCGGGCTGCGGCAGAAAACGCTGGGCTGGTTGGTTCGTCTCCTGGCAATTCTGAAAGAAGGCCTCTGATTGGTCACCGCCCGGGCGTGGGCGGTGCCCGAGCGGGTTTAATACCGGCGGCGGGGCCGGGCCTGCCGTGTAGCTGGACGCGCCGAGTTCCGGGGCGCTTCCGCGCCGCTACCGCCGTCCGCGAGGGTGTCACGTAAGGCGGCGGCCCGGTGCGCGGCGCGGGCAGAGCCGCCGCCGGCGCTGTCCCAGGCCGCGAGCCCGGCGGCAGGCGGTGACGGCCGCGCTCTGACCCGGGGCCGATCCCGGCTGGTCGCGTCGCGCACGTCCCTTTCCGCGGCCTCTGCCGTTCCTGTGCCGCTCGGTGCCCGCCCCGCCGGCCCGTGCCCGCTGCTCGGCTCTGCCTTGCTCTGCCCGCGGAGCACAGCCGGCCGCTGCCGGCTGACCGGTTCCTGCCTCTTCCCGCTCCGGTGGGAAGATGGCTGAATACCGGTGCCCGTCAGCGGCCCCCGCCGCCCTTACGCGGCCGCAGGGCAAAGGTGCTGCCAGGTTCCCCTCCCCCAGCTGTGATTCCGCAGCCTTCGCTCCCCCGAGCGGCTCTAGCGAGGGTCCGTGTCATCTCCATCCCAGCGAGGGTCCGCTCGCGCGTTCAAAGGCTGCGAGCTCATCTCCAGTTACACCACTGCTCCCCTTCCCTCCTTAAAACGCGCTTTAATCTCGTGCCTCGCAGCCTTCCTTGCTGCGTTTTAGCCGGCTCCTCCAGCGCGGAGGAGCTGCAGGAATCATGAGTGCTCCAGGGGAGTGAGATGCACACGCGGTACCCAGCGTTCGTTAACGGCTCTGCCCGCTCTGGAGGGGACAGGCAGCGGCACTGCTGGGGGCAGGAGCTGGGGCTGCTGGAACTCCTGTTCCTTTGCCTCTCCTGGGTTTGAGCTTCCTTACCCCGGGCTCTGCTGAGCAGAGAGCCAGCCCGCGAGTCTGGCTGGCACACGTGGGGGTTTTTGTGCCCACTAATTGAACGTAGAGCTGGTATGCAAGAAAAATGCAAACTAAATGCTGGCAGCTTCCCTCAGTGACGCTTCCTCAATGTTTGCAGGCTCATGCAGGTGAAGTTTGGTTGTGCCCAGACCCAAAAATCCAGCAGGAAGAGAAAGCAGCAGCCCAGCCTGTGCCCGGCTCGCTCTGTGCTGCAGCACAAGGACACAGAGCAGCTCGTGATCAGCAAGCTCCACAGTCACCGCGTCCGTGCACACCCGGCATCTCGCCCGACCAGAGCTGCACAGGAAGCACCGTGGCGCACGGCACCCCCGCAACAAAGCTACGGGAGCAGCAGCCCGCAGGCAGGACTGGTGGCACTGCCGTGGCCGATGAGGCCTCGCACACAGCCGGGGGACAGGGCGCCTGCTCCGCGCAGGGCTTCCGCCGCCCCCGAGGTGGTGAAGGAAAACGCCTCGGTGCTGGTCAGGGTTGCTGAGGTGATAAAAACCTCCCCGAGAGCAGGCAGGGGCTCGCTGGCCTCCCCTGGCACCGGCAGCAGCCACGGCCTGGGCCGGCTCAGCTGGCACGGAGCGAAGGGGCACACGTTCTCTGTGCCCTCATGGCAGAGTGGGGAGCGAGTGGGGAAAGTGGCGCCTGTGTCGCTGCTGAAGGGTGACGCAGGACACGGCGCCAGGAAAATGCCGACAGAGGTTCAGCCCCGAGTGGCAAAAGGTCCAGGCTGTTTTCCCGGATGTGTCCTTCTTTCACAAGCCCGTCCTCCATGAGCTCTGTCCCTCCACCAGGTGCTCCTGTCTGCCCGTCACACCGTGCGGCTGCTCGCGAAGGGAGCGGGAATCTCCCCTTCCGTCCGGCAGAACTCCACGCTGGCCTCGCGGAAGGCCATGGGTTGCCCTTCGCCACAAGCCTGGGCGTGCTGCCCGAGCTGGCGAAGCGTGGTCAGCCCCGGGCTATACGACTCCCCGTGAGCTGCTGTGGCACGTGCTGGGCAGCCTCGCCGTTCGGCTGCTGGAGGCTGCCCACTGGAGGATGCCCACCGGAGGATACCCGCCGGGTGAGCTGGGACTGCTGGAGCTGCAGCTGCTGCTTCCACCGCCGCTACCGGCCGCCCTGCAGGCACGTCCTGGCCGCGCTGCAGGCGCACCGGGGCCGCGTGGAGGAAGCCATGGTGTGCAGGCGCTGGCGGCGGCGGTACCAGCAGCTCCCGGCCCCCGGGGACGGCGGCCGGGGCTGGGCGGGGGCAGCGAGTCCGGTGCCCAGCCTGGGGCTGACCAGCCTGCCGCTGCGGTGCGCTGGGCAGCACCGGTGCCGCCCTCCTGCTCCGGGCGGCGGGGACGCGGGGCGGGGCGGGCGGAGCGGAGCGGAGCGCCCGGTGCCCCCGGTGCCCCCCGGTGCCGCGGGCGCGCGCGGCCAGCAGGGGGCGCCGAGCGCTGCCTGACGTCATGGCGCGCCCCGCGGTGATTGGTGGCGTCCGTGGCAGGGAGCGGGGCACGCCGGGATACGCTCCCGGAAGAGCGGGGTACGCCGGGATACGCTCCCCCGGTAGCGGCGGCCGCCCGTGTGCTGCGGGCCGAGCGCGGCCTCCGCCAGCTCCCCGAGCGCCGCCGCGGGCCGTGGCTTCGCTCGCTCCCCGCGGGCGCTGCTGGTGCACCGGGCCCGGCGCGACGGGCGCTCTGCGTCTTCCTCGCGGGCGGCACGGCCCGGGCGGTGCGTCCGGCGGCCCCGCGGGACGGGCCGCCTGTCCTGCGCGTGCGGGGCGTTGCGGGCCCTCAGCCCGGCCCGGGCCCACACCCGGCTCCTGCCGGCGCTCGCCCAGACCTTCCCCGCGGCCGGGGCCCCCCGAGCGGCCCGGTGCCGCCGGCCGTGCTGCCTCAGCTCCGCAGTCCCTGGCAGCCCGGCGGCGAGACCCGGGCCGCACGCACGGAGAGCACCCGGGGCAGCAGCAACTGCTTCGGGCCCCGGCGGCGGCCGCGCAGGGGCTGAGGCAGGTGTTCAGGGCTGGGCTCTCTCAGAGAGCTGCGGCACCACCAAAGTGTTTCTGAGCGCCCCCCGACCCCGCGATGTGCTCCGATCCCCATCCTGATGGCCGTGCCGCTCCGGCGGCTCCCCAAAGCCTGCCCGCCACCGGCCCGCCTCTCGCCCCTCCAGCGTGCCAGGGCGAGCCACCTCAGAGCTCCGTCCAGGCTCCCCTGCTGCGGCAGCCTCTTTCACAGCTGCTCAGAGCCCCGTGATTGTCCTCCCGAGTCCACCAGCAACTCCTCAGCGTTGGCCTGAAATCCCCCAGGCTCCTGTCCTCGTTACATCCTTCATCTGCAGCTAAACTGGAGGCCACGGAAAACCCAGGGGGTGCCAGCGAGGTGGAGATGAACTGAAGGACTGAAGAAGGCATCGAGCAGTCTTTGAGCGATGTTTGCACAGAGCCCGCTGCAAGGCTGTGCCTGAGCGAGTTGGCAGTGGTTCAGAAGTCCGTGCAGCTGACGGGCACGGGGGAGGATGCCCACAGCGTGGACCTGAAAGGCCTGAGCAGCTGCACTTGCCACTTCAGCCAGGTTTTCCAGCTGCCCTGCCGGCACATTTTGGCTGTGCCGAGTTCAGACAGGAAGACCTTGCAGCCAGAGATGGTCAGCAGACAGTGGCAGAAGGGATGTGATGCCCGTCAGGCCGGGCAAGACCGTGCTGATGGCCTCTGGGAGGTCCTGAAGAGCTCCTGGAGTGAGTCTTTGGCTGAATCCCTGGTGGTGCCCTTCCTCATGGCGGAGATGAGCCGGCTTCTCGCCCGCTGCGGCAGGCAGGAGTTTGAGCACAGGTACGGGGCCCTGCGGGAGCTGGCGGGCAGCTGGATCGGGCCCTATTCCAGGTGCAGCTCTAGCACCCGGCAGGGGCTGGGCTGGCACTCCGTGCGTGGGCCCGGGCAGGCAGCAGGAGGCCCGTCCATCGCCCCACCGGTGTCCTGGCTGGTGCCTTTATTCCTCCCAGCCCGTCGGTGCCCCAGGGCTCGGCGCAGAGGGGCAGCTGGGTCCTTGGTCTGCTGAGCGGGCGTTGTCTCGTGCACCGGGCAGCTGAGGAAGCGGGTCAGGAGCTCCTGCTCACACTGGATGGGTCACCAACCACTGCCCTGGCTAAGGGGAGGCGTGGCTGGGCACTGCCACGCGCGGTGCGGGCGCGATGGTGTAACGACGTGACAAACTCCTGTGATCCCTTGCCAGCGCCTGCAGGTGCTGCCAGCGGCGACGCGCTGTGCAACAAGGCCCGTAAACGGGCTCGCGTCGCTCCGCAGCCGCGTCTGCCCTGGCAGGCCGGGCCAGGCTTGGAACGGTGCTTCTTGGTGGCCTCGTCCCGTCGTGGTGCCCTCGGCGGGTGCAGCGGGCCCACTTGCTGGGGGATGGCAGATCTGGGGGCGGCAGTCCCGGCCGCGGCCTGGCGTGCAGGAATTGTTTGTGTGGTTGCGGCAGCGGCTCCCGCTCCCTCGGAACAGGGAACCCGCCCTCCCTCGGCAGCAGCCGCGTGCCGGGCAGGATGCCGGGGTCACGGCAGCGCAAACAGCTGTGGCGAGGTGGGGGCAAAGGTGGGCGAGGAAGCACACCAAGAGGAGCGAACACGAAGCAGCCCTCGGGTGCCGCTGGGCCGGTGAGCTGCCCGCCCAGTCCCGCCAGCGCCAACCCCAGCACCTCCGCCGCGGCGCACGGGAAGCGGCAGGCTGTGCCCAGCAGGATGTCGGAGACCTCACTGGTCACAGTGGTTCCGTGCCATCGGCGTCGTCCCTGACCGATGCCGCTTTCGTTAATGCTCCGAGCAGGAGCAGGAGCAGGGCGCCGCGCGGTCGGGCTGCCCTTGCCCAAGGGTTTGTGACATTACCCGCCGCTGGCAAACCCCTCCGACTAACCACGACGCAGCGTTTCCCAAAACGCCTCTCGGGAAACTCGGAGCTGCTTGTCTCCCCCCGCCTGTGCCACACAAGAGGCCTGGAAGGCTCTGCCAGCCCCCTCACCGTCTCTCCCCGACACGCGTGGGCACCCTCCGATCTTCAGGGCCCTTCCCTCTGCCTCTCGCTGGGCACAGCTCTGACACTGCCTCCCCACGCAGCCCAGTGCGGGCATGCTGGGACCACCAGCCCCACTCACCAGAGGCCAGTGGGGCTGGGGGACAGCTCGGTACTGGCTTCGGGGAGGCGGAGCAGCCGGACCCTGCACCGGGTTGCTGTGCCCGGCTCCCTGCCCACAGGCACGTGCCTGAGCAATGGCTGCTCCCTGGGCGCTGCTGGTTTCCCTCCAGCGTCCGCCCCATCCTCCCTGCTGGGAGCACAGGAAACCACCCACCCCGCTCTCGGGATAAACATCTTTCCCAAGAGCGAAACTCCCGGCTGCAATTCACCCTCCACGTGAGCGCTGGGCTGTGCCCTCCCACGCTGCACCCGGCCCTCGCCCGGATCCACCTGGGCGATCCCAGCATCGTTCCCGGGCACGGACGGGTGCCGAGCCCAGCACCCAGGGGGTGAGGGCTGTGCCCGCTGTTCCGTGCTGGAATGGGAGCTGCCCCCATGAGTGGCTGCCCAAGCGTGGCGGGGGGTCCCAGCCTCCCAAGTGCCCCTCTGACGGGACCCTTCCCACCCTGCTGGAGGGCAGCTCCCCTGAAGTGCCCCCTGCAGCCACCGGAAATGCCCTGACATGGGAGGGGAACAAAGTCCCTTGGCTGCGGACCAAAAACCCCAAAACTGCACTTTCCTTCCCCCGGAGAAGCCGGGCAGCACACCAGCCCCCGGAGCTGCCCAACCCTGGCTGTGCCCCATCACAGACCTGCCTGGGCCAGGCTTGTGCTGAAGTCTTGTGCCCCATGATGCCAATCCCACCGGCAGGGCCGGGTCCCACGGTGCCCACTCCAGCTCACCTCGCCCCACCAGCACCCTGGTGTGCGGGGCCTCCCGCTGTGGGCAGTGCCGGCGGTTAGCCCAGCCGTGACGGCAGTGGCCCAGTGTGAGTCGTGCTGCAGTGCCCGCTCCCCCCGCATTGCTCCGTGCCAGCGCTCCCCATGGCACGCGTGCGTTCTGCCTGGAAGTGCTTTATTGCTCGCTCTGCTCTGTGCCCCCGTCCTGCCCGTGCATCCATCTACGTGGAGGAGAGTCCGTCCTCTGCGCTGCCCGCGCGCTCCTGTCAGCCCTTCGGCAGCACTTGCCAAGTGTGGGTGCCCCGGGGGTGAGGGGGGTCACACGCCAGGGGGCCCCAGGAGGTGGAGAGGGCAGCTGGGGGCACAGATCCTGCCCAGGCAGCTGGGGGCACAGATCCTGCCCAGGCAGCTGGGGGCATGGATCCTGCCCGGGCAGCTGGGGGGCATGGATCCTGCCCGGGTAGCCCGCTGGCCATTGCTGGGGGGGCTGTTGGCACGGGGCACCCAGGGCAGTGCTCTCCGTACCTCACTCGTGTTGGCAGAAGCTCTTCAGCAGCGGCGGCAGGTCCAAGCCGTCGATGCCCAGGCGGTGGGCGATGTGCTGCTGGATGACCCGCCGGCAGAGCGTCTGCAGGGAGGGAACTGGGAGAGAGCAGAGAGAGGTGGCTGAGCCTGCCGGGAGCGGGGGGCACAGAGCAGCTGGCCCCAGGGCTCCCCAGGGGCACCGTGTTTCAGGGCAGCGGTGGGTGCGCCCGCTCTGCGGCAGGGCCGGGCATCGCCCTGCCCTGGGCTCGAGCTGGCACATGGGAGGCGCTCCAGCAGGGCCAGGAGCCGGGGGGCCCCGGGCTGGGAAGCCTTTCCCGTTGCCAGGAGCAGAGCTGAGAGGGCAGTTGTGTGCCCAACCTGGGCGCTGCCACGGCTGGTTTGCGATTTTCTCTCGGGGGCTGTCAAAGCTCACCAGGGTCCCACCTCTGCTCCGCTTTCACCCCACTCCTTGTCCCGCTGCCGCCGGTGCCAGGCTGCCAGCTGGGCACCCGCAGGCCGGGCGGCGCTGCCGGCAGGGACGGCTCACACGATGCCGTGAGATGGCGTCTCCTGGGCCGTTCCCATGGCCACCCCGGTTCTACCCGGTTCCTGCTCCTGTGACACGAGCCCTCTGGGCTCCCTCCTGCCAGAGCCCATGTGGCTCCGCCGCGCGGGTGCCAGGAGCTGTGCCCGGCATTCTCCTCGGGTCTAAACGAGAGCCGCCCCAGGCCGTGGCTCGCCTGCCCTCCCAGAGCCGAACCGAGAGCACCCCAGGGCAGAGCCGCCAGTGGGTCCCGGCCGTTTTGCCCGCACCCAGTGCGGGGCCGGGGGCTCGCGCCGGCACCAGGCAGGGCACGGCTGTGCCGAGCAGGGCCACGCTGTGCCCACCCAGCTCCCGACCTTGGGGCTGGAGCGCTTATCTCGGCCTCGGCGGCGCAGGGCTGTTGTGCCGAGGGCCGGGTGCCAGCGGCGGGTGCCCTTTGCCCCTCCTGCCCCCCCACCCCCGCGCCACACCGCGTGTCGCCAGCGGCTCCGCTCTCACTTCTGGTTTTTGCTTCGCCAGTCGTGCCCCAGCCAGGCACAGAACTGAGCCTGATTCTCAGCCCCTGCGGAAGCGGTGCAGGAACCGGAGCTGCCGAAACCCCCGTCAAAAGGAGGAAGCCAGATTGCGGCACCGGCAGCAGCCGCGGCCCTCACGGCGACCCGCGGCCCGTGGCGCGGCTGGAGGGGCAGCTCTCCCAGAGGTACGTGCTGCCAGTGCCAGTCGCTCGGGAGCGGCCGGGCATGGGCCCTCGCAGGAGCTTGGTGGCCTCCGGCAGCGTGCTCCGGCTGGATGCCCTCGGCACACTCCTGGGGCGGGGGGGCCTGGGCAGCTGGGCACGTTGAACCCCCTGCTTGGGTAGCCCGGCTCCCAGCGGGGAGAATCCGGCACTTCAGCGCTGAGCTTTGTGCCAGCGAGAGGCTGCGGCGCCGGGCAGTGGGGGCAGCCAGCCCTCGGCCGCCAGGACGGGGTTCGTGCCTGTGGCCTCGCTCCCAGGGTGTGGGCAGCAAGTCATCCCACTGATGCAAAGCGAAGGTGGCATGGCAGCGTGGCAGCTCACCGCCAGGCGCTGACACCCAGGTGCTGGCTGTTGTCTCACCTGACCCTCAGCATCTGCTGATTTTTCTACTTTGGTGCTAATTAGCACTTATTAGCCTGACTCCTCACCAGAGCCAGCGACTGGCATCCGCCTTCCCGGCCCCTCCCCGGCCAGCCGAGGGATGCCAGGTATTGCCCAACCTCCAATGGCATCACGGGGTGTCTGCCCAGGGCACCCTGCAGGAGCGGGGGCACAGCATGCGTGCCAGGGTGGGCAGTGGGGTGCCGCCGGATGTTTTGATGCCAAGGCAGGATGTTGCTTGGCTCCAGGCTGCCACGTGCCCGTGGGGTGAGCTGGGCATGGTGAGGGTTTGCCAGGCCCCCAGAAGCAGCTCTGTGGGCACCAGTGTTGGGCTCTGCGGTCCCACAGCCCCCGGTCCGGGGCAGCCCAGAACACCCACCCTCCTCGCTCCACTTGGGAAGGGTGAGCAGGCTGGGCCCTGTGCCCCCTGCCACTCCCCGTCAGTGGCAGTGTGGGGTCTCACCCGCCCTCTGCAGAGGCCGAGAGCTCTCCTGTGCCCGCTAACCCCTGTCCCTCTGCCCCGTGGCATGCTCTGATGTTCCCGCTGTTGGGGACTATGGGGTGACCCCACTGGAGCCCTGTGCCCAGCTCCTGGCATGTCCCAGGGAGGGGGCGGGTACCTACAGCCATGTTCCACTGGGATGACCCTGACGCTCTTGGTGGAGGCGAAGACGTCGACCACCGCGTAGAGCGGGCGGGTGGTGGGCAGGCGCCTGGCGCTCGGCCCCATGTCCTCGCCGTTGATGAGGATGTGCATGTCGGCGGTGCCGTCGGGCTGTGGGGCGTACAGCACGCCAATCCGGCTGCGCCGGGCGGTCGCGGGCAGCGCGTTGGTCTTGTACAGCTCGTCCAGGATGTGGCTGTAGCGCCCAGGTCGGCTGCGCCCCACCAGCGTGTCACGGGGGATCCGTGCCCGCTCCAGCAGCAGGAAGGGCTCGGGGGGGGGGCCCTGCGCCTCCGCCCCGTCCGCTGCCACGCGGTTGTGGCTGCGGGTGATGGCGAACACCCAGGTGTCCCCCATGTTGACCAGGTCGGGCAGCGAGTACTCAGGCACCACCTCCAGGCTCTGGGGGTCGAGGGCCGTCAGCCCCACGCGCAGGTGCCCGCACCAGCCCAGCTCCTTCTCCTCGATCTCCACCAGGAAGACCTGCCCGGGCGCCAGCGGCTCCTGGCTGAAGCAGAGCCCGTTGGCGAAGCTCTGCACGCGGGTGGCCCGCGTGCGCGAGGCGTCCAGGCGGACGTTGGCACCGTGGACGCGGTGGAAGCGGGCGGCGAGGCGGCACCGGGCGGCCATCGCTGCTGCCGATGCTATTTTTAGCCGTGGCCGTCACAGCTGCTGCGCGGCGGGGACGGCCGCTCTGGGCAGGGACGGCTCGGGGGGGTCCCGGGGGGGTCCCGGGGCCGCGGGGGAGGGCGGGCGGGGACCCGCGTCTGCTGTGGCACCGCCGGGCCCCACCGGGCCCGTGGGTGCTCCAGGCGGAGCCTGCCCGGCGCTGCCCGCCGGTGCCTGGGTGCCCGGCCGTGCCCGGCGCTGCCTGGCTGTGCCCGCCGGTGCCCGTCGGGCGCCGCACCCCCGCCGTCGGCCGCGGGAGGCTGAGGGCTCCCGCCGGGGCTCCCCGCGTGGCGGGCACCGTGGGGCACCTGCGCCGTGCCCCGGGGCCGGGCACCGCGGGGCGCCGGGACCCCCCGGCTGCGCCCCCCGCCCCCCCCCCGGGGGTCCCGTCCCACGTGCGCGCGCGGGCCCGGGGCGGGGACCGGCCGCCCTCGGGGCGCTGATTGGCCGCGGCGGGGCCCCGCCCCGCGCACGTGACAGCGGAGGTCATATGGGCGGGTGTCATGTGCCCGCCGGGAGCGCCGGCTGCGGGAGCGACGGCGGGAGCGGCGGGGTCAGCGGGGCGGGGGCCGGGGGGAGCGGGGCCGGCGGGGGGGGGGCGGCCCGCGGGGGGGGGCGGCCCAGGCCGCCGTGGGGCGCTGCTGGGGCCGCGGCCGCTCCCGGCGAGCAGCGCCCCGACCGCCCGTCCCGCCCGCGCAGATGGGGCCGGCGCTGCCGTGCGCGCTGCTGCTGCTGGGGCTGGGGCTGAGCGGGGCCGCCCCCCCGGGCCACGAGGTGACCTTCCTGCCGGGGCTGGCCAAGCAGCCCTCCTTCCGCCACTTCTCGGGCTACCTCTGCGCCGGGCCGGGCAAGCACCTGCACTACTGGTACGTGAGGCCGGGCCGGTACCGGGGCCGGGCCGGGCCGTGTCCCGAGCAGCCGGGGCAGGGGCCTGGCCGGGCGCCGGGCAGTCACAGCCGCGCGTGTCCGCAGGTTTGTTGAGGCCCAGAGCGACCCCCAGAGCAGCCCCCTGGTGCTGTGGCTGAACGGGGGTCCCGGCTGCAGCTCCATGGAGGGCTTCCTGAAGGAGCACGGCCCCTTCCTGGTCAGTACTCGCAACCGTCCCGTGGCTCGGGGCCACCGGGGGCTGGCGGGCTGCATGGCACGAGCCGTCCCGCAGGGGCCAGCCTGGCTGTGCCCATCAGCCGCCGCCTTCTGCTTCCCCAGATCCAGCCCGACGGGGTCACACTGAAGTACAACGACTACGCCTGGAACAAGGTACGGGCGTGGGCGCTGCACCCCTGCACGGCTGTGGCAAGAGGGTGGCCCCGAGCCAGTTCCTGCTGCCCTCTCCATGGAGCCAGGCCTCCCCCAGGCCCCCCTGCCCAACACACCCTCCTCTCAACTCTGCTGTCAAGCAGGGCAGGAGTGTGCCCCCCCCTGCCCAGTGTAGCCCTGAGGCACGCCAGGTGTCCACAGGTGCTGCCACCGATGAGGCCAGCAGCTCTCTGCCATGCTGAGCGGGAAGGGGGGTCTCCCCTGATATCCAGCTCCTCTGCTGTCCCTGCAGATTGCCAACGTGCTCTACCTGGAGTCTCCTGCTGGTGTCGGCTTCTCCTACTCAGAGGACAAGAAGTACACCACGAACGACACCGAGGCGAGCGACTTGGGCTGCCGGGAGGGACCAGCCTCCTGCCAGCTCCTGCCAGGGTGCCGCGATCCTGCCATGCCGCCTGACCCCCGTCCCCGCCTGCCTGCAGGTTGCCCACAACAACTACCTGGCGCTGAAGGATTTCCTCCGGCTCTTCCCCGAGTACTCCAAGAACGATCTCTTCCTCACGGGGGAGAGTTATGGGGGGATCTACATCCCCACGCTGGCAGAGTGGGTGATGCAGGACCCCAGCCTCAACCTGAAGGTGAGTGGCCGGGCTCTGCCGCCGGCCTGGGCTGAGCCGTGGAACAGAGGGCTTGGCGCAGCCTCGCTGGGGCACTCGAGCCGTGCCAGGGTGGGGACCAGCCGCGCAGCGGGCGTGCAGGGCCGCCCTGCGCATAGGGCGGGTCTGGCCCCAGAGCCTTTCATCTTCCCCTGGGGTGCTGGCAGCAGCCGCTGGTGGACGTGTCCGTCCTCGCCGAGGGGAGCCGGGAGCGTTCTGAGGCGCCCCCGACCCTTCCTGTTCCCTCCGTGAAGTAAACAGTGCCACATCTGCTTCCTGCCCGCTGCCGCTGCCCCGTGGGGAGCCGGAGCACAACAGAGCTGTTTTCTTCCTGCCTCGCAGGGAATCGCGGTGGGAAACGGCCTCTCCTCCTACGAGATCAATGACAACTCCCTGGTTTACTTCGCCTACTACCACGGCCTGCTGGGGGCTGAGTAAGAGCTGGGGCAGCGCGGCTGCTCGACGCGCTGTCCCTGTGCGAGCACAATGGGGGCACGGCGTGCCATGGGGCTGCCTGGGCCAGTGGTGTGCTGGGTCCCAGCCTGGCTTGGGCCAGCAGCCAGGCTGTGGAGGTGGCCCCTCGTCCTGGGCAGCTCTCATGGGCACGTTTGTTCATGGGGCACGCAGGGCACCTGGCTGAGCTGTGTGCTGCACTGCAGCTGGGCAGGGAGGCTGCCGCGTGGCTGTGGCCACGGCCACCGGCTTTGTGCCGGTGTTGCTGTCTGGGCAGCGCGGTTCAGTCCCCTGGTCTCTGCCTGCAGGCTGTGGAGGGACTTGCAGGCCTTCTGCTGCTCCCAAGGGACATGCAACTTCCATGACAACTCCAACCTGAACTGCACGCTCAAGGTGAGGCGAGCCAGAGCCCCCGAGCACGTGCCCAGCTGTGGTGTCTGTGAGCAGCACCCACCTGCCTGGCTCTGGGTGGGCCCACGGTCCCTCAGGCATCCCGCTGAGTCCCGAACTCTTCCTGTGGCCTTTGCAGATGGGGGAGATGATTCGGATCGTAGAGGAGTCCGGCCTCAACATCTACAACCTCTATGCCCCCTGCGATGGTGGTGTCCCTGGGAGCATGAGGTGAGAGTGGCCGCAGGGCAGATGGGTCTCCAGGCACTGGCGCGCTTTGGTTTGCAGCGTTGGGGGTCCCGGCTGGCAGGGGGATGTGGGGTGCCCTCTGTGACAGGTGGACTGTCCCCGGCTGCTGTTGAGGACTCCCCTGGGGCAGGCCCTCAGCCCTTGCTCTCCGGAGCTTTCAGCCTGTCCCCGTGCTGGTTCCGGCTGCAGGTACGAGGGGAGCTATCTCATCACACACGACCTGGGCAACTCCTTCATCCGGATGCCCATGAGGTTCTCCTGGCGGCAGGTGAGCCCAGGTGCCCCCGGGCTGCCAGCGGTGCTGCCTGTGGGCGGGAGGGGGCAGGGAGCAGCGGCTCCCGTGGGGCAGCACCAGGTGCTGCTGCAGCAGGGACTCTCCCGACTCCCTCCCAGAACCTGTTCCGGATGCCGGTAGCCCGGAACAAGGTCCGTATGGACCCGCCCTGCACCAACTCCACGGCCCCCAGTGTGTATCTGAACTGCCCGGAGGTGAGGAAGGCTCTGCACATCTCTCCCGACGCCTCGGAGTGGCAGGTGTGCAGGTGAGCAAGCTCCGGGTGGGGAGGCACCGCCACGAGCAGCCGCAGCGCGTGACCCTGACGCTTGCCCTGCAGCTTCGAGGTGAACCGCAGCTACAAGCGCCTGTACATGCAGATGAACGACCAGTACCTGAAGCTGCTGGGAGCCACGGTGCGTGTCGGGGAGCCCACCATGCCCTGGGGCCGGCTCTGCCAGACCGGCCTCCTGCCTGGCCGGGGCCGCTGCCCTGCGAAACGCTCACCCTCCTCCTGCTCTGCAGAAGTACCGGATCCTGGTGTACAACGGGGACGTCGACATGGCCTGTAACTTCCTCGGGGACGAGTGGTTCGTGGACTCCCTGTGCCAGAAGGTAGATGGGCAGGGCCCGGGCCAGCCCGGTCACCAGCTCCAGGCTGTGCAGTCGGCTGCGTGCCGGGGCCGCGGTGCGGGCAGGGCTGGCTGCAAGCCTCGGCAACCGGGGCGCTGAGGGTGCTGCCACCGGTTGCAGGTGCAGGTGGCTCGCCGGCCCTGGCTCTACACTGAGGGAGGCGAGAAGCAGATCGGGGGCTTCGTGAAGGAGTTCACCAACATCGCCTTCCTCACCGTCAAGGTACGCCTGGGGGGTGCTGGGGCTGCTGGCTGCAGCACGGGCGGGTGGTGCTGGCGGGGCGGCAGGCAGCCAGGGGCTGGAGGCACTCGCAGGGCGCGGCAGTACCACAGCTGGCACCGACCTGCTGCTGCCTGTTTCCCACAGGGAGCCGGCCACATGGTGCCCACAGACCGGCCGCTCGCTGCCTTCACCATGTTCAGCCGCTTCATTAAGAACGAGCCCTACTAGGAGCTGGGAGGCAGCGCCCGGCGCCCCGGCTGCCCGCACCGCCTGCACAGCCTGTCCCCGCCGCCACTCCGCTGTGCCCGGGCACCCTGCACCATGGCACAAGTAGCTCCTGCAGCTGGTGGCATTGCCCACTCCAGCCCTGCAGCACGGCACCGGCTGGATGGGGTGGAGGGAGGGGGCTGCCTGCGGTGGGTGGGGGTGTGGGCTGGGGGCGCGAGGGGTCCCGGGGGCTCTGTCCTTGCTAGATGAAGTCATGCACCTGCTGCAGCCGCCTCCTCGCTTGTGACTTCCTGTCTCGCCTCCTCCCTGTCTGGAGAGGCGGCCACTTCCCTCCCAGGAAGGGAGCAGTCCCGCCACTTCCCCCTGCCCACGGCCCCTGCACGCGCACAGCCCTGGGCGGCTCCGAGGCAGTCGCCCCCTGCTAGAGCCCAGTTCACGTGGTGGCTGCAGGCAGCTGGGCACTGCTCCTGCAGGGGCTTTCTGCTCCTCTCCAAACTGGCGCCATGTCTGGTCCCGGTGAAGGAGGCTTACTGTGAAGACAATCCCACCACCTACTCACTGCCCAGGGCACTCGCAATAAACTTTCTCAACAAGGTGGTTCTGCTCCTCCTTGCCCAGCGCCTCGTACCACTGACACCCCCGGCTTTGCTTTCCTTGGCTCTCTGAGGAGCATCACCACGTGCCACGGATCCGGCAGAGGCGAATGCCGACGCACTGTGTGGGGGTACCGGGGCCTGTGGTCCGTGTCCCCGTCTCCCTGAGACCTGGGCAGAAGCCACCCAGGAGAGCAGGGGCAGTGCCGTGACTCTGAGCCCCTCTGGCACCGTTCCGAGCTGTGTCTGCACCTTGAGTAGCTCAGTGGGGAGAGCCGCGCCGCCTGCCTCCTGCCTGCCTCCTTCCTGTCTCTCCCTGCATGTTGGCAGCCGTGCCGCCCGGTGCGGGCACGTTCTCCGAGCAATGAGGCCGCATGGGTTAGAGTTGAGTGGTTTATTAGTGTAACAAGAAGGGTGCAGCAGGGGTTCCCAGAGCGGCTGTCTCCACCTTGCTGCTACCCACCAGGGCACGGGGGCCCTGCAGGATGTGCCGGTGGTACCGGAGAAGCTGCTTCCTACCTACAGTCTGCGGGTCCAGCCCGGGATCTGCCCTCGGTCCGGGGTGAGGGAGCGAGTGGGGAGACGAGCTAGAGCTGGCGGGGGTCCACGCTGGGCTCTGCAGGCCTTGAGCTGGGGTCGGTGGGGGCAGTGGGCACCGGGCGGTATTTCTCAATCACCTCCCGCAGCCCCTTGGAGAAGTGGAGATCAGCTCCCACCGTGAGGAATCCCTGTGAAGGGAAAGAGGATCAGTGCACGGCTGGGTGTAACTGGGCCCTGCCCCAGCAGGACATGGTCCCTGTGCCCGCTGCGGGAGCACAGGCTGCCTTCATCCTGCCACGTACCGCGTGGTTGGTTACCACCTCCTTGGTGAAGTCCATGCCTTCTGGCAGCGGGATCTGCACCCCCTTTTTAGTCCTCTCTGCAGGGAGGGAGAGATGCGGTGAAGCCAAGTCCCACTGTGCCCTTGCCACAAGCCAGGCTGTGTGCGGGCAGCGGCAGTGCCTACCGTTAATGATGGGCATGATGGTCAGCTGCAGCAGGGTCTTCAGTGGGGCCTGCAGCGAGAACAGCTGGGGGGAGAGGAGTGTGGGTCAGCGTGGGCAGCCTGCCCGTAGTACTGGGTGGGCTAGAAGGGGTGTCCTGCAATGTGCAGCCCCTCCCCGAGCCATGGCTGGAGGGCAGACCCCTGGGCTGGCACGGCGTCTGCTTACCGCCAGCGACTCCAGCGCAGACTGCTTGGAGTAGATGCGAAACCTGCAGAGGAGAAGGCAGCTGTGAGCAGGTGCCGAGGGGACCTTCCCCGCAGCCTCCGCGGGACCCCAGCGCAGGCCGTACCGTCGCAGGTCCAGCTGCACGCGCAGCGCCTTCCCCTGCAGGAACACCTTGGCGCTCAGCTTTGTTTCCTGGGGAGAGAGAAGGCTGAGTCGCCGCCCCGCTGTGCCCGCCGCAGGCAGCTGGCCGGGCTGGCTGCGCCTCCTGCTCCACAGACCCAGCTGTTCCCCCGCTTTGGGACACCGGACCCTTCCCACGCGGGGCGGGAAACGCTCTTCCCATGGGCTGGGGGGGTGGCTGCACAGGGAGCCCAGCCATGCGCACCCCTCCAGGCCAGCACCCTGCTCACCATGGCCATGCTGGAGAGCTGGATGGCGGGGCGGCCCGGGGGCACCAGCGAGATGTTGAGGAAGGCAGAGACGGAGACGGAGGTGCCCGAGGGTTTGATGATGCAGCGGGGCGGAGCCGACACCTGCAGCACCAGCTGCAGGGGAGCATCCACGGTGGGGCTCTGGGGAGGGCATGTGAGCCAGAGGCACGGAGCTGGGCAGGGCCGTGCCCAGGGGCTCCCCTGTGCCTCCAGCCCCAGCCGGCTGCTCCTCTCACCAGCATGAAGATGGTCCCAAAGAAGGTGGCTCTCAGCAAAACCTCCAGGTCCTTGGGCACCTGCAGGGAGGACAACCCAACGGAGGATAAGCGAGCAGCTACTGCTGATTGCAGAGCTGCTCCCTGGAGCTCCCGCTCTGCTCCGCGGGCAAAGCCCAGCTCTCCTTCCTGCCGGGCAGCAGGCCCCTGCCTGCACACAGCCGGGCGTCCCAGCACCGCTCACCTTCTCCCCCTGAAGCTCTATGGCCAGCACGCCCGCCTGGAAGTAGGCCTGCATGGCCGAGTCAAAGAAGTACTCGGAGAAGGCGACGTAGACCATCCGCTCGGTCTCCTTGATTACCGGCTCCACCGCGTGGTTCTCCAGCTCCTGGTTTTCTCTCGCACGGGGGAAGAACATGCCCTGGGTAGAGAACAGGAGATGTTTCTGCAGCTGTAGCACAGCCCACCCTGCTCGCTTGGTGGTGCCCGGCACACAGGCTGGCACAGCCGCTCCCATGGGGACGATGGGAGGGTTGGCAGGGCAGGATCCAGTGTTCACCTTGAAGTCCAGGTCGAGGGTGTCCATGGAGACGGACGGATCCCGCAGGAGGGAGTAGTCAATCCCGATGTGCTCATCCACATAGTTCCTCACTGCCAGGGAAGACGTGCTGTCGTGACCAAGCCCACAGGTGGCCCAGCAGCACGATGCCCAGCTCTGCCCTCTCCACAAGGAGCGGGATCCGGTTCCCTTCCCCAGGGCAACGCTCACCTGGCACCGTGTCCAGCACGGAGTTCAGCAGCACCAGGCTGGCGTGCTCCAGGGATGGGCAGATCTGAAAGGCAAGGGGCTGGGCTAGGAGGGGAATTGTTGCCAGGTCTGGATGAGGACCCAGACCCTCCTCCAGCCTCCCTGAGGTCACCCCGCTGCGGGGCAGGGCAAGGCCAGGCTTCCCTGAGCTCCGCTGCCTGCCTGCACTCCGCTGTACCTGCTGGCTGAGGAGGAAGCGCATCCCTGTGACGATGAAGGTGCTCAGGAACTCATAGACCTTCCTGCAGGACACAACAGCAGCTCGGTGGCTGCCTGCCTTCCCCTGTGGTTTCAGCCCTGCCCCTCCATCCCCGTGCCAGCACCCAGCTGGCTCTGGGGAAGCCCCGTGGGTGCAGAAAGGGGAGCCAGGCAAGGGCAGAGCCGGCCCAGCGGAAGGACAGGGCTGCTGCAGAGCACCTGAGTGTGCCAGAGAAGCCTGCGTGCATTCTGGCAATGGAGGCATTGCAGGTGATGTTAGAGATCTTCAGGCGCCCAGCCTTGTCCTTGGCCAGCTGCAGCATTGTGTGGATGTGGACGCCATCCGCAGAGGCGTTGATGGACCCAATGTCATAGCTGGAAGCAAGGAGAGCAGACAAGAGGAGCACACAGCTCCTGCCGGCTCCTCCGGCCGTGGGGCAGGCTGGAGCCCGGGGCAGCAGGAGGGGGAGGTAGCTCACAAGAACCAGTAGAGCAGCTGTCTCCGGAAGCGCAGGCTGATGGAGGCATGGCTGATGTTGAAGACGAGGTGCTGCTGAGGCTGGAAGTGCAGGTCGGAAAATGCCAGCTGCAGGTCCGTCACCTTGACCCTGCAGGGGAGGGGACGGAGATGGTCGGCCGGACAGATGGACACGGGAAGCTGCGTGCACGGGGAGCGCGCAGCACTCACTGGCTGATGTTGTAGTGGAACTGCCCCTCCTTCCCGTGCAGGTCCGACACCGTGATGTTCTGCAGCTCCTGCTCCACGAAGCGCAGCCCCTCCTGCTTCACTGCAAAGCAAAGCGAGCCTGGGCTGGCCGCAGCCAGGCCGTGCTGCCTCCTGGCAGCATCGTCCCGGCCAGGCCCCTGGCTCCTCTCCAGCTGCCCCCCTGCAGCCGGGGGGGGGGTCCCAGCTGACAGCCTTACCCAGGCGCAGACCCCAGGAGCAGCGTCCCAACCTGCCTCTTACCCAGCCCCCACAGCAGGGTCCCATCCAGCCCCTTACCCAGGTCCAGCCCCTTGGAGGTAATCCGGATCTTGCAGCCGGGGGGGCTGTGTGAGGCTGTGACCAGCCAGGGCAGGAGGAGGAGGAGGAGGCAGCTGCCGGCAGCCATCTCGCACCTGGAGGCAGAGAGCAGGGTCAGCACAGGCTGGCCCAGTGGGGCACGCAGTGGGGGGGCACACGGGGGGACACCTGGGAGGGAGGCAGCTGCTGCCCACCCTGCTCACATCCCCAGGGCAGGGGATGGCCCCAAGGAACACCCCACAGCTCCGCTGCTCCCCTGAAATCCCCCAGTTCTGCCCAGGCCCCCATCACCTGATCCCCCACGGACCAGCAGCACACGAGTGGCACAGCCCCCACCCCAGGGTGCTGTGCACCACCCCCAGCACGGACCCTGCGGGGCCCCCAGGGTCTCACGTCCCCCGGGAATACCGGCTGCAGTCGGCTCCTGCTGCCCCAGCAGCCTCCCGCCCTGCCCCAAACGCACCCCACTCCCTGGACCGTGCGGCGAGGCACCAGCCCAGCACCCCGCAGAGAGGGAGCCCGACCCATGGGGCTGCCCCCCAGCCCCCCTGGGCAGCCCCCCCGTGCCCATGTGCTGCCTGCCCGCAGGCTGGGCTCAGAGGGGAGCTCCATCCAGCCTGTCCACCCAGCAGCAACAGGCAGCGCTCCCTGCAAGACTGCGGGGCCGGTCCAGCTCCCCCTCAGCGTTGCCCCAGTTCTGTGGAAGGGCGAGGACGGGGGGCCCGGAGCCGCCATCCCTCCCTGCGGCTGTGCGCGGAGCTGGGGGTTTGCCCACACAGCGCCGGCTCCGTGCGGGTACTTACGGCGAGGCTTGTCCTCGGCTCCCCTGGCGCGGGGAAGCTGAATCACGTGAAGGCAGGGCGGCAGGGAGAACCAACACCAGCAGCTCCAAGAGTTTCTTCTGAGCTGGCTGGTTCCCCCGCCCTTATATACCCCCCAGCCGCCACTCCTGCGAGCCCACAGCTGGGAGGAGACAGCGGCCGCGCAGGATGCGGGTCTCCGGCACGCCAAGCCCGGCTGCCCGCCAGCGCAGGCAGGGACGGGACGGGACGGCGGGTCGCTGGGACCGCAGCCTTCCTCCCCCTCCGCAAACAGGGCGCCCCGCGTGCCCCACACGGCCACGCGCCACGTCCCCAGGCCTCCCCGGCACCGTGGCAGGGCTTGGCCCTGCCAGGGGCACGCGTGCAAACGGGGTCTGAGGGGTTCATCACGTCGGGGTAGCCGCCCCCAGTCTGTGTTACGAGGGCTCTGCTGGTGCCAAGCTCCCCCAGCCGCCCTCTGCCAGCTCCAGCCCTGCCTGGCTCATGCCCATCAGTGATGTGAGCCCCAGGCGGAGAAGATGCCAAGGCTGCTGGATTCAACAGCCGCCGCTTGGGCCCCTGGCATGAACCGGGCAGCTCGGGGTCTGCAGGATGTGCCTCTCTGCCTGGGCTCACCCAACTTGCTGCCAGCAGCCTGGTGGGCACCGCAGCTTGTAGCACTGTGAGGGGCACTGCTGAAGCAGCCCCAGCAGCGCCTGCGCTGCCATCCTGTTCCATCCCACCCCTGTGGGCACCCGCCAAGGAGAGGACAGGCAGCTCCTCAGGCCGGAGCAAGCCGCGGGGTGCAGCTGAGGGGCTGCCCCTGCCCTCACCACTCCCTGCAGCTGGTGAAGGCTTCACAGTGCCCCTTGGTAGAGCCCCCTCGCCCGCAGGCCGTGCAAGCAGGGGTCGGTCTGAGCTGGTGTTTTGTGCTCCGGGTGGTTTTCTGTGCCGCTGGGCAGCGCTGGCTGCGCGGGACGCCGGGACGCTCAGTGCTTACACAGCACTTGTCCCGCCAGAACCGCCTCGCCAGCATTGCCACACCAGCCTGACCCCGGCGCTCCCGGAGCAGAGGGCACGACTCCTGCGGGAGCGAGCAGGTCAGGCCGCTGCCCAGGAAAGCCCCAGGAAAGCCGGGCAGCAGGGACGCTCCAAAGGCAAAGGGCAGGAAAGGCCCCGGGGGTGGGGGTGACGGCCCCCTGGCTGCCCCTGCCTGTCCCCATCGGCCCGTGAGCTCACGGTGGGAGAGGGGCTGCTGTGCCCGCGTGCGGAACGGCGGCGCCGTGGGGCGGGTGCATCCAGGGGCTCTGCTCGCAGCCCGTCCCCACTGTGCCATGGGACGGTGGAGGCTCCTGCAGCCCACTTCAAAAACCAGCCCAGCCCAGCAGGACCCAGTAGAGGCCATGACCTCCTTCCCCAGCCCGTGCCACCCACGCGCTGCACTGGGCGCAGACCACTCCCGCCATGCCACAAGCGCCACACTCTCGCAGGGTCTGGGCACCATGCCACGGGCAGCTGGCGCCCTGCGAGCGCACAGCCCGGGGCTCTGGAGCGCCCAAGCAGCGGGCACAGAGGAACCAGCAGGGCGTGCCGCACCGGGCACAGCCCAAGGGGCCAGGCGGGAAGGCGGCACACCGGGTGTGTGCCAGCGCCGGGTCGGAGGGCCGGGGAGCGATCCCGGTGACGGCAGAGGGGCACGGCTGCCCGTCTGCACCTGCTCGGTGCCGCGCCGGGCACGCGCCCGCGCACGGCGGCTGTTCCGGGCCCGGGCGAACAGCGGGACGGCCGGGAGCGCGCGCAGGGGCGGGCGGGCTCCGGCCCGCGGGCACACGGCGAGCGCAGCGCGGGGGCGGGCGGCGACCGGGGCTGCCCGCGGCCCGAGGCGCCGGCGGGGAGCGGCCGGGGGCCCCGCCGGGCGGGACGCCCCCGCTGCGGGCACCCAGCCGGGCCGCTGCCGCCTCCGCCTTCGGGCCCCGCCGCCCGCCCCGCCGCGGCGCCGCCGCACTTCAAAGGCCCTTCGGTGGCGGCGGCTCGCGGCCGCGCCCCGCCTGGGGCAGGCCCCGCCCGCCGCGCACCGCAATGACAGGCTGCGCGGCCCGGAATAGCGGCGGCGGCGGCGCGGCCGTGCCCACCGCGGGGCGGGCCGCCGGGGCGCCGAACCAAACATGGCGCCGGGCCGGGCGGGGCCGCCGCCCGCCCCCCGCGCGTGCGCCCGCCCGCCCGCCGGAGCGCGGGCTCGGCTCCGCGCAGGCGCCCTGCGGCCGGGCCGCGGCGCGGGAGGGAAACGCGCATGCGCCGGGCCGTGCCGGGCGGCGGCGCCTGCGCAGTGCCGAGAGCGGGGCGGCTCCCGCGCCTGCGCGCCGGCGGCCCGCGGTCCCGGCGCAAGATGGCGGCGGCGGGGCGGGCGAGGCGGAGGTGGGGCGGCGGCAGGAGACGCGGCGCTGCCCGGTGTCTGCAGCCCCTGAGCTCACGCCCAGGTAAGCGGCACTCCCGCGCGGCGGGGCCTGCCCTGGAGGTGGAGGCGGAGGCGGAGGAGGGGCGGGCGGCGGCGGGCGGGAGGCGGCGCAGGCCCGTGGCCGCCATCTTAGAGCGCGGCCGCCGCCGCCGCCGCGCCCGCCCCGGCTGCGCCGAGCGCTCCGCTCCCGCGCCGTGCGGCGGCTCCTCCCCGCGGCGCGCCGTAACGGCCTCCTGTCTCCGCAGCGGCCCCCGCGGGCCAGGCGCGGGACGCCCCGCTATGAGGATGCGGCCCCGGCGCGCCAGCGGCGAGCACGGAGCGACGGCCACGCGTCCCGCCAGGCAGCCCGCCACCGTAAGTACCCGCCCGCCCGGGCGCGGGGCCGCCCGGCCTCCACCCCGCTTAGGCCGTTTCCCCGGACTGCGCACGTCCAGCCTGCGGAGCTGTCGCCGCCGCCGCCTCCGCTCCGCACCCGCCGGGCCCCGGCGCCCATGGCTGCCCGCCGCGCCGAGGAGCTCCGTCCTGTCACCGTCGCCGGGAGGGCAGCACCGTGCCCGGCAGCACGCTTGCCCGCGGTACCCAGCGTGCCCGTCGCACGTGGCGCGCCGCCTCGGGAGCCCGGCGCTCTGCGCAGCCCCGTCCCGCCCCGCCGGGCGCGGGGCCGGCTCTCGGGACAGGCAGAAGCGCCGCGGGAAGGAGGCGGTGGCCCGGCTTCCAGCCGCCCGGAGCAGCCGTGGTTCTGGGATGAGGCAGAGCCTTGCAGTGTCCCGGGGGGCTGTCGCTGCTCTCCTTTGTTTGCGTGTGCCGTTGTCCTGTGTAAAACCTCACCTTGGCGAAATGGAAACAAGTTTGCTGTACTTCTTGACTTTGTGTCTTCTTCCACCTCGCTCTGGTCTCTGGTTGCGCTGCTGCTCCTGGTTGTAAGCTCTGTGGGCAGGGACAGCGTCCCACTGTGTCTGTGAAGCACTGTATGCGTTGCCGTGGTGTGTGAAACCAGTACCGCCATCACCATAAAATGCTTACTCCGGACCCCTTTCGCTGTCTAAGTCCCAGTACTAGTTACATAAAAGCAGAGTTGCTTCCGTCAGGATTCTTGTTAGTTTGCTTTTCCTTTTCCCAGACCTTAAGGGTACCTGGATATAATGCTCATCAACACTGATCAAGCGATAAAGCGTCTTGTCTGCTTCCACCATTGTAGTTTATCCGTAAATGGGAGAAGGCAAAACCAGTGAACCCTATTTGACAGCTGTTCTGAGCCGTCAGCGGTGAAAAACACTGGGAAGTCACTGCAGCTGGTGCATGCTCTCCAGTCTAGGAAGGTCTTGATACCCAGCGCGGTCCGTACCTTCCTGAAATACGTCCGTGGCTGTGGGAGGTCTGGTCCCATCAGTGCATACCAGTTCGTTGTGATGTGTCTGTGTAACATGCAGGACAGGTCAGCAACTGTGTGTGCAGGTATGGTTTTGGTTCCGAGAGGAGGGGCTGAACACGTCCTTCAAAAGTTGCTGCGCCCGCAGTACTGCCCGCTGAGGCTCCTGCCCTGCAGCGCCACGACCGCTCGCTCTCCGGTGTGCCAGCGCCCTGGCGCCCGCCGGAGCTGCTGCCGTGGCTGCGCTGCCCCACCGCCTCGGGCCGGTGGCTGAAGCGGGGTCACTGCAGAGGCACCGTGGGCTGGAGGTCAGGAGGAAGTGTGAGTAAAGGAATATTGCGCAGCGCTCGCCTGTGGAGGTGATTAACCGCCGTGATTGCACTGGGCTCCGCAGCGGCGCTTTGCCTCTGGGCTTGGTTCTTGTTATCTGCCTGCTTCCGAGCAGAGACCCAAAGTCCAGGTTTCTGCAGTGTCCCACACCTTGCCTTGCTTGTGCTGGCTGGGAGGATGGAAGCATCTTCCGAAATGCAGAAAGGGTCAAATTCCTCAGCCCTGGCCTGCTTCACGCTGATTCCATTAGACCTGCTAATTCCCGACGGTGTTCTGCTCCTGCTGCTCCGCTCTCTGAAACAGCCAGCACAGCTTCATGGCCAGGAAGGGGAGCAGAGGTGGATAAATCTGAATAACTTCATCTGCAAAGCAGACCGGAGCTTTTACTGAAGAGGTGATACACAAACCCTCTGCTGGGGCTACTGTGGTGTTCAGTTAAAAGCCACACTTCTTTGTACAGGATTGCTACTGGGGCTGGAATGGTGGTGGTGTGTAGGGTGTCTGGGAAGGCCTGAGTGGGGTCGAGTAACGGGAGTAGGCGTCGGTATTCCAAGTGCCTTGTTTCCCCGCGGCTCACTGCCTCTGTGCTCAGCGCTGCCGGGAGGAGCAGTCCGGAGGGCTGGTTCGGAAGCTTCCCTGGGGGGAGGAATGGTGACTAAGAGAGGAGAAGCCTGGCTGTTTCTCTCCGTCTGGCAACATTAAATTGTGATTAAGAGGAGCTTTATTGTTTCAACAGACCTCCTTTTGCATAACTGTCGTTATGCAGATGAGGCTAAAGCAGCCTGCCTGTACTGGGACATACTGAGGAAAATAATTCGGGAGTTCCCAGCTCCTGGCCTGTGGTTCTCTGAACCGTAGAAGTTGGTACTGGTGAAAGGCTAGGGCTATTTTATATAGCAGAAGTTTTTTAATAAAAGCGTTTTGTTTAAATTATGTGCAGCTACATGTGTGTAAATGTTAATTTAAACTGTCCCAGGATGACAGGTCAGATGTGGCTGGTAGCGTTGGTGTGGCAGAAGGTGGCACCTGTTCACAGGGGAGTGTGGTTTATTTTTTGTGCTCTCAGTCCTGCTGCGCGGGACCAGACGCTGGGCTCTTAGGAGAGATCCAGCTGAAAAGTGAGTGTTTTGAGCCTTAACTCCCTGGTCGACACTGTTCAGAGCTCAGCGTCCCTGGTAGCTAGCTGTGTCTAGGATAGACAGGTATCTTCAGGGCTGAGGTGCTGGTTGTGCGTACTGGTTCAAACCCTGCTTTGTTGTCAGAGTGAACTCGTGGTGCTACAGCCGAGTGGGCCAAGCAGATCTGGGATCTTTCCTGCTGTAACACGGGTTTTACGTCTGTTTTTTTCCAGCGTGGTTGCTGAGAAATGGCCAATGAGAATCACGGAAGCCCTGCAGAGGAAGTGTCTCTCATGAGTCACTCCCCTGGCACCTCCAACCAGAACCAGCCCAGCTCCCCCAAACCCATGCGACTGGTACAGGACCTGCCAGGTACTGGCTGCTTTTGGGAAGGCCCCGCACGGAGCTCCGCAGGGCCGCGGTGGTGGGAGAGAGGTGAAGCGAGGCTGCCGAGGGAGGCTGGGAACGATGCGTGTTTCAGAGCCAGCTGGGACAGTAATGGGGACCTGAAGGGCAGGGCTGTTGTTCAGGACTGCCCCTCTCCTGACCCTCTCGCTGTCTCTCAGATGAGCTGGTGCAGGCTGGCTGGGAGAAGTGCTGGAGCAAGCGGGAGAATCGCCCGTACTACTTCAATCGCTTCACTAACCAGTCTCTGTGGGAAATGCCTGTTCTGGGACAGCACGATGTCATTGTAAGTAAGCACTCGGCTCGAGGGGCTGGGCCACTACTGTGCTGTTCTGGAGGGGCGAATGCCGTGGACTTGGGATTGCACGTGCGGGAGGGTGCCCTGTACCTTCAGAACTCCTCGCCGAGTCCGTCGGTGGTTCTGATGGACTGTTCCTCCTTCAGACATGCACTCAGATAGCACTGTTCCAGCTGTAGTGCTCTGCTCAAAGAACACTCAACCTAGGGGAGTTGTGTTGCATTTTTCTCATCTAAGTCTTAAAAAAAAGCATGCAGACACAGGTCTAGAAGAGAATTTTTTAGCTTCCTGCAGGTGTGAGCGTTGGTGTCCCTATTTCCATCCATGGGAGAGCCTGGGGCAGTGAAATGGGAAGTTGAGAGGGCTCATTGCCTTTGTGTGGGACGCCACAGCGGCAGCCGATGAACTAACGTGTGCGGTTGTTGTTTGGACACTCACAGTCGGACCCTCTGGGATTGAACGCGGCTCCGATGCCACTGGAAGGCGGAATGATAGATGCCTCTGTGGAGAGCAAGCAAAGGAAGAGGAGATTCTCTGAGGAGGTTCCGCCGAGCGGCAACAGTACGAAAAAGCCCAAGGTGGGTCTGGTGCTCTGAAACAAACAGGCTTAAGGATGTTGTTCGAACTGAAACCTAGAGGGTCTGGAGCTTGGACCTGTTTTGTTTTCAACTGTGCAACGTCCAGCAACCCTAGTATAACTCAGACTGTGACAGCTGGCACTCAGAAAGTACGAAAGTGGAAGCAGACTGGGGCCCTGCCAAGTTGTCATTTCTCTCCTGCAGCCTGAGGTGGAGCATGGGAGCTGGAAGATAACAGATTGTGACTGGGAAACGTGGTAGCTTGCGTGTCCACGTTAGCCGCTGCCAGCAGCAGGCAAAACGCGCTCTGGCAATTCACAGGGGTATCCCGAGTGGTGTACTGGTGCAGGATTGTTAGGTATACCAGGCTCCTTCCCTTTTACCTGTCTCTGTGGGGCAGTAATTCATCTTTTCCATGCCCAGGTGGATGTCTCAGCTGCTCAGCCAGTCCCAAGCTCTCCCAGTATTCCAGGAACCTCTGTTCTGAAGGCATGGTGTGTTTCACCTGAAGATAAACAGCAGGCAGCTCTTTTACGACCAACTGAGTGAGTTGTCTCCATTTGTCTTCTGCTCTTTTCTCGGTGGTAGATTAGAGAGACACCTGGTTTTCCAGACATGTTTGAAGAAGAACCTGAGGGACGTAACAGCCCCCTATATCTTTGCAAGGAGTCTTGACAGTTCAATTTCCTGGCTGGTGAAACAGCCCGAGGAAGCAGCTTTAGAAGTGATATATGATAATTAGCCAATGGTCTGGCCATCCTGATGACATTTGCTTCTGCCACAGAGTATATTGGGACCTGGATATTCAGACAAATGCAGTGATTAAGCAGAAAGCACCATCTGAAGTGCTTTCTCCACACCCCGAGGTGGAGCTGCTTCGATCCCAGCTCATTCTCAAGCTGCGGCAACATTATCGTGAGCTCTGCCAGCAGCGAGAAGGTGAGTTTCTCTTGGGCTGCCCTTATTTGTCGTATCAATCCTGCAGCACTGTGGGATTCTTCCTTCTGGCTTACGTCTCTCTTGTCCTTGTGAGCTCTTTTTGTGATGGTTGCGAACTCATTAGGCAGAACTCCGATGATCCTTGTCAGAGCTTCTGGGCATCTCTTGACCATATCGATGAAACTCTTTCTGTGCTTCTCCAGGGATTGACCCCCCCAGGGAGTCCTTTAATCGGTGGATGTTGGAGAGGAAGGTGGTTGATAAAGGGACAGATCCTCTTTTACCGAGTGACTGTGAGCCAGTAGTGTCTCCCTCCATGTTCAGAGAGATCATGAATGACATTCCCATCAGGTACTGTTCAAGGACAGGGCCCCGTGCTGGGATGTGTTTGTGTTGGTCTGGTCCAGTGATTTAGCAGCCGCGGTTCTGTGCTTTTGTGTTGTACCTTCATTGATGAAGTGGTAGGGTGCTGGTGATGTAAAGTTTGGGAACTGAACCTGGCCTCCATGCCTTCGTGGCACCTATGGAACTGATGCATGTGAATTTATACTTACCTCAGGTTGTCCAGAATCAAGTTCCGGGAGGAAGCCAAGAGATTGCTCTTCAAGTATGCCGAGGCTGCGAAACGCCTGATAGAATCCAGGTGGGAGTTCCTCTTACAGTGCTGTCACATTCAGGAAAGAGAAAAAGGTTATAGGGATTCTTAGAAGGGGCTGCTGCAGGAAGAGCAGGGTTAGGAACATATGGAAGAAAAACAATAGTGCTGGAGGCATCTTTTGATAGTAATGCTGCAATGAGATCTGATGTTGGGAAGCTGAATGTGTGCAGAGACAGGTGACAGTCTGTGAAATACTGGAGATGGAATGCCTTCTGTCATTTATCCCTGAGAAAAAAACAAGGGCTTGGGCACTCACTGCTATTAAAGAGCAACAAGCTCTCGGTGTTTTATTATACCTTGTAATATTTTTCTGACAAGTGCTGCCGCAGGGCAGAATTGAGGAAGATAGCCTGGTGGGGAAAATAAAAAGCTTGTTAATGAGGTGGTTTTCTCAGAGTCACAAGCTCTTAGCAGTGGCTGCATTTGAAAACGAGAGGCAAGATCACCGCGGGCCATTCCCATGGTAGATGAACGCTTTGCCTGCCTCCCCTGTTGCAGACAGGACAGCCACGCTGTGCTCCGGGGGGAGCGTGGCACTCCCGTGTCACACACATGTCTGGAAGCGCTTTCCAGGGGCCTGGAGGGGAGTGACAGGGTACGGCCTGGAGAAAGTGTCACGGCTGTGTTCCCCCACCAACAGAAGGCCGATGTGGTGGGATGGAATATATCGCCGTGCAGCCGTGGGTTAGATTTTGCTTCTCCGTGTTGTGCAGGAGTGCTTCACCAGACAGCAGGAAGGTGGTGAAGTGGAACGTGGAGGACACCTTCAGCTGGCTGCGACGGGACCATTCTGCCTCTAAGGAGGACTACATGGTCAGTGTGTTCTGCAGGTGCAGTTGGGCACGGGGAGCCTGGGAAGGGGCGGGGGCGCGCTGGGGCCAGGCGGAGTCTCTGGAGAAGGCTGCGGTTGCATTCCTGTGCTTCGCGAAGTGGGAGCGGCAGCGGGACACTGCGTCCCGCTGGTGTAAGGGGCTCTGGCTCTCTGCTTCTGCAGGACCGCCTGGAGCACTTACGCAAGCAGTGCGGGCCCCACGTGTCTGCTGCAGCCAAGGACTCCGTCGAAGGCATCTGCAGTAAGATTTACTACATATCCCTTGAGTACGTCAAGCGGATCCGGGAGAAGCATCTCGCCATCCTCAAAGAGAACAATATATCCGGTACGCAGTCAGCTCCAAAGAGCCGTAGGGCCGCGGCCCTGCGACGTAAAGGCAGTGTGCTCTGGCCTGTCCCAGTTCAGACAGCGTTATCCGTTGGGAGGGCTGCTCCGAGTCCGCGAGGTGGAGTTTAGTGGAGTCAGAAATGGCCAGTCCAGCACAGAACTTGGCTGGTAGAGTCCCACAGGGCTGTGCAGCGGCAGGGTGCCCTCCATCAGAGGCTGTAATACGGACCGTCATGAACGTGTGATTTGTCGGGATTAGGCAGCTTGTCAGGAGCTGAGCACACCAACGGGGCGTTGGAGCGTTTCCCTGGACCATGCTTTCTTGCTCTGCTTCTTCATGACTTGCTGGGGACAGCTGGCACACTCCCCTTTGTCATTCCAAGCGCTCTCTCCTCCTGTCTTCTTTGCCGTGTTTCTCATTCCAGGCACCTTCTGCACTCCTCTGCCTCCCAGCACGTTGCTGCGCACCTTTCTTCCTTTCCCAGTGGAAGATTCATGTTCCTTGATCTTTTGTTTTCTTCCTAGTTGATGTCTGTACTTCAGCCTCTAGTCACCTTTTCCTTCTTCCATGGTCCCTGCTTTTTTCGTCACCACCATTCTGTTAGTCCTTTTCCTTTTTGGGTCCTAGCCCTCCTCAGACTCCCGTCAGATCCCAGTGTCTGCGTTTTGCTGCTTGTTTGTGCTGCTTCTCTTCCCACCTGATGGAATCCGTGATTCCTTCTGACCGAAATTCCCATGAGCTCTCTTTTTTCCTGCTGAAGCTGAGGCTGAGCTGCTGTCTGTGATGGGTAATCACAAGGTGGCAGGAAGATTCCTTTGCCTCCTGCACTTGGCAGCCTGGGAATACTGTGCTTCGGATGAGTTTGAGGCAGACTGAAATAGTAACGACAAGACGAGAGTTTGACTGATCTGGACTGTGCCTCGTGGTGTGGAATGGTTGTGTGCAGCCTGCTGTGTTAGGGATGGAGCAGTACTGTGAAATGCGTCCTCCCTGTGCCTCGGCAGTGGGATTAATGTGGGGAATCAGCCCTGAACCCGGGCAGTCTGCAAGATCTTTGAAGGGCTGCCACAGGTTTGGGGGTGACCAGTCTGCTTGTTAGCCCTGTTCCTGTCGCTGCGTGTTTTCAGGTGGAAGGAATATCTGTCCAAGACATCCTGGGATTCTAATGGGCTGCCTTTCTCTCTGTTCTCCGTAGCTGAGATAGAAGCTCCGGAGGTCCAGGACAGGCTGGTGTACTGTTACCCAGTGAGGCTGGCCATCCCCTCCCCGCCGCTCCCCAGCGTGGAAATGCACATGGAAAACAACGTGGCGTGCGTGCGGTACAAGGGGGAGATGGTGAAAGTGAGCCGCAACTACTTCAGCAAGCTGGTAAGGGCTGGCGCCGGCCCCACGTGCCCTGTGGCAGACTGCTCTGCGGCGAGAGGTGTCGTTTCTGCGTGCTCCGGGAGGAGAGGCTCTGCCCAGGGATGGAGCGCTGACCTGGCGGGGGCTGCCAGACACTGTGCCGATGGCAGCAGAAATGAGGGCGGCTCCCTTTGCTGTAGTCAGGGTCGGGCTGCTGCTGGGAATGCTTCCAAGGTGTTCTGGGTGTGCCTCGGGTACGTGTGGTGCTGCAAGGACGGTGGGACTCGCAGCGGGGCGGCCCTGGATGAGAGACGCTCGCTGGCGTGGTGCGCTCGCTCGTGCTGGTGAAGAGCGTGCGGTTCATGCGCACGGTGAAAGCAGATGTGCTGACAAGCCTCCACGCAGAGCCCCACCTGCTCCTGCTGCTCATCAGCATCCCTCCCCATGTCCTGGTTCGTTTGTGTGCTCTTACCTCTGGTGGTTCCGTTTGGGTTTAATGCCTGGGCTTTCTCTTCCAGTGGCTTCTCTACCGGTACAGTTGCATTGACGACTCTGGCTTTGAAAAGTTTCTGCCCAGGGTTTGGTGCCTTCTCCGTCGCTATCAGGTACAGTCTCATCACAGTTGTACATCAGAAAGCCCCAGTAACTGTGGGGAACTGAACTTGTCTTTGCTCTGGGGGAGGCCCACAGCTCTGGGAGCCTGGTGCAAAATAGGGCTTAAACTGGGGCTGCTCCCAGTGTTTTGAGATGGGACTGTGGTCTGGGGAGCAATTGTGATCTTGACAGGAGGCCTCGGCGGGGTAAAGAAAAGCTTTTATGAAAGAAGCCTTCAGCAGTTGTTGACTCTGAGGGCCAGCTAAAGGTTCGTGGGGGATATATGTGAAAATTGACAGTTGGTTGTTTGGGGCCTGAGTTGGATGAAATATCTAAAGAAGCGTTCTTGGGTATGTGCAGGGGACCTACAGGAATTTGAGAAAGGCCGAGGGGGCCCTGCGTACCTAGAGGAGTGGGTGCATGGACGTGTGGCCCTGGGCCCGTGGTCAGTGAAGGGAGCGGCAGGAACAGCGAGTGCAGGCACGGCTCACCGGGGTTTGCTCTCCTCAGATGATGTTCGGTGTGGGTCTGTACGAAGGGACTGGTCTGCAGGGGGCACTTCCCGTGCACGTCTTCGAAGCCCTCCACAAGCTCTTTGGAGTGAGTTTTGAGTGCTTTGCCTCGCCCCTGAATTGCTATTTTAAACAGTACTGTTCGGCCTTCTTGGATACAGACGGGTATTTTGGATCCAGGGGGTGAGTCTTACGTTCCAGCGCCCTTGCCGTGTTTCCGTGTGGGTGTGTGCACGTGCGGTGACTGGAGGCAGGCTGATGTGTCTGCTTCAGGGGGTGGCTGGCTGCGTGGTGTCTGCTCCGAAGGATCTGTACTTGGGGGCTGCCTAGAGGCAGTGCATGGACAGGGACTGGCTGTGAAGCCGTCGGGAGTGCGCCCGTAGTCTGGCTAGAGGGCTCTGGTCCTTGGAGTGGTGCAGTTTGTAGGTCTGCCAGCGCTCGCCCTTGCTTGGGAGAACGGGAGACCTGGGCCCTCGAGCAGCCAGCTCGGGTCAGCAGTCACCTTCGGTGACTACGGGTGCAGCGGGTCCCCACTGACCAGTCCTGCTGTTAGGCGCAGCAGACCCCGTGCTGCTGGGGATTTGGGCTTTCTGAGAGTGTGGCTGCCTTTTCTGAGGCAAGGGATGCTTTTTAAGGGTGAAAATTAGAGTTCTGGCCTCTCTGATGGGGATCTTTGCCTCTTTCCCCCAGCCCGTGCCTGGATTTCTTCCCTTTAAGTGGCTCTTTTGAGGCAAATCCTCCGTTCTGTGAGGAGCTGATGGATGCCATGGTCTCCCACTTTGAGGTACGTTTGCTCACCCGTGGAGTTGTTCTGAGTGGAGCTGTGCATTCCGTCCTCTTCTCCCCGCTGCTCCTGCACCCTCCCAGCAGGGCCGTAACGCAGCAGGCGAAGAGTGGTGACCGCTGCGGCACCGCTCTGGAAGCAGCAGTGCTTCCTTTTGGTAGAACTCATTAACCTGTCATTGCTCAGCCAGCGCTGAGGTGGTTCATTCTCTCGTTGAACTAGAAACTGCTGGAGAGCTCCACTGAGCCTCTCTCCTTCATCGTCTTCATCCCCGAGTGGCGGGACCCTCCCACGCCAGCCCTGACCCGCATGGAGCAGAGCAAGTTCAAGCGGCACCAGCTCATCCTGCCGGCCTTCGACCACGAGTACCGCAGCGGCTCTCAGCACGTCTGCAAAAAGTAGGCCTGTTTCTCAGGTCCTTCTGAGAAGCGTGTCTGAAGCCGTGTGACAGAAACCCCTGTCCCTGGTTGAGCTCAGTGGGAAGTAGGGAGCAGGAAGGAAAAACACAGCCCGTAATCGCCCCGCGTTTGTGAGACAGGCATACAGCGTGCTGTGAATTTCACGTTGAAGCAACAAGTGCTTAAACACTGAGGTTCTCTGTGCCTGATTCCGACTGTTGTCTCACCACGATGGGTCCCGTTCTGCGGGGACAGCGATGTCCCCGGTGCACGTGCTGGTAGGAAGCTACGTGGCTGTGCAGCCTCCGTGCTTCTCCGAAAGTTCTGAGCCTCAACCTTTGACTCAGAAGTGCCTGACGCTGCACTCTGCCTGCTCATTTCCTCAGAATAATGTGAGGAAAACCAGAGACGAAAACTTGTCGTAAACGTGACGTGCAGGAAGAGGAGGGGTGGGTGCTGGGCGGTGGGTCTGGGTGGCAGCGGTGTGACTGCTGGGCAGGAGGGCTGTGGGAGACGCTGAGTGCCCGTTGTCTTCCCTTGCAGAGAGGAGATGTACTACAAGGCCGTGCACAACACGGCCGTCCTCTTCCTGCAGAACAGTGCCGGCTTTGCCAAGTGGGAGCCCACGCCGGAGCGGCTGCAGGAGCTCGTTGCAGCCTACAAGCATTCAGGCCGGACCCTCAGCTCCTCATCCTCCTCCTCCTCCTCCTCGTCCTCTTCCTCCTCCTCCACAGCAGACAAAGAGCGGGAGCTGGGCCGAGAGCAAAGCAGCAGCCGGGAGACAAACCCCAACTAAGGTGCAGAGGAGCGAGGCAGCAGGGGAGCTGCCAGCGGCCCGAGGAGGCTTGCCAGGGCGGTGGAGAGACTGCTGGCTGCGCGGCACCGGCCGGGGGACACTCGTGCAGCAGCTCCACGCATGGCACCTGCTTTCCTCTGTGAACTGCACGCCGCCCCCGCCCAGGAGCGCCGGAGAGCGCCCGGCCACCGGCGGGGAGAGGAGCTTGGCTGTGGCCCTCGCCAGAGGGCAAGGAAACCCAGCGTGGTGTGGCAGGAGGAGCAGGCAGCCCCTTCGATGCCGGAGTGCCGAGGGAAGGGGCAGCCGGAGCTGGGACACGTGCACGGGCGGAAGGACGGTGGGACAGATGGCAAGCATGAGTGCTCGGCGCGTAGCGCCGCGGCCGGAGGGGCCCCGGCAGCTGGCCACGGCCCCGCACCGGCAGGAGAAGGGCGGGCAGAGCCCGGGGACTCCTGCGGCCGGACCGGCACCCGCACAGCTCCGTGTCCATAGTGTAAATAGTTCTGTCCGTGGCGCCCGTGCTCCTCGCGCGGCCGCTCCCATCACATCCGTGTTTCTTTCCCACATGTGTGTCCTGTGTTCGCCGACACTGTGTGCCGTAGAGGGGAGGAGCGGAGAAGAGGAGTTCCCTTGGTGTGTAAAGACGTCTTTGCAGCTGTTTTGTAGTCGTTGTGGTTTTTATGCAGAGCCTCCGGGCTTTATTTAACCTCCTCGGGTTTTGTTTTGTAAGGATTAATTTAACACCGCTAACCATTTTATTACTTTTATCGAGAAGAGCAAAGTCTATTTTTGATTTCTGTTTCCTAGTTCTTAGGAACATTAAAAACCAGCATACAGCTCTGCGCCGTGTCCGTGCCTTTTCTCCGTCGGCCGGGGGCCTGTGGTCGCCCCCTGCCCTCTCCTCCATCTCCCTCTGGCTGAAAGGTAGAAAAAATCGGGATTTTTGCAGAACTCTCTGATGTCTGGGCTGTTCCGTGCTGCCGTGCCCTCCTGCTGAATTTTTTTTTTCCTAACCACCAGCGTGACCCCCCTCCAGCAGCCTGACCGCTGCCCTCCTGGTTCGTCCCCTGCCGCTGCGGTGAAGAGTTTGGTGCTCTCTTCCCCGTAGTGGCCCTCCGAGAAGCGCGGGCAGCTGTCGTTGCCCCCAGCCTCCTCACTGCAGAACAAGCCAGCTTCTCGCACGGTCTCTGCGCCAGGGCTCTTGGCACTCCGGTACCCTTCGCTCCCAGCCTCCTTGGCGCGGAGCAGGACCGATGCGGTGGGGAGAGAGCCTGGCTGGGCGTTGCTGTGGGCAGTCCCTGACGCTGGCTTGGGGGGGATGTCCGTGGCGAGGGGGCGTTTCCTGGTGGAGCGGTGTGGGGGCCAACGCACCGCGCTCGCAAAGCGCAGGCCGTCCCCCGCTGGGCTGGTCTTGCTCCGGCTTCCAGCCGTCGGTCTCACCCCATTGCTGGCTGCTGGGTCAAAGGGCCGTTTCCCACTACCACCAGTCTCTTCTGGCCTGACGAGGCGAGGGCAGCTCTGCAGGTCAAAAGCCATGGTGGTTCCCTGGCCCAGCGTTTCGGGGGTTTGGGAATTTCCCAGCCTTACCTTTAGAGCCCCCTCTGCCTCTGGACGGGCCGCAGCCACCGTGGAAGCCTGTCGTGCCCCACTGGGTTTTGCTGTCCCAAAGGAAAACAGCTGCGGGGTGGGTTGGCGTTGCCCGGCAGCCTGCAGCGCAGCCTCGCAGGGCCGTTTCTTGGCACAGCCCGAACAGGTCGGGAGGTTTATTGGCTGAAAGCCGGGAGGTGAGGAAGTGCTGTGGATCCTGGTTCCGGGTAGAGCACGTGGCTCTGTGGCCAGCAGCACCGGTGCCACAGCGGTGCTGGTGCTGCTCTGCGGCGGGCAGGAACTGCCCAGCCCCGCGCGCTGCCTGCTCAGCCGGCTCCCAGTGTCTCCGCAGCTCTCCAGGGATGCTTTCACCAGCAGAGACGACGAGGTCATTGACCTGTAACAGCACTTGGGACAGGCGGGAGCTCTGACAGTGAAAGCAGCAGTTTGTAAAGCCTTTTGTTCCTTTTATTTGTTATTTTGAGCCAAGGCAGGCGGCTCCTGAAGTGCAGGTGACCAGAGACACACCTCGATGCTGGGAAGTGTCAGCAGACCTGCTCCATGGTCAGTCTGTCCTCACTGAGTCCTTTGTCTGCTCCCTTGGGTGATGACCAGTTATCTTGTGACGTGTTTAATTGCAGGAGCGTGCCGGAAGCCGAGCCCCGGTGGCATCGGTCAGTGGGATCTGGCTCTGGAGGAGCACAAGGATGAAGCAACAGCAGGTGAAGGGGCCGGGGGTGGGTGGCCGGAGCAAGGAGCAGGTTCTGCTCGTGGGACTGAGCTGCCCGATCCTCAAGGCAGCGGGACCAGCCAGCGCTGGGCACCCCCATGAGCCCAGAGTGGCAAGATGGGATGTGCCACTTCCCACCGAGACACTCAGCAGTGGCCACCCCTTAGCGCCCAGGACTGCTCAGTGCCCAGCTGAGCCTGTGCCAAGGGCAGGTGACTGAGGCCAGGTCGAGCTGGGTAAGGGGCTGTGGTGGTGGAGACAGCTGGGGCACACAGCTGGGAAGGGTGGGTGTACAAGCAGGACTGGGGGAGGACAAGGTAAGCAGTCACATGGGGAGCGGAACGTTCCCTGGTCCCCTGGAATAAAAACTCCTTCAGACTTTGCCAGATGACTTGAATGAACGGGCCCGTCGCTAACACAGCTCCAGCCCAGGTGGCTGCTCTGGCGCAGGCTGGAGCTGCAGCCCAGCACTGCACTGGCCGGGGCGTGGGCAGCAATTACCTGGGCACTTCACAGAGCTCAGCGAACAGCGTGGAACCCTGCGTGGAGAAAAGGAGTTTTCTTGTTAAGGGGCATAGACACCCTGTCCTGCGCTCCGAGGGGCCGAGAGCAGCAAGAGGTGACCCTGTCCCAACAAGGGGCTGGAAACCCTCTGCAGCGCCCGGGCTCAGGCGTGTCCCGGGGTCGGCTGTCGCTGCATGGAGACCCCGCCATTGCCCCCCAATAGTGCTGCCAGCCGTGGTGTGCGGCCACTGCCGTTCCTGCGCAGCAGGAGTGAGGTTTGCCCTGTCCTCGCTGGGGAGGACTCAGTGCTGCCAGCTGGGCTCCAGCCCTGGGCAGCGGGGAGGGTCTCTGGCAGATGCTGCCCCACGGGGCTGCTGGAAACACCCCTGCAAGGGCTGCAGCTGGGGGGGGATTTGGCACAGGCTGGGGAGACCCAGCCATGGAGAGGGATGTGACAAGGGCTCGGCTGTGCCCAGCCTGGCTCCCGTGGGTGCTCCGGCACCCCAGTGCCCCCGGCCCTGGCTCCCCGGGGTGCCGGAGTGTGGTGGGGTGGCTGGGCACGCGCAGGCGGTGCCGAGCATTTCTCTGTGCCCCGGGATGCCCGGGACGGGTGGGCAGAGCCCTCCCCGCTGGGCTCTCCGTGCCTGAAGCAGCTTCTCTGCCTGGGGCAGAGCAGGAGCCGCCTGTTCCCAGGCCGGGGAAGGGCAGGGGGTCAGCCCGCGCTGCGGGGGCCCTCGGGACCCCGCTCTGCGGCCGCCCCCTCCCCGGGCCGGGGGCTGCAGCGCCCAGACGGGGAAGGAGCATCCTCAGGGCTGCCCGGGGCTGCGGGGCCGCAGGGAGCCGCACCGACCCCCACCCCCGCACCGACCCGCTGCGGCCCGGCGGGGGCCCGCGCTGCCCCAGCTGTGCCCTCCCGGCGCGGGCGGGCCTGGCTCTGTCCCGGGGGGCTCCGCACGCCGCCGGCCCCGGCCCCGGCCGAGCACCCGCCCCCCGCTCGGCGTTGCCAGGCCGACGGCGCGGCGGATGCTGGCGGCCCCTGCGCCGGGGCTGCCTCCGCAGCGCGGCGGGCACCGCGCCCCACGCCGCTCCATGGGGCGCGCGCCGCCGCCGGCAGCCCGCCCGCCGCCGCGGACGGGGCCGCAGGGCCGGGGACCGACCCGCGGCTGCGTCCCACCCCGGAGCCCCGGCGCGGACCGCAGGTACGGGCGGGCGCGGGCGGGGAACCCCCTCGCCCCGCTGCTCAGCGACGTGGGCGGGCGGGGGGGGGCTGCGGGGCAGAGTGGTCCGTGCGGCCGGCGGAGCCCCGTGCCCGGAGGCGGCCCCGGGGAACGTGCAGGCGCAGCCCCTCCCGGGACCCGGGGCCCCCGCCCTGCGGCACGGAGCGGCCCCGGAGCCGGTCCCGTCCCCTGGGAAAGACGCGGGGGCCGGAGAGGGGGCGAGTCCCGGCGCCGGCGGCACCAGCCGGTGGTTAGAGCCGGGCCGTGCCGGCCCCGGAGGGGGCTGCTGCCGGTGCCCGCTCCCCCGGCCCCGCTGTGCCACGGAGCCCAAGGCGCTGACCGGGACCAGGCTGTGGGGTGCAGCAGGGCCCGGGAACTCGCCCCTCAAGCCCTCGCTCACGGCGGCTTCTCTCTCCCCCAGCCCCCCCGGCAGCCCTCCGGGAGCATGGCCCAGCAGGACGGGGAGCGGGGGCCGCAGGTGCTGACGCTCACGGCCCCCGAGCTGGAGTGCAAGATCTGCTACAGCCGCTACGATGCCCGTGCCCGCAGACCCAAGCTGCTCCGCTGCGGCCACCGCCTCTGTGCCAAGTGCCTGCGCAAGATGGTGGTGCTGGGGGACGCGTCACCCCACCAGTTCCGCTGCCCTTTCTGCCGCCAGCAGAGCCCGGTGCCCGGCGGGGATGTGCAGCAGCTGCAGGACGACGGCGAGGCGCTGGCACTACTGACAGGCCGTGAGCCAGCCAAGAAGCGGGGTCCTCCCCAGTCCCCCGAGGTCCTCCTCTGCCCCAGCGTGCTGGAGCCCGCACCTGGCTCCGACTGCCTGGTCGTCACCATCCTGGAGGTGCCGGAGGATGTGGCCCCGCCAGAGAGCTTGGGCGAGCTGGAGGTGGTGCGGCTATACCGCCCCACCAGCCTGGGCACACTGCCCTGCCATAGCCCGGGGCAGAAGTGTCGCTCCTGGGGCTGGCGAGCTGTCCCCCGCTTCATCCTGGGTGTCCTCTGCCTCCTCTACTTCAGCTCCCTGCCCTTCGGCATCTACCTCCTGCTCATCGAGCACCACAGCCTGGGCATCGTCCTGGTCAGCCTAGTGCCCTCCACCCTCCTCCTCTGCATTGTCTACAGCCTCTGCCAGTGTCTGTGCCGGGAGGTCTTCGGGTTCCCCCACTCCTGACTCTGTGCGGCCGAGCCCTGTGCCTGTGTCAGGGAGTCTTTGGGCACTTTGGAGCGTTGTCCCCTGGGGTACGGGCATTCCCTGACCCACAGCTGACCCACAGCCTGGCCGTGTGCCTGGACCACAGGGAGATGCTGAGCGCCTGTTGCCTTCCTTTGCAGAACAGCGTGGGCTTTGCCAAGCGGGAGCCCACGCCGGAGCAGCTGCAGAGCTCGATGCAGCCTACAAGCATTCAGGCTGGACCCTCGTCCTCCTCTTCCTCCATAGCAGACAAAGATAAGGAGCTGGGCCAAGAGCAAAGCACCAGCCAGGAGATGAACCCCCAACTAAGAAAGCGCGAGTGCTTGGCGCGTAGCGCCGCGGCCGGAGGGGCCCCGGCAGCTGGCCGCGGCCCCGCACCGGCAGGAGAAGGGCGGGCAGAGCCCGGGGACTCCTGCGGCCGGACCGGCACCCGCACAGCTCCGTGTCCATAGTGTAAATAGTTCTGTCCGTGGCGCCCGTGCTCCTCGCGCGGCCGCTCCCATCACATCCGTGTTTCTTTCCCACATGTGTGTCCTGTGTTCGCCGACACTGTGTGCCGTAGAGGGGAGGAGCGGAGAAGAGGAGTTCCCTTGGTGTGTAAAGACGTCTTTGCAGCTGTTTTGTAGTCGTTGTGGTTTTTATGCAGAGCCTCCGGGCTTTATTTAACCTCCTCGGGTTTTGTTTTGTAAGGATTAATTTAACACCGCTAACCATTTTATTACTTTTATCGAGAAGAGCAAAGTCTATTTTTGATTTCTGTTTCCTAGTTCTTAGGAACATTAAAAACCAGCACACAGCTCTACCCCAAGTCTGTGCTTCCCCAGGGCTCCCGGTCCCCCCTCCTCTCCCTGCCCAGCTCCCCTGGCCCCACTTGTCTCCCTGGGGCTGCACAGAGCTGGTCCCCGCAGCCGATGTCCCGTTCCGTGAGCGGATGGGCGCTGCTGCTCCCTCCCACCCCCTTCATCGGCTGTGCCTCCCGTGTGTCGCCGTGAACGCCTGTCCCTGCCCCCGCGTGTCCCTGCCTGTGCTGCCCCATGGCACAGCACTGTGCCGCCAGTGACAGCCACCCCAGTGCTTCACCCCACACGTGAGCCCACCCCACGGGTGACCCCGGACGTCCAGCGAGGGGGAAGGGGCGGAGGCGTCAGGATGGAAACGCTGCAGGTCTTTGTCTGCTGAATGGGGGGACCCCACTTGGGGACCGTAGCTGGTGGCAGCAGGACTGGCGAACCACCGGCAGCCTGCCCGGGTGGGCAGGAGGGTCCCACTTGGGGCAGCGCGGGGCTGGACAAAGGGCAGCCTGAGGGGCTCGGGGCAGGACCTGCCCGGCTCCCCGGGGTGGTGGAGCCATCCACAGCAGCACTGGCAGCGGAGATGCCCCGCAGGCACCCCTGCATCCCCACAGGCACCCCCATATCTCCGTAGGCAACCCCGCATCCCTGCAGGCAACGCCGTCACAGACAGGCAGCACCAGGAGGTCCAAGACAGTCACTTTTATTAGTGCCCCACATCCCTCCCTGCCCACACCTTCTGCTCCCCTTTTCCGGGCAGCTGCTGGGTCTCATGGCCGTCTGCCCTGCCCAGCCACAGGACTGTCCCCTCCCCGTGGCCACAGCCCCAGACCCCACCTGGCTCTCGGGGACAGGGCACAACTGCCCCAGCCCTACCCCTGCTCTGGCACCGGTGGCAGCCCCGCGGGGCACCCGGTCTCACCAGGAGGAGATGCCAGCATCGCCGCCACGCTCCAGATCTTGGGTTTCTGAGGCTGCTTGCCCTGCCCAGGCCCTGGCTCCCCATCGGGGCTGCTCCTGCACCCATCCTGCACGGCGCTGGGGCCAGGGCCGGGGGGAGCTGCTGGCAGAGCCCCCTCGCCCTCGCTGTCTTCGCCGTCTGAGGTGCCGCGCGGTGCCCATTCCGCCTTGTTCTCCTTCTTGAGGCGCCGGCGGGCGTTGGCGAACCAGGTGGAGACCTGGGTGAGGCTCATCCGGCTGACCACAGCCAGCATCACTTTCTCCCCCTTGCTGGGGTAGGGGTTCCTGGGGTGCCGTGCCAGCCAGGCCTTCAGCGCCCCGGTGCTCTCCCGTGCGGCTGCCGCCTTCGCCCGCCCCGGCTCCATGGGCAGAGGCTGCCGGCAGCAGGGTGGGCAGAGCCCGGCGCTGGGCAAGAGCCCCGGGGGCATCTCATGGGCCGGTGAGACCTGGAGGGGGACAGGGGTGTCAGGGCAGGACGGGGTGAGGGGGCACCCGCGGCTGCAGGAGAGGGGCTGGGGGACATGGGGGCTTGGCCCTTCGTAGGTGGGAAGAGGTAGAGCTGGGTCCTGCCCATCCTCGTCCTCGCCCTTGCTGGCACTGCACCTCCCAAGGAGCCGGCGTGCAGGAGGGTGCGTGGGGGGGGGGGGGTGGGTGTTCAGGGAACCTGGGATAGCTACTCCCCAGCCCTCACCCCGACCATCCCACCCAGCCCCAGCCTGGTCCCGGGAGGGGTCCCACATCCCAGTCCCCCAGGAGCTGCTGTGCGGCACTTACCGAGGGTGCCAGGAGGCTCAGGGGGGTCGGCAGCAGGCTGTAACTGGCCAGCACGGGCCAGGGGCAGGGCAGCAGGGCTTGGGGTGTCCCCTGCAGGGCTCCCCAGGGCCCCCCGCAGCCCCCCGGCTCTTGCCCTGGGCTCCCCTTGCCCCGAGGAGCTGCCATGCTGCAGGGAGAGGAGCCGGGGAGCTGCTCCCGCGCCTTTTATAGCTGCCAGGGTCCGCGGTGACTGGCAGCTGATTAGGGGGTATTAGCACCCACGAGAGTGGCAGCAGGGATCTGGGGCAGCCGATACCACCCCCTCCCCAGCTCGTCTTGGGCAGGGACTGGCGGGGAGCAGCCTGCCCACCTGCCTCCCACCAGCCGCGACATGTCCAGGGTCCCCGCCAGGACCCCAGTCCCTCCAGTCCCCTGACCCTGCGTGGCCCCAGAACAGCCCCCAGGGATGGGGTGCAGCAAGCACGGGGGACTGGTGCATGGGACCCACATGGGCCTTACGGACCCACGGACACGGGGACACAGCACGCACGGGGCGCACGTGGGACACAGCACACGCAGAGCTCTACTGCCCAGTGCCATCGGTCCCCATCCTTGACCCCAGCCCTGAGCTGGCCCCAGGGTGGGTGTGGGCAGAGCCCCCCACCCCACAGTGGCTGGGCTGGAGGTGTGGGGCTGGCGAGAGAACTCGGGCACAGCCTGGCAGGATGCAGGCGGTGTGAGGTGCTGCCCCGGAGCCCGCTCCACCTCTGGCTTGGCCAGGTCCTTGCCCAAGCCCCAGCGCTGCTGTGCCCACAGCTGCATTCCGGGCACAGAGGGGCAAAGGGGAAGGGGCCCTGCAGCCCCAGGGATGACCAGGGACCCTTTGCCTGGGCGGAGACTCAGCCCCACAGGCACCAGCGTGTTCCTGCCCGCTGTCAGAGCCGGGGCAGCGGGCGGGCAGGGCAGCGGTGGGCAGCTGCACGAGGGGCCCTAAGAGCCCACGACCCCCCGAGCTGCCTGGCTCCTGCCACCGCGCCTCCCTGCTCAGACTGGGATTATCCCACAGGTTGTATCCGTCATTAAATACCGACTAATAACGCTCTCAGGATATTAAATATGTAACAAACCCGCTTAGCGCTGGCCGGGGACGAGAAGGGGAAGGTCACTGGTGCTAATGAGCCCTGTGGCATCCTCGGGCTCCCTCAGGCGCCCCCCCCAGGTGACAGCAGAAGGTCCCAGGGCCAAGGTGCCAGGGCTGAGGGACCCTGAGACCCCACAGCCCCGCCGTGCCCCACGGCCAGAGCCCCAGCAGCACCCAGAGCTCCCCACACCAGCGGCCCGGTGCCCCCGGTCCCCTCCATCCCCACCTCGGGCTGGTCCTGTGCTCTCAGCAGCCCCCGGCGTGGAAGCCGCAGGGCAGCCAGGAGCCTGTGCCACCGGCTGGGAGGGGACGGCTGTGCCCAGCCCTGGCCATGGCCCACAGCAGCCCGGTAACCTTGTCCCCACGGGACTCCTCCAACCCTAATCGGCACCACCGGCGGTGCGGATCCGCTTTATCAGATAATGGGGCTGTAATCTAGGAAAGCGCCCACGGATTGCTGCGGCGTGCCTTAACCCTGTGTGGCACAGCTGGAGAGGGAGGGTCGCAGCCAGTGCCTGGCGTGGCAGGGCAGACACAGCTGGATGCCAACTGAACTGTGGCCCGACAGGCACCGGCACGGACAGGGCTGCAGCTGGACACACAGGCAGCAGGACAGAGGCAGTGGGACAGAGCCACGGCCGTGACACAGCCCCACCACCCATGGCCAAGGCTGCTGCCCAGGGGAGCTGCAGGGCCACCCACACCCCATTTCCCCGTCTGGGCAGGACAGTTGGGGGGTCCAGCCCGGGTGCCCGGCCCCCAGGGAGGCTGCTGCCTGCAGCCCAGAGGCAAGAGACAAGCAGTGGGCTCCCTGGGGCCAGCAGGCACCCCGCAGCCAGGGAGGGAGGGTGCTGCTGTCGTTTTGGGCAGAACAAAGGCTCCGTGTTTGCAGCACAAGCCCCGGTGCCATCCCCGTCCCCTGCAGAGCCAGACCGGGACCCAGCTGCGCGCCCGCCGACTGCACCGTGCCAGTGCCGCAGCCACAGGGCTCCAGCCTCACAGAAGCTCATGCCCAAGTTGGGTGGGTGCAGGCCTTTTTCCCCTCCACAGATAATCAGTTTAATGCAGAAGCACAGAACTAAAACTCTGAGATTAGCTGTTATAATCACATGTAATACCTCCCGACAAGCCGCTCAGGGAGGGGCGGCATGTGTAGTTTGGGACCGAGTTACACGGGATTTCGGCTGTTTACCACTCGGTTGATTTCCTGACTCCAGCCCCAAACCCTCCCTTGTCCCAGCCGCCCGGCTCACTCCCCAGCAGCCAAGGTCACTGAGGCAGGAGGAAGCCGACAGCGCAGGGCAGCCGCATCTGGCAGTGGCGCCCTGCCCAGCCCCAGGCCGGGCTCCGGGAGTGGGGGGGTGCAGGACCACAGCCCCCCCAGGCAGCGCTGACACAGGCTTCCATCCCTTTTTATTCATAAGCACAGTCAAAGCTTGAGAAAGTCAGAGCCGAACCGCTCCCGCAACCGCCCAAGAGCCCACTCGAGAGTCCATCCCTCCTCAGAAGGAAAATAGAACGTTTTCCACCTCTGCTTCCTCCTGCTCCGGGTTCCTCCAGTCCAAAGCCCTACTGCTGCCTGCCTGCAGGCCGGGGAAGCCGAGGGAGGGATGGCTGCCCTCCCGCCAGGACTGCACACCCCACAGCCGCGGAGCGGGGAGCGCGGCTGCACGCACCTCACACCGCACCGCGCGGCTGTGCTCGGCCCCGGGGCTCTCCCAGGATCCTCGCGTGCCAGGCAGATGCTGATCCGAGTTTGGCCCACACGGACACGACTCAGGAAAAGGGATTTCAGACCATCAAGTGCAACAGGCAAGATCGGCCTCACCGGAGCGCTGCCACCGCTCAGTCTGTCTCAGCACCTCGGCTGCAGAGCAGTCCCTGCTGGAGACGCTGCCTGTGCCGGGGAGGACGCGCAGGACCCTCCGGGCACCCGGCTGAGCAGCAGCACGTCCCCACCACGGCACGCTCAGGCACATCCCTCGTAGCCCCGAAGCAATAAGGCAACTGCTGGCTGAGGAGGCTCCTGCCTGGTGCCGCGGTCCTGCTCAGCCCGGGTGTGCCAGCACCAGCTGGGCCTGGCCCCGGTGCTACTCCGCCAGCGTGATGACGTCGTAGTGGATCTGCTGGATCTGCTGCTGGATCTGCTCAGCCGTCGCCTCGGCGGTGAAGACGCCCTGCGCCTGGGCCATGGCAGCATCAGCCACTGCTGCAGAGGAGAGGGGTCAGTGCCACCTCGCGTCCAAGGGCAGCGGAGAGCGGGCGGCTGTGCCAGGCCCCCCTCCACATTTGCCACCTTCCCCCCGCGGGAACAGGCAGGTGCAGGATGTGAGCACAAGGGCCACCACGCTCGCACGGGGCTCCAGCAAGGAGCCTGGCTCTGGTGAACTCCGCAGACAGACACAGAATCACAGAATGGTTTGGGTTGGAAGGGACCTCAAAGATCATCCAGTTCCAAGCCCCATGCCATGGGCAGGGACACCCTCCACTATACCAGGTTGCTCACTACACCAGGGTGTCTCCACCCTGTGAAAGCTGCTGCGCCTCCCAGCACCCAACTGGCCTCCAGCGGAAGGGAGCCAGTACCTTTCCAGAACGGACACGCTGGGTCCAGCGAAAATCTCCCCTCAGTCGCCAAGGCTGGCGGCTGCCCAGAATGACAGGCAGGCAGGCAGCACGGTGCCAGTCTGGCCTCACCTACCCCAGCCCTGCCACCAAAGGTGGCTGCACGGCTGCCCTGCCAGGCCCCCCAGCTGCAGCCAACGAGCAGCCTCTGCAGGCAGCGCTGGGCCGAGACCATGGCATCTCAGCAGCTGCTAACGGGCATCGCGAACTGCCCGGCAGGACCGGCACCCCCAGACGCAGAGGGAGACGGGACTGCCGGAGCTACACCAGAGCTCGGCCCTGGTCCTACCTGAGACTGCTGAGTGTGCAGCTGCCTCCAGCTGCGCCTGGGTGACGAGCTGCTGCTCAGGTGAGACAGGCATGTACTGGATCTGCAGGGAGGAGAGGAGAGTCCAGCACTGGGGAGCGTCCCTCCGGAGTGCTGCTCTGGCCACAGCTGCTGCAGTGAGTCACCAACCCACGTGCACCTTCTACAGCACATCCCTCCCTCTCCGGCTGTGTGCTCAGAGCCCATTCCGCTCTAGCCCCATGCCTGGCCCCTCACCTGTGGCTCCTGGAGGAACTGGCTGCCCTGTTCGTACTGGATGTGGGTGATCTGACCATCCTGTACCTGGGGACGAGAGCCGCAGCGAGGCTGCGTTAGGGCTAGCGGGTGTCCCTACCCCTCAACAAAGCTTTGGCTCGGAACAGAGCAAGCCCCAGGGAGCAGGAGGCGGCCAAGCCCCACACAGCACCCTCACGAGCCCCAACCACCACGCAAGGGGAGCGGACAGCCTGAGGCTTACCTGGATATGATGTCCCTCTGGGACAACGACATACTCATGGGGAAGCAAGTGCTGCACACCATCCTGGGCAATGATGTACTGAACCTGCAAACACAGGGATTCAGACCCAAAAAAAGGTCGCCACTGCGCACCCCCCCACACTACAACAGCGCTGGTTCTTGTCTGTCTTCTGCACCTGTTTCCACCTCACCTCTCCCCACTGCCCTCAGCTCTCCCCGCTCCAGCTGCACGGAATCTTTTGGTTCCTAGGACTCACCTGGTTGTCAGAGGTCACTAAGTGCTGTACTGTCTGTCCATCGGCAGTTGTGATCTCCTGGATGTAGGCAGCCTCCTCCTGCGGGGCAGCAAGAGCCCCGCGCTGTCAGTGGGGGTGGGCCTGGCCACCAGCCCTCCGAGGAGGGAGCCCACACGGCCCGCGGGGAGCAGCCGCACAGGGCAGGAGGACAAAACCGATGGGCCCCACTCACCTGGCTCGTGACGCTCTGCTCTTGTGCAACGATGATGTGCTCCTGCCCCAGGGCCTGCTGCAGCCGCTCGGGAGCCAGCACGGCCTGGCCAGACTGCAGAGCCGCTGGAACGCAGAGACAGACCATGTGGGCACTGCTGGAGCTGCCGGCCGGCCCCGCTCCCGAGCAGCCCCTGCCAGGTGCCCGTCCCAGCGAGGAGCGCATGACGCTCACAGAGCTCAGAAGCTAAACCAAACTCTTCCAACATGAAGGAAACTAGAGGCCACTGTGGGCAAAACACAACCCCCACATCGGACTGCAAACTCTGCGTCCCGTTTCAGCCACGAGCTGCTCACAGCGCCGCTGCTCCTGCAACGCACTGATCTACTGGGACCTGCCTGGAGGAAACACGGCACCCCTGGTTCTGCCCACAACCACAAGTCAGCCCCTCACCAGGAGAGCGCCCAGCCCCCTCGTCTCTGCACCCGCTGGGTCCTGCTGCCGCTGGTGATGCCAACCTTCAGCAGGAATCTCCTGGCCTGACCCTCCTCAGTCCTGCTTGGCCCACAGGCTGGTGAACCCCTGCATGGGGCTGCGGCCATGGGGAACCCACGGCTCAGCCCTGGCCTCAGGGCCAGCTCTTACTCTGCAGGGTGGCCAGCGTGTCCTCGTCGCTGTTCAGTATGATGGTCTGCTGGGCGGCAGCTGCCGGCGCCCCCGGCCTCTTCCCCTCCGAGCTGTGCAAACGCTGCATGTGGAACTTGAGGTGCCCATTACGGTTGAACCTACGGGAGGAACAGGGCAAGGTCGAGTTTGCCACGGGCAGCACAGGGTCTCTGTGCTCTCTGCAGAGACCCCGGCCACAGGTGCCACGAGCACATCCTACAACATGGCCTGTCCAGCTCCCAAAATATTCCCGTCAGTGCCCATGTACTGCACCTCCCTGTGCAGAAGTTCCTTGGAGACAAAGCTGGGACCAGCCGCAGCAGGAACTGTTCTCAAGGGCAGAGTGCCCTCTACCAGGGGACTGCTGCCGGGGGTCGGGTCAGGGCCGCCAGCTCCTTGCCAATATCCCATCTCCTCTTGGGCGCTGGAGAATGCACAGGATCTCTCGAAGCAGCAACAACCCAGCAGGCTTCACTCACCTCTGCCCGCAGATCTGGCAGATGAAGGGCTTCTCGTTGGTGTGCGTCAGCATGTGCCTGCGCAGGTCCTTCTTGTTCTTGGAGGCGAAGCTGCAGTGGGTGCACTTGTGAGGCCGAAGGCTGGCGTGCTGGACCATGTGGCTCTGGGAGCAGAAGGACAAGCGCAGGGTCAGAATGTCCCCGTTTCTCCAAACCTCTTGTTCCCAGGGCTGCTCTGTGCCAGGGAACCTACCCGAACCTCCGGCCAGAGGGCTGCCGTGAACGGGCAGTCGGGACACTTGAAGGTGCTGGGCCCAATGTGGGCTCTCTTGTGACTCTCCATTTCCGCTCTCCCAGTGAACATGGCTGTGCAAATCTTGCAGGAAAACTTTTTGGCTGTGGAAATCTTGCACGAGAGCTTCTTGGCTGTGGGAACCTTGCATGAGAGCTTCTTGGCCATGCCTTGGAGCGTAGGCCACTTGACCTTTGGGGATGAGATTTCCTGCCCCTCGGAGGCTGAGGATAAAGACGAGTCCTTCTGGAGCTGCCTGGTGACACACTGCACCAGGGGCCACTTGACGCCGGCGGGCTGTGCCTCCTGGCCCTCCGCAGGTGAGGGGAAGGCAGTGTCCCCGCTGAGGGGCTGCGAGAGAAACACCCAGTCACACCTGCTCACACTGCTGCCGAGACAGGGAGAGAAGCTCAGCTCCTTACCTCAACGTGATGGAATTGGCTCCCCGGGACGCCGGACGACATGATATAGCGACTGCTCTGGTCCTTCAGGGCCTCCTCTGTCATCACAGCTTCGCTCACCACGACTGCGTGGGAGGTCTCCGCAGGGCTCTCTTCCTCACTGCTGGAGAGGACAGGGTCAGGGAGGATCACAATCTGCCTTGTCCTCCTCACCACTAAAGCCTCCTCATCTAAGGTCAGAAGCGCCCCCGTCTCCCCACTCCTCCCATACAGCTGACCTGTACAGCGTGCCTGGAGCCTGAATCTCCTCGCTGATGGGCGCGATGATGCTGTACTCTGTCGTCCCACCAAAGGGGATAGTGATCTGCTGCAGCTCCGAGCCACCCAGGGTCGCCTCCTCGTAAGCCTCCTGCACCAGCGTCTCTCCAGGCTCTGTCATGTGCAGCGTCACCAACTTCTGCTGCTGCTGCTGCTCCTCAGGGTCCATCTCTGCCCCCTCCTCCTGCGCCTGTGGCTCACAGGGGGCCTGCGCCTCTCCTGAATCACCCGGCTTCACCACTGCCACCTGCGGAGGGGACAGCAGCTCAGCGGGAGGAAGGCAAGGCACCCCTGAAGCAGAACGGGGCTGGGCACTGTGGAGAGCTGGGAAGCCTCCCCCTGCCACCCCCCCCCAGTCCTCCTCACCTGCAGCGAGCCCGTGGCCAGCTCTCGCTGAGCGCTCATGTTCAGCAGGAGATCCAGGGCAGTCTGCGTGGCCAGTTCTGCTGATCCGGCCACGTCTGTTGGGGTCCAAAGGAGAGAGTCAGGCACGTGCTCGCCGACCTCCTCCCCATCCTCACCCCCTTCCCTGGGAGCTCACTCGCCTTGCTCATAAATGATGGTGGCCCCTCCCAGGGAATCCTGCGAGAGTATGGGGGGCTCTGCTGTCGGGACAGCCTGGACGGCGCGATAGGTGACGGGGCCAGGAGGCACCTGTGTGAGAGAGCGAGCTGACAGCGTGGCTGGGGCCGGTGAGCACCAGGAGGAGCTGGCGCGCAGGCAACGGCACTCACCGGTGGACTGGCCTCTGGCTCAGCCGGGGCCTGCACCTGGCTGTGCTGCTGCTTCAGCTCCTCGATCTGCTGCAGGGTGAAGAAGGGGCGGCGGCGGCAGGGCGGCTCCTCGGGGTGCCTCTGTGCCCACTCCTCAAAGGAGTCGGCGTGGCGGCAGTGCACGTGGAGGCGCAGGTTCTTCTTGTGCTTGGTGGTGAAGTGACAGAACTCGCACGCAAACGGCTTCCCTCCTGCAGGACACGGGAGGTGGGAATCAAGCAGGGGATCCCCAGGGGAGAGCAGAGAGGGCAGACAGGCTCTGACTGCCTCCTGGAGAGGCAGGGGTGCAGGATGTTGGGGCACGGGGCAGACGGGCAGCTCCTCTCACCCGTGTGCTTGACAGCCATGTGCGAGACCAGGAAGTCCTCACGGAAGGTGGAGTACTTGCAGAAGCTGCACTTGTAGGGCTTGTCGTTCATGTGCGACAGCTGGTGGTTCAGCAGGACCTTCTTGTCCTCGCAGACGTAGTCACAGAACTCACACTTGAACCTGCCAGGACGACATTGCCCGTCACACGGGCAGCAGGGACCTTCTGTTCTCCCTCCGAGGAGGAGCCAGGACACGGGCTCTCCCAGGGCACGCCGCAGGCTGCTGCCAGGCTCCTACCTGCGGTTGGCAATGGCCTGGATGTGTGTCAGCAGGTGCATCTTGAAGGTGTAGCGCTTCTTAAAGGACTTCCCGCACTGCAGCAGAACAAAGCAAAGCGGTGGTCGCTTCCCGTCCAGCCCCACTCGCCACCAGCCCCTGCCCAGGCTGTGCCCCCACCCCACCTTGTCACACATGTGTGGCTTCTCCGTGCTGTGCGTCTTCATGTGCTGCGTAAGCCTCTTCTGCATGGGGTACACACGGTTGCACACGGGGCACGGGAAGGAGTTCAGCTTTGGGGGCTGGAGGGAGAGCACGAAGGTGAGCTCGTCTGGGAGGGGCTCCCCAGTTTCCTAACCCTCTCCCCACTGCAGGACCTGGGCTGCCCTTCCTCAGGCGATCCAGAAACACTGCCTTCAACGAGGCACCAAGAATTTGTGGAAGACCCAGACATGCCTTTTTCTCATGTAACAAGAGAGACAAGCCCACAGGGTACTCAAACTCACCGGATCAGCTCTCTTTTTCCTGAAAAAGAAAGAAGAAAACCCCCGTTGCGTCAGCCACAGCCCAAGTCCGAGCTCTCCCATACTCAGACACCAAAACCACCCATTTTGGACAGGGCCAGAGGCCAGGGGAAGGGGCAGCTGTGGCTGCCTTCCCAGGGCAGGAGGGACAGTGTTGGCGCCATTCAGTCGGCCTGCAAGACAGTCTGCAGGACTGCGCTTCCCTTACCTGTCCCGGCTGTGCACCGCGGAGTGCCGGATGACGTCCTTCTTGTACACGCTGGTGTAACTGCACTCCTCGCACTTGTAGGGCTTGCTGCCCACGTGGTTGAACATGTGTTCCTGCGAGAAACGGAGTGGGAGCCGTGAGACCTGGGGCTACCGACCACCCTCACGGGTATGGGAGGAGGACAGACGGTGCTCACCTTGAGGGAGGACCAGCGCCGGGAGCGGTAGCTGCACTGGAGACACTTGAAGAGCTGCGGGTCATTGGCCTCGTGCGAGTTGACGTGGAAACGCAGATCATCGTGCGTGAGGAAACGTGAGCCGCAGATCCGGCACAGGTAGGGCCTCATCAGGGGCTTGGGTGACTTGTAGTAGTACCTGCGGAAACAGGACTGGGGCTCAGAGCTGCGGTGGCAAACGGGGGCTGGACCGGCCCTGGGCACAGGCCAGAGGGCCCAGCACCGGCTCGGCACACACCCCTCACCTGTGCCCCATGTACTTGCGGTATTTCTTGCCCAGGAAGCGGCGGGAGGGCCGCCCTCGCCTCCTGGGGATGATGTCTCCCTCCTCGGGGCCGGTGTTGGAGGAAGGGTCCTTGTTCTCCGAGTCGGACTGGCTGATGCTGGGCTCCGCCAGGCTCTCGCCGGTCCCGTTGTCCAGGCCAGAGGAACTGGCCGCTTCCGAGTTCTGCAGCTCACAGCTCGGCGTGCTCTGGGATGTCACTAGGGGCTCCACCTCCCCTCCTGCGCAGCGGAACACAGCACAGCTTTGTCACACACCCTCCCTGGGGCTCCCAGGAGCTCACGTACCACTCCTTGCTTCAGCCCAGCGCAGGGCTGCTGCCTCCCGCTTCCTTCACCTTCGGACACGTCCTGGGGCATGTCCTCCAGACGAGGGAACTTGCGGGGCCTCCCCGGGCGTCGCCGCGGCCTCTCCTCGCTGGACGTGGGGACAGTGCGGCTGTACTTGGGCTGTCGACCACGGGGCTCATCTTCAGCTGGGTTGTAGTCACTGTCCTCTGCAAGCGGCCCGAAACGTCAGAGAGAGACTGGGAAAAGACTAAGCTACGTAAGGTGTGGCGAGGACCTGTCCTACCTTCAGGATCATCAATAGCACCAGCATCCATGATATCGTCATCTTCTTCTTCTTCTGGAACCTCCTCCTCTGCAGTTTTTGGAGCAGATTCCGCCTTTCGTGGCTGCCCTTTCTTCAAAGCCAGAGCTGAACCCACTGCCGCAGAGAAGGAAAACTCTTTACCAGACTGCGTGGCGGCACAAGGCCTTGCACTCATACACCTCTCCTTGTTTTTCTGCCGCAGAGAGCAGATCCCCTCTGCAGCAAGATCAGTTTTCCTCAGCCCTCAGCACACACCTGGCTGGAAGTGCCGTTCTTTCATGTGGTTAATTAGCGTTTTCTTGGAGATGCTCTTGTACTGACACATCTTGCACTTGAACTGCTGCACCACCACCACCTCCATCATCTCTTCCAGGGTGTCCATGTCTGGCTGGTCCAGCTCCTCCCCACCATCCGCCTCTCGGGCCTGATCTGGCTGTGTGGGCAGCTCCAGCACTTCCAACTGCTCGGAAGGGTGTGAAGGACCAGGCTGGTCAAGGCATGTGGAGGTAGGTCCATCAGCAACAGCTTCTATTGCCAAGCTATTGGCTAGAGCAGAGGTGGCCATCTGGGAAACCATGGGAGCACCTGAAACACCAGAACCAGCTCAGCCAAGGAGCAGACCCTCACCCGCATCCAGGCTGCACCCACACCTGGGGCACAGGGCTGAACACAAGCTCAGTAACAAGCTCCCAACAGTCAGCACATCCACGGGGACTCCGGCACAGGCACTGCGGCCAATGTCACTGGGATACCCGCTCCAGGCCCCACTCCTGCAGAACAGGCTCAGAGGCAGAGACAGCCACAGCCGGCCGCCCCAGGGCACACCCTTACCATCATCAGGGCCTTGCAGAATGAGGTACTGCGTAGTCTCTGCCCCACCATCCTCTGCGCTGGTCACAGCGATGCAGCCTGGGAGGAAAGGAGAGTGAGTGGTGAGTGTTAGGGGTGGGGGCTGTGGAGTCACTGGAGCTCTCCCGGGTTCAGACACAAGCGGGAAGGGGTGAGAAAGGTCTGGCTCCACGGACAGAGCCTGCCCTGGGCTGCCTGTGCCATAGCTGAAGGAGCAGCCTGATGGGGGGAGGGCTGCCTGGCAGCAGCCACGAGCTCCTCATCAAACCCTCCAGCTACTGCAGTAAGGCAAGAAGAGAAACCCCCACTGATGGAGGTGCACACATACGCACACGTCTATGTTCTCGCACCTCTCAAGGCCTAGTGCAGCAGTGGCTCCCTCCCCCAGCCTCTGCACCCCGACCCACGTGCACGCAGGGCGCTCCGGAGGGAGAGCGGGCAAGTGTCCCGCCCACGCGAGCAGCTGGGAGCACACACTTACTCTGGATGATGTCAGGTCCAATCGTGGACTCGATGATTTTGTCGATGGCAGAGCCTAGGTCCGAGGAAGTGGATGCAGTGGAGTCTGACACAATCGTGGCTCCATCAGTGATGACGCTGGAGTGGACCAGGACTTGTGGGGACTCCGACACCATGATGGACTGGCTCACGGTGGAGACACTGGAGACCAAGGTGGACTGGGCGACGGAAGATGAATCTGGCAGGTAGACCCGGGGAATGACATCTGTGCTAGAGCTGCTCTCCGACACCTCTTCCTGGCAGAAAAAAAGAGTGGCCAGAAGAGCTCAGCTGAGATACCTTCACCGGTCCAGGCGCTCGGGGGAACCAGCATCTGCAAACGACACCGGTGCATCCCGCAGAACCGCCAGGAAAGGCACGAGGGCAATTCCTTTGGCACTGCCAAGGTCCCAGGACCTCCAGGGCTGCTCAGGCTACCAAGGAGAGCTCTGCCCCTCCGGCCGGCCAGCAGACCCCAGACCGGTGTGGCAGCGCCTGCTGAGGCTTCCGAGCCCAGCTCGCCAGGGAGATCCAGAGAAACTCTCCGGAACCGGAGCCGCGGTCGCTCTACCCTCCCCCCGCCCACCGCCGCCCCGTCTTCCCCGCCCGCTCCTACCAAGGAGACGCCGCTGCTGTCGGAGCTCTGCCCCACGCCGGAGTCAGCCGCTCGGGAGAGGGGGCCGGGGGCCGCGGCGGCATCGCTGCTGTCCGCCGACACGGCCTCCGAGCTGCCGACGCCCAGGCCGCTCTCGGAGGGCTCCTCCCGCGCCGCCTGCGGAGCCGCGTCGCTGCTGCTCTCCACCGCATTCTCCTCCATGCCCGCCCCGCCGGGGCCGCCTAGGCCCGACCTGGGGGGAGGCCGCGCCGTCAGGGCCGCCGCCCGCCGCCCGCTGCCCGCCGCCCCGGGCGGCGCCGCCCGCTGCGACGGGCCCGGCCCGCGGCGCGGCGGCTCCGCGCGGCCCGGCCCGGGGGCCGCCCCCCGCAGCGCCCGCGGAGGGCCCGGGGCCGCCGCCGCGCCATGCCCGGGGGGGCCCGGCCGCCCTCGCGGGGGGCCCCGGCGCCGCGCGGCGCCGCCGGTCCCGTCATGCCCCGCGGCCCTGCCCGGCCCCCGCCGCCATCTTGCCACGGGGTCCCCCCCGCCGCCTCCGCGCGCGCGCACACGGCGGGGCGGCCCCGGTGCGCCGGGGCAGGGGAGCCGCCGCCACGGCGGGGCGAGGGGACCCGCCGCCGCCGCCCGCCCGCCGAGCCCGCGCCCTCACCCGGCCCACCGCGGCCCCGCCGCGCCTCCGCCGGAGCCGGCATCACGGCGGCCGCCATGCCCCCCCGCCCTCGCGCCGCGCAGCGGTACGGCCGCGGGGGCCCCCGCGCCGGAACTATTTACCGCGGCCTCCGCCCCGCCCGGCGCGGTCGCCGCCGCGGGGACGCGCTTCTCGCTCCGGCCGCCACCGGCTCCCGGAACTGAGCGGCGCTTCCCGCCGCCCGCGGGCCGGGAAAGGCCTCGGTGCTCCGCTGGGGACTACTTTTTTCCGCGGAGGGGTCATGGAGAAAGCGCCGTAACGCTGCGTCATGGCGTCACGAAGCGGCGCCCGGGCCCTGAGCGTCGGCGTCGCGCCGGGTTGCGCCCGTCACGTGACGAAAAGGCGGAAGCGGCCGGGGAGGGCCGGGGCCGGGATGGGGATGGGGATGGGGATGGGGCCGGGGCCGGGGCCGGGGCCGGGGCCGGGATCGGATCAGACCCGCCCCGACCCGGGGCTATCGGCCCGCCCGCCCTGGCCGTGCCCCGCAGCCCCGGCTGGAGCCCCATCCCGCCGCGGGCGGAGCGGCGGCTCTGCGGTACCGACCGGCACCGCGGCCCGCGCCCGCCCGGTCCCGTCGCGTTCCGGTGGCGCCGCCTCCCCGCCGGCGGCCGCGGCTCGGGCGGTGCCGCGCAGCCCCGGTACTTTGGCTGCCTGCCTGGAGCCTGCGGGGGGCACCGCTCCGCCCTTCCCGGAGCGCCTCGGCCGAGCCGCGGGGGCGCCTGCCGTACCCTTCCCCGCGGGCCCGGGCCGGCTGCGCTCAGCCCCGTGGCTGCGGGTCTCGGGCCGTTACGCCCTTTCCGTCCCGTTGCCCGGAACGGCGCCCGCCGCGGGCTCGCCGTGCCGTACGGAGGCCGGCCGTGCCTCTGTCGGCGGCAGCTCTGCAGCTAAAGAGGAGCCACCGCTCTCCGGCCCCTCGCTAGCCCAGCGCTCACCCCACGGGTCGCCGCCTGCCGCGGGTGCTGAGGGGTGCCCGGTTCGGCAGCCCGGGTTGGCTGCGGGGGCGCTGGCAGTGCCCCAGCGCCCATGCTGGAGCTGCACAAGCCGGGGGGCTGCCCTGAGCTGCCCGGGGGCTCCCAGCAGCTGCAGGCGGTGCGGCTCTCTCGGCACCTCCTGCCACCTCGGCACCCTGCAGGGATGCACAGGGAGCCTGCGGCTGACCCAGCTCCGGCAGTGCTGTCGAGCCTGGCAGCGTGCCATCTGCTCCAGCTGAGCCCAGCTGTGGATGGAGAGCCGGCTCCTTGCTCTCACTGGTGTTTGCTCGTGTTGCTCTAGTGAGAAGGTCTCTGTCCCGGGTTTCTTCGGGAAGAAAGGCAGCCGAGTGGTGCCTGCGCTCTTCTGAGGCCGGGACGTGTTTGGGCCGCAGCTGGCTGCCCAGTCCCGGCGTTCCTGGACGTGTTTGCTGAGCGAGGGAGACCCAGACGCCGCATCCCGGCTGCGTTCCGGGCGGCTCAGACAGAGTCAGCCTGCACTGCGGCTCTGTCCAGAGCAGGTCCAGGCGGGCAGTCGCATTGTCTTGCTGGCCAGAGCGGCGGGTACAGAGCAGGTGCTGACGCAGTGCCAGCTGCAGAAGGACAGACAGTGTCTCATCTGGCACAGCCTGCGAGCGTGGAGCTGGCCTGCCAGAAATGCAAGTGGACGAGTGTTGGATGAGCAGGGTGGGCAGGATCCGCGCTCTGTGTCGCTTGGCAGTGGTGCTTCTGGTCCAGGGTGGGGAGGGCTGTGGCTGGATTCACCCCCCTTCAGCCCAGGTCTCCTCCGTGGGGCTCTGCGGGTACCTCATACCCATCCAGCACCTCCTGCCCCGGGTGAGGCTCCTGAAGGCGCCATGTGCCCGGCAGAGGCAGCAGAGGAGCAGCTGCTGAGCCGCCAGCTGGCTGGACAGACGTCTTCCGGCCCTTTTTCAAGCTAATTAAATACATCCTTGAAAGGTTTACGGCCTCGTCTGTCACGGTGGCGGCCCCGAAGGAGCCCATGCCCGGCTGGCAGGAGTCGAGGAGGGGCTGGCCGCAGGAGTGCTCCTGCTGCAGCGTGGCCTGCCAGCAGCTCGGGTGCCGATCCCTGCGTGCAGCCGGCTGCTGCGGCCACCGTCGTGCCAAAAGCCGAGAGAGACCGAGGGGCTGGGGCTGTTTGTCCCACTTTCCTCTTTGAAGCGGCCCTGCCTGGCTCTGCAGTCGCTGGGGGGAGCGGAGCTGGGGGGACGCAGGGGCTCCTGCAGACAATGTCCCCTCTCCGATGTCTTCTCTCCGGAGCTCGTGCTGCAGGAGCCCGGTGCTGTCTGTGACCGGCTGTGGGGCCGGCTCTGGCCGCGGGCTTGGGCATCCCTGTGCTCCCTGGTGGGGGAAGCTCCACCGTTCTCGTGGGGGCGGGGGGGGTCAGAGCATCCCCTGGCAAAAGCTGTGTCCCAGGTAGGGGAAACGGGATGGATTTGTGTCGGACTAGCAGGTTTCTTTGCTCTTTGCCTTCAGTCAGCTGCTGTCTGAGACGAGTGAGGGGTGTTCCCGACAGGTGATGGCTCCAGGGCAAAGCAGCCTGATCCCTGGGAGCCTCGGGGGCTGGTGGGGATCCCCCTGCTGCTGGCTCGACTGGCGGGAAGTTGCCTAAAGCTTCCCAGTTACCCTGCCTGGATACCCCGTGTCCTCTGGCTCGAAGGGTTGTGCGGCGGGAGCTTTGCTGCGATGGGTAACCTGCTATTTTTAAAATCGTTGCATGCCCACACGCGGGGGCAAGCGGAGGATTTCCGTGCCGGGCAGAGCACAGCTCCTGCGCTCCGCTCTGGAGGCACGGCTCCGCTCCGGTCCCGCTCTGCCGTGGCGGCTCCCTTGCCTCACATCATTTCGGGGCCACAGAAAACATAAGGAAATCTCGACAAGGGGCTGAAGGGAATCCCGAAATGGATGCGACATGTGTCAGATGCGTGTCCAAATGCCTCAGCGGGGGAGCGGCAGGTGAAAGGCCTCTCGGAGCGCTGAGAGGATGACACCAACGCTTGTGCCTGGGCACTGAAGCCACCAGGCTCCAGTGGGACCCCAAGCTGGTGTTTAACCGGCCGGTGATGAGCAGCACTGCCAGGCTGTGCCGGGAGGTGGGAGGTTTACCAGCTCCACCTTCTCCAGCCTGGATACAGCGCCTGGAAGGAGCTGCAGCCAGCCAAGCTGCCACTCGGGGCAGGGCGAGGGTGTGCCAAGCGAGTGCCTCCGATAGGGGTCTTGCCCTTGCCGGCACCCCTGCGCCATGTGGGTCTGCCCATCCCTGGCAGCATGACCTGCGTGACGGGCTCGTTCTGATCCCACAATAGCTTCCCCATGAGCTGGTGGCATCGGTCAGCGTCCCAGAATAGGTGGTTGTGCTGAGCGCGGTGCCCAGGGCCGTGCCCCGCCAGCCTCATGCAACCTGATCCCCCGCACTTCCACAGTCAGTGATTCTGTTGTCCGTGCTGTTTGTTCTCGTTTCCTTCTTCCTTTTTGAAGGACAACATCTCTGGAGATGTTTGTGTAGCTGCAGGGCATTAGTCCGCACCAGCCAGGCTCATATTTATATGCCACCTGGGACGGGCAGTTGCATCAGCACATTTTGTAAAACCTTGAGCAAAACAGCCCTGGCTGCAGGAAATGGCTTTTTCTTCACACCAGATTGCTTCACCGCTCCGCTCCTTCCCAGCAGCGGCGGCTCCTGAAGAAGGCGCCCGGGGCTCTCCCAAGGGATCACTCTGTGCCGGGGTGGCAGCAAGCCAGGACAGCTTCCCGATGGGCACCGCTCCGGCCCTCTGCCCTGTGCCCCGGCACTGCTGGGCCAGCGGTGCTTCTGCGGGCAGCAGCCTCCCTCTGCTGCCAGCTGTCGCTGCTGGGATCTCCGCTTCCCAGGGCGCTGGCGCGGGTGGGAGTGCCATAGGATAATGCCCGTCTTCTGTGGCTGCCGAGGCTGCGTCTGAACCCGCGGCCTCAGCCCTAATGCCACCCTTGGGCTCGGGCATGGCCCTCCCAAGACAGACAGGAGCCGCTCCCAGTGGCTCCCCAGGGCCTCGGAGGAGCCGGCGAAAGCCCGTGGCGAGGCCGTTTTCATCCCCGCAAGGTCTGCTTGGCAGGAGGTGGCTCGCTGGCCCTGGCTCTGCCCAGCCTGGTCAGGCCAGGAGGTGCTGCCAGCAGCTGTGCCATGGGCACGGAGGGGCTCTCCTGGAGCGAGGTGGTGCTGTGTGGCTGAGCCAGCTCCGGACGGAGCATGCAGCCCAGTCCCTGCCGGTGCCTCCACCACTGCTCTGCTGGGAGCTGCTGCCTGCCGGAGCGGGCCACGGTGCCCTCCCAGGCTGTCAGTGCCCACCGTGCTGCACGAGGCTGGCACAGCGACAGCGCCGAGCTGTGCCATACGCTGCCTGTGCCGTGTGTCTCGTCTTGCGCCCGGGTCAGAGCCATGGCTGCCATTCCCGCAGGGCTTTGGGACCATCGATGGCCTTTCCAGGATGTGCTTGGAGCTGCTGAAACGCCAACGGCCGCGGCTGCGGCGCTGCCCGGCCCCTCCTCGCCTGCCAGAGCTGCTGTCGCTGCTGCCGGTTGTTTTCTTTCCCTTCTGGAGGGATCCTGTGGCTTCCTTCCCAGAACCTGAGACCTCGGAGCCATGGTCCAAGGCCGCTGGCTTCCACCCTCTCCTGTGCTGCTGATTCATCACTGCTGGTTAGTTAAAAAAGAATAATCAGCAAATTACTGAAATATAAGTAGAATAAACAAGGTGGGCAGGAGAGCTCTGCAGAGGCCCTCGATGTGCGCTGTGCCGGGCCGTTCCTGTCCTCTGCGCTCGTCGCCGGCGCGGGGCTTCACCCGGAATGGGGCAGGGGAGCTTGGTACCCCAGCGCTGCCGTGGGGGCTCCCGGCGTGCGCCAGCCCTGCCTGCAGCCGGACCCCCTTGGGGGCCAGAGGAGCCCTGCGGCTCTCGCACGGTGGCGGTCCTGAGCCCCACCGGGCAGCGACCGGGTGTGGTGTTGGGTCTGGTTGGTGCCCGCGGCCCCGTGGGCAGGGGTCAGCAGACCCCAGGGCCGAGCAGGCCAGCTCCGGGGCTGCTCTCTGCCGCGTGGTGCTCGGAGGTGCCTGCTTGGGGCACAGCAGCTCCCCGGGTCTCTGGTGCTCCTGGAGCCGGGCGCCTGCCCGCCTCCCGTCCCGTGGCACCCGCGCCGGCAGAAGAGGTTCTGAAAGGCGCCAGGGTCGTGCAGCCCTGGCGGCGCCCCGGCCGGTACCGCTCCCCGCGCCGCCCCGGTTTTGTCCATATGCCTGCGGTGACAACTGAGCGGCTCTGAATTAATTTGGCAGCGAGCGTTTGGAACAGTTGTCAAATGTTTTACTGAAATCTGAGCATGTTGCATCTACCGCTCTTCCTTCTGCTTCTCGAAGTTTACAATTAAATAAACCAGTTTTGCCCGTATTTCACCCAAACCCCCTGCTTCTTGTTGCTGGAGCTGTTTCGTCACCGACAGCCGGTGGGTTCCTGGCGCCGCGTTGTCCCCTCCGTGCGCCAGCCAGCCGGGCAGGTTTGCCGTCATTGTCACAACTGCTGCTCTTCCCGTTTTAGCAGGCAGCTGCCGTGCCCATCTCGCCCCTGGGGAACAAAGCGCTGCCCACCCGTGCTGTGCCGTGCTGGGCCAGCGGGCGGTCCAGCGCAGCAGCTGTGCCTTGAGGAGCCCGCGGCCGCCCAGCCCCATCCTGCCCTGCTGCCTGCCCGGCCCGTGCCTTACCCCCGTGGGGTGCACCCAGTGGGGGTGGCCCTGGGTGGCTGAGGGGAGGGTGGCAGCAGAGCTGCCCATGGACACCCCTTCCCAAAACCACTGCAGGTGACAAAGTCATGGTGCCACCCTGTGCAGCCCGCAGGAGCCGGGGCAGCTGCGGCCCCTGCACCCCTCTCACGTGTCCGAAGGCACCGCGCTCCCGCTGCTGGCAGGTGGGGAAGGTTTGGTAGAACAAAAGTTGGTCAAAGCCAGAGGCGAAAACTGAGACGGGACGAGGCTCGAGGGATGGGAAGGAGTTTAGAGCAGGCAGGTCGTGAAACACTACAGGAGCACCGCGGCGTTTAGAGCTCCTGCACCCCTTTCCTACAGCCCGGGGGCTGCCGGGCTCTTCTTGCCACTCTCTGGCAGACGGGGCAGTCTGGGCTGTTTTCACACCGGATCCAATGCCAAGGCGATTTTGGATGCTTCTGCCAGAGGCTGACTTGTTTCTTCAAACCTTTCTGGATTTCCCACCTCGGGGGCTTCCCAGCAGGTGGGAGCCTGGTCCCTCTCCCTCCCGCCGTGCAGGAGGGCAGGGGCTGTGCCGCTGTGCCTGCCGCCGGCACCAGTGCCCAGAGGGGCCGAGCGTGGGCTAGTGGCACCGCCAGCTGCCGAGCCCAGCCGCTGTTCCCGCCTGCACAGGGGCACGGCCATGGGCAAGCGAGTGGGAAGCGTGTCCCTGCGGAGCGGAGGTGAGTGCAGCAGTGTGCCCTGCCTTGGGCTGGGTGGGACGTTCCCGCTCCAGCATCCCTGTGGGACGTGAACGGATGGGTTCCTGGGATGCAAAAGGGCTGGGGAGCGGGGATGTCCCAGCACAAAGCGGGGAGGTGACTGTGCCGCCCACCTGGGTGCCTGGAGCTGGTGTCATGTGCGGTTTGCAGCTGGGATCGGCGCTGCCGGGTGATGAAACTGCAGCGCTGGTTTCAGTGCCTGCAGGGCGGAGATGATCCGCCCGGCTGACACCGGCTGCGTCATCCTCGTCATCCTCGCCCAGACAAGAGGCGGCACTGGGGACGGGGGCAGCAGGGCTGGGGGGCAGGACACCGCCTCCTGCCTGGACAAACAGGGGCGAAGGATTCTCAAAAAGCCGGTGTTGAGGGGGTGGGAGTCATCCAGGTGTGGCAAGGGACAGGCAGGGTCTGGCAGGGATGGGCAGGGGGATGAGCAGGTGCCTACGTGGAGCATGGGGCAGTGGGGGAAGGCATGTGGGGCCCAATACTGGCGGTGCCAGGCATGCTGTGGGGCCGTGGCACGCGGCACTGTCTGCCAAGAAGGGTCCTGGGCCCAGCTGGAGGATGCGCTCCCAGCCCACGCATGGCCCGACATCGGGGCAGCAGATACGGGAAGCGTGTGCAGGAATGTTGTTTCTGTCTGGAGCCCTTGAGCAGGAGCAGTGGGGCTTCCAAGCCTCTGACGCAGAGCTGCTCCCTGGGCCTTCGGTCTCGCTCCCGTGCCACGCGTCCCCATGCCCGGGACACCGTGCCGTACAGCCAGCTGGTGCCGGCTGGGGCAGCCAGTGCGCGGGTATGGCTCTGCTCCCTGGGCACGGGGTGCTGATGCTGCAGAGCCCGTGGGATGGGAGCAGGGCTGGGCTCCGGGCACTGCAGCTCGGGGCAGCGGGGCCAGCGGCTGTGGCAGCGCAGCTTGGCTGGGGGCACACCCCGCCAGCCAGGTCATCTGCCTCTGCTGCAGCGGCCATGCTGCTGGCACTGTGTGTCCAAGCAGCTCCCTGCCCTCCGCACGGGCTGTGGTCCCCCGCGGTGGCTGGCGCCGTGCTCTCCCCGACCCGGTGCTGTCTCATCTGCACAAGATGCTGACTCTCTCCCGTGCCACTTCCCCTTGCTGCCGTGCTCTGCTGTGCTCCTGCCCGGCCCCTCGCACCAGGAAGGTGTCCGATGCCGTCCATGTGCCTGGGCCTGCCCTTCGCTCCCGCATCCCCCCTGTCCCCTGCCCAGCTCTTTGGGCTCCCCAGGTGTAAGGCAGCAACAGTGGCATCTGTGTGACTCCTTGCCCCCCTGCTCCTCGGCTCTCTCGCCACCTTTGCCACCCTGGTGCACCCCATGGCCACGCTCCCTCCCCACTGGCCCCCACCCTGCTCACCTGCACTGGGGGAACAGAGCTGAGGAGGGTCCGGCTGTGACTCTGGGAGTCCCTGCCTCCATCCAGCTCCCCAAACTTCACTGCTGGCCTGGCCAGCACCTGCTGGCTGGAGACCTGCAGCCTCATGGAGGTGCCACAGTGTCTCGTCAGCCTCTGCCCTGGGCAGAGCTGCTGCCTCCACACCGGCAGGGATCCAGGCGGGTGTCCGGCCCTAGCCGGGGTCCCGGCCTGGTTTCCCACAGGGGTCTCCCCGTGGTGTCCGCCTGCATGAAGGTGGCCCATGAGTAAGGGCGTGGGAAGGGGCTGTGGTGGCTCTTCCTTCCCCTTTCGGCAGTGGCGGTGGTGACAGCCAGCCTCGTGGCTCGGGCAGCCGGCTGGGATGGAGGATGTCCATGTGAGTTTTTCCATATCATTTGTCCTTACAGGAGCTCAGGATGTAAGCGGTGCCCCTGGGCAGACGCAGGCTGGACACAGCACCCGAATGCCCCTGGGGTCCCTGGCAGCCAAAAGCCCTCTCCTGCCACGCTCACCACCACTCTCCTCTCCCAGCTGCAGCAGTGGCTGCCCCAAGCATCCCTCTGCCCCGAGCATCCCTCTGCCCTGAGCATCCCATTGCCCCAAGCATCCTTCTGCCTCAAGCATCCCACTGCGTGTGCCTGTGCCAAGGGACCCGTGCCTTGCCCCAGTGCCCCGGCTTGGCCCCACAGCCGAGCTGGCCAGGGCTGCCCCGCACAGGGCTGGGGCTGCCAGTCATGCTGGTAGCCTCGAGCCCATCCCTGTGGAGTTCCCCTGCCCAGCTCTGAAGCTGCTGGTGCTGCCAGACGTGGGGGTTTCCCTGCTGCCCCAGCCCTGCCCCTGCTCCCTGCGGAGCCTCCAGAGAGTCACCAGAAAATCCCCCGGGCTGGTGCCAGGAGGAAGCTGGTGAGCGAGGCCGTGAGTCAGTGGGAGAGGCTGGGCCATGGGGCAGAGCTGCAGCCAGCAGCCCCTTGCCAGGACCCTGGCTGCCCGGCTTGAGGATGCTCGAGGCCATTGGCCATGGACCCGTCAGTGCACCCTGGAGCCAGCTGGGGCCGGGCAAGCGTGGTCTTGCCAGGATGGGCTGTGCAGCGTGCAGGGCCTCAGCTCTCAGCAACTCCTGCCATCACTTGCTCCGAGCCCCGGCTCTCCTCGGAGCCCCGTCCCCGCCAGCACTGCTGGGCCATGGCTCTGCCCTCGGGAGTGCCACAGGCGGTGCGGTGCGGGTGGTGCTGTGGCAGCGTGCCCAGGCTGTGGGAGCATGTGTGGCTCCTGCATGCGGCAGAAATGAGGGATGGGAATAGCATGGGAAAGGCCCAGGGATCTGCCGCAGCGCTGGGGAGGCCAGAGCCAGATCTGGCGCCCCTGGCTGTGCCCTGGAGCCAGTGCCAGACGTCCTCTTGCCCCAGCTGTCCCAGGAGTGCGTCCTCCCAAGGACGCTTTTACATCCAGCTCTGGCACTGGCTCTATGTGCCATGGGCTGAGGTCCTGGCAGCCTGGAGAGTGGAGGACATGGAGTGGTGCCGGCTCCCTGTGCACCCCAGGAGCCATGGGCTGCAGTGGGGGCCTCAGGGCACCTTGGCAGAGCCCCATCCTCACCCTGGCTGCTGGCCAGGAGCACTGGGACCCACTGCCTCCTGCCCTGCAAGGAGCTGGGCCATGCACAGGGTGAGGGGTGGTAGGCTGGACCCCACAGGGAGGGGAGGTGGTGGGGTGGCCTGGCCTTTGTCCCTCCAGGAGGGAGCCACACTTGGGCACCATGGGCTGGACGTGTTTGTCATGCCGGGGTGCAGGATGGCGGCTGCTTGTGGAGCAACTTCCTCCACCTGGGAACAGGGGCTGCTCTTGCAGGGCTGCGGTGGGAGTGAGGCAACCCCGCGATTTCTCAGCACTGCTTCCTCCCGGCGGGGCTCGGCTGCCCGTGATCTCCCCACATCCGGCCAGCCATGGTCCCGGTGCTCCATCCTGCCATCACCGGGCGCTTGCCACTCAGCAGCTCGCCTGCATGCAGCTGGGCTGGGAGCAGGGCTGTGGGACCCCGACTGGGTGGGTAGGGGGTCTGGGGCAGAGCCCCTCAATGAGGCCCATCTGCCCTGTGTGGGCGATGTTTCCCCAGGGATGAGCCCTCCCTCCAGCATCGGAGCTCCTCTGCAAGGGCACAGAGGAGTGCGGCCCCTCGCCTCTTGCCGTCGCCCAGCCATGCTGGATGCCAGCGTAAGCTGCCTGTCCTCTGGCCAGGCCACGAGCTGTTCGTGGGGTTCAGCCAGAGCAGGGGTGATGCAGGGAGGGGGTGGCTGCAGGGGCACAGCCTGGGGCCTTCGGAGCCAGGAGCACAGGGCACCAACAGTGATGGGATGGCCGGGGAAGATCGTCCTCCCGGGGACAGCTGAGGGTCAGTGGGGCCCTGTGAGCCCGGGGTTAGTGAGAGCTGGGGAAGGGGGATCCATCCTGGCACCTGTGTCTTGGGCAGCATCGCTGGGCTGCACCCACCCTGCCGCCTGCCCCGGCTGACGCTGCGCCTTTCTCTCCGCTCTGCCATCTGTTTTCCTCTTGCTCCTCGTCATTGTTTGCTTTCCCCTTCATTGCTCCTGTTCCCACAAGCGTCGGCACTTTGGGAGAAGCAGGAAAACACTGTCCCATGGCAAGGTTTGTGCTGTGCCGGGTGGGAACCTGAGTCAGCAGCGCCCTGCGGAGCAGCCAGTGGTGAGGATGGGGCACCCCCGTGTCCCATGGGCCCCACTGGAGCATCCCAGCACACAGAGCTGCTCCCGGGCAGGTGCTGCCCCTGGTCCCACGGGGCTCTGCTGGGCAGCTGCCGGTGAGTGGGCTTAGAGGCACCGGTGGGGTGATGAGCCATGGGAACCTCCTGTGCCGGGAACGCTCAGCCCCACTGGGGTGATGCAGCCGCAGTGGGTGACATGGGGATGGACGCTGCGTCCCGGCGGGGGTCTGAGCTCTGGCATCCGGCTCCCGGGCAGCTGGTGCAGCCGCCCGCGCTCCCTCGCACCCGACCTCGTGCTGTGCGGTGCGGGACCGAGCGTGTTTAGTAAACAAGGTGATGAAACAGTTAACGAAGGAGCCTGAGTGCGCGTTTCGTCACTGCGGGAAGGCAGCGTGAGTCGCGGCCCGGGGGTCTGAGGGTGACTCACACCCGCTGCCCTCCCCGGCCATAAATAGGAGCCGGAGCCCGGCGGCGCCCGGAGCCGAGCAGAGCGCCGGGACCGGCACAGCCGCAGCCCTCCTGCCATCGCCGCGCCATGGCACTTGCCCTCCTGGCCCCGCTCGCCGCGGGGCTGCTGGCCCTCTCCTGCTGCGCAGCCCCTCTCCAGAGCAAGCCACAGGCGGTGGTCACCTTCCCCGGGGAGCTGGTCAGCCCCGTGTCCGACCTGGAGCTGGCGGAGGTGAGGGCAGCACGGCCCCACGGCCCCCTCCCAGCACCCACGACCCCGAGGGGCTCCAGGGCGGCAGCATGGGGCTGCGGGCTGAGCTTGGGGGCTGCCTGTCTGCCGAGCCCCGGGAGGTGCCCGGGCTGGGGTCAGGCACCGGAGGTCTGTGGTGCCTGGGACTGCCTGAGCCCCCTCCCACCTCACTCAGCCCCTCCGGCTGCCTTTCCTCCCCAGAGCTACCTGCTGCGGTTCGGCTACGCCACGGAGGTGGAGGCGGAGGCGAGGTCGGGCAGCAAGCACGTGTCCCTGGCCAAGGCGCTGCCAAGATGCAGAAGCAGCTGGGCCTGGAGGAGACGGGGGAGCTGGACGCCGGCACGCTGGAGGCCATGCGAGCTCCCCGCTGCGGCGTCCCTGACGTTGGAACCTTCCTCACCTTCGACGGGGACCTCAAGTGGGACCACATGGACCTGACATACCGGTGAGTCTCTGCCCCAGGAGACAGAGCCTCATGCCCATGGGTTGATGGTCCCCAGGGGATGGAGACAGGCGCAAGGGCCCAGGCAGGGTGGCAGCCTCAGCCCAGCCCGCAGCCGTGCCTCCGTGTTGCTGGCACAGCTGGGTCTTGGCGCAGCCAGGACCAAGCCGGCACAGCGGCAGCATCTGCTCCTAACGCCCGGGTTGCATCTGAGCCCCGGCCTGAGGGTGGCGGCCGGCTGCTCTGCTCAGCCGTGCCAGCGCGGCTGTCCCCTCCCGGAGCAGGGTCACTCCCACAGCACGAGCCGGGACCTGGCAGTGTTGACCCTCCCGTCCCCCCGGCAGGGTGATGAACTACTCCCCTGACCTGGACCGTGCTGTGATTGACGATGCCTTCAAGCGAGCATTCAAAGTGTGGAGCGACGTGACCCCCCTCACCTTCACGCAGATCTACAGCGGCGAGGCAGACATCATGATCATGTTCGGCAGCCGAGGTGACATCCCGTGGGCAGTCCGGGAGCCGGCGCAGCCGCAGCAAAAGGGCTGGTGATGTGCTGTGCCTGCAGGACCATCACCCTGCATCTCCCCGGGCCATGTCCCCACATGCCCAGGGTCCCTCTGCCCCTGTGTGTGCTGTGGGCACGCAGTGGGTGCACAGGGCTTGCCTGCTCGGGGTGCAGGGGCTCCTCTGGAGGGGCTGGCTCTGAAGGTGCTTGTCCCCACAGAGCATGGGGATGGATACCCCTTCGATGGCAAGGATGGCCTCTTGGCCCACGCCTTCCCCCCAGGCCGGGGGATCCAGGGCGATGCTCACTTCGATGACGACGAATTCTGGACGCTGGGAACTGGCTTAGGTAAGGGTGAGGCCTGATGGGTCTGGGGGGGAAGATGGCACCCACCCTAGCCCTGTCACTGAGCCACCACTCTCCCGAGCAGTGGTGAAGACCCGCCACGGAAACGCCAATGGGGCCAACTGCCACTTTCCCTTCGTCTTCGAGGGCCACTCCTACTCCCGGTGCATCACGGAGGGGCGCACGGATGGGCTGCCCTGGTGTGCCACCACCGCCAGCTATGACCAGGACAAGAAATACGGCTTCTGCCCCAGCGAACGTGAGTAGCGGCAGCTGCAGCCCCTGCCTGGCTCTGCAGCTGCCCAGGGCCATCCTCACCCCTCCTCACCCCACAGTCCTCTACACCAATGGTGGCAACAGTGACGGGTCCCCCTGCGTCTTCCCCTTCATCTTCGACGGCACCTCCTACGACACCTGCACCACGGACGGGCGCTCCGATGGCTACCGCTGGTGTGCCACCACCGCCAACTTCGACCAGGACAAGAAATACGGCTTCTGCCCCAACCGAGGTGCGAGCGGGGATGGGGTGTGTGGGGAGGAGGTGCACAGGGTGGCTGGTCCCTAGTTGTGGTGCACAGGGTGGGCACCCGAGGGGTCTCAGGGCTGCCCTGGGGTCCAGCCAGTGAGGCTGGGGGCCAGGGCCAGCCCCACTGATGCTGCACTTCAGACACGGCGGTGATTGGCGGCAACTCCCAGGGGGACCCGTGTGTCTTCCCCTTCACCTTCCTGGGGCAGTCCTACAGCACCTGCACCAGCCAGGGCCGGCAAGACGGCAAGCTCTGGTGTGCCACCACCAGCAACTACGACACTGACAAAAAGTGGGGCTTCTGCCCTGACAGAGGTACCAGCTCCCCTGCCCGCACTTTCCTTTGTGTCACCTGGCCCCACATCATGCCACCATGCTGGTGCGCTCCCCGCAGGGGTCGCATGTCCCATCCTACCGGGTGCTGAGGCTGGTACTTTCTCCCAGGTTACAGCATCTTCCTGGTGGCTGCCCACGAGTTTGGGCACTCGCTGGGGCTGGACCACTCCAGTGTGCGCGAGGCCCTGATGTACCCCATGTACAGCTACGTCCAGGACTTCCAGCTGGACCCGGATGATGTCCAGGGCATCCAGTACCTCTATGGTGAGCGGCTGCCCTGCAGCTGGGCGTGCTGGGGGGCCCGTGGCACTGGGCTAATCCTCAGCTTCACGCACCCCCTGTATTTGCTCAGGTCGTGGCTCTGGCCCTGAGCCCACTGCCCCTGTACCCGCGCCCACCAAGGAGCCCCAGCCCATGCCGACAGAGGCCGGCAGCACCTCCACCACTGAGGAGGAGGAGGAGGAGGAGACACTGAAGCCCACGACCGAGCCCATTCCCGTGGACCCCAGCTGGGACGCCTGTGCGGAGAAGAACTTCGATGCTATCACGGAGATCAACGGGGAGCTGCATTTCTTCAAGGACGGGTGAGCAGGAGCATCCGATGCCTCCTGCCCTGGCAAGTGCCGGGGTGATGACGGGATCTGGAGGGTCATAGGGCTGTGCCGAGGATGTGGGGGGACACGGAGCTGTGCCAGGCTGAGATCCTCAGGACAGATGACCTTCCCCACCAGGAAATACTGGACCCGCTTGTCCTTCTGGAAGTCAGGCATCCAGGGTGCCTTCTCCATCGCAGACACCTGGCCCGGCCTCCCGCCTGTCATCGACGCCGCTTTCCAGGACGCGCTCACCAAGAGGGTCTTCTTCTTCGCCGGTGAGCTCTGCCCCTGCTGGCCTTGGCCCTGGTGCTGCTGGTGTCGCAAGGAGCCCAGTGCTGCCCTGGCACCCTCGGGGCCAGCTGATGCCCGTGCTCTCTCCTGGCTGCAGGTCGGCAGTTCTGGGTGTTTTCTGGCAAGAGTGTGCTGGGCCCCCGGGGGATCGAGAAGCTGGGCATCGGGAAGGAAGCCAGCCGCATCTCGGGGGCCCTGCAGCGGGGCCGCGGCAAAGTGCTGCTCTTCAGCGGGGAGAGCTACTGGAGGTGAGCGGGTCTGGGTGGCCATGGTGGCACCTGCTGGCTCCCCCGCAGCGAGGGGCTGGGACCGAGGGCTCCCAGCAGCCCCCAGCATGGCTCTGCTCTTCCCACAGGTTGGATGTGAAGGTCCAGAGAGTGGACAAGGGCTACCCCCGCGCCATCGACGACGTCTTCACCGGCGTCCCCCTCGACGCACGCAACGTCTTCCTCTACCAAGGTGAGTGGGGACCTGGCAGGTGGGGGCTGCACTGTCACCCCTGGGCTGCCCCGAACCTCCCACGGGCAGAGGCTGCCACCTCCACGCCTGGCACAGGGCAGGGGCTGCACCATGGGAATGGCCCTGGGGCAGGACACGCTGCCAGCCCCGGTGAGTCCCTGTGGTGGGGCTGGCTGGGCTGGCCGCTCCCACTGCCGCCCTCCTGCCCACCTTCCATTTCCTGCGCCTTCCTCCTCACACAGACAAGTACCACTTCTGCCGGGGCAGCTTCTACTGGAGAATGACACCACGCTACCAGGTGGATCGGGTGGGCTATGTCAAGTACGACATCCTGCAGTGCCCCCAGCACTGAGGACCCGACTGGCTGCCACGCTCTGGCCGGCGAGCTGCTCCTTGCCCGTCGCTCCCAACCCTGAGGCTCCCATATCACGGTCGCGGGGCTTTGCCATCTCCCTGGCAGGAAAGGTCAGGGAGTCCAGGGGTCGCCCCTCGGGAGCTGCCTGGCCCAGGGAGCCCCAGCCGAGGAGCTTGACTCTTGCTGCAGCCGGCACCATGCTGCCTGCACCATCACTAGCTCTGCCACGCAGAGCCGTTGGCCCGGTGCAAGCTGCACATGGATTTGTAACGACTTTCATCTTTTTCCTGAGCCAGCCAGGCCGGGGCGGGCCAGGCTCCACTGGGAGCTGGTGCCCGGGGACTTGGCCGGGGCAGGGACCCGGGGCTGTGCCCCGCTCCTGCCTGCTGCCCGCGCTGCCGACCTCTGTCTGCCCGTTTTTAATAAAGACGATCCTTTGGACACGGCCTCTGAGCACTCGTCAGCCGGCCGGGGCTGCGGCGCAGCGAACTCGCACAGTGCCGGGCCAGGGGCATCGCCCTCCCCGGGGCTATGGAGTGCCAGGGGCAGTGGGGAAAGGGGCACTGTGCAGGGGGGCTGCGCAGGGGACTGTGGCCAACTTCCCCTTCTGCTGAGAACTCTGGGATCCCTGAGGGACACTGGGTCCCACTGGAGAGGATGTCCCTCCGTCACAACATCCCCCACCACCAGCCCCACACCGTGGATGCCCCCGGTTCTCTAGAGCCCCTCCCGCCCCGCGGCCCCCGCTCTGCCTCCCCGGCTCTCCACCGGCGGGGAGCGACGGGCGTTTGTCACAGGCTGGGACACGCGTGGCCGGGCCCCCCCATTGCAGCCTGGACCCCCCGGCAACGGGTTGGCCCCGCGCAGCGGCCCTGCGCCGGCCCGTCCCAGCGCGGCCCGCGGAGCCCGGGCAGTGTCCAGGGGCCGCCCGGGGCCGTGGCAGGGTGGGGCGGCCGCAGCTCCGGGGCTGTAATTTAGCTGTAATTAGCGGCCACGGCTCCGCGCAGGGCGGTGGCAGAGCGCGGCCCCGGCCCGCCGAGGTCCGGTCCCAGCACCCCCAGTGCAGCGGCGGCTGCGGGCGGCATGGGGCCGGGCGGGGCGGAGCGACCCCGCGGTCCGTCCCGTCGAGCCGAGCCGAACCGGGCCGTGCCTAGCCGAGCTTAGCCGAGCCGAACTGAGCCGGGTCGAGCCGGGCCAGACCAGCCAGCCGTGCCCGCCAAGCCGAGCCGAGCCGAGCCGAGCTTTGCCAGGCCGGGCCGTGCCACCCCTACAGCCGCGGGGGCGGCGCGGCGGGCGGTGCCGCGGGCACTAGGACCCCGGTCAGCGCCCGGCGGGGCCGCGCTCGGCGGCCGCCGGGGCCCGGAGCCACTTGTGGAGGCGGCGGGGCCATGAGCCGGCGGTTCACCGTCACCGCGCTGCCCCGCCACGGCCCCGCGGCCGCCCGCGGACCCGACCGCGGCGCGGGGGGCGGCCGCCTGCCCGGCCGCGACGGCAGAGGTGAGCGCCCGGGCACAGCCGGCGGGTGGGGGGCCGGGGGTGTCTGTGGGGCAGAGCTAGTGGGGCAGGCTGCGTGGGGAGGCTCCGTGGGGCACGGTCCGTGGGCAGGGTCCGACTGGGCAGCGTCCGTGGGGAGGGCTCTGTGGGGCAGAGCCCGTAGGGCAGAACCAGTGGAGCAGGGTCCGTGGGGCAGGGCAGGGTCCATGGGGCAGGGTTCCCAGGGCAGGGTCCGTGGGGAGGGTCTGCGGGGCAGGGCTGGGTCCATGGGGCAGGGTTCCCAGGGCAAGGTCCGTGGGGAGGGTCCGCAGGGCAGGTCAGGGCAGGGCCGTCGGGGCACAGTACGGGGATGTAGAGTTGTCCCGGGCCGGCGGTTGGTCGGCTGGGCCCCTTGGAGGTGGCGAGGACCCCCGAGCGGGGCTGGCGTGGAGCTGCGGGACTCGGGGAGGGGGCATGCAGAGTAGGGGAGCAGGCTCGGCTGCCTGAGCAGGACCCTTCATTCCCGGGCTCTCCCCTGGGGCTGCCTCTGCTTGCCCGGGGAGTTCCCCTGTCCTGCCCCCGTCCCGGGGGTCTGTCGGAGCAAGGCCCCGCTTGGGCCAGCAGTGGGATGGAGCTGGAATCAGAGCCCGAATCCCAGCCGGCGGGGGGGGGGGGGGGGGGGGGACGACTGCCGGGTGTGGGGCCGCACGCTGCTCCTCGGGCAGCCGTGGAGGAGGGTGGGCTGCAGGGCTGTGGCCGGGCTGGTGCAAGGGTGCGGGGAGGGCAGGCTGCAGCCAGTCCGCAACCGCAGTGGCCCACCGGGCTGCTGTGGGCGCGGGCACCGGGGCCGGCAGGCTGTCGCCTCATGGTGCCCAGGGGACGTGGTGGCAGGGCCGCGCCGTCACCGGAGCCGTATCGATCCCAGAAACCCGGCCGATGGCAGCACCGCGCTGCACGGAGCTGTGACCTTGCGCCCTTGGCGAAGGGCGCTGGTGGGAGGCGGCGAGCAGCTGGATGGGTGCCGTGATGTCCAGGCCAGCCTGTGCCCCTGTGAGTGGGCTCTGGCCCCCGTGATCCCCTGCCTGGTATCCCAGCTGTGGCTGCTTGTCACCCCACGGCATCCCGGTGTGGCTGGGCCTGGCCCATGGGTTGCGCTGGGGACAGAGCGGCCAGTGCTGAGCCAGAACCTGTGGCCCTCCAGGAACGACTTCCTGGCTCAGTGGCTGATGTGCTTGCGGGAGCCGGGTGAGGAGCGGGCCTGGCTGGCGGGAGCTGGAGCAGGCGCGCCGCGGGGGCCGTGGCAGGGGAGGTGCTGGGATGGTATCCCTTCCCAGCTGAGCTGTGACCTTGTGCCCTCGCAGAGGACAGCCAGTGGCACGGCCCTGCCGGTACCAGTCCTGCACGGTGGGTCAGCCGTGGCCATGGCAGGACGCGTGCCGAGGGGTCGGGGCAGCGTGCTGGGGTGCCCTCAGACTGCCTGACTCATGCCCTGCGTTGCTCCGTGGCCCTGGGGCTGTGGATACAGCTGTGGAGGGATGGGGATGGATGGGAGGGGGGTGCCATGGGGCTGGGTGCCCACGGGGCTGGTGTGGGGCTGCGGATGGCAGAGCTGCTTGCACGGCACCGGGGAGGGACCAGATCCCGGGCGAGTGCTCGGAGCCACCTGGCCCTTGCCAGCGTCACGCGCGGGGCTGGCAGCAGCGAAGGGTGATGGAGACCCCGGGAGCAGGCGGGGATACAGCCGGCTGTGCTGCGCGGTGCCAGGGCGGCGTGGGGACCCTCTGCCCCGGCACAGACCCCGGCGCTGCGGGACCACCCGGCCCCCGCGGCCCGGCCCAGGGGCAGCCGGCGCGACGGGCTGGTGCCGCGCTGCCCTGCGCTGTGCCGGGGCCCCGGGGCCGCCTCTCCCGGCCGGCTCTGCCGTGGGCGGCCCCACGCAGCCCGCACCGCCGGCACTGGGGGCGGTGCTCGGGAGGGGTTTCAGCCCCGTGCGGACCCCGGGCAGGGGCAGCCTGAGGCTGCCGGGGCGGCCGCGGAAAGAGACTTCCCGGTGCCGGGCCGGTACGGGCCGGGCGCCGCAGCGGGAGCCGCGGAGCCGGGCGCAGGTTGCCGCTGCAGGACGGCCGGAGCCGGGGCTGGGCCGGGGGGTCGGGGCGGGACGGCCGCGGCCGGCGCGGGTCTGCGCGGGGCCCGCGGATGTCGGCGGAGCCGCCGGGGCTGCGCCGGGCCTCGGCGCCGCCAGGGGGCGCTGCCGGGGCGGGACCGGCCGGCTGGGGCGGAGGCGTGTGCCCCGCCCATCCCGGCCCCGCCCCCGGCCCCGCCCCTGCGGCCCCGCCCCGCCGCCGCCGTCTGGACCCGGCCGCTGCGGCCGCCCCCACGGGGGTCTCCCCCAGCGCCCGCGGCGTGGGCAGCCGGGCGACCCTCGGGGCCGGGAACCGGCCGGGCCTCCCCGGGACCCAGCCGTGCCAGGCTGGGCCACCCCCCCGGGACGTTGCCAGCGAGGCAGCTGCCCTGGCTCGAGGCGGGCACCGGCGCATCCCTGGCGCGGAGCCCCCCTGTATCCTGAGGCAGCCGGGCTCGGCGGCAGTCGCCATGGCAACCAAGTGGTTAAGGAGCCTCTCTCGTTGCCATGGAAACCAGCCCCGGTGTCATCCCTGCCGGCGCCTCCTGATTCTGGCGGAAGGGACCGGGGGGGGGGGGGGGGGTGGGCTCAGCCGCTCGCCCAGACCGGCCCCTGGAGGGGGGTGGGCACCCGGGGGAGGTGGGCTTGGGCGGCGTGCAGTGGCCCCACCAGCCCTGGCTGCGGCCTGGCTGCTTCCCGCAGGGACACCCCACTGTGAAACCGCTGCCCTGGGGTGCCTGGGGTATGAGGACGGGGCATGGCCCCCGCAGCCCCCACTCGAGGCACCAGGCGCAGGGCACAGAAGAGTGTGTGCGAGGGGCAGGCTCTGCAGGGGCTGTGTGGGTGGGGTGCCCAGCCTCCCCTACCCACTGTACCCCGCTGCCATGACTCCCCAGTTCCCCCAGCTCAGAGCTGCACAAGGCAGGATCATGGGAAATGGGGTGTTCTTGGAAGGTGTTGTTAAAAGCGCCAAGCAGCTGCACTTTGAGCGGCTGTGTGGCACAGTGGGTATGGGACTGCTCCTGGGGAGGGTTGAGGCAGCCCAAGCCCCAACTGCCACCTGGAGCACCTTCCCAAGGTCTCTCCATGCCACTGAACCTGCCGTGGGGTGCTCCGGTGAGGTGCTGGGGGCTGGAGAAGCTTGCGCAGGCTGTGGGGCCAAGCAGGGGGTGCCATGTGGGATGCAGGACACCCCACAGCCTTGGCCAGCCACGGTCCTGCACTTGACCCTTTCGAAGCAGCCGGCGATGGGCTGTGCAGCTGCTCCTCAGCCAGCACCATGCCCTTTGGCCCTCGCTCAGCTGCGGCAGCCTGGCATCCCCGGGGCACTGCAGCCGGCGTGGGGCTGCTCGAGGGCTCCTTGGCTGCGCTGCCCAGAAGCAGGGCCTGGTGGGAGGAGGTCACTTCCATGGCTGATCCTTGTGCCCGGCTGCCTGCTACCGTGGCCCTGCTGCCAGCAAGACATCTGGGCAGGGCAGCTGGGGACGCTGCGCCAGCTGCATGCGGTGGGGGGTTCTCGTGACGCAGGAGCTCACGTCCTCCTGCCCTGCCCCACATCCTCCTGCCCTGCCCTGCTGCCACCCTTCTGCTCTTGGCCTTGGGCAGCTGCACCGGCTCCCAGCTCCCTGTGATTCCACTCCCAGCCCCACAGGACACCGTCCCTCCCTCCACGTCCTGTCCCACCAATGCTGCTGGTGGCAGAGCCCTGACCTGTGTGGACAGGGACAATCAAGACCTCTCCGTCCTGCCAAAGTGCTGTGGGACACGCTGCCCCTGGGCTCATGGGGCATGCGGGATGGAGTGGTGGGGGCACACCATGGTGCAAATCCTCCAGCACAGCCCCTGGCTGTGTGTGTGCATCGCTGCCCTCTGTGCCCCGCTGTGCTGCCAGGCTCCCTCCCCCGTGTCCCCCTCCTCTTAGGGTCTTTCCTGTCCCAGCTCCTCTTCTTTCTCCCGGGGGCTGCCTGGCCTTATGCCCTCAAGCCCCTGGAGCACCCTGCCGAGCCAGAACCATGGGGTCTGCTGTCCAGGCAGGGTGCGGGAAGGGCAGGCTGCCGATGGTGCCCAGGGATGGCTGCAGGTGGTGCAGCGTGCCCACCAGCATCTCCACAGCACGGCCGCCCTCATTCCCAGGGCTCTATGCCCTCAGGAGGTTTCCCAGTGCCTCCAGCATGTGTCTTGATCCCGGGAGGTTTGACCGCTGCCAGTGACAGGACAGGGAAGGGCTCCCCAGCCGGCTGCCAGGACACCTGCCCTGGGAAGGGCTGCAGGGACGGTTCCCCCAACCCGAGGTCTGCCTGACACAGTGGCTGCAGGGTGGTCTGCGGGGTCTGCAGTGGCACAGGGTGGTTTGCAGGAATGCTGCATGTCCCAGACTGGCTCTGGCTCTTGGGAGTCTCACACAGCTCAACAGTTTCCATCCCGGGAGGGGTGCAGAGGCGATGTGGGGGAATGGGCCAGCTGTGCTGTGCCAACCCCTTGGCCTGGCAGGGGAGCTGGGCAGCTCTCTCGTCGTTCCCAGGCACCTCTTGCAGTTAAGTGGGGCACTGATGCCATGCCTGGCCCCACGCCAGGATCCTGCCTGTGCCTGGGCTTGGGGGCCACTTGCCGCTGATCCCCCTCCCGTGCTCGGGGAAGGCCGTCTGCCTCTCTCCATCCCCAGCTTCTCTGCCCATGCTCTTGCGCCGCCTGCAGCCCCCGTGCCAGACCCCTTTTCCCAGCACCCAGGGGCATCTAGGGTGCAGGGAAGAGGTCTGGCACCAGAGCTGCAGGCAGCACAAGGGCATAGGTGCTGCCTGCACCATGCCAAGCCTCTCCGCTCCTGGCACGCTGGGGCCACGTACCCCAGCCCCAGGACATCACGCTCACAGGCCTGGGTTAGGTCAGTGCTGAGCTGGGGGGTTCAAGCCCCCTCGGTCTGGCTCTGCTCCAGGCACACCCCCAACGTACCCCTCCATGCCAGTGGGACCCTGCGTATGGGCAGGGTGATGCAGTGATAGCGTAGCCCCCTCTGCGCTGCCGGCAAATCCCGGGCCCTGAAATGGAGCCATAATCCAGGGATTAGGGGATTAGTGGTCTTTCACGTGCTCCCTCCCCCCCATCTGTTTTAGGAGGAAAATCCCTCTTGTGCCGAGCCCACGCGCTGCGGCCTCCTGCGCAAAACCATCGCCTCGGCACCCGCCGCGGCTGGCCGGTCCCCGCGCAGCCCCCCGCCCGCTGCCCCTCTGCCCGGCCACGGGCCTCCACGCGTGGGTGGGCTCCGCACAGCCCCCCGCGACCCGCCGGGGAGAGCGGCTCTGCAGCCCTGGCCGTGCAGGCAGCGCGCGGGGCCAGTCCTGGCCCCCGGGAGCCGGCCCCTCGCCCCGGCGCTGGCTCCTGCTCCAGGCCGAGGGACGCGGGGGCTGCTGCGGCTGGGCGGGGAGGGGGCCGGGGGCCGGGCGGGGGCAGGGGCCGGTGCGAGGGGTCCGAGCCCTCCCGCCCTGCAAGGTGAGGGCCGGGGAGCCTCGGCGCTGCAGAGCCGCTGGCCGCGCACCAGGAGAAAGTAAACAATTAATTACAGCCGTCAAGAAGTAACTCGCGCCAGCGGGCTGTCATGATCTCAGCCCGCTCCGAGGAGATGCCGGGAGCTGCAGCCGGCTCTGGCTCTGGGATCCTCCCGGATTAAGGGGGGGGGGCTGCGAGCGGCCCTGCGGGGTCAGTGCGGGGTCCTGTCCGCAGCCCGAAGGCAGCCCGGGATGGGCCGCGAGGGCCGGGGGCTCCGCAGGAGGCTGCAGGGCCCGGGGGGGGGGGGCTGCCGCTTCGCAGCCCTTCCACGGTGTCAGCCCTGGCCCTGTGGGTCTGAGGGGGGGCCTGTGCCGGGGTGTTCCTGGGCACGGTGTGACCCTGGCCCCCCTGGAAGCCCGGGGGGGGGGTCAGGCCAAGCCCACTGCCAACTGCGAGCAGCGTTCCCCGCTCCGCAGGGCTGCTGCAGCCCGAGGGGGCAGAGCGGGGTCGGCAGCCTCTGCCGGACCCCTGGCCCCGCTGCGGGGTGGTGTGGCCGTCGCCCGCCGCCCCGGGGTGCGCTTGGGTGATGGGCAGGCCGGTCCTGCTGCTGGGGCGGGGGACTTCGCCCCCGCCCGGGGCCCTGCTGCCCGCAGAGGGGTCCCTCGGCGTGGCTGGCGCTGCCCGACCCGGGATTTGCCCCCGCCCGGGACCTGCCCGCCGCTGGCCTCGCTGCAGGCAGGGGCTGGGGCTGCCCGGGCAGGGGGTTGCCCTGACCCCAAGCCTCGGAGGCCCTTGGGGACGCGTCGGTCCCGCAAGCGCAGGGTGTGCCCCACTGCATGCCCCGCGCTGGGTGCCCGGTCCCGGGGCTGCGCCGGGAGCCGGTGCGGGGTGCGGGGGCTGGTGCGGGGTGCGGGGCCGTCCCGCCCGCGCCAACCGGGGCCCGCAGCGCTGCCGTGCCCTAGTTCCTCCCCCCGCCTGGCTCAGCCGGGAGGCGGCGTGCGCTCCGCTCCGCGCCCTCCCCCGCCTCGCCCCTGTGCCGCTGCTCCCCTCCCCACCGCGGCGGGGGCAATGCCTCCTGCATACGTGATGAAGTGAGCGGCCGGGCTGGGCTCCGCCGGCAGCAGCGAGCCGTGAGCCCGGTCGCCTCCGCACTGCAGCCCCCTCCCACCGGCGGCGGCGAGGGGCGGCGCGGGGACGCGGCTGGCTGCGGAGCGCCGCGCTCTCAGCTCCCGGGCAGCAGCGTGCGGCCGCGGGCAGCCGGCGCCATGCTGAACAACCTGGCCGACTGCGAGGACGGCGACGGCGGCGCCAGCCAAGGTGAGGGGCCGGGACCGGGACCGGGACACCGGGGACCAGGGGAACCCGGGGCGGCCGCCCATGCCGGGCGGGGGTCCGGGGCTCGGCGTCGAGTGGGTGGCAGGGGCGGCGCGGAGCCGGGGGCAGCGAAGGCTGGGGGTGCTGCGGCCGCCGGACCTCGCCGCGGGGCAGGCGGGCGGCACCGGTGGTCCGCGGCCCCACGGGGCTGCGGCAGGCGGTGCGGGGCTGCTCCCGCTGCCGGCCCGCGGCTGCGGCTCCCCGCGGCGGGCGCCTCCGCGCAGCGCCGGCCCCGCTCCCGCCGCTGCGGCAGCCCCGGGAAACGGCGGCGCGGCTGGAGCAGCGGCCGCGGCGGGGCCGAGCCGTGCCCGGGGCTCGTCAAGGAGCCTCCTCCCGGGCGGGGGCTGCGGGCTGCGCTCCGGGCGATCCCGCCGAGCGCCGGCCCCTGCCCTCTCCCGGACAGCCCCCAGCGGCCGCTGCACCGGCCCGCTCTTTCCCGCCCGGGACCCCCGCAGGGGTCCGCGCACCCGGCTGCCGTCCCCCCTACCCCAGCTACCTTCTCCCCATCCCTCCCTACGACCCCCGCCTCCGGCTGCCGCCCACCCATCCCCGGCTACCTTCTCCCCATCCCTCCCTACCGCCTCCTCCGTTCCCGCTGCCGCCCCCCCCCAGCCCTCCCTACAGCCGCCCCCCATCTCCGGCTGCCGCCCCCCATCCCTTCTCACCGCCTCCCTCATCCCTACTGCCGCCCCCCCCGATCCCCAGCAGCCGCCCCCCCATCCCTCCCTGCTGCCGCCCTCCCCATCCCCGCCGCCCCCCCCCCCGCATCCGCCGCCCCCCGGGGCCGCGCGGGGGCTCAGCCCGCCCGGTGCCGCCGCCGCCGCTGTCCGCGGTGCTGAAGCGGCCGCCGGGCCCTGCGCCGGGGCCGGCAGGAGCCGCTCGGCCCGGGGCCGCTGCGCTCCGCAGTGCCGAGCCGAGCCGAGCCGAGCTGAGCTGAGCTGAGCCGAGCCGAGCCGAGCTGAGCCGTGCCGATCCAGGCCAAGCTAAAACGAGATTGTCCGCTCGGTCTCACCCGTGTCGTGCCCGGCCAGCCTGGTCCGAGCTCTGCCGTTCCCTGCCAACCCGTGCCGTGCCGGGCATGCTGCAGCCCCGGCGCAGTGCAGGCGAGCAGGGCCGCCGAGGGCGAGGGGACGGGGCTGCAGCCGCGCGGGCAGCCCTGGCACTGGCCACGCGACTGCTGGCACCTTGGCCTGAGCTGTCCCCGGGGCACCCGCTGACAGCCGAGCTGCTGCGGAGGGTCCTCAGGCCCCTGCGGGGCCATGTCCAGCCCCAGGCAGCCGGGCTCGTGCAGCACCCTCTCCTGCAGGTGTTTCTGTTGGGCGCAGGGCTGGGTTGGAACTAGGGAACTGCAGCGATGTGCCCGAGGAGACCTGCAGTGCCCCTCTGACTCCCCCAGCCCCTGACCAGGTCCCCTCGTGGGGTCTGCTGGAAGCCCCAGCCAGGAGGGGACAGCTGGCTGTGGCAGTCGCTGCAGAAGTGCCCGGCTGCCTGCAGTGAGGCTCTGGGCAACGCCGCGACGAGGCTCTCGGTGTTCGCTCTCCTCCGCCGACCTGAGTCTGTTTATTTGCTTGTTTATTCGTGGCTCCACTCAAGGTCAGGATTGGCAGGAGTCTTCGGGGGGCACCTTGCCAGGCTAGGGGAGCCACACTGGCCCCCGGCCGTGCCCTTCCTTGGGCTCTCGCCCTCCCCTTGCCCTCTGCAGCACCACGATCTATCCTATTCACTGCGTTTCCTTTGCAGCAGTGCCAGTGGCATGGTGGCAGGTGTTTCTGCCTTTCTGGGGTTTGACGAGAGGGTTGGACATGGTGCTGCTACAGATGGACCAGGCAGACTGCCCCTGGAGCTGGGCCTGGTGAGATGGTGCCCTGCGGGCCAGTGGGCGCGGAGCTGGAGGCGGCGAGAGCCCTGGGGAGCTTGGGAGAGCGGGGAGCATCTGTGGAGACGGGCATGGCAGGGCCCTCTGTGCCCATGCCAAGGGCAGCTGCTGCGGTGGACTGGGATTGCCCTCCCCCACTGCTAAATGTCCCACTGAGCTCCCTGCGTGGAGTCTGTCTGCAGGGACCACGGACTACCCAGTAGGGTGGCAGAGCTGTCGCATGCCAGCAGGCCCCCCGCCCCATCCTCACTGCCCACCGGCAACTTGCCAAGCCCAGCAGAGCTGCTGAAGCCCTGGGTGCCACTTAGGCCATTTCTGTCGGACCACTCGCGTCCCTGCCCTGAATGGCCGTTGGGAGCCTCATGACAAGGGCTGGAAGGGCTCCAGTCCTGGCAGCCCAGCGAGGGCTGGGCCGATGGCAGACCTTCTGGGGAGGTGCAGGGGAGCAGGCAGGGCTGCTGCCCGCAGTGTCCAGGCTGGCAACTTGCACCACTCTGTTTGGGGTGCGGAAATGTCAGACGCGGCCCCGCTGCAGGCTGCTGTGCTGCTGCTCCAGCCTGGAGGCACCGGCCTGCCCAAGCAGGGGAGATCCGGGGCCAGGAGCTTGGCTGGAGCTTGTGTCCACAGCGATTTCGAAGGCAGGGCTTGGGCTGTCAGAGAATCTGGGAAGCTGTTTAAACGCAGCCAGCTGAAGTGCCTATGCTGGAAATCCTGCGCCTGCAGGGCCAGCTGATCAAAGGCAGGATAATCCCGGGTTTAGAAAGGAAGAGGATAGGTCTGAAGTAGCAGTTGGTCCAATTTGGGTCAGGCAGTGAAAGAATCCAGCCCAAAAGGCTACTTGGTGTGTTTGCCGGTTGGAGGGGCAAAGGTGCCCTGGGGCTGGAGGCGCATCCCACTCAGCCCCACCCCACTCCACCACCGACCTGCAGCCAGGAGCCAGCACTGCTGCCCCAGGAGCCAGTGCTGCTCCGGCCACCGGTGATCTCTGCCTTGGCGGGGGCTGCAGGGGCTCTGTGGCCTCTCCAAGGGTTACCCTACCCGAGCAGCTGGCAGACACCCTTGCTCAGGGGAGGAGGAAGCCTGGGTAGGAGCAGAGGTGCCAGCTGCCATAAGGGCCCCTTGGCCATCCCCATCTGCCCTAGGCACCCCCAGGTCAGCAGCCCAGGGCCAGGCCAGTGGCCGTGCGGCCAGGTCCCCTTGATGGCCAGGTGTAATGGAACAGCACCGTGGCCTCCCCCACCAGCAGCTCCGAACGGCAGCAGCTGGGGACATCAGCCGGGGCCTGAGCTCTGCGGGGTCACCCTGGGGTGCCCCTTGCCGCAGGCTGTGAGCAGAGCCCGGAGGAGGCTGCCGGCCAGCTGGTGCCGTCGAACGTTCCGGCAGAAGTCAAGGTGCCCCGTGTGGCTCTGGCAGAGCCCCGGGGCGGCCCTGGGCGTCGTGAGCAGCCGCTGCGCCGCAGCTGCCCCTGGGCTGGCGGGTCTGGTGCGGGGCGTCCCTGAGCTGTCAGCACCCCTGTGCCAGCACACGGCGGGCCCTGGGGTGCTGCAGGAGCACAAACGGAGGCGTGGGGGAAGTGTGGGGCCGGGGCTGCCCTCGCCGCGTCGCACCCTCGCCCGTTGCTCCTCCCGGCCGGTGCCGCAGCCCCAGCGCCCGGTGTCCCCGGCCAGGGCTCGCCGGGCGCGGCGGCCGCGAGGGAGCCGGCCCCGTCGGTGTGCCGTGGAGGGACGGGCTGGCGGCGGCCGGGCAGGAGCCGGCAGCAGCTCTGGTTAATTAGCCCTTAGGGTTTGGCTGCCTGGGCTCCCCCAGCCCGTGCTCGGTGCCCTGCGCCATCTAAAGCGATTAGGGAGGATTTGGGATAAGGGACATGACGCTTCCCAGCCCAATTTAGGGCTGAGTGAAAAGCCATTAGGAGATACATCGTGGCTGGTGCTGCAGCCCGAGCGCTGCCCCGCCGTGGGGCGGGCGAGCTCCTGGGGGCGCAGGGACGATCTCTAGTCTCTGGGGCCTGCCGGGCGGGCAGCGGGTTCGGCTCTGGGATGCCCTGGGCAGGCAGGGTCGGCGGAAACCCCTGCCGCGAGCGGGACTGCGCAGTGCCCACAGCGGGGCTGCGGGTTCCTGCCAGCGATCCCGCCGCCAGCCCTTCCAGCCGCCGCAGCAAATTAAAAGGCCGATTCCTGTTGAGCGATCCCTGGGGAGGGGGGCGGCTCGGCGCCGGGATCGAAGCCTGGCACGGCTCGGCTCAGCTCCGCTCGCGCCGCCTCTCCCGCGCGCCTGCCCCGGGGCCGCTCGCCCCCGGGCTGTGCCGGGCAAGCGGGGCACGGGCAGGCCCGGCAGGCGCGGGGGTACCCAGCAGCGTCCGGCGCGTCCCCAGGGCGCGGAGGTGGCACCCCCTCGATGCCGCCGGGCAGGGACTGGGAGGCGGGGGGGACGCGGGGTGGGCCCTGCCCGGGACGGGCTGCGGTGCCCCCGCCCGCCGCTGCCTGCCCAGATCGCGAATCGGTGGCAGCTGCCCGGGAGAGGCTGCACCAGCCCCTCTGCGGCAAAATGGTCTCCGGCGGGAGCGGGGAGCGCGTCGTCACCTGGGACCCCCGCGGCCCCGGCACTTAACTCCTTCCAGCCTGCGGGGCCGGGGTCGAGGCGGGGGGCTGGGGCTCCCCCAGAGCCGTGCCTCGGGGACGCCGGAGCTGTGCCGCGTGCACGTCCCCGTGTCCCCACCTCCCGCCAGCCCGGGCCTCTCCCGGTGCCGGTCCTCTCGGCGGCACCGCCAGGCGAGGGGCTCCTGTGCCCCGGGCCGTCCAGCAGCCCGGGCGATGCCAGCCCGGGGCCGCGGTCCCTGCGGTCCCGGAGAGGGGCGGTGCCCCGGGCCGGCGGCGGGAGGGACTGCGAGGTTTGGGCGCCGTTGTGGTGCCGGCGAGTCGGAGCGTGGGCGCCCCGGGGTGCTGCGGGCAGCTGTGGCGCGGAGCCGGGCAGCGCCGGTCCCGTGGGGTCGGGGCGGGGCCGGGGGTCCCGGCCGCGCCGTCCGGCGGGTGCCGGTGAGCCGGGGCGCGGGTGCCGTGCGGGGCCGGCGTCCGGCCGCCTGCGCCGTTACATAAGAGCGGGAGCCGAGGCGGCCGTGGCTCGCCGTTGCCATGGAAACCAACACGGTGATGTCGTCGGCCGGGTACCAGGCGGCGAGGCGAGGCCCCCGCGGGCTCCGCTCTCCCGGTGGGGTCCCAGGGCCTCGCCAGGCTGCGAGCACGTCCCCCCCTTGCCAGGCTGCCCCTGTCTGGTGCCCCCCAGGCACCGCCCGGCCCCCCTCTGTCCCGCGGGGCGAGGGGTGGGCTCCGGACACCCCCAGTCCTGCGCCTGCGCAGCCTTGCACTGGGGACAGGCCCCACCGTCAGCCTGGAGGGCATCCCCATCGGCGCGGTGGACGTCTTACATCTGCACGGTCCCCGGAGCCAGTGCGGGTGGGTGGCAGCCGTAGCGAGCAGGTGGGTGCCAGCCTGCACCGCCGCTGTTACCTAACGAGTGCTGGGTGCGGCGCTTTAGACCAAACCTGGAGCGAGGAGCACGTTGGGTCTGTGCTGAGAACCCCCCGCATGCCCTTCAGTGGGGCATATGGGGCAGGGCATGTGCCAGCGGTGCAGTGCACGGCACCAGGCATGTGTCCGAAGGGGCTCTGGACTGAGGCCAGCCGGGCCCATGGGCCAGGGTGTCCCAGTGCTGCTGCCATGGCCGTTTCTGCACAGGAGGAGCCTGCGGGCTCTGTCCCGCAGTTTGGCTGCACGGTCAGGGACACTGTCGCCCTGCTGCCCCGTGCCAGAGGAGCCCAGGGACCGGTGGGAGGTGAGTGCCCAGCCCGCGGGTTGGCATCACCTGCAGTGCTTGGAGCTTCACCTCCTGGTCAGCCACAGCACTGTGTGTGCCGGGGAAATCGCAGATGGTGAATCACCACCGCACGCAGGCAGTCCGGCTCCCAGGATCCCAAATATGAGTCACCTGGCAGGAGGCAGGCAGTCTCCAGAGGCCTGGGCTGCCCCAAACGGTCGCGAGGTCCATCCCGGGGCTGCCACCGTGCGTGGGTGCATTGCTGTGGCTGCAGTTGCCCCGGCTGCAGGGCCGTGGTGGTGGGGATGGGTGCGTGGCGGGGGAGCAGGCCCAGCTGCCCGGGTTTCCCTGTGCCACAGAGGCCGTTGCCAGCTGAGCTGCTCTGCTCAGCGCCACATCCTTCGGGTCCCTGGCCCCGCGTGGCCCCTGCCCCCCTCCCCTCTGCGCCTCCGCTCAGGGCTGCGCCGCTCCATTTCCAGCCTGATTTATTTCTGCTGCTCTGCAGCTCCGCTGTTTTCCTTGCTATTAAGTCGACTCCGGCTTTCTTCTGCACGAGGTCGTTAATGCAGCGAGCAGCCACGGCCGTGTCCCAGCAGCTCTGCGGGCTCTGCGCCGCTGCAGGCGGCTCCAGTGGCCCGGGCAGAGCAGCAGCGCCTGCCCTCGGTGGCGGCATCGCCGGACGCCTCCCCGCCTGGCGGCACAGCCGGTGAGGCCGCGGCCCCTGCTCCTGTGGTGCATGTCAGGGAGCAGAACTGGACATCTGGCCGCTCGCACCGCTCCCAGGCACTGTGCTGGGACTGTCCCACTCCGCGGTGGCGTGCTGAGCAGCTGGCTGGATCCTGCCCCTGTGGATGTTGTGCTGTGGGCAGCCCCAACACGCTCACTTGCGGGCGCCCCGCACCATGAGTTATTGCTGCCAGCCGTGCCTCCGGGAGGGTTCCCCCTGGATCCACACCGCTCACCTCACTGCGTGGATGCGCTCCGGTGGGTCCGCGCACCGGCCTGGCTGGTCACAGCAGCGCGTGGCTCCTGGGGACGGGTGTGCCCTGCCTGTGTGTGGCACGGGATGCCATGCTGGTGGCTGGGTTGCAGGGCTGCCATCACCTGTCCTGGGATCAGACGTGAGCATCGTGCCCATGGCCCTGGCAGCCCTCCCACAGGGGCTGCTGGGGCGCAGCTGTGACCCCTTGCAGCGACAGCCCCATGGGGCGGATGCTCTCCTGGTGCAGGCTGGGGCAGGGGCTGGCTGACTGACCCGGTGGCATCTCTGCAGGTGATGGCAATCCCAAGGAAAGCAGCCCCTTCATCAACAGCACGGACCTGGAGAAGGGCAAAGAGTATGATGGCAAGAACATGGCCCTCTTCGAGGTAGGACATGCAGGCAGTGGGGCAGGGAGTGTCCCTGGGGAGGAGGCCGAGCTGGGCAGCTGTCCCACAGCACCCTGACCCACGCTCTGGGCACCGGGACATGCCGGAGCGCCAGGCCAGGGTCTCCCACCTGCTGCAGCCATGCCTGATGGGGCGGGCAGTGGGGTGGCATCTGGTGAAGTCCCCAGGTCCCGGGGCTGGCTGGGGTCCCGGGGGACTGTCCTCATGGCTCGGGGCTCTGCTCTCTGCAGGAGGAGATGGACACCAGCCCCATGGTCTCATCCCTGCTGAGCGGGCTGGCCAACTACACCAACCTGCCACAGGGCAGCCGGGAGCACGAGGAGGCTGAGAACAATGACGGGGGCAAGAAGAAGCCGGTGCAGGTGAGGGACGCAGGAGGGACGCAGCCGCTTCTCCTGGGGCAGTGCCGGGGCCGCGGGCTGCCCTGGGGGCAGCAGGTCCCTCAGCCCCTGCCGGGGGGGCAGTTTCACCCGGGGTCCCTGGCTGTGTTGCAGGAGGAGTGGGACCCCTTGCTCCTCTGCCAGCCAGGCCAGTGAGCCCTGACAGCTGCCCACTCCCTTGGCAGGCTCCACGGATGGGCACCTTCATGGGCGTCTACCTGCCCTGCCTCCAGAACATCTTCGGGGTCATCCTCTTCCTGCGCCTCACCTGGGTGGTGGGGATCGCCGGCATCATGGAGTCCTTCTGCATGGTCTTCCTCTGCTGCTCCTGCGTGAGTGATGAAGCTGGCTGGGCCCCCGCTGGCCTCGCCTGGGGTCTGGGGCTCAGCAGCCGGGCTGGCGGAGAGTGCCCAAGCTGTCAGCCCACCTTCCCTGCCCAAGCCCCTGCCCCTGCTGCCCAACAGAATTGGCGGCAGAACGGTGCGCAAACGGAGACCCAGATCGTAGGTGCCATGCCGGCTGTGGCAAGGGGTCCCCTGCCCTGGCCGCACACACTGTGCTGTCATGATCCATCCCACCAGGACACCAACCCCAGAGCAGAGGCTGGGGGCGCTGAACACGGGCAGTGTCCTGGGCAGTGCGGGAGGACCCCCTGCCTCTCGCGGTGCTGCCGGTCCCTCCAAGGGGCTGAGCCCCCCAGCTGCATTCCAGCCAGCAGCCCTGCCTGCCCAGCCAGCCGTGTCCGTCCGACTCTCCCTCAGGCATCCCGGCCCTGGGGCACGGCTCAGCGTGGCCGCGGGGAGCCCCATGTCCCAGCATGGCCCCCGCTCTCCCTTCCCACTCCCCAGTCCCTCTGCTGCATTCCGACACCGTGTTTCTCTTCCCACAGACGATGCTGACGGCCATTTCCATGAGCGCGATCGCCACCAACGGTGTGGTGCCAGGTGGGGCCGAGTCTGTGTCCGTGTGTGTGCCGGGGCAAGGGGAGCTGGCTCCCTGCGGGCGCCCCTGTGCCCGGGAAGGGCCGGGCCGAGCGTGGCAAAGGGCTTTTCCCAGAGAGCATCTCCTGAGGCTGTCCTGCTCCCGGGGCCGTGCGACAGAGCGCTGGGGCTGCCCGGTGCTGTGCACAGGAGGGCGGACGTGGCTGCCAGCTGCTCCTCGGCCTTCTGCCACCAGCCCGCGCGGGTTCCCCACGGCCCGGGGGAGCACGGAGCTGGAGCCGCCACCCAGCCCCGGAGCCGTGAGGTGCAGATGGCAGCGAGAGCTGCCAGCCGCGGCTCCACCCTGCGCCAGACTGGCGAGGCCCCGGGGGAGCCGGGGAGACATGGCAGCGGGAGGATGGGAGCTGGGCGTGCTGGGCGCCACGGGCCGCGCGGTGGGGTGGCCTCTCCCGCTGGCCGCCTCGCGCTGCGCCAGACACGGGGACGCTGCCGCGTGCGGTCTGTACCCCCAGGGAGGCTCCAGCGGGGTCTGGCTGTGCAGGTGCCCCTGGTCTGCCTGCCCCAGCGCGTGCCCAGTCCCACAGAGCCCTGGGAGCTGCGCCGGCCGGGCTGGTGCACCGGGCTGGGCACAGCACTGACAGCCCCAGCGCGGGGTGTAATTAAAGCTATTTATCATCCTGCCGCCGGTCCTGGCAGCCCGGCTCTAAGGGCTCCTCTGGGAGGATGGAGCAGGGCACGGCTTGCATCCCTGGGGCTCCGGTGCCTGTCTGGCATCCCAGGGGACACGTGGCTCTGTGACCATCACACCTGGCTGCTGGGCTCCCGGGGAACGACTCTGCCAGTGTGGTTGCTCCGGCTGCTCTGGGGCCCTGGCGATGGCATCCTGCTCTGTGCTGGAGAGGGGTCCAGGGCTGCCCTGGCTCCATCCCGCCCTCTGGGATGCCTGGCAGGACTGGGGTTGCTGCTGTGGTCTGGCTGGACTCACCTTTGCTCTCTCTGGCAGCGGGCGGCTCCTACTACATGATCTCACGCTCCCTGGGACCTGAGTTTGGTGGGGCTGTGGGGCTCTGCTTCTACCTGGGCACCACCTTTGCCGGCGCCATGTACATCCTGGGCACCATCGAAATCCTGCTGGTACGTTCCTGGTCCTTCCCCTGCGTGGTGCCAAGGGCACAGGTCCTAGCAGGGCAGCTCTGCCCTCGCCTGCCCATGCTGCCTGGTCCTTGCAGCCCATCAGGGAGCTGGGGCTTTGCAGCAGGGCCAACGCACCCTTCCCCAGCGTCCCCTCCACGATGCTGTTAGCCGGGTGGTGACACCGTGCCTCTCTCCCAGGCCTACATCTTCCCAGCCATGGCCATCTTCAAGGCAGAGGACGCCAGTGGGGAGGCGGCCGCGATGCTCAACAACATGCGCGTGTACGGCACCTGCGTGCTGACCTGCATGGCCACCGTGGTGTTTGTGGGGGTCAAGTACGTCAACAAGTTTGCCCTGGTCTTCCTGGGCTGCGTCATCCTCTCCATCCTCGCCATCTACGCTGGTGTCATCAAGTCGGCCTTCGACCCACCAAGCTTCCCGTGAGTAGGGCGCCCTGCGGGGCTGCAGCTGGGCCAGGGCATGCGGACACATGGCTGAGCACCTGCGCCCCCCCCTCCAGGATCTGCCTCCTGGGCAACAGGACCCTCTCGCGCCACGGCTTCGACCTCTGCACCAAGATGGTGGTGGAGGGGAACGAGACGGTGGGCTCCAAGCTCTGGGAGCTCTTCTGCACCTCCCGCTTCCTGAACGCCACCTGCGACGAGTACTTCACCATGAACAACGTGACCGAGATCGAGGGCATCCCCGGTGCCGCTAGCGGCCTGATCCAAGGTGGGCACAGCACGGGAACGGAGGCATGAGGATGGAGTAGTGGGGATGGAGGTGCAGGACAAGTCCCAGGGGAGCCGTGGTGGGGCAGCAGCTGTGCCTGCCGGGCAGCTCCGCTGGCAGGGCTGCTGGAGCAGCCGGTGCCGCTGGGGGCTGTTGTGCGCACGAGCGGCTGGCCCCTCGGGCATGCCAGGTGGGTGGTGAGGGGGTGAGTGGGCAATCCCTGCCATGAGCTGCTCTGCCATGGGCTGCTCTGTTCCTTGGGCGCAGTGAGCCGCAGTCATGCCGTGCCGGGCAGCGGGTCAGACTCCTGCACTGCAGGACCGAGCTGGGTGCTGCGGCCACCTGCGTGCAGACTGTGCCAGCCAGCCCGCAGCAGGACGGCTCCGAAAGATGCCCAAAGGCTGGGGAGGAATAAATCCTCCCTCTGCTTCCTCTTGGCCTTCGGAAAGGATGGTATCGATCTGAGGTTTCGTGAGGAGTGGTTGCCCCTCAGGGGCACTTTGCTGCTGCGGTCGCAGCTGCGTCGGGAGCGTGGCCAGGGCCGCAGAAAAACTCGTGAATTTGCTGGGAGGAGCCACTTTTGACCTGTTTTTCTGGAGCTGCTGGTGTGTTGGCTGGGTGCTCACGCTCCGCAGTGGGCAGCGGAGGCCAATGCTCAGTGCCACGCTCAGAGGGCGTTTGCAGACCCCTGCTCCGTTGAGCTGTGCCAACAGGACCTGCTCGGGGTGCTCCCGCGCCAAGGCGGGTGTCAGGGCTTGGGAGAGCAACACCCTGTTGGGCTTCCCTGCCCACGGAGCCGCGAACAGGATCAGCCCTTCCCCAGTGCAGCAGCCAGGCCGGGTGCTTGTGTGGTGCTGGGCGCGGTGTCGGGGCGGCGCTGTGCGGGGTGCGCATGGTGAGCTCATGGCGGCTCCGTCTCTGGCGGGTCCCATGGAGCAGAGCAGGGGCTGGGGCGCTTGGGCATGGCTGGCACTCGCTGTGGGGCAGCCCTGGCTGCACCTCCGCTGGATGCTGAGGCTGAGACCGCACCGAGGCGGCCATGGGGCGCTCCAGCCCATCCCTGCTGCGGCGGCTGCGTGGACCTTGGTGCGGGAACTCGGACTTGGCTAAGCACGGGGTGCTTGGGGCTACGGCTGCCAGGTGGCGACGCGGTGGAGCGCGTTTGGTGGGTGTTTGGGAGGCTCCCGATGGTGCCCTGTGCTGAGGTCTTGTGGGGCAAATGAGGAGTCCCTGGCTGCTGGGTACAGCCTGCTCCTGCTGGCAATGGACCTGCCGGGCAGGGGACGCGGACCCCTGCCTGGCTCCGCCAGCCTTCGTCAGGGCAGCAGGCAGCAAACGCTCCTGTGTCCAGGGCATGCGGGGCAGAGCCAGGACCCAGCTCTGGGGCAGCTGGTGATGAGGGTGACCGGGCTGGCAGGGTCTCGAGATGGGGCGTCACTGTGCGGCCTTGGCAGAGGTGGCTGAGGCTGGCTGTGTCCTGGGCACTGGGTCTCCCTGCGGGGAGAAATGTGTCTTTCCGGGAGGATGAGCCGGGAAGAGCTGTGTCAGTGGGGGCTGCCAGCCCTGTCTGTCACCCAGGAGCATTCGGGGGGGGGTCACACACTGGGGAGGGGTGCTCAGTGCCTGGTGCTGAGGGCTGGTCCCTGTGGGACCCTTCGGACCCACGCAGCAGCCCCATTGCCATGTGATGCCAAGGGCTGTCGGTGTCCTCCCGCTGTGCCGGGCACTGGCTGCTCTCTGCTGCTCCACTTTCTCCCCACGATCTGCGGCCGAGGCAGCACGCGGAGGGACACTAAGCCTGTTACATCAGCCCCGCACTCGTAATCCCATCAAAAACATTATCAAGTTACTTTGACACGATCCACTTTCCTTAAACCTGTGTTGATCAGCATTAATTATATTACCCTCTTAATTATTTGCTACTGCAATCCCATGTCAGCCGCTCCAGTATCTTGCAGGAATGATGCCAGCAGCAGGACAGCCCTGCTCTGGTCGCCCACCCGCGCTGCCGGTGTTCCTGCACACCCGTGACAGGCTGGGGATGCCCCATCCCTTGCCCGCCAGATGCCAGCGGCCCTGGTTGCTGGCTGTGCTGGCCACTTAGTGAGGCCGGGGTGGGGGGAGGCAGTGCTGGACGCCCCTGTGCTCCATCCCTTTGGGCCGTGGGGCAGGAGGGTGCTGTGCTGGGTGCGGGCGGCTCTCCGGCACCTCCTTACGCCGGCTGCGCTGCCCGGCCTCCTGCCTCCTCGCAGAGAACCTCTGGAGCTCGTACTTGACCAAGGGCGTGATCGTGGAGAAGCGGGGGCTGCCCTCCGTGAGCCCCCCCGACACCCCGGTGGACATGGACCAGCCCTACGTCTTCAGCGACATGACCTCCTACTTCACCCTGCTCGTCGGCATCTACTTCCCCTCTGTCACAGGTGGGAGCTGCCACCGGCCTTGCTCGCGTGCCATGTGTGCCACAGGGCACCGGATGGCACACGTGCCACCCGCCATGCTCTCGCGGAGCCCCACGTGCTCCTGCCCCCCGCATTGGACGTGGCGGTGGCAGCACGGGGGTGGGCTGCAGCCTGCGCCTCCCACGCATCCGCCCGCGCTCCAGATCTGACGGTGCCGCTCGGCGCCGTGCTGACGTCCCGCGACTCGGGTATTTATAGCTCCCTGGGGGCGGAGGAGCCCCCCCTGCCCCAGTCCTGCTGCGGAGCCGCTGCGGGCACAGTCACTGGGTCCTGCCTGCAGCTCTGCCTGTACCCCGATGCCAGTGGGACCCCCAGTGCTGTGCCAGGCACGGTGATCACTGTCGGGGTCTGGCACCGGTGATACCACTTGGCACATGGCCCTGGCACCCTCCCACCCAGCGCCCGCTTACTGGCGGGTCCCGGCTTTTGTGCGGTGCTCATCCCCTCAGTGGCGTGGGCAGAGCAGGTGGCCGCATCCCGGCTGTGGGGTCCTGCCCTGCGGGCGCGGTGGGACGGCCGCCACGGTCACTGCCACGGCCGGAGTGCAGGTTGTCCCTTGGGCTGTGCCGGACCTGCCAGCACCGGCCACATCCCAGCCCGGCCTCCCGCCTTCCCGGACCAGCACTGGGGCTGGACTCTGTCCCTGTCACTGCTGCAGTCGCTGTCCCTGCTTGAGCTAATTAAGGGCTAATGAGACAAGTCTCTTCAGAACGTTTGGAGCTTAATCCTTGAGTGGCCTCAGACGGCGGCTGGAGGCGGTGGAAGTGCTGGAGGGACGCGGGGAGCAGGCTGGGTCCTGGGTGCCCCCTCCCCATCCTGGCACTCCACTGGCTGGGATGGGTGAGGGCTGCAGCTCTGCCCGCCGTGGCACCGTCCCCCCTCTCCACAGGCATCATGGCTGGCTCCAACCGCTCCGGAGACCTGCGCGATGCCCAGAAATCCATCCCCACGGGCACCATCCTGGCCATCGCCACCACCTCTGCAGTCTGTATCCTTCCGCGCTCGCCTGAGCCTGGGCCGTGGGGCTGAGGGTGGGTGGGCTCACTGCACGGGGCAGACCTTCTCGGGTGCTCCACTGAGCTGGGGGTCCTGGTGCCCTGGTGGCAGGGGGCGGGTGGGCGAGACTCCGTGCCCTGGCTCTCCTTGACTGCCCGGCAGACATCAGCTCCGTCGTCCTCTTTGGGGCGTGCATCGAGGGGGTCGTCCTGCGCGACAAGTGAGTGTCCGGGGGACCCGGCAGCCCCCTGGGAGCAGCCCCCGGGAGCAGGCTGGGGTGGGGGCAGGGGCAGCCCTGGGGCGGGAGTGGGAGCGGGGTGGAGGGCTGCAGCTGGGAAACACTGGGCAGAGGGGGTGACACTGGAGGGTCTGAAGGTTCTGGGGTGAGAGTGCCTGAGTGTGGGGGGGTCCAAACTTGTAACGGGCGCTGGGGGCTCGTGTGTGCCCTGACACTCACACACACATACTCCCCCATGTTTTGCTGCACATCCGCATTCCCTCCCGCTCCGGGGCTGCAGGCAGTGTGTTTGTCAGCAGGCAGGGCTGCCCGCTCCGCCCGCGTATCTGGGGCAGCCCTGCGCGCCGTGCCGGCAGGTGACACTTCTGGGTCGCCAGCACCAACACAAACGGCACGCAGCCTCCGCCCGGCACAGGGGAGGGGGAGCCCCCGCCCCACACCTCCCCCTTGTCCCCCCCGGAGCCACGGATGGGGGATGGGGACAGACCCCGACTGCCTGAGCCCCTGCTCCCTTGCTCAGCCCCCATGGGGGGGGACGGGGGCTGTCTCCAGTGCTGTCTCCCCCCAGCAGTGTCCCTCGGTGGCCAACCTGCCCAGGGGGACTGGGCTGTGCCGCCGCGGTGCTGGTGCTCTTGAGGCTCAGCCACGGGACAGAGCCGCGGGTGATGCTGGTGCCCCACAGGTTTGGTGAAGCTGTCAATGGGAACCTGGTGGTTGGCACCCTGGCCTGGCCGTCCCCGTGGGTCATTGTCATCGGCTCCTTCTTCTCCACGTGTGGGGCTGGGCTGCAGAGCCTCACCGGAGCCCCTCGCCTCCTGCAAGCCATCTCCAGGGACGGGATCGTGCCCTTCCTCAGGGTAGGCATCCCCCGAGCCTGGCACTGTCGGCCCCAAGCATCCGCCGTGGCTGCGGCTCCCACCAGCATGGGAGAGCAGCGGGCACCCATGCTGCCCATGCTGCCTCCTCCCAGCACTGCAGCCGGCCGGAGCAGCCTGGCTGCCCTGTCCTCATCCCACCGGCACCGGCGATCGCGGCGGGTTTGGCCGCGGTGTCGGTGGAGGACAGTATTGGCAAAGGTCAGGATCCCCTCCCCCCACTGCCGTGCTGCTTCGTATTTTATCTGCTCTCTGAAGACGCGTTCTCACAACCTCATCTCTCCAAATCCGACCCGACAGCTCCCCCCCGGGAAGAGCGGGCTAATTTTATCCTCCCTCCTTCACCCTGCCAGCCCCAGCCCGAGCTCCCAGTCTCTCGCGCCGCCTGCACCCTCTAATGCATCCAGACACGCGCCCCGGCCCCCGCCCTCGCACCCGGACCCCCCGTGTCCCCACAGCCGCAGGAGGAGCTGCTCTCCATGGAGTGCCCGACTCCACGCTGGCCATGGCCAGGCTGAGCTGGGGCTTGTCCGTGGGTGGGGGTCCCGGGGGCACAGGGGCTGCTCTGGGTGCAGGGAGGGCTGCGCAGTCTGCCAGGAGCAGGGCTGTACCGGCAGTGGGAGCCGGCCCTGGGATCGCTCCCCCACGGGACCTGGCTCGGGCTGTGTGCCAGCATGTGGCGGTGCTCGTGGTGCGCACACGGCCCCAGTCACTGCTGCCAGCCGGGGCCAAGCACACGGAGGGTCTGGCCTCGTCGGGCCGTGCTGGGACATGGCCCGTGGCCGCGCACACTGAGCCCTGATGCACCCCTCTCCCCATCCTGCTTCCAGGTCTTCGGGCACGGCAAAGCCAATGGGGAGCCGACGTGGGCGCTGCTGCTGACCGCCTGCATCTGCGAGATCGGGATCCTGATCGCCTCCCTGGACGAGGTGGCTCCCATCCTCTCCATGTAGGCAGTGCGCTCGGGCCACCCGCGCCTTCGCGAGCTGCGGCCGGGCGGGTGGCACCTGCAGGTTTCTGCTCCTCGGGGTGGGGGGACGTCCCCACCACCCAGCCCTGCCTGCAAGGAGGGGAGCCCCACGGGGAGCCCCGGGACCCTCCTTGGCCAGGGCTGTGGCCAGGCTGCTCTGCAGCCCCAGCTCCCCATCCGTTGGCAGGGCTCGCTCTGGCACTGGCCGCCCCGGGGCTGGGAGGTGCAGCAGGGCTCGACTCAGCCCCAGTCCAGCCTGGCACACTCGGCTCAGCCGCACGTTCGTTCCTGCAGGTTTTTCCTCATGTGCTACATGTTCGTCAACCTGGCGTGCGCGGTGCAGACGCTGCTGCGGACGCCCAACTGGCGGCCCCGCTTCCGCTACTACCACTGGTGAGCTGGGACGGGCGGGACAGGGTGGGAACTGGCGGGACGGGGCGTCCTGCCGCCACACTGGGCACCGCTGCCGGGGCCGGGCGCACTGATGGCGCGGTGCTCTGTACAGGACCTTGTCCTTCCTGGGCATGAGCCTCTGCCTGGCGCTGATGTTCATCTGCTCCTGGTACTATGCGCTGGTCGCCATGCTGATCGCTGGCCTCATCTACAAATACATCGAGTACCGCGGGTAAGGGCGGCCGCGCGCCGCAGCCCCTGCCCGGCACTGGCAGCCGTCCCTCGCCGTGGGCTGCTCAGCTCCCCCAGGCTGCTCCTCCTGGGATGCTCCGGAGCCGTGGGCATCCCTGATGTGCTGCTGGCTCCGCAGGGCAGAGAAGGAGTGGGGCGACGGGATCCGGGGGCTGTCCCTGAGTGCAGCCCGCTACGCCCTGCTGCGGCTGGAGGAGGGTCCCCCCCACACCAAGAACTGGAGGTGAGGCCGGGCTGGGGAGGGGGCGCGGCAGGGGCCAGCCGGGGCACGGGCGCTGACTGCAGGACCATCCTTCCAGGCCGCAGCTGCTGGTCCTGGTCCGTGGGGATCAGGAGCAGAACGTGGTGCACCCGCAGCTTCTGTCCTTCACATCGCAGCTCAAGGCCGGCAAGGGCCTCACCATTGTGGCCTCCGTGCTGGAAGGGACCTTCCTGGACAACCACCCGCAGGCACAGAGGGCAGAGGAGGTGAGAGCTTCCTGCACTGGGGGCACTGCCCACGCTGGGGGCACTGCCCATGCTGGGCTGAGTCCTGCCAGCAGCGGGTGCCCGCGGCCATCCCTGGGAGCCCAGCGGCATTCCTGCCCCATGGCCAGGGCTGGTGGCCCCGGCTGGCCGGGAGAGCACTGGGGTGGCACTGGGCAGAGGTTGGAGACTCCACGCTTCACTGGTGCTCGGGGCACTGCAGGGACCTCCGGACCTCTGCCCCCTCCCCAGCTGCCAAAGACACTGGTCCCAGTCTTGGCCACTGCTGCAGGGCTCGGCATAGCACGGCACAGCTCGGCATGGTGTGGTGCCTGGCCAGAAGCTCTGTGCTGAGCAGCCCCTCAGCTGCCCCACGGCCACAGCAGCCCTGATCCTCCCCACAGCCCCTGTGGTCACGGTGCCAGGCAGGAATCGTTCCCCTCCGGAGTGGGAACCCTCCCCGCCCCCCCGCCCCTCCGCACCAGCCAGGCGGCGCATTAATGAGATTAAGCCCTCGGAAGCAAACAGTTTCTCTCCCATGCAGACATGTTATAATTTCTCTGAGTAAATAACTCTAATTGCTGCTCTGCCGCCCATCAGAGCCCTGGCACGGGGACACCCTCCGCTCGGCACGGCGCAGAGCCGTGCGCCAGCTCCACTCACCGCCGGCCTTCAGCCCTCCCAGCCCAGAGCCGCCAGCCTGCCATGGGGCATGGAGACCTGGGCACCCTGCATCCCACACCTGGCACCCCACATCCAGCACCCCACACCTGGCACCCCACACCCTGTACCCCACACCTGGCACCCCACACCCTGCACTCCTCCTGGCCAGGCTGCCACTGCCAGGGCTGGTGGCCGTCATGCCTGCGGCCGTCGCCTGTCCCCAGGACCTGCAGGCTCTGACCCCCCCTCTCCCACCCCCAGTCCATCCGCCGCCTGATGGAAGCGGAGAAGGTGAAGGGCTTCTGCCAGGTGGTGATCTCCTCCAACCTGCGGGACGGCATGTCCCACCTCATCCAGTCGAGCGGGCTGGGGGGGCTGCAGCACAACACGGTGCTGGTGGGCTGGCCCCGCAGCTGGCGCCAGAAGGAGGACCACCAGACCTGGAGGAACTTCATCGGTAGGCACCGTGGAGGGTGGGTGCTGCCGGGCTGGGAGGTTGCCACGAGCTGGGCCGCCCCGGCTGATGTGGCACTTCTCCTCCCAGAGCTGGTGCGAGAGACCACGGCTGGGCACCTGGCCTTGCTGGTGGCCAAGAACGTCGCCATGTTCCCGGGTAACCAGGAGCGGTTCTCGGAGGGCCACATTGATGTCTGGTGGATCGTCCATGACGGGGGGATGCTCATGCTGCTGCCCTTCCTCCTGCGGCACCACAAGGTAGCGCGGGTTCCGCGGCGCAGGGGGCTGGGGGGGGCCGTCCCCACCAAGCCTTGCCCATGCCTCCCTCCCTCGCAGGTCTGGCGCAAGTGCAAGATGCGTATCTTCACGGTGGCGCAGATGGACGACAACAGCATCCAGATGAAGAAGGATCTGACCACGTTCCTTTACCACCTGCGCATCACTGCGGAGGTGGAGGTGGTGGAGATGGTGAGTGCTGGGACGGGGGGGCATGTCCTGCAGCCTGGGATGCTGCGTGTGGGAGAGCCAGACACTGTACGCTGCCACGGGGGAACACAGCACCACGGGGGGACACAGCACCACCGGAATGTGCAGCACCACGGCGGGGGAACACGCAGCTCCCCAGGGACACGGGGGCCAGGCTGGGGGCAGCAAGTGCCTCTCACCCTGCCCCACGGTTGCTCCTGTTCCCCACTGCAGCACGAGAGCGACATCTCCGCCTACACCTACGAGAAGACTCTGGTGATGGAGCAGCGCTCCCAGATCCTCAAGCAAATGCACCTCACCAAGAATGAGCGGGAGCGAGAGGTGAGGATGTGGGACAGCCTGGGTGGGACACAGCCCCCGTGCTGGCTGAGCCGCTGGCCGAGCTGCCCTGTGGCTCTGTGCACTCATCCTGCTGGGGAGCCGGGGCTGCAGGCTGAGGGCTGCCTGGCCAAGCCCTTTTCTGCCCCACTCCCCTGGCTGACCCCATCCTGCACAGATCCAGAGCATCACAGACGAGTCCCGTGGCTCCATCCGGCGCAAGAACCCGGCCAACACGCGCTTGCGCCTGAGCGTCCCGGAGGAGCAAGTGGGTGATGGCGAGGAGAAGCCAGAGGAGGAGGTGAGGGGCTGCGCCAGGACGGGGCCCGGGCAGGTGGCCAGCCCTGGCCCCAGCCCACCCTCTGTCTCTCCTCTCTGCAGGTCCAGCTCATCCATGACAAAAACACCACCACCTTCTCCAGCAGCTCCCAGTCCCCTGGCGACGAGGTGGAGACGGCCCCCGAGAAGGTGCATCTCACCTGGACCAAGGAGAAGTCTGTCGCTGAGAAGAACAAGAGCAAGAGCCCCGTCAGCCCTGAGGGCATCAAGGACTTCTTCAACATGAAGCCGTACGGCCCCATGTGCTGCCACCCCATCCCATCCACGCCCCGCGGCCCTGGCCATCCCTGGCAGCCGTGGCCAGGCGGGTGCAGGCAGAGCACCGGCGCGGTCCTTGCCCTGGCAGCCTGGGTGCCCTGAGCTCACCCCTGTGGAGAGGCTGGGTGGGAGGTGGGGTGAGGTCCCCGCGCAGACCTGTGCTGATGATGGGGCACCTGGGTCGCATGTGCTGCGGGGACGCGGGGTGCATGCCCGGTGCTCACCTCCTCTCTCTCTCTCTCTCTCCCCCCCCGGCCCCGTGGTGTTCCTGGCAGCGAGTGGGAGAACCTGTAAGTCTGGGTTTGGCGGGGGGGCCAGGTCCCAGGGCGGGGGAAGCTGGGCCACTGCTCGTGGGGCAGCGCGCCTGGAGCCGTCGGGGTGCCCCGTGCATGAGGGCGGCTCAGCGCTGCAACAGCTGCTGCCAGCATGGTGCTAGACGGCTTACCCGGGCACTGTGCGTGGGCCATGGCTGCCAGCCCCTGCACAGGCTCTGCGTGCTGCGCGGTGCCCGTGCCGCGTGCTCCCCGTCCGCCCTGTTACGCTACTGGCAGCTTCCTGCAAGCCTGGGCGCGGGCACCCACAGTGACAGTTGCACCGTCTGCTCCTGCTCTCTGCCACGCGGCTTGGTCCCGAGCAGCTGCAGTGTGCTGCTGCTGCCCGTGGGCACCGCGCATGGCCCTGCAGCTTACGGCTGATGGTGCGGGCTCAGTGTCGCTAGCAGCCGTGCCGGGCAAAGCCTGCTGCTCCCTGAACTCGTGCCGCAGCCCAGCTCACCCCGTGGCCCTGTGGCCCCGACGGGGCTAGAGGCTGCTGTGCCTGTCCCTGTGCCCACACGCACTGTCGTCCCCAGGAACCAGTCCAATGTGCGGAGGATGCACACGGCTGTGAAACTCAACGAGGTGATCGTGAAGAAGTCCCAGGATGCCAAGTTGGTCCTGCTGAACATGCCGGGGCCTCCCCGCAACCGGAAAGGGGATGAGAACTGTATCCTTCCCACTGGGCTGCTGCCTCGGGGCTGACACCAAGACCCCTCTCTGCACAGGGGTGGTGGGGCCAGGGGGCTGCCACTCACACGAGTCTGGTGGATATTGCAGGCGAGTGCCGGGGTACAGGCTCAGTGCCTGAGCCGGGACACATCCGTGCCTCCCACCCTGGCTGTCATTGGCACCAGGCTGCCCGTGTGGCAGAGTCGGTGCACGCGGGGGGGGGGGGGGGCCACACCACATTGCACCCGCACGCGGTAGTGCAATGCCACATCGTGGGGGTGCCAGCAGAGATCTGTGGGGCTCGGCTGTCTGCTGGAGCGGGCTCAGCCACAGTCCCCGTCATGTGGCACCAGTGCGGGTGGCTCCCCTGGCCCCTCAGCTTGGGCCTGACCCCACCGGCTCCCGGTGCTGGTGTGGGAATGTTGTGTCCCAGGCTTGACTTCCCAGGCGTGGGGCTGGGCAGGGATGGCACGGGGCTGTCCCTGAGCTTCATCATGGCTTTGGTCCTCCTTGACAGCTGTACAGACATGGAGTTCCTGGAGGTGCTGACGGAGCACCTGGACCGAGTGCTCTTGGTGCGTGGTGGGGGCCGGGAGGTCATCACCATCTACTCCTGAAACACGGCGCACAAGAGAGGTTTGTCTGCACGCTGAGCGCCCCGCCACCCTGTAAACCGTGCTCCCGGAGGGGAGGAGGGAAGGCCTGACGGCAGCCGGTGTGCAGAAACTTCACCTGGATTTGGCTGTGCCCCTGATCTCTCCATTCGAACTGCAGCACCAGATCTTCCGGGAGCATCCAGCACCAGAGCAGCTGTTCCTCATTGCAACATCACAGCACTGCTGTCCTTGTTTATATATAAATACATACACTGTACTGCGGACTGAGCACCAGAGCCCGGCACTGCTGCCACCGCCCGTCCCCGGCCAGGCCAGCCTTGCTGCCAGCTCCAGCACCGCTGCGTGCAGCCCCTGGCTGGGCAGGAGGGTGGCTGTGCCGAGACGGGCGCCCAGCCCCACCGTGCCACTGCCCCTGCGCGGACCTTGGCTGGACACGCTGGTGCCCTGTGATCGCCTGCCGCCCACACCCCGCCAGCCCATGGAGGCGCTGGGAGAAGAGAGAGGCCACCAGCACATGCTTTCCTCGCCGGATGCTCCTCTCCCCACCTTTGGCAGCGCCTGGGGCGGCCTCCCACGCCGCTGCCCCCCGGCCGCCCCTCGCCACGATGGGCCCGGACAGCCCCACCTCACCACTGTCTCAGCACCATCTGTCTCCGGAGGCTGTGGGCTGATCTTGCGGAGATGCAGCGTGATGGTTTGGAGGGGCCAGAGGGCGGGGGGCAGCTGTGGGGGGTGGGGTGCTGGAGCGCAGCAATCCTGCCGCCGCAGGAGCCTCGGCCTGGGGTGGGTGGGGGGTGCTCCCTGTCCCCCTCCCCATTGACTCCAGGGTCTCTCTGCCCTGGTGCTCGTGCAGTGGTCACAGCATGGAGCTGCGGCACCTGGAGCTGAGCAGAGGCCCCACCATGTGCGGCGTGAGCCGGAGCTGCTCTTTGGCTGCTGGAGCTACGTGGGTGCCGCTGGCCCCCCCGAGGCACCACCGTCTGCTCTTGGCCCAGGCACAGAGGAGCCCCGTCCCATCCCGTCCCCCACTCCCTTGCCGCGTTGCACCGGGGGGCACTGGGGGCTCCCAGGTTGCTGGCCCTGGCCAGCACGGCTGGTCCCCACGCCTGCACGTGCGTCTGGGTGCCCCCATCCCCTGCTGTGCTCCTCGTTGCTCCCCAGGGCTTTGCTGCTGACCCGGCCCCACGCAGTCGTGGATGCTGCCGTGGGGCTGTGGGAAAGTCTGGATCCGTGCGTAGTTTTAACATATGCAAAGTCTGTTTGCCTGGTCTGACAGGGCCGGACCCCGCGTGAGGGGTGGCTGTAAGGGTCCTGCCACCCCCCGGCATCATGGCACTTTCTCATCCAGCTGCCCGGGGCGGCCTGGGCACCAGCCACGCGGCCGGTGCAGCCCGAAGCCTGTCCCGTCCCGCCGGCCCGTGCCGCAGCTGGTAGCCCCTGCGCGCAGGCAGTGGGGCACGGCCGGGATGGCTCAAATACATCTTACCTTTGGCAGCACCTGCAGGGTCGCCCCTCGCCCCCATCGTCGTTGTTCCCCGCCCCCTCCCAGCATCTCTCACGCCAGAGAAACTGAGGAGCTTTTAACAAATGTGAACGGTTCCAGGAACCACACAGGAAGCGGTGCCGAGGGCAGCCAGGGCGCCCGCCCCGGCCCCGTGTACATAGTGTACATAATACAGTACGTGTATTTTTAAAGTGATCATATTTATGTGAATAGAACCAGATGAAGTCTATATATAGAGATCTATATCTATTCTGAGAGATGCAGGGCTCTGCTAGCACCAGGCCGTGGGGACGGAGAGCCAAGACGGGCTGCTCCTGCACGGAACGGGCACCCGTCCGTCTCACTGAGCGCTCCGGAGCAGTGGTGAAGGCTACAGCCTTCCCCGGCCACCGGCAGCCCCTGGGCAAGGGACAGGTCGCGGGTTCGTTCTCTTCTCAATCTAGCTTCTGAAGAGTTTTCAGGGAAAACAAGTCACAGACTTTTCTGAACTTATTTCACAGCAGATTTGAGCTTCCACTCGGAGTGCAGCCTGCTAAGAGTTGCCCTCTCCCGGCAGCGCTGGCTGCTTTGCGGCAGTGCTTTGTCCCCCAGCCGGGGATGACCCCTGCACTGGAGCCTCCTCAGCCCCCCAAACCGCTCCCGATGCTGCCCGGCACCCCGGCAGCCTCCTGGCCGGAGGTAAGGCAGCAGGTGCTGCCGCAGCATCCCCGCTCGTGGCCCGGCAGCAGCTGCCTCCTGCCCAGCACAGTGGTCCCAGCACCCCGCATCCCGCCTGTCCCTCCTGCCCGCTGAGGACTGAGGACGGCTGCAGCCCTCGTCCTGCCTCACCCAGGGCAGGAGAATCCCTCTGCGCTGGACGACTGCAGTCCCCGCTCCCGCTGCAGAGCTCCTCCACTCCTCCAGATCCAGGCCAAAGCTATTTGGGGCTGCTTGGATAAAAAGCAGTGGGTGTTTTGATGTTAGTTTTGTGGTTTGTTTTTTTTTTTTTTTGCTTTAAGATACTACTTGGACACACTCCCAGACCAAAACCGAGCCCCAGCTGCACATCTGTGCCTGCTCATACCTTGCTCCTGCATTTCCATCACTCCCAAAGTGCCTCCCTTCTCTCCAGCAGCAGCCCCAGCCAGACTTTCTGCCACAGTAGCTCAGCTGCCTGCACGGCTGCATCACTCTGTGCTGCAGACTCTGGTGTGGATGCCAGTCCCGAGGGCGTGCGGAGCTCAGCGCTTACAGGCGGTGATCGTCAGGGTGAGCCCAGACCTGGTTTCAGTGCAGGAGCTCCAGGCTGATGCCCGGTGCGGACGCGCAGGGCAGCGCGCTGTGGTCCCGCAGCACCTCAGCCACTTGGGAGCCGTTGAAAGAGCAGGCGGGTGTCTGCGAGTGAAAAGTTCCTTCAGCTTTGGGAAGGGCAGCCCCACAGGAACCAGGATTTGCCGGTGTCTGGCCGCTCTGCCCCGTGGAGCTGGTCGTACACCACCACACACAAGCTCACGTGCTGTTTCCAGCCTCCTAAAATGATTTGAGGCACTTCTGCAGGAACGGGGGAGGCATGCACAGCAACCTGCCCACTCATCTCGTGTGCTAGCACCACACTTGTTGGGCCTGGAACGCTCGCCAGCTGCTTTCCCTCTTCAGCAGATGACACCCACTTCCTGCAGTCACCCTCTAACTACAGCGTGGCTATTGCCCTGCTGCACCGCCAGGCTGGCAGCTGGTGCTGCCCTGCAGCAGGGAGCCCACTCCCCTCCTGCCCCGGGCGCGCGCAGCGGGTCAGCACCGAGGGCCAAGCGCAGGCAGGTTACACGCAGCAGCGGCAGCCACCAGCGACGGCCTCTGCTGAGGCCGCAGCCACTATCGGCCCTCGGCAGCGTCCGAGCACAGAGCTCTTCTTCCAGCCGCAGTTTCATGGTGGCAGGGGACGACGCTGTCTGCGGAGCAGTGGTGAGGCAGCGGGCCAGGGCACGCATCTTTGCTGAGGGCATTGCCTCATCGCCTCCCCAGCATCACCCCCGGATCCCATTCTGCCTCAGCACCACTTCAACTCACCCCCACCCCAGTAAAGCCGCGGTCCCGGCTCCGCCAGGGAGCAGGAAGGCAAGTCCTTTCCATCGCTACCGCTGAAAACATGCGTTCTCCTTCCTCATCCTCCAGCAAGAGCAGGGGCACGGCTCTAGACAGAGCCAGGGCTGCATCAACACCCCTGCCAGGCAACAATTGGCTGTGGCAAGAGAGGTGCGGGTTTCCGCAGCAAGTTGTTGCTCGCTGCTGGCCGGAGAGGGCCGGTTTTAGCAGACGGCACTGCATGTTAGTTTACAAACCCAGCCCTGCACGTTCGGCCTCTGTGCGTGTTCAGTTTCCCCGTGGAGCACCTTTCTGCCGTTCCGCCTTGGTGAAGACAGTGTCCTCCTCCGGTAGACATGCAAGTTCCTCCTTGGCACATGTGCAGACACGTTTCGGTTTTTGTTCCTGACAGGAAGGTCTTGACGTCCAAGTTCGTCCACAGGCAGGCTGCTGCCAGGAGCAGCGCTGAGCAGGCGCGACCCACCGGGCCGGTGGGACGGCAGCGTGGCCCGCAGCGGGTGCAGGGCAGGCACAGCCGCAGCCGCGCTTGGCCAGCGCGCAGCACCAGGCCAGCGACGGCAGATGCACTGGTTCCTGTGGTGGGAACGCGGAGCCGGGAGCTGCCCTGTCCCTGTGCGCCGGGCAGGAGCAGGTCCCCGCCTGCGGCAGTGGCTCACGTCACTGCAGCTGCCACGCAGTATGGAGAACAAGATGGCATTTAGGGGAGGCGCTGGCAGCGTCCGGCCAGGGCCGGCACTGGTCCGTGGCTGGACGACAGGAAGGACCAGACACTGCACAAGGGTAAGAGTTGCACTAGAAGAGTCAAGACCCTCCTCTGTGTAGCAGGACTAAAAACTGGCAGAAAGACCGAAAGGTCTGACACCTGCTGGTGACACCACTTTCTGTGCTACATGTGCAATATATTTGTTATGAATGTTACCACGAAGTCAGTTCATTCAATACTCTTCTAATCACTGTAGCTAGGTGTTCTACGTCCATCCAGGTGACTTTTATTCGAGTGCAATATTTCGATAGACATGTAGTGACCTAGTACGCTTTGTGTTTTAGAGAATCTGTGTGCAGAGCAATGCAATTAAGTTTAAAACCTTGTAAATAAAACAGGTTGCAAAACAAAAAAAAAAAAAAGAGAAAAAAAGAGTATTAGGCTTGCATTTAATTTCTGTGTTTCAGTATTGTGCATTAGGCCACCTCAGTACAGACCCTGTGTTCTCTGTGCAGGTATTAATGGAGGAGTGGCTCCTCGGCTGTTGAATGCTCCCTGTTAATGCTTTACTGCTTTAACTGTATCCATTTTTCTAGACTCCTGTCTGCACAAAATGCAATAAACGATTTTATTACACCCTTCACTACTTGCATGAGGAGTTTTCACTTGCTTCCAGGACTCCACAGCTATTTTGCACTCAGCTGCTACCATTTCCGTAACACGGAGCAAAAGCAGCAGGTTGCAGATGGAGCAAAACATCAGGAGAGGAACAGCTTCTCCCACATGCAACAGTTCCCATGCTTAAGCTCGCGCAAATTTCTGATCCCTCCAGCAAAGACGATTTACCTGTCTGCGGGGCTGTGGGGACAGGGAAGGGGACTGGAGGAAAGGTGGCAGACAGACGTACTGCCACCCCATGTCAGGTCGTGTAGCAACAGCAGCAAGGCAGGCCGGCGCTGAACGCACGGCGACGTGGAGCCCAACTTCAGGCAGCAGCTGTGCCATGAGCAGCAGCGGTGGCACCGACACGGCGCACGCCCTCCCCTCCACCCCCAGCAGCCGGAGGGGCTTCCGACCTCTCACACCAGCCCCTGGCACACGCTGCTCCAGCGCGCAGGTCCCTTAATGGGCACGTGGGCTGCTCTGCCCAACATCATCCAGGTTCTCTGCGAGAATAAGTATTTGTGAGGTACTTTAAACCCCAAGTGCTGTAAACGGAGACAGATTACAGTATTCTCGCTGCAGGTCACAGTGAGATTCACACACTTTCCGCTTAGCATCCAGCGCTGGCCAGCGTCTGACACAGCTTATCTGGAAGAAGAGAGTAACGGCAAACGCAGTGGAGTAATGTTTTCCGGTAGTATTCAAGCTGTCAAGTGTCAAAAATGCAACAAAACGTTTTTCCTGCCTTTTTATTAAAAAGTAATGTCCTCTTGTTAACAGCACAGAGAGAAAAAAAAAAAAACAAACAAAACAACACAAACCACCTGGGACAAAGAAAATCTTCCACTCCAAGAACACTGCTTTCTTAGTTCCTGTTGGTTCTCTGCAGGAAGCCTACAGACTCTAAGAAGGCTGTGATGGGAGGACCACATAATTAGAGATGTTTTGTGTTCTGGTATCAAAGTATGTTACTGGTTAAAAACGTGGTGAAGAATCACTGACCGATTTTCCACTCAACTGTCCACTGCAGCTACCAAAGTGTTGAAAAAAATGTATAAAATTATGGTATTGCATCTTGGCACTGCATCTCCACCTTAGATGGACAAAACACCAACCCAACAGTGAGATGAAGTTCCAGAGCGCAGACACTCACCGCCTGGTAACTCACTTCCCACGGGAGGCCCAGCAGCACAACAGCGTGGCTGTGGCTGGGCTGTTGGGCTACAGGAACCAACCGTCCCGAAGCAAGATTGTATGAAAAGGAAATTTATACACCAAATTTAACAGACTGATCTTAACACTGACTACTTGGTGCAGGATAACTGATAGACCATTTGCAATCTCTGCCTTGGCTGGAAGCTCGTTTCAGATCTACCACGGCATTCGGACCAAACCTGTCTGTTTTCGTGAGCTGGGCGAGGTGAGGAGCATTCCTCTGCCTCATGCTGCCGGGACACGACAGTCCGGCAGCAGAAGGACCAAACGGCATGGTCCCGGGCTACCGAGTACCTGTCAGGCATGTGCTTCCTGAGCTCAGCTGCTAGTGCTACCACTGTACTTTCCCACTGGCTTATACAACATTAAAGAAATAAAAAAAATTTCAAAGAAAAACAGTGCCCGTTCCAAAAAGGGGGGTCTCCAAGAAGGCCCAGTCAGGGTACCGCTCTGTTCAGTCCTGTTTCATTTCCTCACCACTGACCCCAAACTACACTAAGACCATTCGGTGAGACCAGACTGCACCGCAACATGAAGATGCACCAGCTACTGTGAGTGGGGAAAACGCAGAAGGGCTGTCATGGCAGCAGCTTCTGGGACTGGACAGAATAACCAATTATCCAAAGTGGCTCTTAGCACATCCTGCCACTGAGAGAACAGAGCATCCTTCTCCAAACACCGCTAACCAGACCAAGGTGAGGAAGGGCAGCACTAGCAACAGTCAGCAGCAATGCTGCTGAGGGTACACTCTCACCAAAGTGGAGAGGACATGCACATCCAGGGGCGCTTGTCCCGTGTCAAGGACAGGAGACTCTTTACACAGCTATAAGTATGGAATGGCAAAGGGAAGGGGAAAGGGCCCGACAGCTCAGCTCTAATAGTGTCGCTGGTAGGAACCCATAGGTTGCTGGGCTGAAGATCCTGCTCGCCCCTGGGCCACAGTTTGGCTCACTAGGTGGGAGAGTGCAGGACCACTCTGGATAAGGGTGTCCAAGGCTTTCTGTACACTTGGGTTGTCAAAGTTGATACCAGAAGACACTGGCCTTTGAGCAGGTACATTGCCAGGTGCAGGGAGGCGGTTTTGGTGCTGACCATAGAGCGACTGAGCCTGCGGAGGAGCTCCAGGTCTTGGACTTGCATTCCTTGAAGGGCCTTGGAGAGCAGGAAGCTGCGTGCTTGGAGTCTGCAATCTCTGCTGAGCCTGGTTTAAATTTCCAGCACTCATCTGTGCTGATCGGGCCTGACCACTGGCCACGTTGGCAAAGTTCTGGTTCGGAGTGCTGCCTGAGGTGCCCGCAGAAGCTGCAGAACTGCTGTTTGCTACAGCAGCTGCTGCCCCGCTGTTGAAGAGACTGAGGATTTTTGCTTGAAGCTCCTGCTGAGGATTAGAAGAGGACACTGGAACAGAAGGAGCAGAGACCAGAGGCTGTGAACCCTGATGAGCCTGAGAGCTTGGAAGGCTGGACTGGCTACCCAGAGATGATCCTGAAGGTGCTCCCAAAGACTGTCTTGACATGGATGCTGGAAGAGAAAGGAAAGAGGGTTAAAGCTCTGCAAATGCCCTTGAAGGAGCACCTAAAGAAAACTAGTGAAACAGCTACTGAAGGTACAAGCACCAATGAACACCCACCCTCTGAACAGGAGAGCTGCAGAGCTCAGGGGAACCCAAACCACTCAGCAGAACTGCTGCCCTTCCTGTAGCAGACAGACCAGTTATGGCAGTCCTGTGGTTTCCCTGAGAGAATCCAATACAAAAGTTCTTTCGCATGAAAGATCTCAATCGTCTCAGGACTCCCAAGGACACGTCCATCTCCATAAAGCGAGGAAGTTACGACACCAGGACTCCTCCGCAGTTCCAGGGCTGTCTTCAGGTCCCAGCCCAGAGGCCCACACACCTTACGATTAACAGCCTTGCCTGGGGCTGAGACACTTACCCTGCAGAGAGTCACTGCTTCCCCGCAATAACCGTTCCTTCCGGTCTCTCAGGTAATTAATCACTTTATCCATCTCCTCAGCAGTCAGATAGCGATTGTCTGCCAGCAGGTTCAAGAGAGTCTGAATCCCGGGAGGGTGACCTCCTCTGACACCCTCCTCGGCGGGGGGCGGCCGCTCCCGCTCCTGCAGAACCGCTTCATCTGCCATCTTGGCAGCCTGCCGGGCGATCTCCTCGCACTCCTTCTCCCGCGACTCTGTTTTGTAGCGCTCGTAATTCCTGGCCACCAGCACCATGGCATCAGCCTGGGGCATGTTGCGGTGTTCTGTGCAAGGAAAAGAGACGTTTTAAGCAACGGGAAGCGATGCCGACAGGAGGTGCCGCGGCGCATGCACGCCGGCACATCTTACCCAGCAGTCTACGCCGCTGCAAGCGTAGACTTGGGGCTTTCCAGGCGCACAGCAACGGTTTGATTTCTTAAGCCCACAAAAGGCTCAAGGCTATCACCCAGCAAGGCCATCCTTTTCTTCCACAGCTGAGAGCTCTGAGAAGATACTTTATCAGCCCAAGAAATATCTGTCTGCCTCTCGCTCAATTAAATGGGAAAGCAGCTCCCTCTACCTCTCACATAAATTCTTTGTGCTCCAAGAGGAGACAGTTCCAGCCATTCTACTGCTAAAGCCTTGGACAGATCCAGTGAAGGCTGCTGAAGCTTCCCAGAGCAATGGGAATACTTTTTGGTTCCGTACTGCCAATGCCTTAATGTAAGACGTGTGTACGCAGGAGATGGGGAGGCGAGAAGCGCCGGTTCAAGGTCACTTTGCTGCTTATGTTTACTACTCTGAGGCAATAAGCAGCAATAAAGTCATTATCTAATACAACGAATAATAGTCAATTCCAACTTTTGTTTTTGCAGTTGGGTTTTGAAGTTTTTAAGGTCGTTATCTCCACTTCACAAAGCAGACCCGCAGGGAGACCAAAAGAGCCTTTACCTTCCAAAAAGTGACGAAAGCTCTGGGCACTTTTCACACCTGCAGATCATCAAATCCTGGCACCCTTTTCCTCGTAACAGGAAACAGGTTCGTTTTAACATTGTGCTTTGCACAGCTGTGAAAGAGTTCCCTGAGACTGACACAAACGCAAAGGCGGCTGCGTGTGGTCCGAGTGAGCGTATTTAACGTCTAGAAAAGAGCTGTGGATGAGCTGATGACTGAGCTTCTTATCGGATCTCACACATCGTTAAGTCTAGTAAAGAAGAGAAGCTTTGGTGGGAGGACGGGTGTTAAGCCAAAGGAGTTAAGAGTAAAAACCCAGGGCAGTGGAAAGCCCAGTGAAAGCGTGCGTGAGCTGCGCTTCTGCAGGAAATGAGGGAACCCTCCTGTCACATCTGCATCCCACGTTAGCAGGCACCAGGCTGCTTCAGTCGGGAAGCACACAACCCAGACTGTGCATTCAGAAGCTCGCTCTCCCAGATGAACCTCACAAAACATTACTTGAGAACCAAATAAGGGAGAAATAACCTTCAAAAGCTCTGCTGCGGTCAAACAAGCCACCCGCGCAAACAGAGTATGTGAACAGGCCCATGATCAGAGGAAAAGGCTGCTGTTCACAATCACAGTCTGACAAGACTTTACCTACACCTATCCTCATACTAACAACCACCAAGTCATGCCTTGAGATGGAAAGTGATGTGACAAGTGTAAATGGCACTAAAATGATAAAAATGCAGAGCATGTACACCAAATCACTTCAAAGTTGTATCTTTTCATAACTCTTCTCAGCTTCACAAGCAGATCTTTACCTTGACCGAATATGCTATCCTAATTCTGTTTTCCTTAAGCCACATTTGGTTTTACAATCTGTCCTGTATTTTGTCACATTCCAAACATGCTCTCTTTGAGAGCAATAAGTGATAAACTGAGGTTGGACTGGTATTACTCAGGAATCTACCAAGGCAATGCAGTCATTTCCAGAGCTGGGGTTCATGACCTGCCCTAAGATGCAAGGGCTGGTGACGTCAGGTGTCAAGAACGCAGCTGAGATTCTCTCTTGGCAGAAACTGGACAGTCCTTTTCACAAGGGACAAATAAAGAATGACGGAAACTCGTAAATAATGCTATTCACATTTATGACAGGGTGTCAAGTCATTAATAACTACTTTTGTCACACTGAGGATGAACTTTGTCCTGTGTGATTCTGTTTGACATGAAGTGTTCTAAAGCAGCACTTTGAGCCATTCAGAGTGACCACAGAGCTACGCAGCCTATTGAGACCTCAGTACCTTGTGGGGTGCCAAACATGATGTTAACAGTGCAAGAGCGGTGAACTTGATGCTGCTGGGTGATGACAATGGCAAAAGGAGACCCTCCTCTGCTCACATCGTCCAGGGCTTGCGTCAGTGACATCTCTGTGTTGAGGAAGATCAGGTCCACTACCATGCCCAGATCCCGCACCTTCCGCCCCACTGACTCCGCGTACTCCCTACCACAAAGCAAAGCCAGAGTTTAGCAAGTCAGTCACATAAACAGAAACCCTGGCACATTCACCCTCTCCATCGTCTCAGATTCGCTTTCCTGATGGTTGCCAAACTTCGTCATATTGAACAGGACAGTATTAAAGCCATCTCATTACAATCATATAAAAGCCCTTATTTTGATCTGAATCAGTCGTTTCAGTTTAACTACAATAAATACAAATCAAGCCTTGGCTTAGCCGAGAAACAGAGTGTTTGCAAAGGGATTTACACCACTATAAATTTGCTTACATATAAACACGTAAACGTGTTTAAACTGAACTCATTAAGCGAGGTACTTTATATCTAAGGGGTACACAGAGCAGTCAACCTACACAAGTCAGGTACTGGTGCCACGTTCAGCACCTTAGCCGTTCAAATGCGCCTTATTCTAATTCACTGTAGCACAGACCAACTTCTGGCCTCGAAGATTAATTTTCAGAGGATAACTACCAATCCATAAGCATTCCCTTGAGTTCCAAATACATATTCTCTTGCTCTTTCGTTCTACTAGCTGCTTTCTGCTCTAACCCAGTATCAACACAGCATCTACGGATCAATGTTCCTGTATCTGCTGTCCTGCAGACTTCCCATTCCAACACAAACCACAGCTCACACAGCTGAGCTTAAAAGTTTTCAAGTCTTTTTTTAAGCTTACTATACTCAGTACCAAAACTGCAATACCGACTGCATTCTGATAAGTTTAGTCTGTGTGCACTCCCGTCTTTGGATGCCAACACCGTAGTGGTGACTAAAACCGTTCCCCTTTGGCAACTGTCCTTCAAGGATCTCTAAGCTACACTGATCGTGTATCTACGTCAACTGGGAGTCATCTTTCAACGGGTCTGCAGTAGGTGACATCAATGCATCAATACCCAAGATTTATTAGCATGCTCCAACTCTTAAGGTTTGTACCTGTTGAAGACCAAAACGATCCTTAGGATCTTAAGCTGATCCTCCTGTGTAAAATTCACCCTGTATCAAGTACAAAAACTTGTCGTCTACTAGAATATCTTCCAAAGACTTTTAGTCACCAAGGGATAAAGAATCTAAAATTTCCTTTCAAGATTTGTTCCAATAGGTTATCAGCTCTGTTAAATGCAAATCACAGAGTTTTCTTTTGTTTCGATCTCCTGTTCTGTCTTCTATCACCAGATCAGGCAAGCAGCAGCTCTCTCTTTCTGCCTCACACACAGAGCAAAGTTAAACAAAAGCAACTCCTGAGGTTTTTTCTGAAGATCTATGATTTATTTACATCTTTGCTATTTTTTGCTATATTTATTTTAAAGATCTAGACATCAGGCTGGTGCCTCCATTACGGCCCCCTCCCACTGTACCAGACACAGGTACACCTCTGTTCCCAACACAGTGCCTGCTCTCCAAATGAAGGACACACTAACACTTTTGACACACACACGTCCCTTTGACTCCTAAAATTGTTTCAAGTCCTTACAATCCAAGAGAAAGCACACTGTTCTACAGGGATGGCCTGCATTTTTGTTTCTAGATAAACAATCTTGCATTTAGCGCAATAAAATGACACTGTGTGCAAGTGGGGAAACCTCGATAAGTGTTCAGACTGTCATGTGAGATCACCCTGGTGACTACCCACACATGCTTTTGATATCATTTGTGACTACGTTCAGCTGTGAGGTTACATTCTCTTGCGCGCTGAATGAACGATATCGACTGGTATCTGACCTAGTAACCAACCTGACAGCAGCTCTGAAACAAGCACCCCCACAGCTCCACCCTGATGACTGCTCTGTACGATCTGCTGGTTGGCACACATTAGTAAGTTCCGTACCAGTCAGCCCATGAATAACAAGTACGGGCCACTATAACCTGTCATGACAGCAGGCTGGTAAGAAGAGTAGGTAGAAAAACATCAGAAGGTATAGCAATAGGTGACAAGAAGAAAATAAAAGTAAAGCAAGATACAACATCGCTCCATCTCATCAACAAATATTCCCAGAACAGCAACAGAAGCTGTCGCTTTCTGAGGGCTCTAAAGCCACGCTCCACAAGAGCGACCTGTAAGACAAACAGCCTCAAGGCAGCAATAAGTTTAATTCCATTTTCTTCTATCATGCAATAATAAAATCATTCATAAATATTTTCTTACTTTGTCTGTTTATTCACCACTATCACAGAACAATCCACAGGTCTCTCTGCATCAAAACGTCTCTTGATTTCCTCGTAGTACTGACGGTATAGCTCCTCTCGGCGCCGGTCCTCACGCTTCAGACGGTCTGAAAACAAGCCACGGGGACAGAACAAATAACGCCCTTCGGACCTGCGTGGAGCAATGAGCTGCACGCAGCCAGTCTGTCTGAAGTTCTGAACCAGCCAGCATCACAGAATGCAACGCACCTGGCGCTGCAGGCATCTCCCGCACCCTCCCAGAGGGAGAATGTGAATCTGCCCACTGCAATGTTACCGGTACTCACCTTCCGAATTCACTGGTGGTCTATCAAAATGCTCTTTGTAACGGTCGTAGTAAGAATCATCCTTCCGCCGATAGTAGTCTTCAAGGCGGAGGTAACGGTCATAAGCTTCATCTCGTCTGCAACATTTACAGAAGAAGCAAGGATTTCCAGGCTCCAGCACAACCTCAGGCAGTAGCTCTGGCCAACACATCTCACACAGACCTTCCTCAGGTTTAATTTCTGAAGCACCCACCTGCTTCCCACAAGACACAAAGCAGGCACCCAACTGTTCCCCAGCCAGAGCAGTCTCTGTATCTTAAATGCCTGACACCACTCAAACCAGCGCATCCACCGAGGCAGGATCGCCATAAAAACACGTTGGCAAATACAATCCCACAGAAATTACCTGTACAAAGGGTCCCGGGGGTCTCTCATATCCCGTGGATCCCTGTATCGATCATACAATGGCTCCCGTGGGTCACGAAGATCTCTAATGTCACGAGGGTCCCGCAAGTCTCTCGGATCCCTGATATCCCGCAGGTCCCGCGGGTCCCTGTGGTCTCTTGCGTCACGCATGTCTCTAGCTCGAATGTCTCGAGCGTCTCTGGAATCTCGCCCATTTCTACCATCCCTGCCATCTCTGGGGTCTCTCCGTGGGCTCCCCCGAAGAGGGGAGCGGTCGCGTCTGGCATCTCGGCCATCCCCGTAGGCATACGGCTCTCTGAGGAAAACACCAGGAAAACTCCATTAGCCTGCTAACAACACAAGCACTCTTACCCCTACATCTCTTACCTGAGGCACCAAAGTGACCCTTCTCTCAGCAGCTGAATCCTCCCTCCTATCCCACAACAACAAGAATTGCCCGAAAAACACATTTGTGGAAGCAGCCTGGAGAAGCTGCTTAATTCTGACATTTATCATAGCCAAACAAGACCCAGAAATCTCTTTAATGGAGCATCACTAAAAGTGTAGAGCACCTGCAGAAGTGGTGAACAGGCACCTCAGAAACCACCATTTCAAAGCCTCCAACGTTAGCCACAGATCATCTACCAAAGATGTTCTTGCAAACTATTTGAGAGAATTCAAGGTGCTGGAGAGCCTAATACTCAGAAATACGTAACATCCAGGAGCGTTCAAGGGATCCGTTAAATTCACCAGTCAACGACAGCAGAATACCTGAAATAATTTGTTACTGGCACACGATTAAAAAGGGATCTTGTTGTGACCAAAGACACTGTAGGTTCCATGGTGCGGTTGGGTTTGTGCTGCTGGTAGAACGCAATAGTAGCTACCACTGTCTCCTGGATTTGAAGGTATAGTTTCCGTAGAAAGCCAGTCTTATGTTTATGATGCCCTGTGTTAAGAGGGTGCTACACCCAACCAGCACGGCATCCTCAGCAGCAACAGGCTTCTCTGTCACATCTGAATGATCCATCTCATTCAGACTTTGTACCACACTGTCTTCAGAGGCAAGGAAGAATAACACTCCAGTCTTCATCTTTTCCCAAAACAGTAGGGTTTTTTTCCACATCATTTTTTGTTTTCCAGAAAAAAAAAAAAAACTTCACTGTAGTCTAAGCCAAACATAAAAAAAATCTTGCAGAGCAACTACTGAGCTTCACGAGTTTGGAATGTTCTTTCCCCAAGATACTGACAACCATTAGAAAAAAAAAAAACAGCTTTTTGAATCTTTTTATTTCCAAAACTTGACAGACTTTGAGTCCTCTATCAGCCTAATCTAGTTTATGTAAGATAAGCAGAACATGTTTGCTTCCACCACAGCGCATTCACGCAGTAGTCACCCGGAGAGACCTGTGGGAGCAGCGAGTCAGAGGTGCCCAAGTTCAGTGTCAGGTGGAGCAGACAGTACGAGGTGGGTGTGCAGAGTCTGTGCCCGGACTTCGGTGGTTACACACCCAGCTGTGCCGGGGGATGAAAACAGAGACTGCCAGCGCTCCTGCGTGTGTCAGGTACAAAACGGATCTTGGGACAAACTACAGTGTTGCCACCAAGAGCACATAGAGCCTCCTCCTGTAAAAGAAACGTCATATTTGCACACAAACAAGCATTAACTCCCTCAGCACCCTGGACACACTCATCCACTTCTTGTTTGTGGTCTGCATTGAAACCACATCCCGTGAGAGATACACGTCATCACCCCTTCACCCCGGCCTACAAGGAATGATGGCAGAAGCTCAGGGGAAACTTCTGATTTGCTCTAACATGCTGAGTAACTGATCTTTCTGTAGCTGTAAGACTACATAGCAAAACAGCCAGATGCAGTGTAATTGTTTGGCATATGACATTTATTCCAGCTGGAGCGATGGTGACCAGAACAGGCCATACTCATTAGCTGCAGAGACAGAGATCCAGATCTAACAACACGCAACTGCCACAGAAGCACAGACGTGGTGCGGGTCCCCTCTGCGCCTGCATCGCTGCCCTGCTGCTTGTGGAGAGGCAGCAGCACGGAGGCACAGCAGCCTTCTGCTTCCACGCCTGTCGCCACGGTCCGACTCCTGACACGTCAGCACTGCTGCCCGCATCTCCTCAGGACTCGGTACCGCCAGCCGGGCACCACGGCTCACAGTGCAGCGTGGGGCTCCGCACCCCAGCACTAGCAGCTGTTGTTCACATGCCTGCAGCGTGGTCCAGAGTCCATCATCCGCTGTCGGAGCACTCACAGCCCTGCCCAGGGCTTGATGTCTGTGATCTTGTCTGTGATCACCTGTGCCCACAGTGCTGCTCAGGACCTGGTGCTAGTGACACCGGATGGCCACAGTGTCTGCAGGGCCAGCTGGAATCCAGTGCCTGTCACAGCGGCATCAAAGCCTTCAGCAGCCGTGGCAGTGGTTCAGTCCACAGCCCGGCACCCACAGCACCACCGCCCACAGCTCACACACCTCTGGTGCTCCTCATGGCCCAGGACATGGGCATCTGCCCTTGCACACATGCAGGATGACACAGGTCCCAATGCCTATAGCATCAGTGCCTGCTGCTCGTTCCTCTGCAACATGGTCTGAGGCCCAAGACTCACGGCACAGGTGCCTGCCTCTCACACCCGCAGTACTGCCCGGCACCTTCAGCGCCACTGAGGCCAAAGACACGCCATTAGTGCTCACTGCTCAGGTACTGGCAGTATTCTCAGGGTCCTCATGGCAGCACTGAGCACACCTGACACTGCTCAGGCCCAAGGCTTGCTGCCTCTGCAAGCACATCTGGTGCTGTGCAGGGTAAGGCAGCTCACACAAAAGACCCAGATGATGCCAAGGACTGCAGCTACTCATTCTGGTTTTCCGTGGTAGGTGTCTTGCTAGTTGCACTTTTTCCTCGGTTTTGGTAATTTAACAGGTCGAGTTAGTAGAGCACACCAGACATGCGAGAGCTTGATTACCTTCAAGTTCAACTTTCCTTTGCGTGGACAGCTTTACAGTGCAGGGATAGAAGAGGCACCCCTTATACCACACTGTAACCACAGCACGTCTTCATGTGCTCATAGGAATGCCATGGAAAGGAAACTGAAGTCGTTTTCCTGTGACAGCACAGTCCATGTCTTCTCCACTTGCCTGTGACTTCACACACAGAGGATGTGCAGGAGCTGCACACACTGTGCCTACCGAGGGGTGGGAAACCAGGAGGAGCGGGCAGGTACAGGTCACTCTAAACAAGAGAAGGGGACTGGCTCCAGGCACTGACAACGCACGTACACGTGCAGGCGGGACCGCGCAATAGAGATGCTTGCTCTGTCTTGTGCTTCGCTCACGCGCTCTTTTCCAGTCTCGTTTCAGCACTGGAAGCTTTTGACATCGGAAGAGGAAAGATCCGAAAGTCCTCTGCAGCATGGCACTGGGAATGCTAGAGCCCCTCGGTGTTCTCTAGATCTGCCTCGGCTTGTCTGGCACTCAAGGCAGGAGCAAACATCACGTGTGTTCTTCCTCACAAGCCTCCTACAACCTGTGCTGCAAAACACAACGCTCAGCTGCGGTAACGGCAGCAGACACGAGGTCTCCCTCGTGCCTCCTGAAGTGTCAGCGCCAGAAGGGCTCCTCAAGGCGGAGCGGCCACGTCCCGACTGTCTCGCTTGAGCATCTCCGTTTGAGTGGGGAGGTGGCGGTAGGGAAGAGACACAGACATTTAGAACAGGCCACTGGCTCGTGCCCTAAGAGCCTGACCTTCCCAGTATAACTCACTGCTTCCAGGTACTTTACCTTCGTGCCGGACTGGACCTTGATGAAGCCTTATTCATGTTTCTTCTTTCCACTGCTTTTTTAATATCTGTAAAGAATAATCAACCCATCTGTTCAATGCTATGGAACAAAAAAAAGATCATCAGCACAATTCAAACGAAAGCAACTTAAGCTCAACAACATCCAGATGGTGCAAGAAAATCCATTCAGCAGAGAGACATTGTCACTTTGACAATTTTTTATTAAGTTTAGATAGTACAATGTAATGAAATTTTCATGGATTTCTATGACTTCGAAATAGGGTGGACCGCTTGGGTGAAGTTTTAACCCTTTACAGTCAGGCCTACATCCAGACTCTTCATTCCATAAGAGAACCTCTTTCTTCTGCAGTCTATGAGCAAGCAGAAAGCAACTCATGGACTCTAGGAGAAAAAAGCAGAGTCTGAAAACCTCTGAGAGAGAAGCTGATGGCCAGTACAGTCTTATGTTCACAGCCAGTCCTGCTCCATGGAGCATGCCGCTACCCTTGTGGAAAATAATCCAAGGGTTCTCAAGTGGCACGCACAACTGCGTCCCAAGGGACTGCTGCAGTGTTAAGTTGTACAGCCCCCACCACTGAGGAAACAGGATCCGAAGAGCCTGAAGCACAAGCTCCTTACGAAGTCAACATGGTGCACGCAGAACACCACTGTTAACATGATGCAAAATGATGCAACAGATCAGAAATTTGATAACTGGTTGGCTTCTGAGCATCTCCATGAAAAACACCATGAAGTGAAATACAAAGAAGTAAGAGCTGAAGAAACAGAGTCTTGTCCTCAACCAGAAAAGAAGTTGCCCAGAACTAGCAGGGACCATATTGTTCTAGTGTGAAGAAACAGAGCCTTCCGTAACCGCTGACTGAAGAGGCAATAATGTACTGAAGGGGGGCAAGAACAAACAGAAATGACTTCAGACATTTTACTCTGATAACCTTTTAAGGAAAAGAACAAAACAAACTTAGGTCCTACCTGCTCCCTGAGAATGTATCGACAATTAAAATTTCCTATTAGTTATTTACACGAACTACTTCCAAAGCTCTCGTGAGTGAATAAACATGCCACGAGGTCTTTGGGCAGAAGCAGTCTTAACATCTTCTGTAACTTCCCAAACTACCCTCAATTCTTATTTTAATCTTGAAATTCATGAAAGGATTAGTTCTAACTTTTGCTCTTCTTGTCAGTCAAGCAGCAGCATGTTCTCTTCTGGGGAGGAGGGGAGAGGCAAGTGCCACCTGAACATTTGACTACAACATTCTCAGGACCACGAAGCAGTCTCTCCGGGACCAAACACAGCTGCACTGTCTACTGTCACAAACAAAATTTGATGGGCATTTGTCTCTTACACAGTTTTACTCATTAAAGATATGAAAACACTTCTGTGCATTTGTGGAAGCATTAGTATAATGCCACACTGGAGTTAAACTCTCTCAAAGCCTTTTACCTAATTGTGTTATTAGCAATTACATTTAGTATTCAGACTGTGTAACTGAAGCAACTGTTCTTGCACATCTTTTTTTTAGTTGAGAATTGCCCCCCTCCCCTTAAAGTCAAGCGTTATCTTTAAGCAAGACACTATCTGCTTTCTTTGGTTTAAGATTATTTTTATTTTCTGTTTTAAGATGCCATTGCAGAAACCTATTAAGATTTTTACACTCAATACCACACATTTCTTTCAAATTAAAAAAAGTATTTCAATCAGAACAAAAATATTTTAGTAGAAGAAAAAAAACACCTTTGGCAGGGATCCTTCTCTTGTGCAAAACAGATTTAATAACATTTTATTCAATGCCAGCAGCATTTACAGGTTAAGTATTTGAACACTGACAAAACTTCAGAGCAAGAAAAAAAGTCTTCTGTCATGTAGGATTTTGAGATGGCAAGGCCACTGTAATCACAGTGTAACCTTCTAAATAAACACAGGTGACAAGAGTTTCTTGAATCACATTCCTAGCTCAGTGCAGCAGTGGCACTGAACTGCAGCTTCTCTTTTAGCAAAACATCCAATTCCAATTTAAAAGTCTCCAGAGCACAGAAACCACCCAAAGCTCCAGCAAGTTACTCCAGAAGTTACCTTGCTGTTAAAGAAAACTATTTATTTCTGTTTAAGGACTTGTCAGACCTACACCTACTCGATTAAAAGTCGCTTCTCTCCAGGTCTGTCAGACAGATCACACCACTCCTACACCTTGAGGCTTTTGCCAGGGCTTGTTCTTCAGCTCTTTTAAGCCTTCTTCAGATTTTTCTGAGACCTCTCCAATTTAGCATTATCCTTTTTGAACCAAGTACACCAGAACTGAACACAATATTCCAGCAGCAAAACCCCACAGGTACCAAAACCTCCCTCCTCACAAATTTGTGTTTCATCCAGCTAAGGATGGCAAAAGCACTCCAGCTGGGTGCAGATCTTCCCGTTCGGCTTTACTGCAAGCTCAGCTCTGCCTGCATCCAGCTTCGGAACAAGTCCAGGTCATTTCGCTATCAGCGACTCAAACTTCATTATTTCATTCTCTCTCTAAAACATGATTGTTTGTTTTCTTTCCAAGTCACTTATAAAAGCACTGTATGACCAGGAACCAATTTTTTCCAGAACATCACTCAAAGCACTGAGAAATTCTGTGTTACACAGATTCATCTGAAACCCATTTAACCCTATGTTGTTCTAGTTCCTTAATCAAATCAAACCTCTTACAGAAGTCTTTTACATCAACACTGCTCCTTTCAGCCATGAAATCAGCAGTATCAAAAGCGTAAGTTAGTTCGACCGGATTTATTTTGATTGGCATTAATTAATTGACTTCTTACTGGGAGTCAGGTGAAAGAATCCCGTTGTTATGAGGGGCTGATGCCAGGCTCATCCCGCTTACGCTGCCTGTCGGCACATCTGCAGCACTCTGCTAGGTCCCTGGAAACTCCCTAGTTTTCCAAGGCTTGTGGAAAAACAACATCAATAGCCTAGGCAGGTCTTCATTGCACTGAGCCTCACAGATGTCAGATTTAATTTTTTGGAGAGGTGTAGTTTTGGTAGCTGCTGTTTTAACTTTTTCAGTTTACTGTTGAAATGGAAATTATATTAACACCACCTCTGCCTCTTCAAAAACAGACAGCAGAAACTTAACCAAAGGCTAGGTGGTCAGAAATCTTATCACTTCCAGACAGGTACACCTTCGCTTCAAAACAGCTGCAGTTGGTCCTATTTAGGCTTCCAGAGTTCAACAACGCTGGCTGTAACTACTTGTATCCTTCTGCCCTCCTATCTGCCTCCATTGCCACGCTCAGGCTTGCATTTGCGACGGCGTACACACCTTCCCACACCTTACTATTTATTGCTCCTTTCCTTCCTTTCTAAGTCAAACTGTTGTTCCTCAAATTAGCACGGGCCTACGAGTAATTTTGCTTGCGTTTAATAGATGACTCTCAGATTTCTAACCATTCATTTCTGTTTAAGTTTGCTCCCAGTGTATTTAAGAGAATTATTTTCATCTCTATGAAAATGGCCTTTTTAAAGCCCCTAATATTTATAGCACTACTTAGAGACTGATTTCACATATGCAAAAAAATCCAAGTGAAGATTACTTATCTAAGAATCCACTAAGTGCTGTGATAAATTCCTCTGAAACTGTCCAGATGAAGCCCAATATTGGTTTAGAAATGTTTTTAAGACTAGGTGCACAAGGTTTCAGTGACCGCTTTCCAGGGCCTACATGCTGAACAGTTTCTTACACAAGATAATGGAGCTTAAAAACAAGCTTAAGAAGACCCAGGCAGCAAGAGAGCACACTGCAGGAGAACCACGCAGCACTTGCGGCACGTAACTCGGAAGGCAAATACGTACCCAGTGAGAGTGATTTTAGACTCAGGCCAGGCAAGTTTCACACAGTGATCTTTCCAGAGAGCTTTAAACCAAAAGCACTCCTCTACCAGAACGCATGCTGGGGTCAGTAGGAGAGCACGGATCAGTTTTCCTTACCTAATCTATACCCTTTATAAAGGCGACCCTTCTCACCGTCCAGAGCAGCCTGGGCATCTTCTAGACGGTCATACTGCACGAACCCATAGCCATGGTACATGCTGAGGGCTGGAAAAGTTAACAGCAGGGCAAGACCAGTTACAACTACGGGACAGCACTAACCCGCACCCCGGCCATCACACAACCCCACCAGAGGAGCACGCACAGGGGCTCCACCCAGAAACCACTATGCGAGTTTCCTGGGAAAACCAAATCTACCAGGATCAAAACGCAGAGCCTAAAGACTCTGAGACACATTTCTTAGATGGGCTTCCTTCTGACAAGGCAGTGACCACAACGGAGCCCATGCAGTGACCAAGAGACTATGAAGTCACTTGAAAGGGTACTGTGACATCACGCTGCAGCCCCAAAAGCTGCCATATAGCAGATATACACGCATTAAGTTCCGGCTGTACTGCAGGAATCACTTTTTCAGAGAAAACGCAGAGAGACAAAATTACCATTAAAAGGTCACTACTTAGGAACAACATTAGTCACTCCTCTCATCATCATCAAACAGCATTTGACAAGCATGAAAGTTATATTTCTCACTGAATTCCCAGCCACAAAAAGGCGTAAGATAATATACTAACCCCTGATTTTGCCATATTTTGAAAATATCTCTTCCATTTCTTCACGACTCATGTGGTCTGTGGGCAAATTGCCGACAAAAAGTCTTCTCTCTAAATCCTGAGGATTGGTGCTGTTAGTGAAGTCGCTCTGTTTGATGCTATTGCTCTTGCGTCCTCGAGCCATTTTGCTCTCGTTCCAAATCCAACTCTTCGCAAAAGAGAAAAACGGCCATGCATATAATTTCAATCCATGACATTAAAATTAAACTGGAACAAGATTAAACTTAAACAGCTTTGCAGGCTAGAAGCCACCTGGGTCTGCTTGACGCAAACTTCACTCCAGAGAAATCTTAATACAAGGGATACAGGTCTGGCAAAAACACACACCGCAGCATTGTGGTTGAGCTTTTCTGTAATACGGGAAGGTAGTAAACCTAATTATTTTGCAGATAAATTTTACTGGTTTAATTCCCAACTAAGACACAAATAAAACTAATTTTTCCACTAAAACGTCTTAATTTCAAGCTTTTCAATACACTCATTGTTGTCATATCCATTTCTACAGTCCACTGGTAAGAAGCGTTGAAATTTATGCAATATTTTAATAAGTGGAAACACCCATCGCAACATTGCATAACAGGACCCAAATATTTCAATAGAGGCTTTGCACGAGACAGCAGGAAGCACTGCTTAAATGCTCTTGGATCACTTTACTAAGCGTGAAATCTTAGCTTTCTGCTACCAGAAAACATGGGGTTCTCATTCACACCCCTACAAACAGCACATCCTTGTCCTCACCAAGACATCAGCTCCCACAGAAGGCGGGTCCACAGCTGGGTATTTAATCCCCCCCACATAAATGCTGCACCACTTCCTCATTTCCCCCTGTGGCAAAAGTGCACTTCGTTAACCCCACCGCTGCAGACAAAGCTGGAGCAGTCCGCAACATCCACTGCACAAAATCACCCAAAGAATTACAGCAAAAACACCCACCAGACAAAAAGGCAACACAACAAACTCCAGCAAGCTAACAAAACCCCCCCACCAAACCCCACCCAAGAGACACTGTCTGCTTTAAAAGTCCCCATTACATAAAGCTTAAAAAAATGAAAAAAAACATGAAAAAAATGAAAAACACTGAAACTTTCAAGATGAACAAATGCAGGATGGGATTTTCTGTTTATAATATGCAAGAAAACTGGAAAAATAAAGCTCATGAAATGGAATATATCAACAGAAACTTCTGCTGTTAATCACAAGATGCCTACAACCGGACTCCCTAACAGCACCCTATATTCAATACAATTTAAAAGTAGCCTCTAAATAAACAAGTCAAATGTCCAAAAATGCACAATGATTTAACCTAAATACTTCTACAACATTTAACTGGCATGAAAAACAAATTCACTCCAGATTTGAGAAATAAAATTTTGAGTTTTGGTGGTGTGGTTTTTTTTTTTATTTATTTAAAAGATAATCAACTTTATACTCCTATCACTTTTCTCCTTCTTTTAGGAAACTCTGCACGGACAGAAGGCAGAGAACGTCCCCCAGTCTAATAAACCTTTTAAAGTGAACTGAACCGCCAGAACAGGGAGAAAGGAAAAAAAAAACAAACCACCAAACACCCAAACAAGAAAAAGCCATTTCTTCTACTGTATTTGCCTCAATCCTCCTTTACGTGTGTCCATACACACAGTTCTACTTTCCCTGTCAGAAGTACCAAATCTGTCACGTTTTTCGGTACAGAAGCACTAGATGCCTCTTCTATTCTACTACTGGAGCTCCAGTTCTCATCAGCTGAGGGGAAAGCTGTTTCCAAAATTCTCCCCAAATGATTAAGTAGCTATTAACCATGGAAAGACCCATCTAGTCCAAGTTCCCATTCAAAGCAGAGCAGCATCCAAGTTGGATCCAGCTGTCACAGCCTGCTCCAGCCAGGCTCCGAGCACCACCAGGGATGGGGACCTGGAGCCCCGTGAGCACCAGCTCGGGCAGCGCGACCTGTACATATGACCTTGGGACATCATGGGTACGCACAGCAAACGGGCATCGGCAAGACCTGGGGCTGCTGCTGGCAGGATGTTGCACTTTCAGTATAAAAAGCAGTAAGAAATTCCCTTTTCTTTTCCTTAAGGGTGAGGATAGTGGGAGGTGGTGGGGAGGAGGGTGCAAGAGCTTTCCATACGAAGAAAATCAGGGAACTATTTTTCTACTTGCAGGTCATCTTCATAACAAAGCAATGAATCCCAAACACTCGGACAGGTTGAATTACTAGAGAACTTTCATATAAGAGCAGGTACTGTCTCTTACTATTTTCTACTGGGTAGATCACCTAGTTAAGGGCCATTTAGTGATCACAAAACCAGAGTAAGTGAATGCTGTCCCAGCTTTAGGCACGCTGCACCAGGTGAACAACTAAATTCCATATTAAATCTTTTTCTACGAATGCAGCCAGAGAGGCCAACTACACACCTGGGCCACTTAAAGGTGCCAAAGCCCCCTCCCCACCCCCCCACCCGAAAGCGAGCACCAGGCTGAGCAGGTTCCTACAACAGGACAGCCCGTGTAATCTCATATGCCAATAAATCCTCTGGAGGTTAAAGCCACGTTTCCCTAAAAATCTTACATTTAAAACCAAAGATATCTAATAATAGCGCTACAACTTCAGAGAGCAAGAGGTTGCTGAAGTGGAACGCTGAAACTAATTCAACAGAAGCGAAACATCACACAGAAGTCTGCAAGAAGCCCTGGGCAAGGCAAAAAGAAAAAATAAAGCCAGCCAGCACAGAGAGGGACAGTGCTGAGTCCGCTCGCCCCAGCTCGCCTCGGAGCCGAGCCCCGCCGGGCGGCCGCCCCCCCCAGGGCCAGCCGGGCCGCTCTCGGGCAGCACTAACACCCACCGCCTTGGCGCTCCGCACCCGGGGCGGCGGGAAACGCCAGCACCGAGAACACGCTCAGCGCCTTCCCAAGGACCCTGCTGCTGCTGCGGGAACGCGAGCCGGGCTCCTGCAGCCACGGCTGTCCGGGGCCCCCCGCAGCTGCCCCGGCCGGCGCCCCGCCTGTGCCGCCGCTCACGGCCCGCTCGAGCTGCGGGGAGGGAGGCCCCACGCCCGGCCCTTCGCCGGCGGCCGCAGCTCCCGCGAGAGGCCGCCGGCGCTCCCGGGGCCGCGCTCCCCGCGCCAGCGGCACCGGCATGCCCCGCCGCCCATCCCGACTATGGACGAGGCTCTTTTCGGCTGCGTTAACCCCGCGCGCCGCCGTGCCGGGGTGCGGGCAGGCCCCGGCGAGCCCGCGCTCCGCGCCGCCACCTCCCGCAGGCCGCGGGACACGCCCGGCCCGGCGGCGCGGCCGGGAAGGACTCGACCCTCCAGGCGGTTTGCTGTGGTACGTCTTTTATTCGAGCGCGCCACGGAAAGCCGCGCCGCCCCCGGCGCCGCGAGGCCCGCCCGCCCGCAGACTTACCGCCGCACCGGGCCCGCTCCGCCTCAGGCCGCCACCCGCCAGGACAAAGGCGCCAACCGCCGCTGCCGTACGGCGCCGTCGCAAAGCGAAGAGGAAGTACCGCTGGGGCGGCGACGCCTCGCACTTTACGGCGCAGCGCGCTGACGTAGGCCCACCGCCATGCCTACCGAGGCAAGGGAACGGTACATGAGGCTGCCTGGCTCCCGGCATGCTCCGCGAGCCGCCGCCGCAAGGCACGCTGGGGCCTGTAGTCCCGCGGGTGACGGCGGCGCGAGGCCGCTAGGTGGCGCCACCAGACCCCGCGCGGGGCTGGGCGGCACCGGCACCGGGACCGGTACCGAGTCCGCGCTCCCGCCGCTGCCGTCGCACTCCCGCCAAGCGCGAAGGTTGGGCTCCGAGGCCGCGGCGGTGCCCGCAGTGAGCGGCCCCCGGGCTGCCGCCTCCAGCCGCGGGGCCCGCCCCGAGCAGCAGCGCCGGCCCCGACCGGCCCCGCTGTGCGGGCACCCGGCACCGGGGCAGGCCCTGCCGGCGGGCGATCCCGCGGGGCTCCCGCCAAAGCGGCTGCTGCCCGGCAGGGAGCACCGGGACCCGCCGCTGTGCTGCGGGAGCCGCCCCGGGGCCGGGAGCAGGGAGCGCTTGCCGCCCGGTGCGTGGCGGGTGCCCGGGGCCGTGGGGGCTTCCCAGGCTGGGCCCGCGGGAGCCGGGCCCAGAAATCCCCTCCCCGCCGTTGCCTCCCCGTCTCTGCCCTCGAGACTCCCCCGGGACCCTTCGCGCTCTCGAGCGTGTCAGTTTTGGGAAGTGACGGCACGCTGGGGAATCCAGAGCACGCGGTTCCCCGGCCGCGCGCCCCTCCGCCGCCCGCGGGAAAGCACGCTGCCCTCCGCTCCCGCCGGGAAAGCACGCTGCCCTCCGCTCCCGCCAGCCAGGAGCAGGAGCGGGAGTGACCCGGCAAAGGCCGCGGGTGGCCGGCAGCGCACAGCCACCAGCCTCCGAGCCGGGGCCGAGGCAGTGCCCGTGGCCGTGCCCGAAGGCATCGCTGCAGCTGGGCACAGCGTGGCCGCAGGAGAACGGGGCGGCAGTGCGGGCACAGCATGGCCATGGAGAGACGGAGCGGCAGCGTGGTGTGAGAAGCCACAGCTCCCTGCCTGGCTGCACGCTGCGCTGGCACGGGGAGCCCAGGGAACTTCCCTGGGAACTCCTGAGGGAACTGAGCCAGCAGCAGGTGGCTGGTCCCTTCCCATCTCCGGGCAGTGACGAGGGGCTCTCCGGGGCCACAGCTCTCAGTTACCGTTGGGAAAATGAAGTGAAACCTCAAACTTCTGCTCAGGAAAGAGCTCCCGGGCCAGAACACTTTTCCCAGCACGGCCCACCGCTGGCTGCCGCCTCTGCCAGCGCCTTGTGCACCCCGGGAAGGGGCAGGCAGGGCAGCGGCTCTGCGGGGCGGCAGGAGCCGGCTGCCCACCTCCGCGGCAGCAAGGCGCTCACGTAGAGCCACTGCCCAGGGACCCCCAGCCCCAGCGGCTCTGCGACACCCGGGTGGGCAGGAGGGCGGCCGGGGCCTGGGTGTCCCCGCAGCGACGGCTGCTACCGCTCCGGGACAGCGGCGGGAGAGGTTGGGGCGGGCGCCCTTCCCACGGTCCCCAGCCTCGGTGCCCCGGCCGAGGGGCTCGGGCAGGCTCGGGATGCGGGAGAGCTGGCGGGAGCTGCCCGCGGGCTCGATCCCCCCGCCCTGCTCGCGCCCCCGCGCTGGGCGCTGCCCGGGCTCCCCGGGCCCGACGCCGCGCTGGGAAGCCCCGGGGGCGGCGGCGGGCGGCCCAACGCCCCTTTCCTGGGCGGGAACGGGCCGAGGCGTTCGTTATAGGGCGGGCGGCCGTGGCGAGGGGTGCAGTGCGATGAAGCGGATCGGGCTGTTGGGGCTTCTCGGCGCGGTGCTGCTGGGCGTGAGTGGGGCCGGGGCTGGGGGCTCCCTCCCTCCCTCCCTCCCTCCCTCCCTCCCTCCCTCCCTTCGTTCCTTCGGCCAGAGTCTCGGCCCGCAGCCGACGGGTTTTCCGGGAAGGGGCACGGTCTGGCCGCTCTGGCCCGTCCCTTCGGCGCGGCGCGCCCCCGCGGGAGGCCCATGGCCGGGCCCGCGCCCGGGGCGGCGGCCGCGGCGGAGGAAGGGCCGGCAGCGCTGCCGTCCCGTACAGCCCGGGCCAGCCGGGTCCAGCCTCCTCCAGGACCCCGCGCCGGCGCCCGGGAGCGCGGGCGGGGACGTGGGGAGGCGGCGAGGGCAGCGCAGGCGGGTCTGTGCCCGCGGGCCCCTCTGCCCGACCGCGCTTTCGCTTTCCGCCCGACGGAGCGGCGCCCGGCGGGGTCTGCAGCCCTGCGCCAGGCCGGGGCCGGGGCGCGGGTCCCCGCGGGCAGGGACGGGCAGCGTGGAGCCCTGCGGCTTCGTAGCGCTGGGCACAGCCTGGGCCCTCGGCCGGGGTCTCCCCAGCCCGGGCACGGTCGGGCGCTGGAGGCGGGAGGGGCGGAGGCAGCGCCGTCCCTGCGCCCCTTTCACTTCCCTTTCTGCCCGGTGCCGGACGGGCGCGACGGTGCGGCCGATTCCCCTCTGCGGGGTCTGGCGTCCCCAGGTCGGCCCTCGCGGTGCCCCACAGCCCCGTCGCTGCTCCGTGGAGCCAGGGCTGCCCGAGGGGCCCTGTGGGCACCTCGCCCCAGGGCTCTGCTGGAGCCCCCATCCCGCTCCCCGGGATGGCGGGGCTCAGGCGCAGCTGCTGAGAACTGCTGGGCTGCTGGGGACGGGCAACGGCGATTGCTTGGCACGAGGGTACGGTTCTGGGGGTGCCCTCTCGCACCCTGACTGGCCTGAGGTCAGATTCCCTGCCTCCTCTCCAGCCTTTCCTGTGCTCACAGCCCCCTGCTAGGAGGAGCAAGGAAGGACCCTGGCTGACTTTGCATGGATGATGTACTTGCCCGGGCTTTCCAGCCCCTCAGGGCTGCTGCATCAGCCTTGGGAAAGGGCTGGCAGTGCTGTGGGCACAGGAGGCTCGGTTAACACCGCTCCCCCTGCCCAGGGCTGCAGCACTGTTGGCATGGGGTGATGTGTGATCACCATCGTGTAAGAAATGTGGGGCCACCCTACTGGAATCACTGCCACCCCACTTCAAAGAGAGCACTGGTGGCATCAGACAGCACAGGCAGCCCTGCTGCGGTCTGCGGTTAGCGCAGGCATGGGAAGAGCGGTGAGAGGAAGCCCTCACCTCGGGACATGGGTTAGCGCACAGGTTAGCACACGCATGCTTGCAGAAGCGAGGTGGTGCCAGAGCGCTGGGAAGTGGCACGAATTCACAGGTCTTGTCTCTTCTAGTGCTGGGAGCCTGGTGACACTGTGGGATGCTTTGATAAGCAGTATGAACACAAGGGCAGGTGCTGCAACCGGTGTCAGCCAGGTACGGCGACCCCTTCCCCTTCCTGAGGCCCCAGGGCCCGGCTGTGCCAGGACCCGCTGCCTGGCCACAGCAAAGCTCAGCTCCGTGTGACCGACCCCCTCCTGTTGCCAGCTGTGCCGACAGCTTCATGTCCCCGTGTCACCTCAGTGCTAGAGCAACTGGGGACCTTGTAGGTGCCCTGGGAGACCTCCTGGATCTCACCAAATCTGCCATGGCCCTCTTGGGACTGTCTGCTCCTGCAGCCACAGGACCCCATGGCATGGGCAGCTTGCGGGGAGAGTGCTGCCACTGGCACTACCAGATCATGATGGTATTTGCCAGCTCCTGCTGTCGCTGCCAGACTGTTTCCCAGTCCTTGGAGCGCTGGAGGCAGTGAACAGCCCTCCCTGCTCTCCTGCCCCAGCACCCAGCAGCCCTCCCCACCTGGTTCTGTGCAGCCATGGGGTGAGCTGGCCCCTGCAGCTCCGGCTGCCAGAGCGGCATCAGGCTACCAAGCAGCATCCTGCAGTGGCCCTGGCATCCACAGCCACCAGTGTTCCCCTGTCCTGCTGGCAGAGCTGCTGCCTGGAGAGGGGAAAAGCCTTGCCCCTTCCTCACCAGCCTGTATTGCAGGGGAAAAGCTGGTCTCTGAATGCAATGACACAGGAGACTCTGTTTGTGCCCGCTGTGAGAGTGGACACTATCAGCAGAGCTGGACCAAGGAAAAGCACTGTACCCCCCATGATATTTGTGAAGACAGTAAGTACTCCCTGTGCCCACCAGCCCTGCCCTATGGGGGCTGGTGTCCCCCCAGCCTCATCTGCCCGGCGTCTCACCTCGCCTGTGCTCCCTTTGCTCAGATGCTGGCCTCATTGTGAAGACACAAGGAAATGCAACGCACAACACCGTGTGCCAGTGCCAGGCTGGCATGCACTGCTCTGATGCTAGCTGCCAGACCTGTGTGGAGAACCAGCCCTGCCAGCGTGGCTTTGGCTTCGTGGCAGGTGAGTCCAAACAGCTCGTCCCTCTCAGTGGGACCGATGCCCTGGCAGCATTGACCTCAGGTCCTTCAGGGAAAGGGGGATGCTCCTAGCAGGGCTTCAGGAGAGCTGTGCCTGCCACTGTGCCTGGCAGCATTGCCATGGCGAGGGCTGCTCACCTGACCCCACAGCCCCTCACCTCCTCCAGCCCATACTGACCCTCCTGCAACCTGTGCTCCTCTCCAGCCAAGGCCATGGCCCGGATGTCTTCCCCCTGCGAGCCCTGTGCAGAAGGCACCTTCTCCAATGTCTCTTCTAAAACCGAGCCGTGCCATCCCTGGACAAGGTATTGTCTGAGTGCTGACCACATCCTTCACCCATCCCCAGCTGTGCCCGGTCCCATGAGCACGTCCTCTGCTGCCATCCTTCTTAGGGGCTCTGGGCAGCTGGCATGGTCTCTGAGCATCAGGCTGGTGTAGTGCAGGAGCTGTGAGGGAGGTGGGGTCCAGGGCAGCATGGCTGAGCTCGAGGCAGACATCAGGTGCTTCTGACTGTCCCCCAGTGTACGCACAGAGTGCTGGCCCCTCCAGGGATGTCTGCACTGTCATCTGCACTGGGGAGCAAGGGATGAGGGGCTGCAGGGACCCCCCATGCCCTGTCCAGGCTTTCCCTCCCAGCACACTCCTTGGCTATAGTCATCTGCCCAGGCACCAGCCCTCTCTGTGGGGAGTCTGGCTTTGAGGATGCCATGGCCTAGCAGGTTGTCCCTGTCTTTAGAAAGCTGCTCCAGGGTTAATTGCGCTCTGTGGTAGAAACGTGAGCCTTATTTCCAGGCTGAATTAGTCTCGCTTCAGCTGCCAGCCATTGGATTTCACTTTGCTTTTATCTGTGCCCAGAAATTACCTCCCCACAGAGCCACTTGTAGCCTGTCATCGAGTTGTCTCTGAGCTGTTCTGTAATAGCTGCAGTGCCCGAGCCCCAGGGTCTCCCCAACTCAACAGGTCTCAAATATCTGGTCCCTCCTGCACCCTGTCCCCAAATTTGTCCCTATATTCAGCAGTTTCAGCAGCTTCAGACCAGGACCCTGGGGTGGGGCCCGGCTATGTTCCTGGTGTCCCTCTCAGGCAGCACAGGCACTGGGGTCAGCCGGGAGCCCCAGTCCGTTTGCCCCTCCAGAGCTGGGCAGGCTCAGTGCAGGATGCGTTCTCGTGCAGCTCTGCTGGCTGCCGAGCCCTGGCTGCTCCTTTCTGTGTGCTCGGGCTGCTGCTGTGGTTACATGCTCACGTTCTTCCCTGCAGCTGTGAAGAAAGGGGCTGGTGGTGAAGGCGCAGGGGACGAACACCTCGGATGTGATCTGCGGTAAGTGTCCTGTGCCCTGGGCTGGGCCGGTGCAGAGCAGCGACCTCCTGGTGTTCCAGCTCCCGCAGCACTTAGAGGAGCTGGCCTGGCCCGTGGGTGTTTTTGGGAGGGGGTCTGACTGCACTGCTGGCAGGATGCCTTCCTGCTCCTCCATGTCCCTGTGAGGGATCTCCATGGGACTGGGCCTGGCACAGAGGCAGCTCAGGGCGTTCGGCGTTACGGTGTCACGTGGGTGCCTCACTGACCCCATCTCCCTCAGCAGAGTCGAGCAGGCGCTCCTCGCTGTCGGTGCTGATCCCCATCACGGCTGCAGTTGTCACGTGCCTCGTGGGCATCTGCATCTACTGCCTGGTCCACACAGGTAAGGGGCTGGGACATGGGAAGCAATGTCTTGGCCAGAGGGGACACACAGGGCCAAGGAGCTGAGCAGCTCTGCTGAGAGCGGGGAAGCCCTTTGGGAGGCACCACCAGGGCTCGGCTCCCTGACCCCCTCGCCCTGTTGGGTCAGGGGGCTTGGTCCTCGGGAGCAGGCATGTCTGTACTGCTGCAGCCCAAGCTGGGCCAGCTCTTGGAGGAAAGCGCCGGTCCCTGTGGGGACCAACTCTGGCTCTGACCCCTGAGAGCTCACCAGGGCAGGGCAGGAGCACTCCCCTGACTGTTACCTTCTCTGTCTCTCTTTCCATCCAGATCCCAGGCGACAAAAGCAGAAGCAGGAGGTGAGTCTGCGCAGAGCCTTGTTCCAGCAGTGGCCTGGGGTCCCTCCTGGGCACAGCTGGGGATGTGCCAGCAGCAGAGAGCACCAGAGCAGGGCCTATGGCTCTGCAGGGTGTGAGGGGTGGGGGCTGTCCTAGGGCTGTCCAGCCTGGACAGGACAAGGGCTGAGGCAGCCCTGGGATGCTGCTGGCGAATGCTGAGATAGGAGGGTCCCACACAGGGTGAGGCCTTGCCCTGCACGAGAGCGTAGCAGGAGCCCGGGGAAAGATGAGGCCACAGACATGGGGGATGCAGCTGCCTGCCCCTGACCCCCTGCCCCTGTGCAGGTAGAGGCTGGGGACCTCAGAGGGATCCCGGAGCCTATGGAGGTGGAGGACTTCCCTGTGCAGGAGACCTTGCTTGGAGGCCAGCCCGTGGCCCAGGAGGATGGCAAGGAGAGCCGCATCTCGGAGCAGGAGAGGCTGTGAGGGCACAGGGCACCCTCCGACAGGAGCACAGACTGGGGCCAGCACCGTCTCTTCTGTCCCCTCTCCAGCCAGGGAGGAAATCTGGCATCTGGCCTGGCTGCAAATGACGTGATGCTGCAGTGGACTGTGGCACGACCACCCCCACGGGGATACCACAGCAGTGCCCGGTCTGGCCACCTGCCCGGGGCTGCCGCAGCGGAGCAGAGCTCAGCGCCAGAGCCCAGTCCCGCTGCCTGCCCGGGGTGCTGCAGCGGGGTGCAGTGTGGCTGCTCGTGTGCTCACCCCTTGGCAGAGGCTGGTGCAGCCGCCGGGCCAGGGCTGCCACGGCGGAGCTGAGTACCGCTGCTCCTGTGGAGACCCCACGGCAGAGTCCGGTCGCGGGGGATGCCAGGGCGGAGGGCGAGGGCTGCTGGTGCGGGACCGCCGGGGCAGGGCACAGTTCATCCGCCCGCCCCGGGGAGGCCGCAGCGGTACCCGGCTGGGCCGCCCGCGCTGGAGCCGGGCCCCGCGGGTGCCGGCGATGGAGGGCGGGTGCGGCGGCAGCCGGGCGCGGGCAGCAGCCCCGTGTCGGCCCGGACCGGCGCGCTCCGGGCGGACAAATAAAGGCCGCGCCGCTGTCCCGGCAGTGCCCGCAGCGCTCTTCTCTCGGCCGGGGCGCGGCGGGGACCGGGACCAGCACCAGCGCCCCGCGCGCGGTGCCGCGGGGGGCGAACCCACCCCCGGGCACCGGCAGGTGGCGCTGCGCGACCAGCGCGGGGCGGCACCGGAGCGCGGCCCCGCCCCGCGCGGGGTCCGGGCTCTCCGCGGCCGCGCCCGCTCCGCGGGCCGGGGCCGGGGCAGCCCGGCAGGCGGCTCCGCCGGGCTCGGGGGGCGCCGCCGGGGGTGCCCAGCGCTGCCTCCCCCCTGCCCCGCCCGCGCGCGCAGGCGGGGGCACGCGCAGCCCACCCCCCGCGCGGCCGGACTCCGCTATCCGCCCCCGCGCCGCCGGCAACGAGCCGTCTAACGTTAAACTTCGCCGCGGTCCCGACGTGCGTGAGCAGCGCGGCTGCGGCCCCCGCCAGCTCCCCCCACCAGCGCCGCGCGCCCGCCGCTTCACGGCTGCCCACCGGCGCCCCCGGGAGCGGTGCTCCGGGGAGGGACGCGCTGGTGCTCCCGGGGCATGTGCTTCCCCCAGAGGACGGAAGGAACGCCATCAGCCGAGCTTGATCCCTGCCGTGGCCCCAGACTCTGTGCTGTCCCCCGGGCGCGCTCCCCCGGCGCCCACGGTCAGCGTCCCCCGAGGCTGCCGCGACACGTAACGGCTCCCGCCCGCGAGCAGAGAGCCCCGGGGCGCCCGCCCGGCACAGCCCCGCTGCCCGTGCCCTGCCCCGACCCTGCCTGGCAGGGGCTGAGCACAGGCAGGGCTGCCCGCCGCAGGCCGGCTGTGCCCCTCGCCTGGCCGCTCCATCGCCGCGTGCGCGGGGGGCGCCCGGCTCGCTGCAGGGCCGCGCTGGGGGCACCAGCAGACCTGCTGTGGGCCCTGACTCGCTGGCATGGGGCTGGGCTGCGCTGAGCCCAGCGCGGGCTCCGGGTACCGTGACCTGCCACCACCCGAGCGCACGCAGCGTGGCGCAAGAAAGGCCGTAAATCGCAGAGCCGGGCGCAGCTGGAACACGGAGCGACTTTTACTGTTAAGGCAGTGGCACATTATTTAAGGCTCCTCTTAAAACCTAATGTTAGGTTTAATAAGGGAGATAAAAGCATGTCAGCAGCTCTCCCTCTCAGGGCTCGGCCCTCCCGGCACTGCCTGTGGGACGGACCCAGGGCTGGGCAGCGGCCCCTCGGCACCAGCCCAGCGGACACTGCCCTGGGGACGGACGCGACTCCGATTCCTGCTGTCCCTGCCAGTCCTGCCGGCAGAGAGGGCTGGCATCGCGTGGGCAGCAGAGAGGGAGCCTTTGGCCCCCAACAGCCTCCAAAGGACTGTCTCCCCACAACTGCTTCATGGCAGAGGGCTGGCCCCCCTGGCTCCCTGACCGCTCCGGGCTGGCACACAGCGTGTTTAATGCCTGCTCCCGCATGTCAGACATGTGCCATCTCATTAGCGTGTCTGTCCCCCAAAGTGAGAAGAGAGAGCATATGAGACCTAATTGAATGTAACTAATTATTCACTCCACAAATGCTCTGTTTAAATGGGATTGTGAGGGACAGAATTACTCATTCTGAAAAGAGGAGAGAAAGAGAGAAAGACAGAGAGAAAACAAATAGAGGCGGATGCTGGAGCTGCAGCTCCCTCTCTCCCCAGAATACCAATTACTGGATGAAGTGATTGTATAAATCTTTACCGAGTGAACGAACTGTACTAGTCACTTACTCCTGTCTTCTTAGTATGAGGAAGCAATGAAAAATCATCCCACTCTCCAGTCCGGTTAAGGGCTCCCAGTTGCTCCTTCGGATGCTGTCCACAGCTGGAGAGCTGGTCCCAGTGCTTGCCCTGGGCAGGGGTCCTACGAGATAAGGCCGAGCGCTCGGCAGGGATGTGTACACCACTGCACCCCGGCCCCAGGGAGGAGTAGCAACTGTGTGTGTCCCAGGGAGCCGTGGGGCTCCTGCCCCAGCGGGAGCCAGCGATGCCGTGCAGCACCTCGGGACACGGTGAGACTTGAGCTGGTCAAGGACCCTGATGCCGCATGAACAACAGCTCAGCGGGGGACCCTGGTGCCTGGCGCAGAGGCACCCCGGGCCTCTTGCCTGCAACTTTCCTGCCCTCCCCTTCAGTGGGTCCTGTCCTGCCAGGCCCCCGCAATGCTCAGAGACCTCTCCAAGCACTCATTGAATGGGGAGAGCACAGCACTTCCCAAACCCTTCCCACGCCAGAGTCAGTGTTTCACACTCCCCAGCAGATCCATTCCACAGGCTGGAGAAACCTGCTCATCAGCAGCGATCTCCATCGCTCTTCCCTGCCACATCGTTTAATCCCAGATCCCTCATATGGTTTCCTCCAAACACACCTGTTTCTGTCCTCGGCAGTGATGTAGGATGGGAGAGAAGGTCCTGGCCATGCAGAGCAGGGAAAGCCCACACCCCTCCCGGCAGTGGGGAGCACCCACACCCTGGGGTCCTGTTGCATGAGCTGGAGGGAACCTCACACGTCTCACTGTGCAAGCAATGCTGGGACCCCCCTCACTGCGAAGCACTCAGCGCACTGGTGCTGGTTTACCGGGACAAAGGCCACTCCGTTTCCATGTCTTGCTGCCACCAGGAACAGAGATGCTGCAGCCCCAGGAGGGACTACGCTGCTGCGTGGGCACCCCAGGATCCTGTGGCACCCTGAGTGCTGCGGCTTGGGTCACTGTGGGGAAAACAGACTGGCAAGATAGTGAGGAGAGGTGAAACTTCCAGCCTGTCCTGCCTCGGATGGGATGGGGATTTGATTGTTGCCAGCAGCGAGTTTCCATGCACTGGAGATGTGTGGGTGGGTGTCAGCGAGAGATAACATCATCATCATCATAACAAATGCAGCTGTGCAGCTCTGTTCTGTGCTTATTGGCTTTCTTCTGTTTATCTATAAATAATTGTGGGGACACAATAGACTTTTAAGACTGCCAAAGAGTTTGTCTCCCTCCAGCAACTGTATTGCCACAGAGCTGCCACCTTATCTGCCTGCAGAAAGATGAGGGTGGGAAAAATATTTACTGTCAGGGATATTTGTCATCTGCAAATTACCTCTGCCTAGAATCCGCAGTGGGGATAGGACTGACAGCGCTGATCTGTATTGCAGGCACGTGAGCCCTGGGGTTCTCCACACTGCCCCATATCCACCTGAGCCTCCTCCTCGTCAGCTGGCAGGGCGGGCAGCACCGTGCCATGCAAATCCACGCCATGGGCTGCAAGGCAGCCCAAAGGGATGAGGGAAGTGGCAGATGATGCTGAACTAGGTACCCAGCAAGGAGCTTGACACAGAGGAGCACCATGACGGGACAACTGAAGCACTGGGGAGCTCAGAGGTTTGCAATGTTGGCAGCACCTCCCTGAGCGCACACCTGCAGCCCCATGGTGTGCAACTAGAGCGGCATTCCCCCAGCACAGCAGCCCCAGGCACCCTCCACCTCGAGAGTCCCAGGCCTCGCTGCTCTCCTGCAAAGGACAACAGTGCTGCATACCCCTGCCGCGCTCTCGGCACTTGACATCGCCATCCCCGCCAGTCCCACCAGCCTCACTCGCCACTGAGACTCCTCATATCCTGCAGCCCAGAGGCTTTTGCACAGCACTTATCACCGCAGTATCCAAGAACCGATCTAATTGATGTGACACCAATTATTCGAGTATCACTAAATGCAGAACTAATGCATCTGTGTGTACAAACCTCCTAGACCCTGACCATGAAATTATAACTCTGACATGAAAGGAGCCAAAGCGGCAGCACCAGCTCTCAGCTGAGCCCCCGCCACCGCAGCGCCGGCCAGCCCTGCCGGGACCCCTCCCTGAGAGCCACGCGGAGACGCAGCATTCCACCTGCACAAGGTCCATGTCCAGCTCGCGGCACAGAGAGTCGGGGCCCGCAGCTCCCTGCAGACTGGGCGGCAGCTGTGGTGGGTCCTGCACAGCCAAGCTGACCTGGGCAGCAGCAGCCACGCGAGCGCGGGCAGCGCTGCCATGGCCATTGTGACAGCCGGCCTGGGGAGCTGCGTGTACTGCAGGGTAGTGCGAGAGCCATTTCTGTGCTGCTCAGAGCAGCCCATGCAGCTAGCAAAGCGCTTGGCTTGGACATGGACTGGTGCTGGGAAAAGCCATTCATTGCATTTGAAATTTTACTGTGAAATTAAGCTATGCCTGGACACGCAGAGCTTGGCACAGGCAGCAGTTTGTATTTCGTAAATTGCTTTCTACAATCAATTAAAGGAAAGAGATGGCTGGTGGCCGGGGGGGGCACACGGGCTGGCTGCTCTTTGGGCTGGCTCCAGGTCCCTGCTGTGCAGCCCAGAGGAGCTGTCCTGGCCCCCACGGGAGCAGCCTTGGCACGGGGAGACCAGGGGGCTGGGGAGAGCCTGCACCTGGCGAAAAGGACATTCGCTGCTGTGCTGCGAGGGAGGAGGATCAGGGGCTGCTCTGCTGCCCCACGCCCACACCGATTGCCCAGGTGAGGGGCTCCTGCCCTCCCGCTGCTGGGCACCTGCTCCCCTCTGCACCCCACCTGTCGCGGCTGTCACTGCCGCACACCCCAGCCCGGGATGGAGCAGCAGCCAGCGGAGCCGTGTCGGGGAGCTGTGTCCTGTCGCCGCTCTGCACACCCTCCTCACGCTGCTGGCATCACCGCAGCGGAGTTTGCGGGGCATGGCCCTGCGGCGTTTACCACACAGCCGCGGGGTGAGACCCCACTGGGCTCCCCGCGACATGGGATGTTGCACAGACCTGGAGGCTGGCCCCAGGCGTTGGCACCGCGCCAGCTGGCAGCAGCTCGAGCTGGAGCCCTCCTCGAGACAGACCTCTGCCCCGTCCAGCCTCGCCTTGGTGCCAGCACCCCTGTGCCCTGGGACCGCAGAGCCAGCAGCAGCTTACCATGGTCCCACGGGAACTGGGGGATGCAGTGAGGCACAGACGACACGGCAAAGCTCTGGCACCATCTCCCATCACATTTGGACAAAAGCATGGTGAGCGTGGCACGAATGTCAGGGTGCTTGGATGCCCAAGGGCTCATCCTGGTTCTGGTTTGCTCAATGTTTTCATTAAGGACCTGGATGATGGAATAGAGAAAGTGCTTATTAAATTTGCAGATGACACGAAGCTGGGAGGGACTACAAGTATCTTGGAGGACAGGATTAGAATTCAAAATGATCTTGACAAATTGGAGAAATGGACTGGAAAAAATAGGATGAAATTCAATGGGGACAAGTGCAAGGCAGTACGCTGAGCCAGGAACAATCAACTGTGCAAACACAGGCTGGGCACGGCAAGGCCGGCGGCGCGGAGCCCAGCCGGGCATGAGACCGTGCAGGCGCGGGGCAGGCAGAGGCACGCTGCCCGCTCAGCCTCGCGCTCCTTTGGGAACCAGAGGAGCAGGACCCGCGGGAGGAGCGGATGGAGGGAGCAAGAGGCTCTGCGGAGAGGAGACGGACTTGCCTCCGGCCTGGAGCACAGGCTGATCCCTCGAAGCCGTGCCTCGGGCTCGCCGGGGTCCCACTCGCCTCTCCCACGCCAGCCAGGAGCGCAGTGAGGTCCAGCTGGACCCGGTCCCTGCGCACACTGGGAGTGGGGCTGAGCAGGGGTCCCTCCCGGGCTCCGCTGTCCCCCACCTTTGCCAGACGAGAGCCGGGACAGCTGCTGCCCCGCACTGCCCCGGGGAGAAGCCTCTAAACCAGCCACAAAACCTGCTCAGCCTTTCCTGTTGCAGCCCCACCGAGGCAGAGCCCCTGGCGCTGCGCCAAACAGCCCCGGCCGGTGCGGGGAGCTTTGCTCGAAGGCACGTCCTGTGCCCAGGGCTCAGCCGGGGTCTGGCCGCAGCCCCCCGCCCCGCACATCCCAGCCCAGCGGGTGCCCAGGGGTGGACGTGGCTGCCTGGCCCAGGCTGAGCACCTGCAGAGCCCCGGCTGCCGCCTTCCCTTCGCTCCAGCAATTAGAGCTCCCACCAGCACCCTCCCAGCCTGTGCAAACACGGAAACTCATTTAAATAAATTAAGATGACATAATAAATCAAAGGGAAATGAGGGGCTGTGCCTGGGGGCAGGGGAGTCACTCGAGTTTAATTACATTGGCAAGCCTCTCGCAGTGAAAGCGTGGCAAGTCCCACGTGCAGCGAGCGCAGATGTGCAGAGTGGGCACGGCTCTGCGGCGGGGCTGGCAGCACTGCCCCAAAGCCCGTGCCCAGCACAGCACTGGCTCCACCGAGTCAGAAGAGCAAGGCAGGTGCCTGCAGAGGTGGGTGTCGGGCACCGGCTGCTCCCAGGCCCCCAGCAGCAGGTGCCCATGCGGGCAGGCAGCGTCTCAGCGGCAGAGCCAGAGCCCTGGCACGTGGCTGCTGGCAGCTCCCGTGAAGCTGCTGGCAGTGCCTGGTCCTGCAGGGATGCTGCCGGGGCATCCCGGAGCCCTGCCTGCCTCGCGCCTCTGCCCAGGTCCTGCCAGCCACCCAGAGCCACCAGGCACAGCCGAGGCTCGGGGAGAAGCGGCAGTGCTGGTGGCACCCCTCTGCCGCCGCGTGAGATTTACAGCCCGTCCCCTGTTGTTTAAAGACTCGCTCACGGCTGCGGTGGGGACTCCAGAACGAGCTCTGCGCAGAGGCAGCAAATTTATGAGACTGGCTCCGAATCCCCAGTCACATCAGGGGCCAATTTGTCTTCCCAGGGCTGAGGATGAAATTAAATTATTGTAAAATAAATCTGTAAAAATGATGAAAAGACCATCACCCAACGTGGCAAGGGCGGGGCACCGGGAACACACGCGCAGCCGTGACGGATGGGGCTCACTGGGTAATAAAGCGCCCGGGACCCGGTAGCTCAGGGATTTTTGCTGTAATCTCACTAAAGAGATGTTGTTTACAGGAAAAAGGGTATTTTGGGGAGGAAATTGCATTTCAAGGTTAAAGGAAAAAAATGGAGCGAGTCTCCCAGGGAGCCCACTTACATGCAAGACAGCGGCAGACAGAGACGAGTGCGCAGGTGCCGGAGAGCAGCCAGGCCAGGGCATGGGCTGGAGGCAGCACCTTGCACACGCGTGTGCAAAGGGCCAGGGCCGGGCACGTGCCCGCCAGCATGGCCCTGGTCTGCCAGTGCAGGGTGCAGCTGATGCCGGGCTGCCGCGGCTCCCGCCCGGCCTCGCCACCAGCTTGGGCATGAGGCAGGAATGGGCTGTGGACACGGGCAGGGACAGGAGCGTGCTGGCCCCGGGGATGCCTAGCTGGGCACAGCCCTGGCAGAGCGGGTGGCGATTGCCTGGGCTCTCAGTGAGGGGGGCCAGTGGGATCCAGGACAGCCCCAGGAGGCCGAGTGTCCCAGTGGGTGCTGCTGGACCACCCTGACAGAGGAGCCGACAGTGTGGGGCAGCCAGTGGGGCAGACACTGCTCCCCGGCCCTGGTGCCCCAGCACTGCCGAGGGCTGGCCTGCCCTGTGGCACGGGGTGCCCGGCCCAGTCCGGTGCCAGCAAACCCTCCCTGCAACCTGCCCTGTGAGGATGGCCCAGAGTGACCAGCACCCCCCACATCTGATGCTCTGGGGGGCACAGCCGAGCCAGTGCTCTGCACAGGGATTTGCAGATTTCTGGTTTCAGTCTCATCCTACAAGAAACATGTTGGAGATATTTTTTTTTTTTCTGGGGTGGTTGGAAAAAATAATGACTTCATCTTACACTGTGCTGGCTAGCCATTTAACAATGGGCCATTAGCACGGCACAGCATGGGGAAGGGATTTATTTAGGACATACAGTTGCAAAGACAACCCAGCACCAGGTGCTTAATAGTGTTTCAGGGGTATCAGAATGTTGCAGTGCTCAGAAAATGCAGCTGTAGGGAGTTCGGAGACTTTATTCTTCACTTCTGTGAAATCCCACAATACCAGCAGAGATTTCTCAGCTCTGCCTTCAGCACAAAAGCAGCGTGGAGAAAGCAGAGGCTTTGCAGGGCCCAGGTGCCAGCCAGCTTCCGCATATCCCGGCCATGCCAGGGCTGGTGGAACCAGCTCCCACTGGCACAGCTCAGCCTGGCACCAGGCACACCCGCGTCCTCGCCCCCACCCGGGGCTGCTCACGGGGCCTGTTAAACCCGGGGGCCCCCTCTGCCGCCAGCAAACACACTCCAAGCATGGCACAGGGGAGGGAACTGTTCCCCAGGCCCAGGAAAGCCCTGTCCTCCCAGGCAGGGCTGGGCGCTGGCAAGAGCCTCCCGGGCTGCACCAGCCTGGCCCGACACCAGCACCCACTGACAGCCCCCTCGCTCCTGCAGATGCTGCTGCGCAGCCCCATCTCCAGCCCTTGTCCTGCCACCAGCACTGGGTCAGCTCTCAGCACTGGCACATCCCTTCCCAACGATGGGCACAGAGCTCCCGAGAGCGGAGGCAGGATGCTGGGCAAGCCCCCCTCGTGCCCACCCGCGCTGCCTGGTGAGCGCTCGCTGCAAAGCCTCTGCCGGGGCTGCTGCCGAGGGGTCTCCCAGCACCCAGGGTCTCTGCAGCTCAGGGAGAGGTGTTGCATTTTCAGCAGCCACAACAACCAGCCCCTTCCCCAGCACAGCCCTGGGAGAGGCAGGATGGAGGGGCCAAGGTGGGTGCTGCTGGGGCTCGGGGCATTGAGCCCTGCCATGGCCCTGAGCGAGGGCAGACTCACCTGCACAGGTACAGCAGCTGTGGCACATGGCATTGGCATGGCAAACACACGGGCAGCCGCAGGGAGCTGGTGGTCCAGGCACCCACAGCAGTCCCCAGTGGCAGCACAGACCCATCACATCTCAGAGCCAGACCCTGACTGGTGCTGCGCCTTCCTGTTGGCCTCTCCTCTCCGGAGGAACAGGCTGGGCTCCCTCCCACCACCCCAGCCGAGGCTGGGCAAGGAGGCAGTGCATCCCTCTCCTCCTCTTCCCACCTGGCAGGGACGTGTTGAGCACCGCCCTAAATCAGCCCCATGTGCACCTAACGGTGGGCGGGTTGCACCCATCCGGTGCCCGAGGGAGCTCCAGCCCGCCGCCCCTGCTGCTCACACGCTCCCTGCAGTGTGTCCCAGTGCATCCCACGTCTTGCCTGGGGCTCCCGTGGCTGAGTGGCCCCTGGCCCTCCCCAGCCCCCTGGCCCGGCGAAGCGCCGCCCGGGAAAGGCACTTTGCTGGACCCAGCAGCCTGCACAGCCCCTGGCCCGCGGCATTGCCAGCGAGCGGGGCCGAGCCATGTGTGCCGCCGCGTGGCGAGGGGTCCCGCAGCAGCAGGCGCTGAAGCCGGGGGCAGGAGCTGGCGGACGTCCCGCGCAGGCAGCGCGGCAGCAGTGTGCCGAGGTGGAAGTAAAGAGTTACTGAGCGAGCAGACGTTCAATAATTCATGGTCACTGAACTGCAACAGGAACAACGACAAATAATAATACAGGAAAATGGGGAAAAACCTGAAATCGTTAGGCCAATGGTTCAAGCATGAAGAGAGCGTGCCGAGAGAGCAGGGTGGCAGTCACGCCATGCGCAGATGGAGGGGTCGACGTCAGCGGCACCGCAGCACCCTGCCCTTGCCTGGCACCCTGGCCCGAGGACCCCTGGTGGGACCGTTGCGCTGCAGGGGCCATTCTGGGACACATGCCCGGCCCAGGGGACGCCGAGCAGTGCTGCACAGTGCCCTCAGCGCCCTCCAGCCCTGGGCGGCGTGCAGGGAGCTTGTTCACATCTCCAGGAGGCACAGCAGGCAGATCTGCTCTCCCTAATTATAATTAGTGATGCTTACCAAGGGAGTTTGCAAACATGGTTTAATTAGAGCAGCTGGGCTGCGTCCACGTGCTCCACCCTCCCTGGGGTCAAGGTCAGAGCAGAGCAAGGGGAGCAGGAGCTGGAGGATGCTCAGCAGAGTTTGGCTGCTGGGCTCGTGCAAGACTGACCCCTGCTCTTCACCCACAGCCGTGGCCCAGAAGGCTGGCAGGGCTGGCAGGGCTCGGCGCAGCTCGGCTGGGCTCGGCTCTGCTGGCACAGGTCGTCCTGTGCCTCTGCTCAGACCCTCTCCCAAGGAGCCAGCACTGCCAGGACCGTGCTGTGCTCTCAGGGATGGGGAGGACACCTGTGCGCACCGACTCAGCCAGAGGCCAGCCGACGCTGCACTGGAAAATTTAATCTACAACTACAAGAAAGGGCTGTGGAGCCTCTGGATGCATAAGCCTCCTTCTTCTGTCAAGAAGAAAAATAGGAAAGGGGCGTAGGGAATTAGACAAAAGCCACGAAGCAGAGAGGGAGGGCAGGAGGGAGTCGGGGAGAGCAGGCAGTAGCCGGCAGCAGCCCGAGCGTGGGCACAGCTGATGTGGCAGCCGGGGCAGGGCAGAGCCCCACGGTGCACAGGGCTTGGCTGCGCCACTCCCCAGGGCACCTTCCAGCAGCCTGGACACATCCAAGCACATCTGAGCCAGGCCAGGCTGGCACGACGGCTTGTCCTCAAAGCCTGACCATGGCTTGTGGCTGGTGGCCACATCCCCCCAGTCCCCAAAGCCCTGCAGAGCTGGGACCAGGACTGTGCCGTCTGTGCACGCGGGAAACATCGGTGCGTGCCAGGAGCAGGCAGGGCTGAGCAAGCGCCAGATGTGGCCAAGCCGACCCCTGCCCAGGTCGTCCCATGACTCACTAGGTTATGCGGAGGGATGGATTTTGGCAGCATGAGTGAGACCATGCCGAGCTGAAGGTCAGCTGGCCGCGGAGGCCTGGCAGTGGCTGGCAGAGCCGCAGGCAGGATCCCCGGCGGTGCTGCGTGGAGAGCGGCGACTTGGTCAGAGCTCCCTGCAGGTCCCAGGCACTGCACCAGGACCTGGATGACTAATTGCCGTTGTCACCAAAGCTAATTAGGAGGCTGGCCACAGCCAGCTGGAAACTGTAGGTGTTAATTCTCTCTGGTGGGAGCGGAGCCCTGTCCAGAGGGGCTCCCACGCCCTGGCATGCCCAGGGCAGCTCCCCTCCCCACTGCCCGCAGAGGCACTGCCTGCCCAGGTGCTGCACCCCAGCCCTCACCCCATCTGACCCATCAGCACGATGCACGTTGCCCGTGCGCCGGCCAGTGAGCGTCCCCTCCGTGGAGCTGTGCCGGGGGGCACGGTGAGGCTCTGGGCAGGCAGAGGCTGGGGTGGGTGCCCGGGTCCCACTCGCTCCAAGCGGGCCGGGCAGATGCGGGGGCCTCCCTGTGCTGGGCACGGTGCTCCTGCTACCCTGGCGAGGCCGTGCAGCGGTGAGGGGGAGCTGAGCTCAGTGTCTCGGTGACAGGTTTACAAATCACCATTGCTGCACGAAGAGGGAGCTTGGCTGCCTCGGCATTCATCCCCACGCTAATTACTGCCTCCCCGAGGAGCCCGATCCATCTCGCTGTAATTGACAAAAGGCAATTAAAAAGCAGTTGTGAATAAAGGGGGACATCTCTGGAGGGCCTGGCAGGAGAGATTTAGGTGCTTTGCTCCCTGGTGCCTTGGCCACGTTCCAGCGGCACAGCTCAGGAGTGATGCTCAGGGAAGCTGTGCCCCCTCCTGCCTGCTGCCAGCTCAGCCCTGGGGCACGCGCACTCTGCCCTTGTGCCCAGCCAGCCCTCTGCTCGCCCGCATCTCCTCCTGCCCTGCCACCTACAGGACCGGCCACTTGCCCCACACCTGGTGCCCACGCAGAGCTGGAGACCTGGCTGGCCGCGCACCCTCTGGCCGCCTTCCCACAGGCAGGGACCAGGGCAGGAGCAGCAGGGCTGGCACCCACGTGGAGCCAAAGCCAGCACCTGGCAGAGGGCCCATCCCAGGGGCTCCCATCCAGCCTTCACTGGGATAAGGCCCCGGCGCTGGGAGAGCCTCAGCATCTTCCCCCACTGGGAGCTGCAGGGGACATGTGAACACGGGGAGAGGAGGGCAGAGCTGCGCCAGGAGCAGCGCTGTGCCCACCACAGGAGCCTCGCGGCAGCCTGCGGAGCGCGGCCTTGCAGGAGACAAAGGGCAATCAGCGGCAAGTGGCACGGAGCTGGGCGTGAAGAGCAGCTGATTGAGGAAGAGACACGTCAGATGCCTCTCGTGCAAAGCCATCTCCTGATTGTGGAGAGCAGCAGGCGCGGGCGCTGCCAGCTCACCTGCGGAGACGGAGCCCTGCAGAGGGGAGGGAAAGGCAGCGCAAGGGCAGCGGGGACGCGGTGCGGGACGAAGGCCTGATGGACCTCCTGCTCGCAGGAGATGGGAGAACTCCTTGTGCCAGGGCTGCAGCCTGGCAGTGCCTGGTGTCCTGCATGGCGCGTGCCCTGTGTTCCCGCACAGCAGTGCCCTGTGTTCCCGCAGGCAATTCTCTCCTGAGGGTCTGACAGCTCTGCTCCGGCCTTGCAGGGACAGACTGCCTGGTCACCATGAGGAGACGGCAGAGGCACCAGGCCACAGTCTCCAGCTGAGGGATCAGCGCCCGCTGGCGTGGTGAGCCGTGCCTGCCCCGAGCCGTGCCTGCCCCGAGCCGTGCTTGCCCCGAGCTGTGCCACCTGCTGGTGCTGGCAGGGAGCCAGCTCCGAGGCATGGCGGAGTGCAGGGCTGCCCTTCTGCTGGCCGCTGGCTCGGGGCAGGAGCTCAAGAGCTGCCCAGGGAGAGATGAAACCGCCCCGGTCAGAGCTGCAGCCCCGAAAGCTGTGGCACGCATGGCTCAGGCAACCGTGGCACACATGGCTCTGGCAGACGTGGCACACATGGCTCCGGCAGACGTGGCACGCGTGACTCAGGCAGCCGTAGCCCCTCTGCTCGCCCTCTGTGCCTGCAGCAGCACTGGCCGCACGTGGCTCCTGTTGGGGGGAACCCACCCCGTGGTGGGGGTGCGGGTCCGCGGCAGCCCTGTCCCACGGAGGGGGCTGCCATGGGGCGCGTGGGGCTGCAGGGCCGCCCCGCTCTCCGGCGGTGGCAGATGGCAGGACGTGCTGATGCTGGGATGTTCTGCACCATCTGTTGGGGCTAATTGACTTCCTGCAGAAGTTCTTAAAAAAAATTAAACTGGTTGCAAGAACAAAATTGGTAATTAAAAGGCCTTTTGATTAGATAGACAAATATTTACCAATTATGACTGACCCCAGCCACTCTATTTTTTGTGTGCAAACTCCACAATCAGCAGTTATCTCAGCAATTACGTCTGCGGTGATGATTCCCTTGCGTAATCCCTCCCCGAGCAGTGTCCCTGCGGCAGTGGGTGGGAGGAGGGACCCTGGTGCAGCTGAGCAGAGAGGTGAGCTGTCCTGCTGTGCCCGGGGCATGGCCACCCACCAGCTCCTCCGCATCCCTGCCGGCGCTGCACCGGTGCGCTCCCCCTGCCCGCCGCCAGCCCTGCTCCGGTCACGGTGGCTTCTGGTGGCCGCATCCTCCTCAGGGTCTGGCGCAGGTCCCCAGGCTGGCAAACTGGACTCTTGCTGCACCGTGTGCCGAGAGGATGCGGCTCCAGCCCAGAAGCTGCCTGTGCTTTCGGGGGAGGCTCAGCGCACAGCCGGGCTCCCCGCTGACCCTGGCAGTCAGTGCCCAGCCTCAGGGCAGGGGCTTTTCTTCCCATTGCCAGCCCGCCGTGGCCCTATCCCACACCCGGGCAGTGGGTGCCAAGGGCCATGCTGGGACCCTGCTGCAGTGTCCAGCCTCACTTCCAGCCTGCTGGAGCGGCAAATCCCCTTCCCCCTGCACTCCTGCTGGCACCCCGCAACCAGAGGCTGCAGGATGAGGAGCCCATGCCCGTCCTCATGCCTGCCCATCTCGTGCGAAGTCATCCTGGACACAGCATGGCTCGTCACCCATGGAGCTGCACAGGGGCCGGATTGACCGCAGCCTGTGGCACACCAGCCCCAGCGCCACAGAGGGGACCCGCGTGGTTGCGCTGCGGGTGCACGGGGAGGGAGTTGCAAGGTGCAGCACCAGTCGCGCTCCCAGGGCAGGACGTCGGCTTTAATGTGGTAAGAAATTGATGGATGATTCTGAGCGAGCCAATGTTCAGTGTAAATTACCCATGTTCGGCTCCAATCCGTTGTTAATTCATTAGACACACGTTTCTACACAAAAATAAAAAGCCTTCTGCATGCATTGTTCCCCAGATGCTCTAAAGAGAAGATGGGGGGCGGTAAGGCAGGCTCTTGACCAACTCTTCTGGTTAAATCCCAATTCCCAGCTGCGCTGCTCCTGCTGCGGTGAGCGGACACTGCTCCAGCCCAGCGTGCAGCCGGCCCGGGAAGCGCTGCCAGTGCCCGCCCGTGCCTGGAGACTGTCTGGCCGCAGGGCTCAGCTCCTTGGAGACCAGAGGGGCTGGGGAGCAGCATGTGGTGTGGCGCGGCATGGGGAGCACCGACCACCAGCTCTGGTGGCAAAACAAATCCTGGGCATTGGTCCTGGCAGGACGCCAGGATGGCTGTGAAGGCCCATTCCCATGATCCAGCACCATTTAGAGCCTTATTAATTGAGTGGGGAAGCTAATTGTGATTAAAGTAACGATGGCACTAAACAGATAATTCTCTTGCACTGAAGGGGAAGATAGATTTTTAAAGAGTGAATAAAAAAGGAAAAGACGGAGTAACTAGTCTTTAAGAATACAGAGATCAGTAAGGGAGGATTCATTTTTTTATTAGCACAAGAATCTCCAGGGAGGCGTGCGCCTGCGTCCCCCGTGCCTGAGACTGCACAGCTCTTGATAAACGGCATGCCAGTGATGCTGGGCCTGCCCGCTGCATTACCATGGCTACTGCGCTCTGCCTTTGCAGAAGGCTAAATATTGAGCAGAGAGCAGGTGTGCGAGGGATCCCAGCCCTCCCCAGCCATCAGCGCCACTCCGCAGGCAGCCGCGATGTCGCGGGGAGCACCGGCTGCGGGGCAGGCGAGGTGGTGCGCGTCCCCGTCCGGCACGCTCGGCCATGGGAGCCTTTGCACCCGGGCTGGGGGAGCGGGGACAGGGCCAAGCCCTGGGCAACGGGCTCAGCAGGAGACCCTTCTCCAGGGAGCTTACTGCCTGGGCAGAGCAGAGCTCCTTTCCCAGCCAGCAGCGGCAGGGACAGCCCAGCCGGGTCCTCACCTCACTGCTGCGGCTGCAGCAGCCAGACCCTTCCAGGCGCCAGGGATGCTCCCGCTGCGCGGCTGTTCGGCTGTGCCCGCCCGCGGCAGGGAAGCCTCAAGGCACCCGGTGCGCTGGCCCAGAGCAGCTGCACCCCGGGGACGGAGGATGCGTGGTGCAGACATGCCGTGTCCAGTCTCCCTGTGGGACTTTGCTGCTTTCCACAGACCTCTGGACCCGGAAACTTGGCATACGTCCCGCGGCTCCTTCTTCCCGCAACGACTGGCACAGGAGGCAGTGGGGAAGGAGTCTGCACATCAGGACTGCTGGAGGTTATTGCTGCCAATAAATAGGTGGCATGCGGGCGCTCACGGCAGGCAAGGCAGGAGGAGAGCCCATGTCTCACCACGGCTCCTGCCTGCAAACAGCCTCCGCCTCGGCTTGCATTCCAAGGGCTCCCCAGGGCCGTCTCTGCCTGGCAGCTACCAGACTCCTGCTCCCTGGGTGCCCCCGGGACGTTCTGCTCCCCAGTGCTCTCCCAGCCTCACTGAACATTTCTATTCACCCCTCTAAATGTTCTAATACTGTGAAAGATCCATCAGAAACCTTCCACTCCAGAGGGATATATATTATCTAAATTTGATAAGACAACTTAATTTCTCTCCGTGTCTGTTACTGGTGATAAAACTGGGAGACTTTTATGACCCGGAGTCCTCTGTAAGATTGTCAGGAACTTATTATACAAGGTATAACTGGATTTTTCTCCACAGATGGCTCGCAGCCATGAGCTGTAACGCAATTCTGCAGCACATTTGGTAGAATAAATGCAAAGAGCTTGTTACAGTGAGTTAGATAAGAGAGACGGGAACACGGCTCTTGCAGGCTAATTCCGCATCTGATCTGCCTTTTCCCTCGCTGTGAAGGACGACTTGGAAAAGTGCATTTCACGGTGAGGAAGGATCCAAGCCCTTCCCAGCGCCGCCTGGGACCAGCACAGCAGCCGGTGCGGTGCTCCTGGGGGGACAGGACCCGGAGCAGAGCCACTGCCCCCCAGCCCCTGGCACACGCGGCAGCCCTTTCCCTGCAGACCAGCACCAGCAGGTGCCTTCCTGCGCGGCGGGGAGGGATGGCAGGTCCCTCTCTGCGGCCCTGACGGCAGGCTCATCCGTTATAGTTATCACACAGCCCGTTCAGGCTCTGAACAGATAAAGACTGGTGATTTTTTATTTACTGATTTTTTATTTCAGCGTCCTGTGGGCAGGATGCCATGCGGCACGTTCATTTATCTCAATTTGCTCCCTCCCACCTCCCATCCCTAATTTTTCAGCAGAGCCTTGGAGGTGAAAGCCTTATCTATGTGCTTCTCCTGCACACGGAAAGCAATCGCGGCCTCTCCTCATAGAGGCCCTGACGGGGCTGTTACAGTCGGAGCGGTGGCTGCCATCGGTCCCTCCTGCCAAGCCAGGCCCCACACTGCTGTGCCCGAGGCTCCGGCACGGCTCGTGCACGAGGCTGTGAAGGCTACCGGTCTTGCAGTGGCTCTGCAGTGACCGTCCCTGGACAGCAAACACCCCCCAAACGCGTTAGAGCAGACGGGAACCTCTGGTAGCTGTGGCCACTCGGGGACCGCGGTGCCAGTCCCTGGCCCTCGGACCCTGCAGGGCACCACGGGGCCAGCAGCCCGGCTCAGAGCAGAGGCTGCAGCGCAACGTGGCCACATTAATGCAGGGGGAAATATGTTGTTACGTGCATGAGATTTTGTAACGGAACATGTTTAAAATTCAATAGAAAGAAAGATTAAAAAATAAGGTTCTTATCTAAAGGAGCCATAGAGCCAGTGAGGAAATTATGAATGTCTCGTTGTCCAAGGTTAAAGAGTGAGAGCTGAGGCATGAAAAGGCAGGAGATAAGATGAAATGTTTTCTGTTCAAATGAATGGGCTCCACTCTGCTCTGTAATAAACGATCAGTGTCAATATGACAAATTAATTCTGCATTGAGCGCCATTCGGCGTGCGCAGGGAGGGGCCGGCGCAGCGGCAGAGCCCCAGCCACCATCTCCGACGCCAGATCCGTGCCTTAGGGTGAATCCGGGACTTCACAACCTGTTGCTCTGGGATCGTCTCCTGGAGGGCGGCGCAGGAGAGGCCCCACGTCCTGGCAGCTGCCCTCGGCCAGGAGCCGCGGCCGGGCTCTGTAGCCCCTCTCCATGGCTGGCGGAACCCCCAGCCAGCAGCGGGACCGCAGCGATAAGCACCCAAACAGGGATGGCCCCGGAGCTGCCTGCTGCAGCAGCTAGAGCCCGGCCCTGGATGGGGGCTGCTGCTGCAGGGGGGTCTGCTGGCGGTGCATGGGCTGAGCTGGCTCTACAAACCCCCTGTGCTGGCAGAGGGAAGGGGGTGCCCCGTGCCTCAACCATGGGCTGCAGGGCCTGGTGGGGGCTGCAGCCTCCCCTGAGCCCCGCCAGGGTCCCAGCGCTCCTCTACCCACGGGCAGAGGGCACCGTGACAGGACCCAAAGGACAAGCGGACAGGGATGACGTGTCCCAGGCTCACGGCAGCGGCGGCTGCAGCAGAGCAGTGCCAGCACAGGCAGGTGTTGGCAGAACAGCCAGGTGACCCCGAGGATGAGATTGGACCTTCTAAAGGAGACAGTGACAAATGAAGCTCTGTTCCAGCTCCAGGCGCAGAGGAAGGGGGCAGGGAGGCGCTTCCAGGAGCTGCCGGCTGAAGGTCACCCAGGAGCTGGACGGTGCCGCCACAGGCAACGGGGGCCCAGGAGGGGACAGTGCAGGACGGGAGGGTGCGAGCAGGGTGGAACAGTGGGTGCGGGAGCCGGATGGGCAGTGCCAGGGGCACAGGCAGTGGTGGGAGGAGCGGGGGAGCAGGAGCCGTCCCATCCCAGGAGAGGACAGGCAGGGAGCAGTGCCCATAATGCCGATGTTTTAGCTCCTGCTGAGCAGTGCTCACACAGCCCCAGGGCCTCTTCTGCTCCTCACCCCACCAGCGAGCAGGCTGGGGGGCACAAGAAGTTGGGAGGGGACACAGCCGGGACAGCTGACCCCAACTGACCCAAGGGATATTCCACACCATATGATGCCATGCTGAGCACATAAATCTGGGGGAAGAAGAAGGAAGGAGAGAATGTTCGGAGTGATGGTGTTTGTCTTCCCAAGTCACCGTTACGTGTGACAAAGCCCTGCTTGCCTGGAGATGGCTGAACACCTGCCTGCTCATGGGAATGAGTGAAGGAATTCCTTGTTTTGCTTTGCTTGCGTGCACGGCTTTTGCTTTACCTGTTGAACTGTCTTTGTCTCAGCCCATGAGTTTTCTCACTTTTACCCTTCTGATTCTCTCCCCTGTCTCACTGGGGGGAAGTGAGCTGGTGGCTGCGTGGGGCCGAGCTGCCGGCTGGGGTTGAACTGGGATGGGTGGGAAGCAGGCTGCCCACCCAGGCAAAGACCTGGCACCAGCCCTGCTGCTTTCCAGGCACCATTCCTGCTGGAGGGCAGCCGCCGGCTGAGCGCGGTGCCGCAGCTGCCTGGCGGAGCGGGAGCCAGTGCAGAGGGCTGCACTGCACTGGGCAGGGAGAGGACAGCCACACCAGCCCAGAGGGTCCCAGCGTGGCATGGCCATAGTGGCAGCTGTTATCATTCACGGCAGATCCTTAGCGCAAGACACGCTGGCGCGGAAGACAAATCGCAGCCGACATACAACACCGTTGCTCCGTGTTTATCTCCAGCTGCCTGAGGGCAAGAGCAGGGGAAGTTACAGGAGATGTGGGATGACTGGAGCCCAGAGCGGATCTGCAGCCCTGTCCTGCCCCAGCGCTGGTCTCACTCACCGCCAGCCTCTGCCCAAGCAGCCAGGCACAGGCAGGGCCAGTGCAGAGCTTTGCCCGTGCGCAGGGCAGGCAGGCATCTCCATCGCTACCATGGGCAGGGCTGGCTGCCACTAACGAACTGGGGGGCTGCCCCCCAGGAATCCCCAGGGACGCAGCCGCATATGGGCGACAGCGGTTGTGTCCCAAGCAGAGCGTGGGGCACCCAGCTGCCGTGTGGGACCCGTGCGGCTGTGCCACTGCTGGCTGCAGAGCTGAGCTGCACCCGCTGGTGCTGCGGCAGTCGGCAGACCTGGGTGGCAAAGTTCCCTTTGGAGGTGCAGCAAGTGCTCCCACATCAGCACCCCAGGAGGGGTGGGCAGGGCTGCCTGTGCTGTAGCTCTCCCGCTCGCTGCAGCACCGCGGGCCAGCGTGGGAACCCAGGGAGCTGCAGCAACCGGGCTGCAGGGCTGGCTCCTGGAAGAGTTAACAGCCTTCCTCATCTTATTCTCAAAACACTGACACCGGAGCTGAAATGGAAACAGCATCTCAACAGCCGAGATTAAAACAAGAAAATGAGTACAGAAATGATGTTTGTTAAAGTGAAATAGCTAATATAATCCTCAAAGGATTTTTCCTTTCGACTTAAAAAAAAAATCTAATATCTTCATTTCCATACCTTTTTTAAGCTAATTTGTGGAAAATTAAAATGGTGAGCCCACAAAGGCTGTGGTTTAATTGAATCTTGCATCAGCCCTTGGTGAGCAGTCTCTCTTGGATTCCTTGATTAGTTCCCTCCATTAAATCATTTTTGCATCGTTTAGCTGAGATACTGTCTTCTGGCGGGTCTGGGACTCAGGGACCTGGATAACTCAGTCTCCATCTGAGCAGATGTAAAATGACATGCCACGCTCTGGAGAACTGTCTTGTTTGGCCTCCTGTGTCCGCGGGACTCGCTCCTGCACCTCGCTGGCCCGGGCAGGCAGCACCACGTGGGGCTCAGTGCATCCCCGGCACCGGGCGCTGCGGGATTTGCGTGGGGAGCAGCTGGAGCGAGCCCAGAGGTGGCAGGACAGAGGGCAGCGAGGGCAGCGAGAGCAGTGGGAGCACTAGTGGGAGCAGTGGTCAGCACCAGACGGCTTAGAGAGGATGCGCTGGCCCCACTGGGGGGACTTGGGGTGCAGCGAGGACCAGAGCGTGACATCCCAGCATGCGAAGTCCTTCCACTCCACCTGCCTGGCAGTGCCCGTGCACAGGGCTGCAGGTACCGGGCCATGGCGGAGCACCAGTCCTCAGCATGGGGCATGCATGCAGGATGCAGCCGCAGCACTGGGAGCAATGTGAAGTTCACCTTCTGTCTCTCCCTGCTGAGCATCCCCTCTCTCGGCACAGAAAAAATTTCTTCTGCCAGGGATGGCTCATAACTTAGTGGGAAGAGCATTTACAGCCTCCCTGTCCCATGGCACAACATCCCAACAGGGACGGAGTCACCAAATCTCTCTGGAGCCACCAGCAGCAGCTGCACACCAGGACAGCCAGCTCGGCTCCAGCCCAGCACGCCACGTCCCTGCCCTGCTGGCCGCCCGACACTGCTCCGCTGCACTATGGCGCTGCGGGCACTTGACGAGCCCACCCACCCTCGCGCATCCCCTGAGCAGCCCTGGCACCTCTCCCTGCCCCAGCCCTGGTGCGCAAGTTTTCTGCTGGCCTTGTCAGGCTATCATGTCCTGTAGATTCAACCAGATTTATATAAAGTCCTTTTCACCCCATTAGATTACTCTGGATTAACCTTGATCTCAGTAATAGATGTTATAAATGTAAGTCCCGCTCAGGGGGATTTTATCCATATGTTCTTGGAAGGCAGAAAGTAGATAAATTCTTAGAGAAGGTCTTACTGAGCGATTAGAAAGATTTAACCTCTTCAGAGCCAGACGGAGCCGTGTGCCCCTCTGTGGGGCGAGTGCTCAGCCCCACCTCTGTGGGCACCTCCAGCCTCGAGCTGGACACGTCCTGCGCTGCCACTTGGGGAGGGAGACACAGCGCGTGGTGGGACGCCGGCCTGACACTCTGCTGCTGTGCCAGCTCAGCCTGCCCAAAGCCCGCCCTGGAGGCAGCCCTGCCTGCTCAGGCCTCTCCTGAGGGATGCTGGCATGTGCCCCACAGTGATTCCCTCCGGGTCCCTCAGGACTGCAAGTGCCCAGCATGGGCGGGTGCCACCAGGCACCGGAGCCCCACTAGCAAGCCCTGCACGGCCTCTTCAGAGCCGAGGGCTGCCGCCGCTGCCCTTGATTTACAGCCTGCCGTTCCCTCGGGAGCTCTGTGCTTTTCCCACCACTGTACGGAAAAAGCCCGCTGGGCAGAGCAGGCTGCAGTCCTTTTGGCATTTGGTGGTCGACAAACAGTTAATGCAAGGAGCGATGAAGGCAAGGGAGGACATTCAAGCAGCTGTGGGAGCAGAGGAAGGAGGGAGCCAGCACAGGGCTGTTGTGGCACCACTCACACATGCACCCGCAGGTGTGGCCCGAAGGGGTGGCAGCAGCCGAAATTAATTCCCCATCCCCTCCTGCTGCTGATATTAAATGGCTCTAAGCGTGGGCTGGAGCCAGCGCCAAGCTCAGCTCTGCCAGCAGAGGCTGGCCAGCGTCGCCTTCGCCTGCTGAGCGGAGAAGCACCTAACGGAGGACAAAGATCTTGGCACTGGGCTGGGCTGCGGAGAGCTGGCCCTGCTGGAAGCTGCTGCGATCACACAGACGGTGCAGAGACAGGCACAAGCTGTTGACAACAGACAAGAGTAATGAAGAGGAGTCAGCTCTGCAAAGCCACGTGGTGCTGCGGCCGGCCAGGGTGCAATCGGGGTGCCCTGTGAACACGTGGGTTCCTGCAGAGTTGGGGCTTTGGGCGGCAGCGCTGCTGCAGAGCGCTCTCCAGGCTGGAGCTGGTGGGACACGCTGGTACGACTGGCTTTGGCCCTCCAAGGCCAGCATGTTCGTTAGTGCATCGGCCTCGCTGCCTTCCTCTGTGCCAGCATCTATAGCACAGCCACAGCCACACATCTCCCCAGGGAGGGGAAGCCCCACGTCCCTCGCATCAACCAGGGCCCACGCTCCGTCCTGACTCTTCTCCTCCTGTAACAGCCTGCTGGCAGCTCTGGAAGGAGAATCTCTCTCGACAGCCGCTCCTCGCTGGCCCCGCGCAGCCCCGCCGACTGCTGCACAGCACCACGGTAGCACCCACTCCTGCCTTAGTGCTGCTGCCACCGCGTATTTGCAGAGCATCTATGCGTGCCCTGACCCGCGCCAGGTCCCCTGTCCTGAGGCACGTCTCTCCGGAGGGTGGCTCTGCAGCCTGCACTGTGCCACATCTCTCCTCCCTGCTGAACTGGCTGCTCCACCGAGCCTACAGCTGGCTCCGCCAGTGCCCCTGGCCTCCCCGGGCCCCTGTCCCTCCAGTCCCAGGAGCCTCGGCTCACTGGACCTCTCCTCACAACGTGGCTGCCATGGTCGTCACCAAAGGGCTGGGGTGTGCCATGCCCCATGCGATGCCAGCTAGGTGCCCCGGTCACACACTCAGGCCTGGGCTGGTGCTCACAAAGTGTGGCAACCATGGGCAGCATGGCTGCTGCACAGATGCTCCAGCCTCCGGGCTCGCCGGGAGCAGCCAGGGGCACAGCACCGGCCTCATGCCCACACAGCCACCGAGTCACCAGCAACGGGCAGCACAGAGAGCCCCGGCCAAGTGCAGCACGGTCCCAGGCTGCGCCAGCCGCTGCCTGGAGGTGCCAGGGCTTGTCCTGCTGTGCTCCCCCTCCCAGGGGGCCGGGAGGTCTTTCTGCGACATACAGAAATTCTGCCTGCTGCCATGAGCTGTCACCTCCGATTCTGCTGAATATTTAAAAACTGCCTGAATCTGAAGTGACAAATCCATCATTGACCATCTGCCACTCTGCACGGTCACCCTGCAGCAGTCCCTGACATTTCCAGCTCTGCCCTGCCACGAGCCAGTAACTCGGAGATGAAAGGCATCAGCCTCAGTGGGCTGACAGGCGCTGCCCCCCGCCAGCCCCGGGCCCCTCTGCATCCCACACAGAAGGGACAGCCAGGGTGCAGGGGCCCCTCCTGCCCCTCCCCGGCACAGACTTGGTGACCGTCTGCCGACTTCTGCTGAGCACGTGGCTGCATGTGTGCCAGCCCCACAGCCAGCACAACCTGCAGGACGGAGCCTGCGGGACACCCCGCCGAGGGCACAGCCATCCCCAGAGCCAGCTGGGAGCAGCACCTAACCATCCCTCAGAAGGGTGCCGACCCCAGGGATGGGGGCTGCTGCACACCCCATAGGCAGTGCTGTGCCCTCCTGCACCTGTGCCACGGGGTCCCCCCAGCACAGTCAAGCATGTGAGGCTCCAGCACATGTTGCTCACCAGCCTGGGCTGCAGCTCCACAGATGCCGTTGCATCTTTCACAGCCAGGAGGAAATGGCCCACCTTTTGTAGGCATGGTCTACACCTTAGTTAATTAGTTCATTATATTCAATTCATGCCAGCTGGGTAATAACAGGATACCATAATTCCCCCTTTTTGTTTTACAATTTTTTGGTTTTAGAGGAAAGTGAAGGCTTTACGGTGAGCAGAGACCCAGTCCATTCATTCCGACTCCAGCACACTTCCCTCCCACAAATATCACATCAGGGTTTATGGCTTTACCTTCTTTACCAAAGGACTCTCACTCCAGCCCTGGCTCCAGCTACTCTGGCTCCGGCAAGGAAGTCACGGTCCTCAGGGTCTCTTGTGTTCATACCACATCAGGGTCACCAATTTTGCTCACCAGCCTGGGCTACAGCTCCAAAGATGCCATTGCATCTTCCACAGCCAGGAGGAAATGGCCCGCCTTTTGTAGGCAGGGTCTGTACTTTAGTTAATTAGTTCATTATATTCAATTCATGCCAGCTGGATAATAACAGGATACCATAAGCACAGGGTCCCCAGAAGCCTCCCCATCCCCAGGGCTGCACAGGAGCCCTGTCACATTCCCACGGCGGGACTGCCCAGCTGGGCTGCCACACGCTTGGCACAGGACCTGGGTGGACACCTGCATGCGTACAAAGGACAACTCAACCCGGGCCCCCTGTCACCCCATGGTGGTTGCCCCATTTACTCCAGGCAGATCAGCAGCAGCTCCCTGCAGACCCACAGCTTCCTGGGATGGTGGCAGGGAATGGGCTGCTTTGAGGCAGGGTGATTCCCAGGAAAAGACCAAACGCTAATTGCCACCGGTCCCCTTGGCAGCAAAACACTCGTGCTCTGCTCGGCTGTGGCAGCTCCTGCAAGGCTCAGCCCTGTCCCTCCCTGCCACCGCTGGGACCGGGCAGAGGGGTTCCCCTCCCTGCAGTGTGCCCCCCCCCCCATCAGCTGCTCCCCACACCGGGTGCAGGAGGAGTGTTACAACCACCAGCTTCCCAGCAAGCCTGCCACTCCCTGGAAACCTGGTCTGGGGCTCTGTGATAGAGGCCATTGGTGGCACCATATCCCAGGGCCCAACTCAGCAGTGATCCCGGTGCCACGGGCTGGGCCCTGGAGCCCTGGCAGGGAGCAGAGGCTGCCAAGGAGCTCTGCCTGGGGCCCAGGATGCTCCCAGGCAGATGGCATGGCTCTGGTCCCCCAGGGCCCCTGGAAGGGCTGACGGTGCCCGACATGGCAGCTGTACCGGGTGCCTGTGGCGCTCCTGGCAGCCCTCTCACAGAGGGGCTGTGCTGCAGGGAGCCCACGGGGTTCCTCACCACCTGGGGCCACGGCCCTACACCTCCAGCTTGGCTCGGGCCATGAGCAGAGACAGCAGGGCTGCGGGAGAGCTCCCGCCTGCCGCTCGCTCCGTACTTGTAGCTGGCACAGAGCTGCAATTTACAATCAACCTGCTGTTTGAGCTAATTGTGCTGTAATTGCTGAGCTGTGCTCTCTCCTGTTTCACCAGAGAGCTGCGGTTCTTGTACTTCTCTTGGCACACCAGCACATCCCACGGTTGACCCTGTCGCTCAGCCCACTTGCTCCCGCCCCAGCCATGCCCCTGCGCAGAGGCAGTTTTCCTTTCGCTCCCTCTGCCAGCAAACACCACCTCCTGCGCCTGGAAGCTGCTGGAATCTCTAGAAGCGCCCACTGGAAGCAGTTACCAGAGGGCACAGGGTAACCAGGCACTGCCACACCACAGGATGCCTGGATGGGCGCAGGGCACTTCTCCAAGAGACGCATCTGCCTCCTTGGAAGGCATTGTGCTAACGGTTCATTTTGATTAGATAAAATTAGTGCAAAGGGAGGAGCAGAGTGGACTGTGCTCGAGTCCGGAGGACCGGCAGGATGGGGCCTGGGGCACCCACTGCCCTGCTGCAGGGTGACGGGCCACTGGGCACAGCGGGCCAGGGGTGCCCGGTTATCAATCGTAATTAAAGCACCGTGTCACCGGCAGAGCCGGGCTGTTCCCTGCAGCGCCCTGTCCCTCCCCTGCGCTGACACGGTGAAACTCGTGCATCCTCTGCGCTATTCCCAAATCCCATCTGTAACACCCTCGGGAACCTGCAGGATCGTCCCGGGGACATGGGGACAAGCGCGAGGGGAAGCCGGTCCCTGCAGAGCAGGCGGGGTGCGGGCGGGCACCAGACTGGGCGCCCCCCGCCCTCGGTGCCCCTCGCTGTGCCCGGCGGGCGCCGCGGGGCCGGTGCGGGGTCGCGGCGGGGCAGAGCCCGCAGCCCCGCAGGCAGCGCGGGGCCCGCGGGGCGGGGGGGCTCCCGGCGCGGTGGGGCGGCGGGTGCGCAATCAGCGCTAATCAGGTACCGCGCTAATTGCTGCGCCTCCCGCAGGGCGCTGACGGCGGGAGGGCGCCCGGCGGCGGGGCGGCAGCGGGCGGGCGGAGGGGCGGCCCCGGGCCCGGCACCCCCCGGCTGTTCCCTCGCCGCTTCTCGTCCGGGGCAGCTGCCGCGTCTTTTACCTAAAGGCGTTTATGAAGAATGAGAGTTAAAAACTCACAAAGGCGCTGCGATTCTTTCAAGCGAAAATGGTCTTGAAAGGCAGTTTTTCTGAGAAAACGTGCTCCTCTCCCGCGTCCCGAGAGTTCTTCCCAAGTGCCGCTTTTCCCACCAAGTGTGGTTCCAGCGGTGAGCGCGTGCGGGGCCGCATCCTCGCCGCCCACTGTCCCCGCTGCATGCCCTGCATGAGGGGCAGGGCAGGGGGCTGGAGGTCCTGGCAGAGGGTCCTGGCCGAGGGTCCTGCCCCGCTCTCGTGGCTTGGCAGGATGCCCGTGGCCCATCCGCAGCGTAGGCTTGTTCCTACGCACGCATCTCCACCTGACGGGCTGGGCCCTACGTAAATTCCCACCGTAATCACACTGAGAGCTATCAAACTATCTAATTTAATTTCTTTGTGAAAATAAATAGCTAAAGTGGCCCTAGGTACACGCATAAATACTTCAGCTTTATGTTGGGCCTGTTATTACTTCTCCCAGCTTGTGTAGTTGTAATGCACACTTAATAAGTACATATTTATTGCACATCTCGTCCTGGTGGAATAGTGAGGAGTTTTTGCTGAATAAGCAGGAAAACAGCTTAGTCTGTAATAAAAAAGGGAGGGAGTTAAAAGAAAATATGCTAGATAATTAATGATTGGGCTTTGAACAGCCATAATTTTTTATTAAGCAAGTATGCAAATACGGTGTAAGTGGCTGTGTTAGTATTCGATGGCCTTTTTTAAACATGATAGCTGATGTCTGGTTAAGACTCTCTCTTTTTCTTTATGCTTGTGTGCACAGAGACATTATGGTGAGCAAACATGAGCAATTCTGCGTGTCTGTGCAGGTATGTGGGAGCGTGTTCACAGGGAGTGCACATTGCTTGTGTGCAGCCCTGGCCAGCGAGCGCACATGTAGCTGCATACTGCTCCCCAGCTCTGCACGATACACTGCCTTATCTTCCTCCTCGCCTGCTGTCATCCATTGTCTCTGTCTTTCTGCTGCTTGCTTTGCCTCGCCTATACATTTGTTGCATGCTTCATTAATCCTCATAAATATGTGGATTAGTGCTTACAGGGCTGGGGAGACTGGGCTTGGAGAAGAAGCTCCAGGGATGCTGCCGCCACTGAGCTTCCGGGGCCCTGCTCCTGCTCCCACCGGCCAGTGCTGGCACCCATCGTCCTGCCCTGACACCCATGGGCCTGCCCGTCCACCAGCTGTGCCAGGTGTGCTGCTGGGTCCCTGCTGCAGCCCCTGGGACAAGGTCTTGCTGCCTTCCCTGGCACCTGCAGCTGTGGAGAGGGGAGAGCTGGCAGCGCTGGAGCGCGGGACGGGCAGGGAGAGGGACGATGGGTCCCTGGGGCTGCTCCCAGAGCTCCATCCTTCCCGTGGAGCCTACAGCAGCCCTGCGAAGCAGTGATTTCCCACGCAGAACTGCTCCATCCCCGAGCACCAGCACCAAAGCCACGCAAACTGGCACAGGCACGCAGGTGACAAGAAGTTACTGAGCCATGGCCAAATCAGCCAGGGCTATCATTCTTCTGGTTACCAGAGGCCGCTGCGCTGTGCAGACCCCAAGGCGCGGTGGGGCAGTACGAGGGGCTGGCACAGGCTGCATGAGCATTCAGCCACCCCTTCTCTGTGAGGAGAGTCCCAAGGATGTGGCTGTCCTGGGGCTCCAGAGGCGGGGGGCCATGCCAGCCCCGTGGGCATCCCAGCCACAGGGTCTGACCAGGGCTTTGGGGCTGTTAATGCTGCGATACACAGGAACCCTCGAGACCGCGGGGGCTGCCCACGAACAGCACAAGGAGGCTTAACTGCTCGCATGGCTCCTGCTGCTCCACAGTCAGAGCACACAGCCCAGCGGAGCAGTTTTTGACACGCCGAGCTGGAGCTCACTCCCTGGGGAGCAGACCCCAAGTTCCCCTCCCCACTGGAGCAGCAAAGCAGGGAAAGGCACCAGCTGGCGAGGACAAGCAGGGTGCAGGAGTGACAGGGCCACAGCAAAGCACACAGCGATGCTGGCAAGCAGCAAGCTGTGCTCCCCATTAGCCCTCATTAGCACGTGGCTGAAAGACAACACGAGTTTAAATTAAGAAGACATCACTATGGTCCCAACTGTGTTACCGCTGTGCTCAGAGAGCGCCCGACAGCTGCTGTTTAATATACCTTCATGATCTGCCAGGGCATGTGCATGCTGCACAGTGGCTGTGCCTCAGCACACACATGCTTCTGCATGGCTGCACGCCTGCGCATGCAAACAGCACCTGCCTCTGCACGTGCCGCTTCTGCGCAGGCACGGCCACTGCAGGCCTGTGCGTGGGGTTGGGGGGGCAGGACAGCCCCGCTCAGCCCCGCTGCCTGGTGCTGCCAGCATGGCCCAGGTCAGGGTGGTGCAGGGCTGCCCCTGGGCAGAGGGCAGGCTGTGACGGGAGCAGGGAACCGCAGGCTGTGACGGCACAGGGGTTGGGGCTGCCAACCCCAGCAGGCCTGGGTGGCTGAGACCACTGGACCCCTTTGCTTGGGTGCCAGGCACTCCCCACCCATCCATGCACGGCTGTGCCAGGGGCAGGAGCCAGGCACCACTTCTGGCTCTCTGCACCACCCTCCACTGGCTGCTCTAAGGGCGAGGTCTGGAGCCTGACCTGCCTGCGCTCACAGTGCTGCAGGGAGCATACCAGACCCCCGAGCCGGGGTTGCACCCTGCACGGCCAGGGGGACACAGCACAGAAATGAGTGTGGGGACAAAGCACCAGGCACCTCTTCATTTCAGAGGCGGTGAATGGGAGAAGGAAAGGTTCTTGTCCTGGGCCCTGCATGGGGGGAGCAGAAGGTTGCAGCACAGAGTGCAGTGCAGACCAGCTGCCTCCATTATTTATAGGTACCACGGGTGGAACATGTTTTAATGACATTTGTGCTGGAGCTCAGCAGTGCGGATCTGCACTGAGCCAAAAGGAGCATGTCAGAGGCTTTAGGGATGGCAAAAGCAGCCCGTCAATCAGTGCATGCCCACCTTGGTCCCTGCATCGTGCTCCTCCTGCCCTGCGGGCACCCCACCCACAGCCCCTGTGATAGATCGATGGGCAAGCCCACAGACACACTGTCGTAAGGCACCAGGCTCTTTTATGGGTAAATCACAAGTAATAAGCTTTCCCACTAGAATTAGAATGACATCCTGGAAAATTATGCTCTGGTTTTACAAGAAAAGCAGTGGAAGGGATGCCCGTCCTCCCGCCAGGCAGCCGCGGCTTGAGGCCAGGCAGAACCTCAGCACCCTGCGTTGGGCAGCCCTGGGGAAGGTCAGCCCTGCTGGGACATCTCCCCGTCCACCCGTCTGCCTCCCGCCCGCCCCGCACCAGCCCTCCTCAGTGCCAGGGTGGTGCAGACCAGGAGCTGGTTGTGAGTGCACGAGCTTGCAGCTGGGCAAGGATGGGGCAGACCCAGCAAACGCGAACCTCAGTGAGAGCTGCAGAGGACAGGACAGACCCGGGGACCCAACCTGTGGCTGGGCTACACCGGCTCTGCACACAGGGGCCCATCCGGGGCCACAGCAGCCCCGGGGCGACCGGAGAGCGTCCCTGTGCAGAGGCAGCGCAGGGCCTCTGCAGCCTGGGCAGGACAGCCTGGCAGGGGCCACGGCTGCCTCCGGGTCCCAGAAATGTCTGTTGCTCTGGTGGCAGGAAAGGGCTGTGCCTCTGCCTAACTTTGCAATCCTGCAGCCCTTCTCTCTGCAGCTGGTGGGCTGGGGGTCCACACGCCAGGATTTCGGCAGCCAGACCTGGAGCTGCAGAGGCTCCCGAGCAAGCCAGCTGGACGCAGCACGCTCCAGCACCTCCAGCGGCTTCCTGGAGAGGAACCCAGGATACTGAGCTGTGATGCTGCAGCATCTCCAGCGCACCCATGCATCTGACAGCTCGCCTTGTGCTGGGATTTAAAGCTAATTGGTCCCACTGTCTCTTTGCATTTCTGCTTGCAGAATGTAATTTTCTTCAGAAAATGCTCTTTTGCAATTACTGTGAATTACACATGAAAAGCAAGCGACCACATATTGATTGGAGCCCAGGAAAAGCACCAGAGCCATTTAGAGTAGATTAACTTTTTCTGGAAAACAGTTTCACAGTTATTTAAAGAGATTAATCAGTTCATTTCAGGTCATTTACCATTGTTTCTGTGGCCCAGTCTCCCCGCAGCGCGTGGCCTGGAATATCCCCCTCTCCAAGGTGGCAAGAGCTGAGGCCTTCCAGGAGTAGGTGTGCCAGAAGGGGGAAGGAGCCCTTGTCCCTGTGTGTGCACGGGGTGCTGCTCTCCTGCTCCCGGCCGGCGGAGCAGGTGCTGCACCATGGCTGCCCGCAGTGCGCACAGGTGACGCTCCGCAGTGAGCAGAAGTACGGGTGTGCTCCGCGCTGGGTGCGGCAAAGGAATCGGAGAGCCGCGTTTCTGGGAAGCCGCAGGCCGGGGCTGGGCAGCAGCTCGGGGAACTGAACCTCCAAAACACGCTGTGCCTGGACGCGATGGACGCGATGCACGCGGGCAGGGAGGCTGTGCAGAGCTGCACGGAAGGGCGCTGGAGAAAACCACAACCAGCAGAGCACAGCCTTCCGCTTCCCGACAGCCACCTCGGAGCCAGGGCAGCCCTCTGCACTGACGGCAGGCACCACGGTCCCTCCTGCTCGTGTTCATCATACCGGCGTGCACCATGGTCCCTCCTGCTCGCAGTCATCGCACTGGCATGCACTGCAGTCCCTCCTCGCGGTCATCACACTGGCGTGCACCACCGTCCCTCCTGCTCATGGTCATTGCACTGGCGTGCACCATGGTCCCTCCTGCTCATGGTCATTGTACCGGCGTGCACCACAGTCCCTCCTGCTTGCGGTCATTGCCCACACCCACCTCTGGCTCACAGAGACGGCAGGGTGCCATGGCCATCCAGCAGCCTGTGGCAGAGCAGACTGCCTCCCTGAAATATTTCAAAGCGTTTTTTTCTTTAGGAAGAAAGTATAGAAGTCAAATGGCTCCTGTGGTGGAACACTTTCCAAATGTCAACACAATCTGCGCTACATTACGGCTAAATGTGATAATCTTAACGCCTGGCTTCTTAATGTCAGTGGCACTGAAGTCTGATGGATTGACAGACAGCCAGAATGACACGCAGTCACAGCTGATAAGGGCTCTCTCCAGGGAAATCACAGCTTTTTAAAGATGTTGGCAGCTACTAGCAAGTACCTTTTTATTTAAAAGGATTACAAGCATTGATTGCACTTCCTGTTTTCTTTTTATCACATTTCTGCACCAAGTGAAGCTTGTGCTGCGAGCGGAGCCTTTCAGACAATTATTCTGGAATAATGAAGGCGTGTCATGTTGGCTGTAATGAGTATTTTCAATGCCTAATTTGTGTGCGATGTGAAGGGATTTCAACAGCTGCCTGGTTCCTGGCTAAAGGTGAGTGACTTCTGACCGCGGAGGAGGCTGCTGTCGGCTGACTCAGCTGGGGATAAGCCGCGGTGGATCGTTCCTGCGAGCAACGCGTGCTTCCCCCAGCAGAAGAGGGATTAAAACTTCTCCAATTACCGTGGTTGAAACACCAGCTGAGGGGACACATTCTGCTTAGAAAGGGCTGGTGCCCACTCCCCCAGCCAACAGCTGGACTCATTCACGCTCACCTGAGCGGCTCCGCAGCAGCAGCCACAGAGACAGGTGAAAAATGTATGTCCGTAAGGGCGCAGCGTAGCTGGACAGGGCAGTTAATGATCCCCAGCCACACACACTCGCTGTCGCTGGCAATAGATGAGGGATGTCCAAGAACAACCACTTGGCATCCCGACCATGAACGACCGGCAGACGTGCTGGCAGAAGGGTGGATGGGCAGCGTGCCATGGTGCACAGCCCAGGAGAGGCAAACGCTAAGGCACTTGGCTCCCGCTCCCATTTTTACCCTCCTTGCTGCTCGGTGTCGTGACACTACATGCCAGACACTGACCGCCCGCTCCTGCGTTCCAGCAGCAGCGAGGGTGGGCTGGACCGAGGCGCTGCATAAACCCGGGGCTCTGCGAGCACTGCACGGGGCCCCTGGTTTTGCTTTGCCGTGTTGGTGCAACGGCTGCACATCCCAATTGCTTCGGGCTCTGCCCACCTGTGTTGGATCCAGCTTTGCAAAGCCTGAGGTCTTTCGCCAAGAATTTGAAGAACAGTCATTAAATCCATGCTTATCCAGACGAGGATGATGAGGCCGGGAGAAAGCCTGGACTGGGATGTGTGAGTAGCTGAAGCCCAGCCTGGCCGCTCTGCATGGCGGCAGTGTCCGTCCTGGCAGGCAGCAGGAACGCCGCTCTCCGCCTCCCTGCCCCGGAGTGCTCAGCAGGACGAGGGGGAGGCTTCAGTCCCGCTGACTGGCTGCCCAGGAGCGAGGTTCCAGGCCAAGTAAAACGCAATGATTGTATTTCTCTCGAACTTCTCTGGCTGTGGCAACACATAGCCATGACAGCCGTCTGGAAACTCAGCTCCCATCCCTGACTGTGAGCAGAGAGGAGCACCTGCTGCTGCAGACCACAGCCCAGGTCACCCCCAGGATGCTGGAAACACTCCTGGGATGGGCTGGGAGGCAGCGGAGCCACAGCAAGGAGAGAGCACAGACCAGAGCACCGCAGCACAGTGAGAACTCCCTGACAAGACACAGCTGCTGTCTTTGCACTGAGCACACAGAGCAGAGATGCAAAATTGAGATTATGCTGAGCAGCAAGAGCCTGATACCATCCCTAAAGGGAGCTCAAGGGCTTGGTAAATGGAAGGATGCGGGGAGCTGTGATATTAGCTCTGGCAGAGGTGGTTAAAGGAGTCAGCCTTCTCAGAGGACATGGGGGGAAAAGTGATCACCTTCCTGAGCAGCGTATTACCAACACGAGCGGGAGGCGGAGGCTCACACGGGCTCACTTGCTCTCAGTTACCAGAGATGTATTTTTCTCCTGGGAGTGCAGATATCACTGCCCTTTTTCGTTTCCCCTTAATGATCCCAGCGGATCACATCTGTCTTTTGTAAATAACTCCCTGAAGGAGGCTTGGACACCTTCCCTTCTGGAGCTTGCTGTGGCTCAGCGCAAAGGCGTTTGAGGTGACGGCTGCAGCGTCTCTGTGCCGGGGCCAGGAGCGGGGCTGCTGTATCCAGCTGCCGTCGCAGCACAGGGCACCAGCCTTGCAGGCTGGTTCAGAACGCGGCAGTGGCTAACGCCGGCCGCAGGCTGCATCCTGCGTGGTGAGGGTCGTGCCTCTGCCTTGGAGAGGGGTGGAGAGGGACTGACTCGCGCGCCGGTGCCAGGAGCCCTGTGCAAGGACGTGGAGCACCGCAGCAGCATGCTGAGCAGGACCGGCCTCGTCTCCTGCAGAAGCACGGAGGAGATCAGCCTGCCCTCACCCTGCCCTGCCAGGGGCCGGGGCTGCTGTGCCACTGCCGACGAGAGAGGAGTTGCTATACAAAAATTTCCTCAAAAGGGGCTGTGTTGAGGGGCCTGGAGCTCTCAAAACATCTTCACAGCCACTTCTGCAATCAGAGCTCTCAATAATCTCCCTCTTTTGTTAAGGGTCTGGTTCTGGCTGGCAATTTGCTGCTTTGAGCTCTCTCCATTCCTCCACAGTATTGAGCAGCAAACCCGGCCCCGGCTCACTGCGCTCTGTGCCGGGCACTGGTCACCGCTTTTGCTGGGCGCACACTGACTGCAGGAGCTGCCTCGGCCCGTGGGGAGCTCCGGGAACGGTCCAGCCCACCTGATCTCCAGAGCCCCACGGCAACTGCTTGTTCGAGTGCCTGAAGTTGGACAGCAGGAGTCAGACAGAGCACGTCTCTGTGCTGGCTGCAGCTGTAAAACAAGAGCTCTTGTTGCTCAGGGCCTGGGCTGGAAACCCAGGGTGCAAACACGCAGCAACCATCAATATCTCTGCAAACAGCAACTGGGTGATGTGTCCAGAACTGCCGGAGCACACGGCTGTGAGTGCGCTGCTGACACAAGCGCTGTGCGTGGGCAATCAGCGATGGTGCTCGCAAAAAGCCCTCCTCAAGGCTGGCAGCTATGGAGGCACTCGCTGCAACCGTGAAAAGAAAACCAGTGTGTATGTGAAGGTCTGGCAGCACACCTCGTGCGTCTGAAAAACCCTCCGGCCTCAGGACTCCTCCCTTCTGTTACGGCATCCCACTAACTACTGTCACCAAAGGTCACCAGATGCTTCTTCTGTAACATTTAGCGAATGATCAAGGGAGCAGGATGGGAGCGGAGGCAGAGGGATGGCGAAGGATACCAAAACACTTAAAGACCCCCGGGACCAGTAAGTCTGTCTCAGAGCGAGGACTGCAAGATGCTGTTTAAATGACTCACTTTATGGAGAGGTTTAAATTCTACCTGTGCCACCCGCGGATCTACACTGATGCCATTGCACAGTTTAGTGCACGACCCCCTCTCTGCCATGTGCCGCATCCAGCATCCTGCAGCCACCGGCGGGTGCCAGGGCATTTGCAGCTGTGCACCCTGACGGGGTGTCCTGGGCTCAGGGGCACTCACACTTTTTTGCCATCAACCCATTGCCTGTTCCCCAGTCCTGTGCCATCAAGAAAACCACCAGCAATTGACTTATCTGTGGTCAGGCTAGAGTGCTATTTATTTACATCATTTTGGTATTAAAACTGAAGGAGATGTTTTTGCTGCAGCCAACAACTGAATGCTGCCGTAACACACATCACTACCTTCAAGAGAATGGGTCATTGTTGCTCACCAGCCTGAGCTGCAGCTCCAAGGATGCCATTGCATCTTCCACAGCCAGGAGGAAATGGCCCACCTTTTGTAGGCAGGGTCTAAACCTTAGTTAATTAGTTCATTATATTCAATTCAGGCCAGCTGGGTAATAATAATAGGATGCCATAATTCCCCCTTTTTGTTTTACAGTTTGGTTTTTTTCAAAGTTTTTTCAAGAAGGCTTTGCAGTGAGCAGAAACCCAGTCCATTCATTCCAACTCCAGCACACTTCCCTCCCACAAATATCACATCAGGGCTTGAGGCTTTACCTTCTTCACTGAAGGACTCTCGCTCTGGCTCTTTTGGCTCCAGCTCTCAACTCGGGCTCTGGCAAGGGAGTCAGGGTCCTCAGATGTATCATGTCAGGGTTACCAGTTTTTGCTCACCAGCCTGGGCTGCAGCTCCAAGGATGCCATTGCATCTTCCACAACCAGGAGGAAATGGCCCACTTTTTGTAGGCAGGGTCTAAACCTTAGTTAATTAGTTAATTATATTCAATTCAGGCCAGCTGGGTAACAATAATAGGATGCCATAGGTCATGGTCACAAAACCTGTTGGCAGTGCCCAGCCGTGCTGAAGCTGGGAAGACGCACACGAGTAGGATCCGTGCTCTGAGCGATCAGCTGGTCAGCGACACACCTGTCCGTGACTTGAAGGGAACAACACTAAAGATGCACTTTTTAAAGAACATTAAGGAACTCTGTTGGCTGTGACAGGAAGGTTGTGAGGATGCATCATCAGACTTTCTTTTGCTGTTCGGTGTGAAGTTTGCCTCTTGTTCTTCCTGCCGTTGTTCTGCAGGACGAAGGAACGACGATGTCCTCGCAGGGTGCTCCCACGGGACAGCGCTTCCGGGGCCGTGCCAGGAGCCTGCGCCCAGCTGCGGCGGCTCGGAGCCTGAAGCCCGGTGCTGGGGCGGCTCTGCTGGGAGCAAACACAGCAGGCGGGCACCACAGCCAGCCTGGAGCACATGCCCAGTGCCTCGTGTCACTCAGAGCACAACCCGATTTTCTCCTCTTGAAGAGATGGAGAAAGCCCAGGGCACTTTTTTTTTTTTTTATCATTTCCTTCAAATTCAGACAGAGAAACTGACCCTTCTCTTGAAGAAGCTCTTTCTGATGAGCATGTGCATGTCAATGAACAACAGGAAGAAGCCAGAGAAGCAGCGTCCTGCCAGTGGTATGTGCTGCGGGAGGCAGCAGCTCGGCCGCCTGCTCCCGGCAGGGAACACGGTGCGCTGGGCTGTGCCGTGGCCCGTCCTGCCGGCAGAGCAGCCTGCTCAGGCGCTCCGGACAGGTGCTGATGGGACCACACCAACAGTGTGATATGAGGAAACAAACCAAGACAAAATAAGCAAATAAGACTCACACTAGACGACAAGGAAATAATTTATTTCCAGGTCCTGGAGAGACCTTGAAAAAATAACAAGGGTGAAGAAATCAACCTCCTAATAATTTCATTTGGGTAGAGAAAGAAAACCAGAGATTCCATCAGACGTTGTGGCAGCTGCCAGCTCCTCCCGCCCAGTGCGGATGGGCAGGAGTGGCCGGCTCGCTCTGCACCGTGCTCCTCCCGTATTTACATGTGGGACAGCGTGCATGCACCTTGGGGAGGACTGGCTGGTTGGGGATGGGGAATAACCGAGTGGGAGGGTTGCTAAACACGTACCCTGTCAGACCCCATCTCCTACGGATGGAGCCCTGCTATTGCACAACACTTTTGCTAGAGGAAGGGCCAGCTCCAGAGGGGCTCAGGCACAGCTCTTCAGCCCGGAGGGAAAACACGAACACGTTCCTGAGGAAAGAGAGGGCTTGCTCTGTTCTCTTGCTCTGGGCTTCGGGGCATCACCAGCCTGAGGCGGCATGGCTAGAGCTGGCACTTGGCCAGTGCAGAGCAGCCCGTCGGCCCCGCTGCCTCCCAGCATCATCACAGTGACCCAGCAGCACGCCAGGCGCGGGTGCCGGCAGCAGGCGCCTGCTGCCTCCATGACGGGGGACTGGAGAGACCCTGAGAAGTGAGCAGCTCCCAGTCCCAGCACGAAAGCCAAGCGGCGGCTCCTGCGCGGGCGGACGCGGCGGCAGCAGGCAGGAGCGGCCGAGGGCAGGAATGGCAGTGGGCAGGAGCTGTGGCAAAGACGTGTCCTGCCCCTCTCTGCTGTCCAGTCTCGTGCTGCAGCTAAAGGATCAACACCAGCAGCCGGGAAGTGAAACAGTAAAAAATGAACACGGGTGTACATTTACATTTAAACCGTCTCCAAGGATAGAAAACACTGTGGCTAAACTAAAAGGACAAACCCAATGACAAGCCCAGGATGTGTGAGGCCTTGGGAGACCTTATCAGTTATCTATCAATGATATAATTGATTTTTTTTTCCAACATGAGCAGATAAGGAGCTGCAGCAGCCAGCACGGCCTGAGAAGCCGCCCGTGGGTGTTGCTCAATGGGCTGCTCGATTCACCCCGCGGGAAGTCAGCAGAGCGGGAAGACGCAGTGCACAGAGCGCTCTCCAGCATCATCTGCAGCCCAAGGAGCAACAGCACGTCCCGCCGGCCTCCTGATCTGGGGATGGCTTTTCTATTGTCGATGGTGATGCTTTGCTGTCAGCTGGGTGTAAGCAGGAATTATCCCTCCACACCAGGGGGCTGGGGTTCTCTCGTGCCCTACAGCACGGTCCTCTAGCCGGGACGTGGCTCTCCCACATCGCTGGAGCCCAGGGTGTGCCGACGTCCTGCCCTCTGCAGCTTGTGCCATTGGGCAGAAGGCTGGTGCTCGGCTGAGGGCCCTGCAGCCCCCGTCCCACCCGCCTCGAGGGGCCGGCAGGGCTGACTGGGATGTGCTGCTCTGTGCCCCTCCGACAGTGCTCCCCAGCACCGCGGCTATCCACGGCTCTGGCCACAGCACCGCGCCTCGGTAGCAGGCGGGCCATCCCCGTCCATGAATGGGGCCGAGGGGCACGTCAGGACCTCGCAGACAACGTCACAGTGCAGGGGCGGAGAGCCCCTGTAGATCACGAGCGTCCCCAATAACCACAAGAAAGGTCTAAGAACTGAGAGGCGAAGCAATTGCAGCTTAGAGGCAGTGTGTTCTGAAGGGAACTCTGGTGCAGCGGCCGCCCCGTGCAGGATGTGACCTTGGCACCCACATCCAGCGCACGCATCCCCAGCATGGCATGCTCCCTCCGGTACGCTCCCTACGACGTTTGCCAAGGAGGGGACTCCAAAAAGAGCCAACGTAAGGGGGAAAAAGCTGAAGAGAAGTTAAAAGCTTGTTTTTCTCTGCAAGGAAAGCTCTTAAAGAAATCAAAGCACTTCAGATGCTCCAACTCGAGTGAAAAAAACAATTTAGACAACAAAAGGCTCCTGGTTTGCTCTTCCTCTCCTAAACTGGGCTCACTGAACAGATCTATTTAAATGATAATTTGTGGGGGAGAAACCCCCTCCAAACTCTCTTGAATTAGATTTTCTCTCCTTAAATTAATGCGTAGTGCTTTAATGGAGACTGGTATTAAGGAGATGACATCGCGGCGGCTCCTCTGGGTGCTCCGGCCTCGCATGTGGGTGCAGAGACACCCCGAACAGGCAGCAGCTGCTGAGGAGCAGTCGGCCGGTGCTCCCCGACCCCTCAGCGCAGCCCCGCTCCGGCAGCCGTGGAGCCCAGCCGGAGGCATGTGCCAGCCCCTCGCGGCACCTTGTGGCGTGGAGCCCCGGTCCAGAAGGTGCCAGGAGCCTTGTGGGGGATGGCAAGACAGCTAGGACTCCTCGCCGTCCTCCTCGCCCCGGCGCCCGGCGTAGAGTGCTGCCAGCTGCCGGAAACGTGGCCCCCACCCCCCCAGGTAGGAGAAGTCCTGCTCCGAGCTGCTGGACCAGGTGTTGATGGAGCTCAGGGAGGGAACCGGGGAGTCCAAGCCCTCGAAGGCGTAGGTCTGGAACGAGTCGTAGGGCGGCACGGAGAGGTCCTCGTCCGCTTGCTCCACCTTCTTGCAGATATAGTCTCTGAACACAGAGAAGTCCAGGTCTGGGCTCTGCACCCACTGCGGCAGCGCGTGGAGCTCGGAGGCTGGGCTTCTGCCCAGGCCCCCCTCCCCTGGCCCCCCGCCTCCGTCGCCCCCTTTGATCTCACTGAAGTCGTAGAGGCTGCGCAGGGCTGACATGTCATAGGCCTCTGTGTCCTGCTCACCACCCCCTTCGTCATTGTATTTGATGACATTGTCCCTCATGTCCTCGTCATCCTCAGACGTCAGGTGGCTTTTGTGGTGCCGCTTCAGCGTGAGGATCAGAAGGACCAGCACTGGGGAAGGAAGAGACAGTCAGAAGGCGCCAGGGCTTGTGCGAGCCGCGCTCCGCGGGGGTGAGGGCAGCCCGTGCTTGGCAGCAGGTGTGGAGGCGCAGCACCCTCCGGCACGGGGAGCCCCGCGGCCGAGACTGCCGGCATGACGGCCGGTTCCTATCAGCTGGGCTCACCAAGTAGCAGCTGTGCAGTGTCCGGGCTCCAGCGCAGACCAGGAGCTTCCTTTCCTGTCTGTGCAGCACAACCGCTGAGACAGGAGGGACAGATGGATGAACGCATGGCTGGACAGACAAACGGATGGATTCTGCAGAAGATGAGTAGGAAAAGGGGGTGCACGAATCACAGCAGCAGCCAAATGTTGGGAGGGTGAATGGGAGGGTGAATGTGGAGCAGATGGCACAGAGCCTGAGCAATGAGCCGCAGCTGTGTCCTGGATCATCATCCATTCATCCTATCACCTTTAAAGCACCGATGTGCACTTTATTCATTTGGGCAATTAGGCAGAAATTTGTTTGCGCTGCATTGGAAAATGAAACCGGTGTAAAGTGCACCCTGTGGGAAAGGGTTTTCTAAATGGAGACACAGCAGGGGACGGGGAGCAGCGATGTGCCAAGGAGAGGAGACTTCACTGAACAACGTGCTGGCTTCTGCAACGTCCATCAGCCCTCAGAACCAGCTGTGAGCCCGTGCTGATGCCGGAGGGCTTTCAGCAGCAGTGTCCACCGGCTGCCCTATGCTAAACCTGAGGGCTCTGCAGCAGCCCTCTCTGAGCCCCGTCCCACGCCCACACAAGCCCACGCACCCCCTGCACCTTCACGCCGTGCCACGGCGGCCTAGCACAGGCTTGTGCCAGTGTGTCTGTAGCAACCAGCAGCACTCCCAGGGCGCAGGTCCCAACTTGGGCAACACTCTGGTTTGTGTGCACCCCAGCTCCACGTTCTGCCCACGCGCTCGTGCACCTTCTAACACTGACCGTCCTCGCGCTCCGAGGTCAGAGCACAACGCGTGCCCCATACCTGTGCCCTGCCACGCACTGGGATGCACACGCATCCCGTCTGCTGCAAGATGCCTGCTGTGAGCACGACTCGGCAGCCACCGAGCTGCTCTCGGCTCCTGCCCAGTGACACAGGGAGCAAGGCAGCAGCTCTCCAGCCTGTGCTGGGCAGCAGCCCGCCTGCCTACGCATGGGGAGCCCTGCTCTGGCTGCCCTGCTGAGCCCAGCGCACGGGAGCTGGGGCAAACACGGGAGCTGCACTGACGGTGCCGCGCTGGCACAGGGCCGGACATCCTGCCCCCACGCTGCAGCTACCAGCAAGGACTCGAGAGGCGGAGGGGCCCGCACCGTGACCACCACAACCGCCTGTGCTAGTTCGTGTGATGCGGGACAAAGAGGAGACGGGACGGGACAGGAGGGGGCCGGGCAGGCACTCACCGACCAGGATGAGGACGCAGACCAGCAGGGCGATCAGGGCGCCGGGGCTCAGCGTGGCCGATACGATGTAGGCAGTGCTGTTGCAGGACTGGATGGCCCCACTGCTGTCACAGCCGCAGACATGGATGGTCAGAGTCCCTGTGCTGCTGAGGGCCGGGGGGCCACTGTCCACCACCAAAATGGGGAGCAAGTACACATCCTGCTCCTGGCGATTGAAGCCCATTCTTTGCGTGTGCACCGCAGCTGTGTTGTCTGCAGGGAACAAGCAAACCCACAGCAAAGTCACTCCCATACACAGCCAGCAGCACTCGTCGTGAGCTTCCCACTGGCGATGAACGCTTGTGGTGCCAGTGGGCTGCTACTGCTTGTGCAGCAGTTGTTCATGCACCAGCTTCAGCAGCCACCCAAAGACAGACCTGGACCCCTCTCCTCTCCATCACAGGGGAGCTGGGTGCGAGCTCTGGGCTCCCTTGCACGGCAGCCCCTCAGCAGCCCGAACGCCTGGGGGTGGCCAGCTCCACGCCAGCACGCACCCTTCGCTGGGCGCCTCAGCGCCAGCTCGGCGTCTCACCCACCAGCATGCCCAGGGCATGGCCAACCTGACACAGGGGCAACAGCACGCGGGGGTCTGAGCCGTGCTGACAAACAACGCAGTGAGAGCAGAGAGAGGGAAAAACCCTTCCAGGAGACATTTGAGAGTGACACAGAGCGGAAATCAGGACAAAAATCTGTTGCTGAGATGGAGATCCCCCTCCTGACCCGACCTGGCCCACTCAGTCCAGAGTGGATGGGGATCTGCAGATGGCACTGAACCTGCAAGAGCAGTTACTGCTTCCAAACCCGAGAGCCACGGGGGAAGGGTCCTGCCTCAGCTGGAGTGCCAAATACCCCTAAGATCCTTTGTAACTTTTAAGGAGCAGGCAGAGCTCCTTCCAAGCCTCCCAGCTGAGCCAGCTGTCCTTCTCTCCGTCTGCTCAAACCCCACTGTTCCAGGGGCTCAGCTGGCACAGCGCAGCCCGTTACGATCCCATTAACACAGACGCTTCATGGGCCCCTCCAGGGCCCCGGCGCCAGAGACGGGCCCCGGCAGCAGCTGCGCGGGTGGGAACAGGGACTGAACATCAGCTCGGCTCCTGCTCCTGTGTGCCACTCGCTGCCAGGCAGCGCAGAGCGGGCAGGGAGGGACTGAAGAGTGGCTGAACAATTGTGGCCAGATGTCAGAAGTGGCTCCCGACTGCCTGCAGTGTTCATCTAATAAGACGCAGATTGACCCGCTCACAGCAAGGTGCTGCTGTCTGCAGACTCCTCATTGCAGCTGATTTATGCTGGACTGGCCCCTTTCTGTATCAATCAGCTCTTCGATTGGAAAAGACTCTTCTAATTCTGGCTCGTGGGCTGCCTGCCACCACGGAAATTGCCATATGGATCGGGGGCCGTGCAGGAGCACATGGGGCACGGCAGGGACAGGAAGCAGAGCAGAGGGACAGGCACATGCCGAGCCGCGGGACAGGGAGGGTGCACCAGCCAGACGGGACACCGGGCAGATCCCAGAGGTGCCACGCAGCAGCCGGGGCAGAGCAGAGCGCCGCACCCATCTCCCCTCTGGCTGTTCAGGGCTGGGGGAAACGCAGTTTGGGCACAGTCTGCCCCAACCCCAGTGCTGAGCCCTCGCCCAGCTCTGCCGATACCGATGGCAGAGGCAGCGGTGACCTGCCCACGGCACTGCTGGGACTGGCCCCAGCAAAGGCCACGCGAGGGCATGGCCAGTCTGTGCTTCACGGCAGTCTGGGGCAGGACGAGCTGGGCAACCCGCGCCCCCTGTGCTGACACGCAGGTGCAGAGGCGAAGCCCACCCAGCACCCACTGGGCACAGCTAGGTGCAGCAAGAGCGAGAGATGGGCTGTCTGTGCCCAGGGGGAGGCTGCAGCGCACGGGCTCCTGCCCAGACAGCGCTCAGCTGTCACCGTGCTAAATACCAGATTGCTGCCTCCAATCATCAGGTTTCTGGACTCAGCCCACCATAGATTTTTGTGTTGCCAGAAAACGGCCGTGTTGCTGGGGAGAGCAGAGCTTTTGAGAGCTGGGATTCCAGCATAAAGGAGACAGGGAGAAAGTAATCTCTTCCAGTTCACCTGAGAGCACAGGTCTGCCCTGCAGAGCTCAATGCGGGAACGGCAGGGACACTGGAGAGAAGAACACACCAGCCTACGACTGGAGGCTGTGCTGAATGCCACAGGGGTAATATTCAAAACCAGATCTTATTCATGCAAACAGAACTGTGCTGCAGGTCACTAGAAAAAACTCTTCCTCTGGATGTAGTATCGTTTATCCATTATGGGAATTTTCCAGGTAACCTCACTCATCCTCACTCGCAGCAGCGGACTTCAGGCAGGCAACATGCTCAAGAGCACAGAGCAGGAGACAGCAATAAGGTAAACGCTCACATGAGTCGATCCAGGGACAGTTTGCCTCCGAAGGGGGATGCTGCCCACACTGTCAGCACTCCTCCCGCAGCGCCCAGCACCGGCCCACGCTTCCCAAGTCAGATGTGAACCGGGCACAGCAGCATCGCCAGCCCATGGAGGGGACTGCCCACAGCGGAGAGCATCGTCCGCCTGTGCACATGCGTCGCCTGGGTTCTCTGTACACGAGGCAGGGACCACTGACCCTCCGCCTGGGCAGCCACCCGGTCCCACAGGACACCCGCCACCACGGCTGCGGCTCCTGGAGCAGGACGTGGCCCCGCACAAAGGCAGGTGGGCAGAGCGAGCAGGAGCAGCAGGGAGCAGCAGCCCCACAGGACGCAGGGAGGCTGACGCAAGTGGGACAGTTGGCTGGCAGCAGTCTGCTGAGAGCTGCCTATTGCCCACCAAGGATGAGCTAGGAAAGAAAATATTGTTATGCTAATCATTTTCACAAAGGTAACGAGATCTCATTTGGTGCTGCTCCCTCAGCTTGCTGCAGCAGAGCAGGGAGACATAAATAACGTCGATGGCACCATCTCAGCAAGGGGCCAGGACTGACTCCCAGCTTGCCCAGCTGAACACGAGCCTCAGGCAGCTGGATCCAGGGGAGATGATGTCACGGGACAAACGGGACAGACCCACTGGCTGTGCGCGAGCACGCTCCGGCCCTCGGCCCGGCTGGTTGCCTCCGCTGGCACCATCACACCAGTCCCATAACCCGCCCGAGCTCGTGGCCAGGTCACGGGAGGATCCTGCACACAGCCCTGTGCTCCACGTGCTGCTCAGCCCGTCTCTGGCCTGGTCTGATGAAATGCTGAGCTGGGAGCTCTCCCAGCTGCCCGGGTGGGCACCCTTTGCGCTGTGTAAGTGCAGGCGTGGCACCAGCTCCAGACCTCTCTGGAAACGCAGCAGAAGGGCAGCACCTGCCCCCTGCTTACAGCCAGCTCCAGCTCCTCTCAGGGAGGAGGACCTGCCACAAGGCTCCCTCTATTTTTAGAAACAGTCTCTAGAAATCAAGGGCAAATGCACGTGCAAGTCGCAGCGAGGCAGCCGCAACCTCAGCTCAGCTGAGACTGCGCAGGCAGCGCGCGGCACCGCCCAGCCCGCGCCTCCCAGTACGGGAAGGAGAAACGTTTTCACTGCTGAACCCACGAAGCTGAAGTAAAGCAGCCAGTACTTGAGCGTGCAGCACAATAGACGGCTCTGCTCTGAGAAACCTCAGCTCAGGAAGGGGCTGAGCTCTCGCTGGGAAACCCAAAACTCGGCACTATGGAGAGACAAAAGTTACGACTATAAAACACTATTTCAAACATCACGAAAGTACATTTTCTCTCTTGAACAGGGTGACACGAGCACTTCCTGCAGGACGGAGATCCACAGGAATTCCACGTCCGCACCCAGGACATTGACCACCAAGGCTGGACAGCTGGATCCCAGTCTGGCAGAGACCAGCCCCCTCCGGGCTCTGGGACCGCTCCAGCCCCTGCCCTGCTGCCCATCCACCATGCCCACTGCTCCCCAGCCACCTGCTTTCGCCGGCTGGTGTTTACACCCCTGTTACTTGCAAACTTCTGTGTTCCCTTCTGTGCTGCTCCAGAAAAAGCCATGCTGCCAACAGGCAGTGTAGTCTATTTGACCATAAAAGTGAAGAAAATTTTGCCCAGTGCATCCTGGAAAACACATCCAAAGCAGCCTCCTACAAAACAGCGTGATTTCTCTTGGTGCAGTTGTTTCTGTACCAGGATGTGTCTTGGTGTAGATTGTTTGTACCCACACAGCCGAGTCACTGCACGGAATTGCCAGGCAGCTCTGCCCCGCAGCAGCTTTCTGCCAAGTCCACTCTTTGAGTCGCGCAGTTGAGGAGCAGCGTTTCCCAGAAGGTGCTACTGAAATCTGAGCAGACGTTCATCTGCCGCTGTCCCGCACAGACAAGTCTGGATCTCCACACTCCTGTTTTCCTGCCCAGCCCACAGCAGGCTGCACCTTGTGCTGCGGTCACACTGCTCCAAAGGCTGCGCCGGGTGTGCTCTGAAGCTCCCAGCCAAACTGTTCACTATCATTGCCACCTTCCTAGCAAACGGACATTTTCTCCACAGGTTTCCTACGCCACCCTCCCCCTGACCATACAGTGCTGTTCTCTCGTGTCCCATCACATCACCGTGTGTGACGGATAGGGGACAGCACCTGGGGATGGAGCCACCAGACACAGCAGAAACCAGTGTGGGTCAAACGTGCGGGGACCCATCAACACTGCTGTAAGAGGAAAGTTTAGGAATGCAATATACTCTGGTTGTAGCGTATCATCACTAGGAATAATGAAATAATTAAGTCTCCCAGACTCCCTCTCCAAAGAGGCTCTTGGCAGCTTCAAAGACAGAACTAATAAATCCTTCTCATAACTCAATCTCCAACAGCACTAGGAAAGCAGAAGGGCACAAGCTACCTCCAGTTTGGATTTCGGTACCCCTGCCCTCTCCTGCCCTCCTGGGGCTGCACAAGCATCTGCCTTCCCCTTCTCCAGCAGCTCTTCTGCAGCGCCGGTGCTTGGGCACGCCAGCTCCGGGGAGGTCCGCACAGCTCCTGGCTGGGCTCACGGCCACAGTTCCGCCAGAGCTGCCTGCGGCCCCAAAGCGCTCCCCAAAAGCCACAAACCCTGACTCCAGCCCCAGGTGGGTGCAGCTGGCCGGAGAAGAATCCAATTTTCCCCTTATGCCCCTTCCTTCTCCCAAGTTCTCCAGGTGCCTGGCTGCGGCACCACTGCTGCTCCTTTACCTGCCAGCCCCCACGGAGATTCTGTGCTTTTTTCACCCGACCGTCAGATCAGCATCTGTGCTGCTCGTGCTGAAAAGAGCATCCCTGTGGGGCTGGAGGAAGCTTCCTCCATCCTGAGGCAATTCTCAAATCCTAACATTTTGCTTTTGATTGTTACAATTTTCAGATCTTCTATCAGCCATTACATGCTCTTAATGAGACCTGCAGAGAGTTCCGACATCTGCTTGCCTAGCCCTTGAGCTCTGGAGTCAGGAGCTCCATGTGTCGCTCCGTATTATCTAGCACCCCTTCCAGGTTGCTGGGCTTGGATGCTCTCTACCATCCCTTCCAACACAATTAGCATTTCTTGGAGAACATGATTTCAGGCTTTAATTGCCTTTGATCTTTCCGTAATCAACTTTCTCAGGCCAGAAAGACTCGGCAAAAGGCAAGTTAGAAGGCAGAGGATGGTGAATGCCTTTGGAATGGCACCAATTGGACCTGGGTGAGGTCAGCTTTTCCAATTCTCTCTCTTCCTTCAGGTACTTCATTTGCTGGGCATCTTCCTTCTGGATTGGGGCCGTTGTTGCCACACATGACATTAATTCCCTGTCTGATGATTTAGGAAGCGCTCGAGCCCTCCCTTGGACAGACCAAAAGCAAAGGAAAGAGAGGTATCAGTAGGAAACAGCACGCTTTCTACAAGCCTGACTCCTGCAAACCAGGTGTAATTCAGCTAAAGCATCACTGTTTGCTCGTGTATCTCCGACCGGAGCACGGGAGCCAAGGCAGCGCTGCGTGCCACGGGCAGCGGGGCTGCAGGTGTTGGCTGCAGGCGCTTCGTGAGGGCCATCGCTGCTCCGCGCGGCTGTGGCTGCAGTGGTGCCTGACCCAGCGGGGTTGGGGCACATGCCAGTGGTGATGGCACCGTGGCAGTGTTGGGCTGCAGCAGCCCTGCCCCATCACCGCTGCCGCGTGCCCGCCTACTAGCAGGTGCTGCACGAGCTCTGCATCTGATGGGCACACGCCGGCCCTTCCCTCAATCCCTGGCAGGCAGCGTTCAGCGTCCTCTCCTGCCCCCCGCGCTACCCCGCCTGCACGGCGCGGCTCTGCCCCTTAACGTTTAACTGACTCTCACTCCGGCTTTTCCAGCCTCCCGCAGGTCCGTGTTGCCAGCGAGACGCCTGTCCGAGTGGCCGCCTCCCCGCTCCCCATGCCCGCTGGGGCACTGCTGCAGCTCAGAGCCCCAGACACCCCTCTGCCAGCTCACAGCCACCCTGCTGCTGGCCGTGACCACCCCGCTGTTGGCCGTGGCCACCCAGGCTCCCCACCTTCCAGCCACCCCAGGTGCCATGGCTGGGTGCCATACCCTGCCTGATGAACTGTGATGGGGAGCGTTCCCAGGAGATGCTGGTTCCTGCCCTGCTGAGGACAAGTCACCCTCCCCAGGTGCCTCTGTTGCCTCACAGAAGCCGAGGGAAGTAGGTGCAAAGCAAAGAGAGAAGAAGGATTTAAGCAAGAGCTTAGCGAATCCATCTGTGCTGACATCCATCAGTGTCACTCTTTGGCTGCAAAAACAATATTTATAAATCACTTTTCAAAACTGGCTACAAATTTGTACAAAGAAACAGATGGGCTGGTGGTAGCAGTTTGTCACCACTGATATTTATATGGAGGAGTAAAGACAAGTGCAAGAGGGGTGAACGCAGGAGAGGGAGCGAAGGGAGGGGGCAACAGAGGATGCAGCAAAGGATCCCAGGAGAGCAGAAGGCGAAGGTGAGCACACCCGGGGCGCTCAACGGACTGGGGAGAGCGGGAGGAGGGAGAAATCAAAGGGAGATGACACCAAAACACACACACTTGAGAAATGAGGGGTGCCTCCATCTGCACCGGCAGCCGCCTCCTCTTGCTGTGGAAGGCGGCACCGCTCAGCAATTGGGAGCATCTCCAAACGCCCTGGGAATAACCCTGCAGCAACAGCATTTATTTTCCCGAGAACAGAAGGCGGGGGGTGATGGCAGCTTTTACTCATTTCATGTGGTGTTGCACCACATGCAAAGTTTGTGGGATCGTTTAGCAGGAAGGATTACCTCGTGCCACCAGAGCCTCGTCCCACTCAAGAGAGCAGCAGCTCCGGAGGAGGCGGCAGCACATGAGCCCACGTCCCGCACCCTCCAGCACCGCCAGCTCTTGGGTCGCTGCTGGCGAACCCCCGCTGCAGATCGGGTGGAGACCCTCCCGCCGCACCGGGCAGCAAAGCAGCCCCCGCTGAGCCCCAGCTCCCCCAGCCAGGTCCCTCTTGCCAGACTGGCAGAGCAGCAGCCGTGGCCCCGGGATCGCAATCCGGCCACGGCGGACAGCCAGCGCTGAAGCAGGGAGCGCGGCCCCCGGCCCTCAGAGCTCCTGGAGGGGCTTGGGCATGGAAGGAAACCAGGGCGTAGCTCAGCGTGCTCAAGCACGTTTTCATAAGGTCCTTCAGAGGAAGTGAAGGAAGTTAATCGCTGGGCGTGGGGCAAAATTTTGCAGAAGATTAAAGCTTGTTTACAGGATAAGAAGCAGAAGTCTTGTGAAAGCTGCCCCGTGAGCGCAAAGGGAGGGACTCGGGTCAGGGACAGCCACACTTTTTAGGACACAAAGCAGTATCAGTCCTTCTATGATTATGTCTGAAGCTCTTTGCTGCAAGTTCCATTTTGCCTGTCCCTAATAATGCTGAACCAAACCGGGGAAGCAGGATCTTACGTCAGCAGAAGGTTCCTCTGATAAGCTCAGAACAAACTAAATCAGACTTTTGATAGATGAAGCTGCAAAAGCAGAGAAAAAAACGGTTTAAAAAACCTCCCAAAAACTAAAGAAGCATTTCAATGTGATCTGCTGGCTTCCATCTGGGCTGGGTTCTTTGACAAGTGAGTGCGCAAATGGCTGGAGAGGATCCCAGTACCTGCAAGGGTCCCTGCTGTACTGCAATCAGCACCTAAATTCACCCAAAACACCAGTCAAAAATAGGAAGCAGCCAGATTTCCAGCCTTTCTGGATTGTTATCGTCCACACAAATGCAGCCTGACCTTGCAGTCTGCAAAGAAGCTGGGGCTCAGCCAGCAAACCCTGCGTCGCGCCCCGTCGGCTACAGCAGCAGGCAGGGATTGGGTCATGGGGGCTGCTCAGCCCAGATCGAGTCACGGGGGGTCAGGGGGGGCTGCTCAGCCCAGATCGAGTCATGGGGGGCCATGGGGGGCTGCTCAGCCCAGATCCAAGTCACAGGGGGCCATGGGGGGCTGCTCAGCCCAGAGGCGCAAAGAACCTCAGAGCTTCCCAGAGGAAAGGATGGGCCCTGCGCAGCTGTGTTTCCCAAATGAAAGGATGAGCTTTGGGAAACACAGGAATTGTGCTCCTGAGCCACCACCCAATGGGGAATCTGGCTCTGCTGGTTCCCAGACAGCCCACACTGGCCACTGGCTGGCTGCTGCACGGCCGCACTGCCTCCTGGGATTCCTGAGCTGCTTCCATTTGTCAGGGGCACAGGGGCTGCCCACCCGCACAGCAGCCCCGGGATGACTCACGCTCCAGGATTTACCTTGGAGAGGGATAAATCATAATGCTCAAACTGGGAGCCTGTTCATCTGTAAATCCACATCATCTCCTTGCCTGCAGGCAGGTTAGAGATTTCACATCAAGAACAGGACTGAGAGCCCTGAAAACATCAAAGGCTAACCAGACAGCACACGAGGAGCTTTGGGCTTGTCTGCAGCAGAGAAAAAGCCGGCAGAGCCTCCTCCGGGAAATCCAAACCACCAGCTGACCAGCCCCACCAGTTCGGGTTGGCGAGGAGCCTTGCAGGCTGCCCAACACCCTGAGCTCCATCCGGTGCAGACGGACCGCAAGCCCACAGCCCCGTCTCCCCACGGGCAGCCGTGCCACTCGACCCGGGGGCTGCGGGATGGGAAGCATGCGGCGGCGCTTACCCTTAATGTCCAGCAGAGAGAAATGGTGGTTGTTGGTGGCTTCAGGCGCCAGCGTGAAGTAGAAACGATGGCCGCTCTGAGGCTCGTCACGGTCCACAACGCTGATTGTCTGGATCAGCTATGGGGAGAATGCAGAGGTGAGCACTGGTGTGGTCCCCACAGCCCCTCCCACAGCCCCCGCTTGCAGGGTCCGGCCCTGCAGAGTGTCACCGGCTTCTGCCACTGCCGAGGATGAGCCTCTGCCCCTGCAGACAGGCTTGGCTGTAGGACACCAGCAAAGTGGCTCCCAGCGTGACAGCAGCTGCACGGGAAGACGTTCAGGCAGTGGGGAAGGATGGGCAGGCTGGTACGGGTCCGGAGCGGGCTGCTCACAGCACGAGCACGCTGCCGGTGCCAATGGAGACGCAGGAGAAGGGCAGGGGGACACCCGGTACCTGGCCTGGCTTGGCATCCTCACACACAGCAGCTTCATAGGGGGTGGCAAGCTCAGGTGGATTGTCATTCACATCCAGGATGCGGATGCGGAGAGAGGCTCTCGACACCTGTGAGTGATTATCTGAAACAAAAAAAGAAGCAGAGCTTCAGCAGGAATTGCCATCTGCTGCTAGCAGAGAGCAAACCCCCCCGTGTCTGCCCGTCCAGAGGCCATCACGGCTGCGCAGCTGCTGCCAGTGCAGAGGGCTGCACAGCACCGCACCTCTGCCCACCCGTGACACAGACCGTCCGTGGGCCGGCAGCATCCACAGGGCATCGCTCTGCCTCACCGCTGGTCAGCTCCCAAAACGCTGCTGTTGGCCTGTCCTACCCCTGGAAAAGCTGAGCTGCTGGAGCAAACCCCCACGATAAGGGTCAGTCACCAGCAATGGGCATCTGTGCTGCAGCCAGACAGCACCAAGAGGGGACAAGCAAATTCCGATGGCAGAACATCACACCCTGACTCAGATCCTCACTGTTGCAGCCCAGGGGCTGCAGCAGCAGCCAAAGCTGGGGCTGGTATCAACCAAGAGCAGGGGGCAGTGATGGAATCTGCCACGTGGACCTCCACCACAGCTGGGTGATCCGGCGCTGAACACTGAGCTGGACCCGAGCACCATCCACCCACCAGCACAGACGGGTCGCGCAGTAAGATCCCAGGTGGTCCCCTCACGCCGCACTCGCCAGCCCATGCCTCGCAGCAGCAGTGCGGGGGCTGCAGCCCACTCCCCTCCCTTGGAGCACGCGGAGCCGCTGGTGCCACTCCGGCCTCGCTCTGCACGTGGGATGGGAATGACATTTACAGCTCCGCTCGCTGCAGTGCCGCTCCATCCCACAGCACGCACAGCACCAGTACATGGAGCCCTCGCTGTAAGATTATAAATCACTCTGGAGGACCTAATGTTTTCTGAAGCACCTCAGGTGCTTCCAGAAATGAGAGCTCCCTCGTGCCCCAGCTCCTCCGTTCTGCCCAGAGGCTGCAGCTGTGGCAGACCCGATGCCTCTCTCCGCGCTGGGGCAGGAGCTCTGCTGCTGTTTGTCTATAAAATTAACGCTGGCCCCCGCAGATCAGGTGGGGGAGGACCCAGAGGAGAGGAGATTTAGTGCTGCTCCATAATTAGCAGGAACCTAAGCCCCCTCCCAAGAGCTGCCTTCACCCAGTTCTCACGTTATCGCTCCCTACGCCCGGAGCAGCTGCTCCGGTGATTAGGCGGTTGTTTTCGGGGGAGGGAGGCAGAAGTCGTGACTAAAAGCCTGGAACGATGTGTTATTTTAAAAGGCGTGTTGGTGCAGTGAAATAAACTGCAGTTGCTTTTGGGAAGAGAGGACGGGAGGGCAGCGGGGTGGGAAGGGAGCCCGGGGAGGTGGGGGGGTTCGCCTGGTGCCCACTGGGGCCACACACGAGCAGAGCAGAAGGGTTCAGATCCTGCAAGAAGGTTGGCAGCATCTTGTCACCCCTCGGGATGATGGACGACCGTCCCCTCTGCTTGGCTCTGAAGCAAGCTGGCCTTGCCCTGGAAGCACTGCCGAGAGAAAGATGAGGAAAGGCAGGAAAAGAAGGGAGAAGAAGAGCCCAGGAGAAGGAAAAGCCCAGGATCCCATCTCTTCCCCTTCCTAACCCCGACCTGGAGAAGCAGTTCCTCCCAGGATGCCCCACGGTGCCCGAGCTGGCTGTGAGCTGGCGCTGATCCCAGCGCTGCCAAACTCTGTGCAGGACCTGCCGGCACGGCGCGTGCTGCGGCGGCTCTGCGGGCCGGGTCGGGACGCGCGGATGAGCCAAGCACGGCAGCATCCCATTGAGGTCACCTCTTGGCCTCATTGGGAGGGATGCGATCCGCGTACTCAGAGCTGGGCACAGACGCAGGTCCGGGCTCTCCCGCAGCCGCTGGCAGTGCTTTATGCCATGCACTTGAGCGGGGTCGTCCCTGCGCCCCGGCACAGTGCCGAGGAGCCGCGCTGACCCCTCTGCCAGAGCCATCACTAACATCGCGCTCCCCTGTGCGCAGCTCACAGCACAGTTGTCCTCTCCAAATGCACTGCCATCAAAAAGCTCTCCTGTGCCCTCTCCGAAGCGGCTGAAGCCCAAGGCTCACGCTCAGTCCCGGCTCAGTGACAGGGTGAAAATGTGCCATCCCAGGAATGTCAGGGTTAGAGATGCAACCACTGCATCGTTGTCTGCCCTTCCAGCGACACACACATCAGCTGCTTTTTGTGCTGGCTGTACCACGGTCTATTTGAAGGCTCCTGTACTGGGTTTGCATGGCAAGGTGTTGGTAGCCGGGGGGCTACAGGGGTGGCTTCCGTGAGAAGCTGCCAGGAGCTTCCCCCATGTCCAACAGAGCCAATGCCAGTCGGCTCCAAGGTGGACTCACCGCTGGCCAGGGCTGAGCCCGTCAGCAGCAGTGGTAGTGCTCTGTGACAACGTATTTAAGAAGGTGAAAAATCCAGCAGCAGAGAGAGAATATGTGACAGAACCAGCCCTGCAGACACCCAGGTCAGGGAAGAAGGAGGGGCAGGAGGTGCTCCAGGAGCAGGGATTCCTCTGCAGCCCGTGGTGAAGACCATGCTGAGGCAGGCTGTCCTGCAGCCCACAGAGGTCCATGGTGGAGCAGAGATCCACATGCAGCCCAAGGAGGATCCCACACCTGAGCAGGTGGATGCCCAAAGGAGGCTGGGACCCCGTGAGAAGCCTGTGTGGAAGCAGGCTCCTGGCAGGACCTGTGACCCCATGGGGGACCCATGCTGGGAGCCGTCTGTTCCTGAAGGACTGCACCCCACCAGAGGGACCCACGCTGGAGCCGTTTGTGAAGAACTGCAGCACGTGGGAAGGACTCATGTTGGAGAAGTTGTGGAGGACTGTCTCCTGTGAGAGGGACCCCATGCTGGAGCAGGGGAAGAGTGTGAGGAGTCCTCCTCCTGAGGAGGAAGGAGCCGCAGAAACGACATATGATGAACCGACCACAAGCCCCATTCCCTGACCCCCTGTGCTGAGGCAGGGAGGAGGTAGAGAATTTGGGAATAAAGTTAAGCCCAGGAAGAAGGGAGGGGTTTTTAAGATTTGGTTTTATTTCTCATTATCCTACTTGTGATTTGACTGGTAATAAATTAAATTAACTTTTCGCCAAGTCGAGTCCATTTTGCCTGTGACGGTAACTGGTGAGTGATCCCTCCCTGCCTGTGTCTCAACCCATAAGCCTTTCCTTACATTTTCCCTGTTCCAGCTGAGGAGGGGGACTGATGGAGAGGCGTTGGTGGGCACCCGGCATCCAGCCAGGATCAACCCACCACAGTTCTTCAAATGCTTTCTTTATCAACCTCCCTCTCTCTTTGAGCCAGCACCCAGGCTTATGGGGGGAAAGTATGAAAAATGGTTGGATGTATTTGAAAAAAAAAATAATTCTCCAAACCATCTCTGAAATATGTTTTCTGTAACTTGTGTGGCATAAACTGAATTTGTGATGGTCAGAAGTGCAAATAAGATTGCTGGAGCACCTCTGTGACGGAAGGCACGATGCTCCTGACTAACGCAGGCTTCGCATCCACAGAGCCAACAGCTCTGACCCGTGCATCCTCCGCCTCCGTCCTGTGCTCCGGCAGAAGGAACTGCTCGGCAGGCACCCACCGCGGCAGGAGCAGCAGCAGAGTGTGGGGGGTGACAGCTGTGGGGGGGTGCGGACAGGTGCCCTGGAAGGGCTCTGTGAGCAGCCCCCAGCCAGCGCCCAGGGGGGAGGGCTGTGCGTGCCTGGCCGGGTGCGACTGGGGAGGGAAAAAGTCATCTTCCATTGCAGCATCTCTCCTCAGTACTCCAGCTCCGCTGACTGACATGCAAATTAGTTTAATTATTTCTTCTTCTGAAATAAATTATATTTTGCAGTGGCTGCAATATGTTGTGTCAGGCAAAATTACATTCAATATTTTTAAACTAATTGATGTCAGCCTTGAGAAAACCTGATTGACAGCAGTGAGGAAACTAGGCTGCTACCTAAACGCTTTCCTAAATTAAAATTAAACATGCCGTTTTTCCGCATTTCCTCCAGGAGTTGGAACGCTATTAATCTGAGAAGACTGAGGAAAGAGACATGGAATGTACACAGAGCAAGGGGGAGATGCTGGAGAGGTGCGGTACGGCAGCTCCAGGCCGATGACTGGCAGCTGCCTTCACCAACATGGGTGGAATTATTTCCGAGATGCTGGAGCGTGCTGGGGGCGGAGAACAGAGTTCTGCCCCTCACTGCCACGTTGCAGCATCCGCGCTTTGCTCAGCGCTGCAAACAGCGCAGCTCAGGACAAGCAGCGAGCGCAGCCCGGAGCCCCCGTGCCCAGGTGCCCTCAGTTGGCAGCGCTGCCCAGGGACAGCCAGTGCCCTGGCTTGGAGCAGGAGAAGGCTACGTCCTGCTGCATGGTGACAGTGAGGCCAAGACTCAAATGCTCCAGCTGAATCTTCAGCCACACCCCAAAGTATTTTTTCTTAATTTAATTAACCATGAGAGTAATCTGAACAGGATGATATTCTTGTCTTAATTTTCAGATGCAACACACCACCAACCTGCCCTCTCCCCGGGTTCCCAGACAGCCAACGACCCGCTGGGCTGACACCGGGCAGCTCTCTGCAACTGCCCTCCACCACCGGCAGCTTTGCAGTGGGCACTCACAGCACGGGGAAGGGGCTGCTGAAGAGCTCGGCCACCCCTGCCGCAGCGGGAAGGGAGGGGACCCGCAGTCACTGCTGCGCTGGGATCCAGTCCCGGCCCCTCCAGATCTCGCCCAAGCTCACAATAAAGCACACCCGAAGCTCTGCTGTGAAGCTCCAAATCCAACCACCACTGAGGCACACGTACCACTGGCACTCCTGCTGCGCACGCAGCCACGGAGCGGTGCCACACGCAGAAAGCTGCTCTGCAGCTGTCCAGGGCTCTGCAGCTCAGTTTGAGGAACACCCAGGGGACCGCGGGGCTGCCCTCTGCGGCTGCGGCGCTGGGGAACATGGCTCACAAACGCTGCCGGGCGCAGCGCAGACCCGCTCTCTTCTGCCTCTAGACCAAATTGGTACAGTACTGAATTCAAAGTCTTTACTCTAGTAGGGAAGCCAGAACAGGCAGGGGTGGAGTTTACTCCTCACTATCTCGACAAATTGGGAGAACAAAACACAGATTAGAAGAACGGGACCGGCCAGTGCTTTCCAGCACTCGCGCCATGGCTGCGGAGCACAGGGTGGTTTCGTGGATGTTGGCACAGCTGACGGACTGCAGAGCGGAGAGCTGATGGCAAGGACAGAGCAGGGGGATGCCGGGGGTACAGCAGAGAGCTGATGGCAAGGACAGAGCAGGAGGATGCTGGGGTACAGCGCAGTGCTGATGGCAAGGACAGAGCAGGGGAATGCTGGGGGTACAGTGGAGCGCTGATGGCAAGGACAGAGCAGGGGGATGCCGGGGTACGGCTTGTCAGACACAGGCAGCTACATCAGAGGCTGGAGCTGAAAGCCTGGCTCCCAGCTGCGGGGAAGCAAAGCGGAAGCAGCAGTTAAGCCAAGTAACATATAAATGGCTCTCACCTCTCCTGAGTCCTGCCCGAGCTCAGCAGCATGAGAGTCATTAAATCGCATCCAAACACAATACCCTGATTAAAGCCAGTCTCCAGCAGGAAGATTTATCATCTCAATTACCAGCAGTGGACACAGCAGTCAAGGCCTCATCATTTTACATGAGCAAAGAGGAAAACAGGAAGAGAATCACTAATATTAGCCTAAGGAAGGTAAACAGCTTGCGAGCGACATGAAGATTTATCTCTGGAAACGCTTGGCCTGCTCCCAGGCCAGATCTGCTGAATTGCCCCCGTGCCTCCTGCTGCCACTGCACTGCAGGGCCAAACCCTCTGCCGGTCACTGCCTGGCCGAGGCAGCTTGCGCCCAGGAGCACCGTTCCGCGGGGGAGAGCTGCCCCTCCTCTGCCTCCAGCAGTGGCCCAGGAGCCTCGCCAGGGCAGCCGGCCACCTTCTGCAGCTTTTCCGGCTGCTCCCCAGACACGACACGCTGTCTTTGGCTATCGGGAGGTGGGGTGGCGCTCCCAGACACAGGGAGCTCCCAAAGGCAGGGGGACAGATCCTGCACCAACTGCTCACCCCGAAGCCCGGCTGCCTGCGGGAACCAGTGTGGCTGGCGGGCAAGCCTTCCATCTGCTGCCTCCTGGGAACGCAGCTGGGGACGGCCCTGCCAGCAGGCAGCGCGGAGGACCACTCGGAGGGCAAACCTCGGTGCAATGTGCCCCAGGCCGAGTGCCCATGCGCTGCAGGAATCGAGCAGACACAGCTTCCCACCCCCCAGCCTCGACAAGCTGGGGCACCAGGCATGAGCCCGGGGAAGTGGGATGCCTGGTGGGCACGCTCCGCTCCTTCTGCAAAGTTTACATCTCACTGGGGAATGAGGAAGGATATTTTACTGCCTGCCTCTGCCAGAGCCAGTACCGTCCTGCCCAGCCGTGTGGCAGACCCCATGGCGGCCGGCTGCAACCCATGTGCCCACGGCGAACACCACAGAGCCCCACCAGCTCCCCTGGCCACAGACACCTGTGTGCCAGGAACTGCCGCGCTGGACGCGCCAACGCCAGCGCAGAGGCTCGCAGCCACCCTGTGTGCCACACTCACGCTGCTGCGGCTGATGCCACTCACAACCCCTCTATCACTTGGAAGGCTCTACCTTTACAACTGCCCTTTCCGCCAGAGGATTCAGACATAAATTGTACTTTAAATTCAATATCAGTCATTAATATTTCATGATTACAAAACGTTAAGGATAATGTCACTGGGAGGGATGTCTGGGCAGTTAAAACGGATGAGTCAGAGCTTGCTGACAGGAGCAGTCGGAGCACTGAAGAGTCTCCCCAGCTTTTGAAGCGATCCAGCCTGACAGGCGTCCCTGCTGGAGGGGAGCCGCAGCATTTCCTGCCTTGTTCTGAAACCCGAGCTGCTGCGTGTAAATATTGTCCTTCTGATTCTTGTCACCTCGCATTTCCTCTGCATGCCGAGTTGTGCTGCAACACCGCGGTCCCCTCCTCCCTGGCCAGCGCTGGCAGAGCCTCCCCTCCCCACAGAGCCCACCGGACATGTTGCAGCTCTACAGAGGGCTGCCCTCCCACCGGTGTGGCCAGGCAGCACCAGCGCACCTGCCCGCTCCTGCAGGATGCCGGGCAGGGCTCTTACAGCACCACAGCCGGATGGCACAGCGGTCACCTAGGCTGGCAGGCACAAAGCTTCAGACACACAGCAGAGCCAGAGACGTGCCCCCGGCAGAGCACGGGTCTGGCACGGGCTGCTGCCTCCTCCTCTCCCGGGGCAGCAGAGCCCGCGTCCTGGCATCCTGGCCTGGCCAGAGCAGATGGCTGCCGCCACAGCAGGGCAGCCCCACAGCAGGAACCGATCTCTGGGCCCCACGGCTCCTCGAACGTGAACATCTTTCTTACTTTGCTCAAGAACGAGCAAAGAAACGAGAACCAAAACTCCTGAGGGGTCTCTCAGGGAAGGCTCCTGCCCACAGACCGGTCTTGGCACTTGTCTGCAAATGTCAGAAGGTGCTTTGCAGCCCAAGCAGCTCCCTGGTAGCAGCTGCTATGGGGCAGAGCACAGCAGGTCCCAGATTGCCTTGGCAACTTGCGCACCCAAAACGTGGAAACCTTTGAAGAATACAGCCTTTCTGCTTCCCAGCGTGGTGCCTGAGACTGAAGCCTCTTCTCCATCTTCAGGCTTGGAAAAAGGAGGAACACAGAGCACTCCCCGAGACCCACGGAGCCAGAGCCACAGTCGCACATGGGGACCTGCAGAGCCCACGAGCCAGGGCACTGCGCAAACATGGTGGAGGGCAGCAAGATGCCTAGGGCAGCCTTGCTGGCTTCCTACCCGCCGCAGAACACCTGCAGAGAAGCAACGCGTACCCTTTGCTGCTATTATTTTAATTCCTCAAGAGGAATTTATTCAGAGTTTCTCTAAGCAGCAGGACCCAGGTTTGTTTCTTTCTTTCTTAAGTGGAGAAGAAAAGACAAACAGAACTTCTGCTGGAAGCGTCCGTGCCAGGCTCCACCACCCCATCACACAGAGGGAAGATAAACTAACAAACCTGCAGGGCCACTGAGCTGTTCCCTCTCAGCTCTCCCAGCTGGCTGTGAGCAGATTTGGCACTGACTGTAAATACGGGCTACAGGACAGCCCAGCCGTAAGGGAGGGAAGAGACCATCGCCAGGGCTCTCGTGGGAGGGCCAGAAAGGAGCTAATTTGAGAAGAGGACAAAAGAGCTTCACCTCATCCTCTGCCTGTCACTTTTCCTGGTGGGCTGCAGGGTGAGGCCAGGCGCTGTGGCCGGAGCCGAAGCAGCACCAACCCTGGTGGCACTGACCCGGGCAGCACTACTGCTCCCTGTCCCCAGCACAGGGGCTCAGGGATGCTCTGCCCCTGCAGCCCCTTCCCACTGCTGCAGTGCCAGGACCTCCCATCCACTCCTTGCTGTGCCCGCAGCTGCACCACGGACAGGGAGATCACGGAGAAAGGGCATGGGAGGCATCCAGAGGCACATACCCAGCGTGCAGGTACAGCCTGCAAACCCCAACCACCGCAAGCCTCAACAGAAGCGTGCTCTGGCTGCCATCTGTGCCACAGGGCTCCAGTTGATGGGGCATCTGCCCACAGCCCATGGCTGAACAGCGGGCATGCAGGTGATGTAAACACAGACCCCCCCGGGAACCCCCAAAGCTGCTCAGCAGGTGTGAACGCAGCGAGCGAGCTGCGCAGCGATGACTGGCAGAGCTGGCGCATAGATAACACAAATTTGATTAGAGTTCATCAAATATACTATTCGACCACGCTCCCTTACTAATGCTCGAGTCAGGAAGAGTATTTTTAGGTTGTCTAGGGAGATGTCAGAATCAGTGCTGCTGCATTTTATTTTTTTTTTTCACTTCAGCATTAATTAACACTTGCATCTTGGTCACCTTGGCAGCGAACACACCCGTATTTCCCCCTCTGCCCCGCTCCGGTCCCGCACACTGTCCATTCCACACTGCACTCCTCCATCTCACCTGCTTCCATCGCCAGGATGGTGATGTTGTGCCACCCTGCTGTCTCCCGGTCCAGGACTTTTCCTGTCACGATGGCACCTGTGTTGGCATCGATGTCAAAGATCCTCTCTGTGTCTGTGCTGCGGTCGATGGCGTACCTGAGACCAGGCAAAAAAGGGAAACCGTCAACAGCTGGATGTGCCAAGCCCAGCCTGTGCCAACGGGGGTCTAACACAACTGGCCCCGTATTGCTGCTCTCACTGTGCCTCTGCTGCAGCATGGCACGCGAAAGCCGTGTTTCTGCCAGGCTGCAAGCCCACAGCCCTCAAGTAAAATTAAAGTGTGGCTTTTGGTGCATAAAGTGGAACTAAGTACAGACTGTGGACAAGGGGAAAAACCTGCTCTGATGGGGACCTTATGCTCAGGATAGACAGAATGGTATAGAAATCATGGGCTGTAAGTGCTCTCATCAGTCTGGAAAGCTTCTGAGCTATAGGTTCAGGAAAAACACCAATTTACGCTGAAGGAGGGCACAGCCCGCTCGAGCAGCCCACCCCACCTACCACCCTCTCGCCTGATCCTGCCACAGCACCCACCCAAGAGAGAGACCTGGAGGATGGGACGGCAGCACATGCCGGGCTGGGAGTGGAGCTGCAGACAGCCAGAGCTGTGGCTACAGCGCATACCAACGGCAAGGTCTGCTCTGAGCCCAACCGGAGCAAGAACCTGGGCAGCAGAGAGGTGGGCAACGGGCAGCATCCCCACAATAAACACAGCACATTATCCCCAGCAGCCCTGAGATCTGCCCCAGTTTCAGCTTCCCTGTTCCACAGGAGCAGCCTGAAGAGCTCCTCCAGCTCCGACCAGCTCCAGCTGCTCAGCAGAGACCCTTCACACACAGCTCTCGCTCTCCTCCAGCTGCTCCAGTGCTGCCCCAGTGCTGCCCCAAACAGCCCCTCCCCGGGCATCCCATCGTAGCCTCCTGGGCCACCCCTGGAGAGCACAACTCCCACCTCTTCTGAAGGGCAACCTGAGAAGAGTCAGACACCGGGTTTACCCCTGCGCCTTTGCTGCGACACCGCGGGCCCACGCGGTCAGTCTCAGCGGCACATCCTGCGTTTCCAACCATGACACACGTCACACACGGAATGTGGCAGCTCACATTAAATCAGGGCACAGCTGGTGTGTGCTCCCTGGAGGTCGGGGCTGGAAGGGAAGCCTGATCCAGCCAAGGCCCTCGAGCACAGCCGCAACACAAACAACCACCACCACTGCCATCAGAATTAGAAATCCAGAAGGGCCACGAATCACAAACAATACAGCGTGATGTTATTGTGTACAGCAGCTTTCATATGCGCCGCATCCCAGAGTGCTTTACAGAATGAAATAATACAAGACAGCAAAGAGTACAAAGGATAAATTACCGAAGGAGGGCTGTGAACAAATTAAAGCCTTCAGTCACATGTCCAACAAGAGAAGGAAGATAAACATAGGGACAAAGCAAGCTGGAAGGATGACGAGAGAGGACGGTACTGGGAGGCCAGGTCAGGCAAAGGAGCAGAGCAGGACAGGCTCTAGGCCAGAAGCACATTCCGGATGGAAATCAGAAGCGACTTCCGGATGGAAAGCGGCGGCTTTCGCGAGTGCTTCATCTTGCCTGGCACAGTCCAGCAGCTCGCAGCCAGGGAACACCAGCTCACTGTCTGCACCCAAGGCTGACCGCTCTGCACAGAGGCACCGGTGGCCTCTGTGCCCTTCTGTCCCATGTCCAGGCGGAATCGGCTGCAGACGAGTGTCCCTGAGGGGCACCTACCCACGGCCGGGCAGCTCTGTCTCTGGCAGTGGCTCAAACAAAGGTGTTCCTACACTGTTTCAAGTGTTATACAGTACCAGATTACGTTCTCTCGCTCTCTCCCTTTCAGACAGACAAGGGGACGAGAGAGAAAATACAACAGCACTTCTAGCACGTTCTGCACCTATGCTTTCTCCCCCCTCCTTGCATCTAGAGGCGATGGGGATCTGCCACAAAAAGCCAGGTACAAGCCCAGGCATCTCTGAACCAACTGCCAGGGACTTCTGAGCCAACCTGCATTTTCTGCCCCAACTCCCAGCTGGAAACAGGCGTGTAGCCAGCTCCAGAAGGGACAGTGACACTGTCTTGGCACGTACTGCAGCCTCTCATCCACTCTGTGCTCACTCACTGCAAAAGGAAGGGAGGGGTCCGGCCACTCTGACTTGTACACATCAGTCCAACGTACTGCTGGAAGGAGGACAGAAATCAGGATGACAACACCTCATATCCTTCCAGTAGCATAACTGATGCATTTGCATAACTGCTTCCATTGTTCTCCTACATCACCTGCCCTCAAACACATCCTGTTCTTCCATTCCACTTTTTAATACTGTCACAGTTCAAGATGGTACTTCACTCTCCATATGCCTCCCCTGCTTCTCGGGTAAGCACACGCCTGTTTTGTTCATGCTTATGTCACTGCTGCACAAAGATGTCTGCAAAAAACAGCTACGCAGAAAAACCCACTTAGTGATGGGAGACAGCACTAAGCCTGGAAACACCTGACATCAGCTGCCTGCATGGCCGGAGGGCAGGAGGCCGGTAGGGGAGCGCTCTGCCTCATGCCACTGGTAACCTTTTCGTGTGCTTCTAATTGTTTTGCAGCTCGGGTTGTCTTCTGTCACTTCTGACGTGTCTGCTGAGGACTGACTGCCCGTACTGTGCGGCAGGGCACAAACCAGACCATAAATCTGATCCCGTCACCATCGCTACACAGAGCACTGCCACCTTCTCAGCACTGTGCCAGGGGAAGGAGACAGAGCTCTTGGCATCACCTGCGTTTGCTGCCAAACCAGGGCTGAGCCGGCATCTGCGCACTGTGATTCCGGAGGCGGCTGGTGCAGGTGGGACTGCAGCTCTACAGCTGTGCAAAGTGCTGCAGAGGCTCTGGAGCACCAGGCTGGCATGGGACCCAGGGACTGGCGAGACACAGGGATGTCCATTTGCTCCCCCAAAGCCACAGCCACAACCGCTCAGAGCTGCAGATTGACCCATGCCACACTGCTCTGCACGACGACAGACCCCCCTCCCCAGCGCTCATGGCCCACTCTGCGCCAGAGTGGTGAGAATGGGCAGCTCACCACTGGGCTCCACTCACGTCCTTCTGCGCAATACCACCTCTACCAACCAAGTCTGTGCTGACCACCACAAGCCTCTCCCCCTCTGGCAGTCCAGCCTCGTGTTCATCCATCCCACTGAACTCAATTGGTGCTTCTCACCCGGAAAGGGGTAGCAAGTGATCCCTGGGTCCTCCAGGCTCTCAGAGACAGGACGTGAGCTCATTCCTCCTAAAGCTGGCTGGTGCTCCGTATCTGGAGCTGCATTCCCCAGAGCTCTGATTGGGATGCGGACCTTGTAATCCATTTTCCTCTCTTCCTGCTAGCACTGCCTGTTGGTTTGGATGTTACGAGTGACTGTTTAATTTAGACAGCTTTCTTGGTGTTCATCTTTCTCATGAATGCATTTCTCAAGCAGTTCGTTTCACTTCTCCCCCTGAATGCAACAAGGAGCACATTTTATGCCGTGTGTTTTGTTAATAGGGAGCTTTTCAAACACCGTATGAAAGGCTTTTTGTTGCATTTGTTTTCTCCTTCTCTCCCTTTTGTGTCAAAGCAGGTTGTAGTTCTTGCTGTGCTGTTGGAGTCTATAAAATGCCCATGTCCAACACATGTCTCCGGATTTGGTGAATGCCAAACAAGAATATCTCTGAGAACCTTAAATCCCAAGCAACATCTTCCCAGTGCTGATAAAGCCTGGAACGCACACAATCAGAACACAGGCTCGCACTGCAGAGAGAAAAACAAAAGGCTCCCATACAAACAGCCTCACGCACACAGTCTATCGCTGTATTACCTCATACAATGGCTCAGCTGAGAAAAATTGCACTTCACCCACGAAATGTACAGCTAAAGCCAAAAAGCCAACTGGAAACTAAATTCTGTCTGAAACAGAGCAGTTCCAGCTTTTGTTAGGCAACAAACAAGGAAGGAATAAACCAAAAAGCACTGGTCCTTTAGAAAGGCGTTTCCTGCCCATACCCGTAGGGTGGGATTTCGTGTTCCCCTCCGAGGATGCGCGCAGCCCCTCTGCTGTGCTGACCTGCAGCACGACTCCTGCCCCGCAGGGAGGGTGTCCCCCCTGAACCGCCACAACCTGGGGCTGCTCCCCAGAGACAGAGTGCTCTCAGGGCACCCTATGCCCCAGCTTTCCTCCCATCCCAGCAAACAGCTGCCAGGGGCTCTACATCCATATGCAGCTGGGAGAGGGGCAGCGAGCAGTGCCCCAGGGATCCCTCCCGAAACCAGGGAAGTTGGACACCCCTTCGACCCTCATGTCTCCATAACTGGTCACTGAGACCCAGCCCTGTCCATCTGTTCTCACACCAAGTGGCCACATGCCGGTGGGACCAGTGGATCTCCAGGAAGGCAGGGGAGCACCAGGCTGAAACGTGCCTCCAGCAGCTGCTCCAGGCTGGATGGTGCAGCAGGAGCTGCACAGCCCTGTTTGTGCTGACCTGGGGACGAAAACAAAGACCAAGGGCACTTCCTTTCCCATTTGGCTAAAAATACTTCCAAACCTCGTTATTGGCAGCCTGGTGTCAGCAGGACCTGCAAACGCTGACAGCGCTGGTTTTTGCTCTGCTGTCTCTGGCAATCCTTGTTCTGTCCTGCCTCAAGGGGAGAGGGCATCTCATCGTGACAGAAGGTTGTGGCTCTCCCCTACTCATGGGGCAGAGCCAACACATGGACCAGAGTCCAGGAGACAGCAGCCACCGCAGAAGCACAGCCGTGTCTTTGCTCCCACCTCCAGCAGACGAGGATCATGAAGTTGAAGGGATCGACTGAACTGCAGCGTCTTGAAAGGGCTCGTACCAACTTCAAGCAGCCGAGGATCAAATACTGGTCGTGCTGTCAGGACCGGTTGCTCTCTGATGTATCGGAGGTGAAGTACAAGCGCTGGCTTCTTGTGACTGTACTTTGGAGCAGCACACTTGAAATGTGAGGTGACTTAACTGCCATCTCCTGCTGACGGGGCAGTGTCACGTCCTGGCAGGGTGCTGCAGGATGCCTGCATTTATGTTTGTGCACCACTTCAAAGCTATGAACAGCTGTCTACGTGGCAAAGTATTTTATTAAGTTACCTGGATAGCCAGAGGACAGGAAAGCAGGGCAGATCCAACAGCACCTTCCTCCTGCGTTGGTGCCACACCGACGTGACCAATACAAACCTGCATCTCCACCTGGTGCACGTTCACGTGGCAGGGAACGCTCACCCGCCCGCACTTCCCAGGCAACTGCCACGGGAGCATCACGAGGGGATGGTGCTGTGGCTGCCATGACAGCAGTTGCTGCGAGAACATTGGGGAACGGAGAGATGGATGGATAGAGACCACATGCCACAGGGGATGCAGCATGAGCTACCTGCCCGGGGATAGCTGGAGGGAGGACACATATTTGAACGCATCAAGCCTGACAAGGGAAAACACACTGCAATTCCCAAGCTGCAGCAGATGTCTCAGAGTCCTGTTGTCTGGGCCGTTGTGCCTGAGCATGAGGCATTGCCTTGTCTGGCACTAAGCTCACTATTAGAGAGACACTGGCATAGCAAAGTTTGGGCTCTAACCCTCTTGCTCCTGCTGAGCACCTGAACCTGCTTCCTTCTGCTTCAAGTCCCCATCACCTTCTGTGCAGCAGTAGGAAGCTTTCCTCCTCTGCTTTCTTTTGTTCTATCTGCAAACAGTGCAACAAGTTCCATGGGGAAGCAGCACAAAGAACAAGAAAAGATGAGAATAAGAATAGTTCTGTCCCCAAGGCCCTATTCCTACAATTACAGATCAGAAAATAAAATCTGTGCTCTGCAGCACTGCTAGAAACAGCCAAGTGAAAAAGCACCTGCACCCATGTACACACACAGCCATGTAGAAAGACTGCACGCACTGGAGAGCGCGGGCATGCTCAGGGTGGGCCACAAAGAGGCATGAGACGCGTAGGCTGAACGGAGAGGGCAGCCACATGACGAGGTGAGCAGAGGTGCCCTGAGAACATGCCAAACAGACAGCACCGACTGCTACAAGTGGCATAACGCTCACATACGTAGTTCCTGGCGTGCCAAGGCTGATTTCATTCACGTTCACCCCAAAGACAACTTTCAGTATCCAGCTCTGTGACACAACACTCTGCTAGCTGCCAGGCATCTGCAGATGGCAGCTTTCCGTGTGCAAATTCTTTTTTGAGCTTTCTAAACATCTCAATCTTCATTTCCACGAAGATCAGGAGATGCCCCTCACCCCATCCTGAACCGGTGCATTCCCTGTGGTTGCACAGCACTGGAGCTCAGCACCCCATGCAGCTGTGCAGGGACATCATCCAACAGGAGCACTGCAACTTGGCCCTCCCTGGCCACGTCCTCCTCCATCCCACGTCCCAGTCCCTGCAGTGTCCCAGTGTGTCGATGCTTGGGACAGGCTCCCCGCAGAGCTCTTGAATGCACAGCCACTGCTGCTCGTTCGCAGGGAGCGGCGGCGCACACGGCGCCTGCAGCCCTGCCGTCGCCTGGCACAGAAACACGTTTCAAGGAAATTTTCCACATGCTGAGGATGTTTTCTGAACACCAGCCTCCCATCCCAACCGCTCGTGACTCAGGCCAGTTGGCAGAGCCAGAAGGCTGCTTTGTGCCTTAGGTAATAACAATTTAACAAGGTAACAATCTCTTTAGCCACAAATTAAATGGAAATGGGAAATGTCCTGTGCAGATAAGCCGCTGCCTGGATTATGTCCCCTGCCCAAATATAAACTCCTCTGATCTTTGATCCCCGTGCACACGCGCACGCACACACAGCCGAGCTGCGGCTCCGCACCTCCCAAGCTCACCCCGTTTGTCACCCTTCCCCACTGCCCTCCTGCCATTGCCGGTGGCCGTTCCGTCCCCGGTCAGGCCCCGCCGCAGACACCTCGCTGCCGGCGGGACAGCCGCGCACCGCCCGGCCCCTTCCCTGGCACCTCCGCGCCACTCTCAAACCTGTCATGCACCGGTGACGCAGTCACCCGTGGGATGGCTGCTCGCGCTCTGGCACACACTGCCGCTCGCCTGCCCGTCCCGCAGCACACACGAGCAGCACCTGTCACCTCTGCCCGCACTGCACCTCCTCTGCCCCCGCCCTGGCTGTGAGTCCCCCGGCCACCCGTGCCCCCTGCAGGGCACCCAGGCCCACCACTGGAAGGAAGGTGATGCTTTACCGGACAGGATGGTTCGCCGTGTCTGGGTCCAGGGCAGTGACCACCCCCACGACAGAGCCCACGTGCGCGTCCTCCTGGACCTCCATCAGGTTGGAGGGGGGTCGGAACTCAGGCGGCTCGTCGACGTCCAGCACCGAGACCCGCACGATGGTCTGGTCCCGGAAGGTGCCCAGGTCCACGAATCGCGGGTCCACGAACTTGTTGAGGGCCTCCACCACCACAGTGTGCACTTTCTTCGACTCGTAGTCAAGAGGCTGGGACCAGAGGAGGGGGTTAGCCATATCTGGCCCAAGGAGCCCCCTGCTGCCCCCTCCCTCCCTAGACAGTGCCTCGGCAGAAGGCCAGGAGCTCTCGCCCACGCTCTGCCCCCACCAGCAGCACCTGCACCAAGGGGGCAGAGGAAGGGGCAGCCCCCAGCCCGCTCCCCTGGGCCTCCAGGCTGCAGGCAGCCGGGATTCACCAGGAAGAGAGCACACTGTGTGCTGTAAGTGAGCAGGTTTCAATCATTAACCCCCCTGCTACTATTTCTGCGGGCGAGGCGAGCTGAATGCAGCGGCCTTGGCGAACCATCGCTCTTTCTTGCCTGCATCAGGTGTTTGCTTGATTGTTTTTGCCACCAAAGGCAGATACAGTCAAAGTGCTGTTGGTCAGCTACAGGAATTAGGTGGGCATATTCCTCCCCTAAGAGGTGCTATGAGTAACAGCTGTAAGCACTTGTCTCCATAGCCCCAAGCACAGCTTCCCCCACGCATGGCTCGCGGCTTTGCTGCTGCCTGGGGAGCCGCCCGTGCGGGCTCTAGCAGGCACTGTGCTGCTGCTCCTTCTCAGCCTTGCCTCCCAGACACAGGTCTGCATTTTGCCATCCAGGCAGAACAGAGGCAGGTCTCTCCCTGCACCTGCAGGCACAAAAACGCAGCTTCTACTGCTAGAGCAGCACTTCGAGGAGCGGTTATTTCAACTCAAATGCAGCCATATTTCCCAAAGGAAAGGGCCCCCCTAGACATCCGTGCCCTTCCTGCCCAGTCAGCTTTCCTCATCTCTCACCTTCTGTACCGTGATGACAGCCTCTTGGGTATTGCTGTCCGTGGTGACTTTGAACATCTCCACCCCGTCCTCATCCTTCACCTGATACGTCATGTCCGTGTTCTCCCCGACGTCAGAGTCCTCCGCCTTCACCCTCCCAATGGCAGTGCCCACAGGGGCAGTTTCAACAATGCTGAACTGATACATCTCTGGAGGAGAAAAAGGTACTGGGGTCACTGCTTCTGCCTTTGAACCCCCTCCAGCCTGACACAGCCTTCGCATGCCTCCCTGGGAGCACCCTTGGACGAGGGCTGCCCAGACTCTACCCGGGTCTGTAGTTGAGAATGCCCTACCAGGAGAAACACGTCCCAGCCACAAACAAAGGCTGAGGGAAGATAATTGGGGAGCACTGATGTTTTGAGGTGTCTGGTGAAGTACGGGCTGATTTCTCTGTATGGACACTGCAATCAGTGCTTTCTGATTCTTTGCGAAATTCACCATTTCCACATTCTAGAAGATGCAGCAAAAGACCTGACCCTTTCTGGTCTGCAGCCACATGCTGCCAGTCTCCGCAGCTGGTGTGCACTGCAGAGATGGCACAGCCATCCTTTGCAGCAGGACCCTCGTTTGGGGGCAGGTTCCCAGGGAAGACACGAGCTTGAGCCACAGGCCACTAGCAGTGCCTTGGCAAACAGAGCTGTCCTGTGACCAGGCGGGTGCCCGTGGGCCAGGCAGCGTCACGGTGCCTCGCACTGGGGCACAGCCATCGGGGAAGCCAGGCCAGCAGCCACAGCCCTGTCCCTGCCCAGGCTCCCAGGAGGCAGCAGCGGACAGACCAGGCTCCTTCCCCCAGCACTGCGTGGAGGAGCGTCGGGGAAGTGCCAGCTCTGCTCTGCCCACCACGCAGCCCCGCGTGTCCCCAGGACTGGCACGTGGAGCAGGGGTCTCGTCCTGGGCCCAGCGCTGGCTCAGTCAAGACAGCTGCCCCCATCATGCTGCCGGGCAGGGACACACACTGACCCTGGCACGGAGCTCTGCGTGCTGCGGTGACTTGGTGCTGCCGCCCCATGCACAGCATGCGCTGCCGACCTGGCCCACCCTGCAGACATGTGCCAGGCTGTGCCAGGAGCCATGCTGCTGTCCCACCACTGACACGGGGACAGGAGCAGGACAAGGGCCAGTGTCACCCCCACTGCTGTCAGGACTTACTCTGAGGGAAGCGCGGTGGGTTGTCATTGACATCGGTGACTACGATGGTGACTGTGGTGGATCCGGACAGGCCACCGAGCTGTCCTGCCATGTCCGTGGCACGGATCACCACCTCGTACCGGTCCTGTGTCTCACGGTCCAGGTCAGCCACAGCTGTCCGGATCACACCTGCAGAAGGGCAGCACAGCGTGGGCACAGGCAGATCCAGAGCACCCGCAGCGTCACAGACTGGTGAGGCTGGAAGGGGCCACCGGAGATTATCTCGTCCAAGCCCCAGCCCGGAGCCCAGGAGCGGCCACGGGCCCAACCTGATCCCAGTGAGTCTCTACAGCCGATTCACAGGCACGTTGCACGGAAGGTCGCTGACCGCCGTCTCTACGGTGGGCTGCCAGGAGCCCTGCCAGGGGCAAACTCGGGCTCAATGGAGGTCTGCGCTTCTCCCCAGGGAGGTCAGGAGCTGGGTGGAGCCCTGGTGGAACCAGAGGCGCAGGAGCGAGGAATCACCCAGATGCGGGGGCTGCACTGGTGCCACCCTCCAGGTTTGCACAGAAAGGCCATGCCCAGGCCGGGGCACCAAACCCCTTGGCACACACCAGCAGCTGCCCACTGACCCTCCCCTGCTCAGGCAGGAGCCAGGCTTGTGCCATGTTCCCCATGGGATGCAGGTGCTCTGAGCCCCGGTGTCCTGCAGCCCACGCATGTGCAGGGCACCCATCTGATTTGGAGAACGGCATGGGGGGTGGGCAGTGTGTTTCCAACCCTCTCTCTGCACAAACCCCCTCATTTTCAAGCGTCCCTTCCAGTGAAGGGGACCAGAGGTGATACACGTTCTGTGTCGGGGGCCAAGAACGCACCAGAGGCCATAAAGCTCCACGGAGCGCATGGTACGTCAGTGAAATCAAGTCTCTTCGAAAGAAAGAGTTTGTAGGTCTTCAGTAGTCACCTGGGCTTGAGGGAAATGACCAGGACTAAAGTACAAACGAATGTAAAACAAGAAACAGAGAGTAGTAAACCCCAGAAAACACTGCGAATGGCAGAAGTTACGACTTCCTATGTCACCCAGGAGTGTTTCATTTACATGGAAACAAAGCAGAGAAGAAATATTTTGAGAATGCAGGAAAGGACTCTGTGACTCTGCCCCGAGGTGGCACCAGGGGTGGGTGCGAGTGGCACATGGATACAAGGTCACTACCGGCACATTCCCAGTCCCACTATACCAGCAACACCCCAGAGGAGCTAGGATCAGCTTAAAACCCGCTCCAGCTCGGTTTCTTAACGTTCCCACAGGTTTAGACATTGCTTTCTGCGTCTGTAATTGCTCTCTCTTCCAGGCTCTTCTGTTTAACTATGAGCTTTGCCTCCTCCTACTGTGAACTGCGACATCCCTCTTTGCTTTTGTTTCACCAGTAATCCTGCCTGGTGGTAGGAGGATGCTGCAGAGGGCTTTTGCCTGGCTGTGCGGTGTGGGTCTCTGGTGTGGGTCTCTGGTAGGGATGTCTGACTGGGAGGGAATACAGAGGTCCTCCCTTGGCAAGCGAACAGCAGAGAATCACCCAGCTGCTCTCAGCAACTTGCAAGATATTTGCTGGCATCCAACAAGGCGAGCAACGGCAGTGCACTGCAGCCGCCCGAGCCACCCAGCTCATGGCAGATGCTCCTGGGAAGCCTTTGGCACAACCTGGGCGCAGTGAGAGGAGAGCTGGGTGCCAGTGGGCTGCACGGAGACAAGATGTGGCTCAGGGGCACACCCCAAGGCTTCCAGGCATCAGCCCTCCACAGCCAGTGGGTTGCCCCAGTTTCCCCGTTCATGTGCCTGGCGTGACCTCGAGCACCTCCTGACAAAGGCCGTGGGTGGACGGCTCAACACGGAGGAGCCGCCGGTGCTGCGGCCCAAAGGCAGTCAGAAATGCCACTGAGCCAGGAGGATGAAATTGCCCCGTCCTTTGCACGACATGACAGGTGCAGCAGGAGCTGCTGACACTGTTCCGGAGACATTTATCTCTCCTTTACTGAAACTAGTGATTATTCCAACGGGTATCGTTGTTAGGATTTATTATAAAGCCATAACCACCATTTTGGATCCTTGCAGCTCCCCAGCTCCCATGGATGGGCGCAATTCCACCCAGCTCCTCTGGATGGGCGCAATTCCACCCAGTTCCCCTTGTCCCTCCACCATTTCGGTTCTATAAGTACCTGACCCCCACTGCCTTCAGCCCATGAACCAAGAGGCAGCTCTGCCTCACCCACCATCTCTCCAGCACTTCCAGCACCTGCCTGTTTACACACACACAGGTAACTCTCAGCCCTTCTATTGCTCCATCACCACGATCCACACTCCCGGCCGGCGTGCCGGTCAGAGGCAGCACAGAGCACTGCAGAATTTCTGCTGGGGAGCATCCCAACCCCTCCGCCGGAATACAGTGGGTGTTCACCCGGTAATGGGGTGAATCTAGAATTCCTCTGAACAAACCCAGGCTCTGCACTGGCTCCCTCGTTCGCCCTGGGTTTGTTCAGAGGAAGCCTTTGACCAGGAGTCCCACCCCACCTCATCCAGAGGGGCTGACAGATCACCGACAAGGGAGCAACAAATGCACCTCCCGGCACACGTCCCAGTGGGAACTGTGACCTCCTGCCCAAGAGCGGGCAGAACTGGCCTGGCACAAGCACCATCTCCCCAGGGCTGCGCAGGACTGGGATCAGCCGTCGCACTTATCGGCCTCTCCTGCCATTCCACTATGAATACAAAACCGTTATTTCTGGGCAAGCACTATCTCATTGAAATTTAAGCAATTCTGTTAATTAACGGGGTCTGAAGCCTTTTATAATGAAAATGATTCACGTCAGCACAATAGTGATGAATTGGGATGAGAGGGAAAAAGCTCATGCATTCACCAAGGCTGTAATGACTTAACTGAGCTGCTTGTAATGATATAGCTCATAATACGCCATGCAAGATGGGAGGAAAGTGCTCAGGCGCTTCCCAGAACACCTCCAAGGTCACCCGTCCCAGCAGGAACAAGTCCAGGCCATTTGGCATGTGCAGAGTGGGACAGACGAATGGCCCCAGCTGGGTTCTAGTGGCACGAGGCAGACAAACCCCTTGTCTTTGGCGGGGCTGCAGACTGTGAGCAGAAACCAGCTCCTGCCAAGATGCATGCTCTTGGTCCCGTTCGTCCTGGAAAAGTGGGGGTCTGATGCAGATGAACTGCCCCAGGCCTCCCAGAGCCCCAGCGAGATTGGCACTGAGAAAGTCACTCCCCCTGAAGTTGTATGGGCCACACCAGGCTACTACCCCAAGCGTCAGGCTGGTTTTGTCTCTTAGGATGAGGCACCATTCACCATTTCCTAGTGGCCTTGACCAGTCAGGGTCTCCAAACATACTCCACACCAGTTCCTTGAATATGGCAAGGAGCGCTGCCATAAACTCCCTCCAGCAGCAAACTTGCATGGTCCCATCTCCCAGAGCCAGGACAGCCTCTGCTCCCAAGATCTGTCCCCCAGGGACTCTGCAAAAGCAGCAGCAAGTGATGGTGGCAGACCTGTTCTCAGGGTACGGGACAGAAGAGGCAGGGACCTCCGCTGCCGTACGTAGAACATGGAAAAGTCCTTGCTATCATCTACCAAGATTAATTTTCTTTCCAGCCAGAAAAGCTGCCAAACTTTGTCCTCCTCAGACGTCACTAACAAAGCAAGAGCAACCTCCAGCTCAGACCCATCTCCCTAGCTCTTGTCAGCATCTGTTATAGCTGAACAATACAGACACATGGTGGCATACCCTCTGGTACAAGGTGCATGTGGCTTTCCAGCATGAACCAGATTAATCAGTGTAATTACCAGGCAAGGGGACACTTACAGCATCACATAAATATCGTCAGAGCTGCTCAAACAGCAGACACTCTTTGGGTGACAGAAACAAAGCAAGACAAAGCACCCAGCAGGTAACTGCCTTCCAAGAATCCCATCCTTACAGATTTTGCTCTGCTCTCAGATACTTCCAGCTCCAATGTCCACATCCTTGGAGACGCTCTGGACAAGGCACTTCCCAGCTGAGGGCAGCCAGGGGCAACAAGCTCCTTGCCACAAACTGCAAAGCCAGAAAGTCTCGGAGTAATGTACTTGGATGCATCCTCAGGAGGTCCCTGGTCCGACTACAGCCCAGAGCAGGTGGTCTTCAATGGCAGATGAGATTATTCAGGGCCACGTCCAGTCAGGTTTTGACTATCTCCAAGGATGGGAATGCCATCCAATGAAGGAGACAAGTTTTCTCTTTCTGCCATTTGTGTCTTTTTACTGTGCATGCCTGAGAAGAGCCTGGATCTGTCTTCTCTATCCCCTCCTATTTAGCTGGATAAAACAGGCTCATTCCTCCCAGCAGCTTGGTCAGTTAAAGCAAACAGATCTCTGCCTCAGCACAGCGGTGGCAAAGCATCTGCCAAATAGACTGCAGATGCCTCACCTGTGCCCACACCCGCCTGCAGGGACACAGAAATACCAATAAATCTGCCAAGACACAAGTGCTGCTTGAGGCATACATCCTGGAGGAGGTCAGCCCACGCAGATGGGGTCTTAGCGCCAAGAATCAGCACTGTATCCTCCCCACACACACAGCCCCCCTTCCTGTCCTCCAGCTCAGGACAACTCGGGAGGCAGAAGCTCCAGGCAGTCTGAGCAAGGTGCCAGGTACAAGGTTCAGGAGGTTCACGGCTCCTCTGCAAATCAAGTACAGAGCTGAGATCCAGAAATGGAAACACTATGGTTGCATCAGCAAAACCAAGCTAATCAAAGTTAATTGGCGGGGTGCAGAGTCACACAACCGTTGTGGCTGAGGGACGCTGCAAGCCTGTGTGTTTCTAATGCGGTATCTGTCACAGCAGGTGGCCAAGTCCTCTTCAAAGCAGTGTGCCCCATAGCTCCTAGGGCAGCACCCAAAGAGACAGACCCACAGCCACTGCTCAGAGAGGAGAACCCAGCAGGGGCTTGTTCCGGGCTGGACTCAGCCTTGCATGTGCCAGCGCAGAGGCAGCAGTGCCCGGGAGGGAGGTACCCGCAGGGAGCACTGACAGATGGGCCAGCACGCTTACACTGCAAACTTCCTCGGTCCCTTCTTCTAGAAGCTAAATCCCTCATCATTTAATATTAAATCCCACTGCACATTAGTAGGTACATCCTAATTTCCTCAATACAACCAAACATACAATTTGGCCCTAAACCAACTGAAATTCCTGCAGCAGTCTCTGAAAACGACTGTTAATATTGAGTCTTGCTCTTAAGAGCAATCCCCTTAAATAAGTGTGGCTGCTCTGCAGACTCTCATCACCTGTGCTCAGAGTCCCTTGTCCCTGTGCCCAGCTCTGGTGAATGAGCTTCTGGGATGGGGCACAGACCTGTATAAACTCACGAGCACACACAAACACACACATATCAATATCTGTGTTTCCAGGCACTGAGGAGCATTTTTAACAAAGTGGCAAGAGCAGCAGAGAAACACGTTCTGCCTCCCACCACCGCATCACACAAGTCCAACAGCTCATCTGCCCAATTCAGCGTGTTCCCTGCAACAGCTCCTCTCCCAGGCTATCCTCACTACCCCAGGACCGGGGCTGGGGTTGGTCTCCAAACAGGGCAATGCTGACAGGTGAGGATGAAACAACTGATGTCTGCACACAAAGAACCCTCAGCTTCATCCCAGCAGGCTGATATCTCTTGTCCTGCTCTCCCTGGCACAAGTACCTCTAAGCCCTCACCGGCTAAGTCTCCAAATCAGGAGACAGGCTCTAGAACTCAGGAGCTGTTTTAAGTAATCATAAACGCCAGACTGCGTTTCAATTAGCCTCTGAGTCCTGCCTCTTCCCTGCATACAGCAGAATGACAGATTTTAAGAACAACACCTTCCTTTCAGTAAAAAGCAAGATTCCCATGCGCCCTCCTGAACTGACAAGCTGGGCTTTTAGGAAAGCACCAGTATCATGAGGCCAAAGACGTTACCTGCTGTGATTGTTCTGTAGCAGCCAACATCGCTGCAAAGGGAGGGACAAGACTGCTGGAGCCCAGGGCACTGGTCGTGCCCCTCTTCTGGGTGTTGGGTGTTTTCCTCCTGGGGCTGTGGGCAGCGACTGCAGGCAGCAGCGGGTCTCCATCCACACCGCCAGAGATGAGAAAGGGCATTGCAAAGAACACGGGAGCAGATGCGAGGAGGCAGGCACAGCTGCCTGCCAAAGTGGACATTTGCCCCTATAAAGGGGAATAATCTGCAGATGTACAGAGTGCAGGGACATAAAGCAACGTGAAAATTTGGCCTGCAAATTTAAACGCACACCGATTTCTCCTCTCACATAAATGCACAGTGAGTCACACACTCTCTGTGCCCATCTCTGCATCCGAAAAGCGTGATTTAGAAGGATCGTGGTGAGGATGGGCTTCCTGGAGCTAGAAGAGGAACTAGCACTAAACCTCCCGGCCCGTATCCTGCTGGGCAAAGCTGCCCTTGCCAGCCTCCTGTGGCAGCCAGCAGTGGGCTGCTGCTCGGCAGTGGGGCTCTGCAGCGACCGGAGCGCTCCCACCCAGACCCAACACCCACCGCTGGCGGCAGAGGCGGCGGTTTCCCGACAGAAGAAGCAAAGCACACACGTGCCAACTGCTGTAAAGCACAGCCTCCTCCAGCACCAACAGGGCAGCCACAAAACAGTGCAACGCAGCTCACCTGTTAGAGAGAGCAGACAAAGATCAGCTGCACTCTGTCTGCAAACTCAGAATGAATTTAGGCACAAAGCCCAAATATTACTAAAGCCTGCAGGCTCTTGCAAAGAGCAAGATAGGGGATATTCACATAGCTGGCACAGAAAATCATGCCTCCAAAGTCTGTGCACACAAAGCTCCCCACTCATACACCAAAAAAGCCAGCCAGACCTTCAACACGTGCAGGGTATGTTCTAGGACCTGATTGGGGGTACTTGACACAGACCCACAGACAGTTGCAGTGTCTGAAACTTAGTTCTCAAAGCATGAGAAGTAGTAGCTGGTGTATCAGAAAGAAAGAAAAGCTCATATGCATCAGCTGTGCTTTTCTTCACCACCATTCAACACTGTGGGAACTGGAATAATTCTCCACAGCCTTGTGGACACCAGTAAATGCCATGCTGCAGCTCCCACTACTCCAGTGGGGCCATCTAGTTGCTCGTCCCCCTCCAAAAAGATGTCTGAGACACTATGGGAATTCAGGGCTTATTGAGTGGTAGGACTTGGTACAGCACAGCATCCAGACAGCTGGGAGTCTGCCTTTGAAAGGTCCATCGAATTCAAAATCCCAGCTGAATACTACAGCGAGTAACATCCAAGAACAGGAGACAAACTAAGCGACCTACACATGGTCCGTATCCTGCATCCAAGTGTGCAAACCACACTCACATATGCAACACCTATGCGATGAAGGACAGCACGAAAAGAGCTGGTTGTAAAGGCAAGGAAGGAAGAGAGAATCCATGCTGGAATGAGTCATGAGCTTTGGTGGTGTGCGAGGGAGCACGGGCATGTATGGCCCTGCGAGAAAAGGTGAAGAAGGAGGACAAAACCGAAAGGGGAAAACAAATTGTTCTTCATTAACATATATTATAAGAAATGTAACACGCCAGGGTTTTATGGTTCTTTTCATGGCCATTAATAACAATGGTGGCTCTGAGAGTTATGCTGCTCCTATGGATAATTAAATCTTATGCTCAGGGCAGAAACCAGGCCACATAGGGCAGTCAGGCCAGCATGCCCACGTGGAGCACTAAAGACCTATTCAGGTGCAGACTGGGAGCGGGATGGGATTTGCTTGGGTGGCTGTGCTGGCTCCTGGCCAGCACCAAGGAGACAAGATGAAACAACATCCTGGCCGGCACCATCAGTCCCGTACCCGCTGCCCCCAGCAGCGTGTCCCCTCGGGCCAGTGCTGGCAGCGGGGCACACAGCTCGCACCGGGCATGAGGCTGTAGGCAGTGCAGGACAGACTGCAGCCGCGTCTTAAGCAGCTGACGGGCAGAGTTGCGCACCACATTCCCAAAGCCCGGGCGAGGCAGCTACAAAAGGCTGTTTGCAGTTCAGACATCACCAGAGCCAGCCCCAGAACCTGCTTTACCAGTCAGACATTCTGGAAACAGACATGCTCAAGAGGGCCGGGCACTCTTCTGCAGACTGTCAGCAGTTTTGCTTTTATGAATCACAAGCAAGCAGAACAGTAAGTCAGCCCCTCCAGTGTATGAAACAGCCAGCCTTGAGAATTAAGATAAGAGAAGTCAAGGAATCAAGAAGCTTGGATTCCCAGAGTGACATTAATTCTCACCACAGTTCCACAGGGCACGTTTTAGTTTACGCCTTAATACAGAGCATTAATGTTGCTGCAGGAAGCTGAGCCTCTGCACGTCCCGGCTTGTGCACGTCGCTCCCAGAGGCGCCTCTTCCTTCCCGCAGCCGGGCTCCCCCTTGCATGAAGCCGTCTCGGACTAACAGGATCTCACACGCACCTGAATTCTCAGTGTTTAGCCCACTGTTCATCCATCTCCGCCTTCGCCCCCCTGCCCCTAAAACAAAGCAAACCTGAGAGGGAAGACAGCCCAGGTGCCGCAGCTTCTGGGCCAGGAGTGGGTTCGGTCCCGGGCTGCTTTGCGTGCCCTTCCCCGCACCAGCCTCTGCCCAGACAATGGCGATTTCTGCTCAGGTGTGCTCCAGAGCTACTATATCTGAGCCTTCCTGCGGTGGCACAGCCAGGGCCGGTGGCACAGGCAGGGCACAGCCTGGCTCGCCCATGCGCACCAGACGGGTTTTCAGGAGGGATGCAGTTTCACACGGATGCAGAGGCTCAGGCACACACACCTTCCATACACCCTCCTCACGCCAGAGCCTCCAAACAAATGTCACTGACTCACATGAAAACAGCCTTAGAAAGTATCTGTTAGCACAGACGTGGGGCAGCCTGGCAGAGACTTGGCACTTCAGCCCAGGGCTGATCTCAGCCCGTGTCACTGCAGTTTGGCAATGGGGGGGCTCTGCTGTCCAGCTTTCCGACAAGAGCTGCAGCTACCCAGCCTTCTTGTCCTTTGCCAATTTTTCATTAAACTGTGGGTACTTTACTGCAAGCTTTGTGCCTTAAATACCTCTTATTAGCATTTGAGTGTCTTCCCTCCTTAGAAAGATTGCAAGGCTCCCATTAAGGGTAATGAGAGTCACACTCCTGGGAGGCAAGGAGAATATATACCCCAACGTCTCCTGGTTATGGTCTACTCTAACCGGTATGTCAGAGCATCATCTGCTAGGGATTTATTACAGCGGCATTTTACAACAGGCTCTATTATAAGTTATTAAGGAATGGAGCAACTTCTACAGTATTTCATTAAATATTAATAGAACATTTATAAACCGATCCTTAATTTAAAGTGTTACCTTTAATCAAAGCCCTGGTGATAACAATGCAGCCTTTGGTAAGGCCCCTCTGGTAGTACTTAAACCTTTCACATGGAGATTTTATGCGCCTGCGGTGCACTGCTGCGTTGGGCATGGGGCACCCAGGCAGAGTGCTCCCGGCTGGCAGCGGCAGGGCTTGCTCCACGCTGCTGCCTGCTGCACGCACGACAGAGTGCCAGGCAGCAGCCTGTGGGCTGTCGAGCCTCCTCGCCAACACCCAGCAATGCCCATGGCACTGGTACCCCGTGCCAATGGCCGGCATGGAGGTGCGGGCCAGCCGGCACACCGCGGAGCACGGATCGGGTGCAGGACGCATGGCCATGGCCTGGTCCCCTGACCCCCACACAGACTGCCCCAGCCCAGCTGGGTGCTCCTCACCTGTTTTACTGTCCACAGTAAAGTGCTGCTCACCCTCCAACACACTGTAGACTACCCGGGCACTGCTCCCGTATGTGGGGTCATCAGCATCAGATGCCATCACCTGCATCACAGAGGTGCCTGCAGCGGGGACAAGGAGGAAAACAAAAAGTCAGGGAGGAGATGAGAAGAGCATTGCAAACCTGAAGGCAAAGGGTTGGCAGAGCGGGAGAGCAGAGGCCAACACTGATCACTCCACACGCTGACGGACACGAGAACAGTCGGGTGCAGATGCAGCATCGCCTCCCCACGAATGCCCGGGAGCCAGGACTGCAGACACCGCCGCAAACACCCATTTTGTCCCACAGAGCAGCAGGAGGGACCGGATCCCGGGCCACCGCGGGGCTGCTGCCCAGGCAGGACCTGCTCTCCAGGAGATGGCTGGGCTGAACGGCTGGGAGCTTTTCTCCCAGCAGGCTCCTGCTGGATCACCTGGGAAGAAGCTGGGGACGAGATGTTGTCACCACAGTTGCCCCTTTCCTGTGAGCACTGAGCAACACAGTCACCTCCAGCCCGCAGAGGGACCCCCCAGCCAGGGCCTGATCCCACTGCAGCACCACATCTCTGCAGCACTGACCTGCAAAGGGACGACAGCCATGGCAGAGGAAAGGCTTTCGCTTGCCCAGAGCCAGACATGGCACCGCCTCCTCATGCTTTACACGTAGCAGGGCAGGAGGGCTACAAATCGGATAAAAGTCCATCAGATGTCTGCAATTAAGTTATTGATTTTCAATGCTGCCTCATTAGACTGGGTGCTTCATTCCAACTGTCCCTGTGATGGCTTTAAATTCAACATCATGTTCAATTTGACAGAAGCAGGACCTAGGACATGAGAATGGGGCCAGGAGTAAAGGGGCTGAGATCTACAGAGACAAGGGAAGGGAGGAAGGAGGGGAAGCCTAGCCTCATCCTACCTACAGACACCTCTGAGAAAGGAGATGGTGTGACCGAAGATCTGTGAGGACGGGCCACCCTGTTCCACCTCTAGCACCAGGCTCAGAGCATCCCTGCCCCAGAGGTCGAGCACTGGCACCAGTCACCTCTCTGGTGAGATGAGGTGCGGGATGGGGAGAAGAGCCCTGAGCTGCTCACAGGAAAGATCAAAGCAACTGGGGAAACTCCCTGCTGCAGGACACTACCAGGGCCAATAGCTGACAAGGCTGGCAGAGAGGCTGGTAATTTATAACGGACAAGATCCCCCAGCAATGACTGCATTTGAAAGGCAGGTTTTCCTCCAGAGATGACTCCAGGGCACAAGATCAACCCAAACTGAAGGGACCACAAGAGAGCACGTCACAGCTCACACTGCTGTATCCAGCGGCTCTGCTCTGCCTCACGCACCATTTCGTGTTCCTGTGCCACAGCTGAAGACCAGGGGTACCACACTCTGGCCCAGAAACTCTTCTCTTCTGCAGTGCATCCATCCATATGTCACAGAGACAATCTCACAGGTCCGACTTGGCTAGACCCATGTCATGAATAACCCAGAGATAGGCAGGAGATGAGACAGCGGAGATGGCAATGCCGCTGCGAGCAGCTGGGATGCACACATTCCCCCAGTCCAGTTCACTTCTGATCTCCTGCAAAGGGTGTTCACTGAAGAAAACGAACAGTTACCATGGTTGCTTTTCATTCTCCCTGGCGATCTTCTCAGGGCTGCAGCTCTGCTGATAACACGAGAATCCCCCTCATCAGTCTTCAGCAACAAGCTAGTTCGAGCCGACTTATTTATGCTTTGCTGTCTCCAGTGAAGTTATGGTGCATCCCTGACAGGCACATCCAGATTACGCCACGGCAACACTAACCCTGCCTTGCCAACAACCGTTCAAGAAATACTATTGCTGCATTTCCTTGAAAGGGTCTGTCCTGCCTCCTCCCCCCGCCTGCCATCACACAACTCTCACCAGCTCCGAGCCAAGGCAGGTCACCCCACACCAGCACCCGCACTGCACATCCTGGTATGGTCCCTCGGGAAGCTTCTGATCAGAAAGATGAGAAGGAATCGGAGAAGGGAAAGTATGTGGCCCTGGGGTCTCCAAGCAGCCCTCTCCCAGCTGCAGTAGAGAAGCCCTGCTAGGGATGCCCAAGTCTGAGAATCACATAGAACAGCACCTGCCCCTGGCAGCAGGTAGGGCTCCTTCTGCACCAGCCTGGCAGCAACCAGCTGAGGGCATGTGCCCAGTGTGCACAGGCAGCACCCACTTCTGCACCCGCACCCTGTAGGAGCCACCATCATCACAGGCAGAACCTGTTGACCTTGCACAAACGTCCCACACTCCAAGAATGACTCGCTCTTGCCTGGGCACCTCAGAAGCAAAGGGTCGGGGGATCCAAAACTCACGTACATGAGCCCATCAGTTATTCGCTTGCATCTGCCCTGTATACAGTATTACCTGCGTCAGGACTGCGTGCGTGCGGGCAGTGCCAGTGCCCCAAGGACTATGCCACAGCCCTCTGCCCCAGCCATCTCAGTGCTGTCACCTCACAGGTGCCCCCCCAGTGATCACTAAAGAGGGGGGCTGGCGCCACTGAAAGTTTGCATTAGGCTCTGCATCTCATGTGCTTCTCCCCAGATGCTTCACTCAACTGCATCATTCACTGACTAATCCATCCCATCAGACCAACAGCTATACTCCTTCTTTTCCAGTATGTACCCGAACATTGCAAAACTGCACCAGTGCCAGCGTTCAATGGGAAGGCAGGATCCGCGCCCACCCAGAGCGGCATTTGTTTCTCCATGGTAAGCTGTGCCCTGGACAAGACAGGCGGGTTGCTGCTCTCCATTTTCCAACGCCAGCACAGAAAACTGCTGGCCCCTGGGGCTGCCTCTGGCTGCTGGGTGCTCCCAAGCGTGGGAGCAGCAGGGCTGCAGGGTGGCAGAGCCAGGCTGCGGGTCCCAGGCGTGAGCCCCGTGTTTGGCACCAGCACCTTCCACTCCAGTGTGAGGGGAATCCAAGCAGCACCAGGCACGTTGCAGGAAGGCACCTTCAGCTCAGAGGCAGCAGGATCATGGCATGCTGCCTTTAGGCTGAAGCCAGCAACCCTGAAGGTGATGAAGGCTCTCACAGCATCTCATCAACAGATGAGCAACGACAGGCAGGTAGGGAACGTTAATCCCACTTTGCGCCCTGACTTCTCACCTGCGAAGATGCAATGCAGACTGCTCAAGGCCACCTACAAGATATCAGGAATCTAGGAGTCCAACTTTCCAGCATCGTCTCCTAACCCCCACTTAACACTTTTCCACCCTTCTCTCCCCCTCTTTTTCAATCTGAAGAACAAAGGTCTTGAATTCCAGTTTAACTTGATCCCTTCCTCCCTGGAGAGACAAGCCCACCCCTGCGCTGAAGTTATTCCCTGCTCTCCAGGCATAGCACTGCCGACAGCAAGTACAGCATGTATGACTTTTATTTAGTTTTCTGGCACGTGCCTTAGTCATAAAAGATAGGATAAATAAAATCCAAACATCCATCACGTACTGTATAACCCACCTCCTGTAACCAGGAAGCCTGAACTCATATCCAGAGAGATAATTAGACACATAAAACGACATAAAGACCTCGGTTCCTCCCCTGGCCAGCTCACCCCACGGAACCAGAGGAAACCAATAATTTTACACAAAAATTAACATGTCAGAGTCCCTCTCTTACTCTCCTGCTGCAAAGGTGCAATCCGGCACAGCAGATCAAACAAATTGTGTTTCCCTCCAGAGGAAAGGGGGGCCCAGACTCACACTTCCAGAGCAATCCTCCCCCACTGCCCGCGGGGCTGGGTGCGGGAACGGGCACGGACCCTGGCTGCCAGCCATCCTCCGGCTCCACCAGCCCTGCCTGGGCTGTCCCCATTCTGCACCCCGAGCCATCCTGGAGAGCTGCCTAGGACGTCAGCCAGCCCTCGACTCCACAAGGAGATGGATCGCGTCTCTGCCATGCTCAGCGGGGAGCCGGGATCGGCAGTGCAGAGAGGGGCTGCCAGCACCCAGCCCCGAAAGGTGCCTGGCGATGCCCCCGGAATCAGCCGCTCCTCTACCCGGCCCCTTCCCCTGCGGCCGTGGCACAGAGCTCAGCCCCGCCGAGCTGCCGAGGCCGGCATGGCAAATGGCGGCATAGACCCCGGCGCCTTGGCTCGGACGGACGGGGCTCTGCAGAGCACCTCTGAATACTAACGCAGACCTGTCCCAGCATCCATCACCACCTTCCTGCAGGACCTCGAGCCTCTGGGGCCAGTTCCAGTGATCTGGGAGGTGCCATCTGCCTGCGTGCAGAAGGCCAACAGCTCCAGACCACTTACTATGCCGCTCACTCCAAACACGTTTAGCCAAAATAAATGTTGACAGGCAAGCTCCAAACACATCCAAGAGTAAAGAGGCCCTGCACTGAATCCACAAGCAAGCTGATGGGACCTGTCACTGCCCCAGAGGCAGAAGAACAGCTGGGCTCCAGGCCTGCAAAGAGGTACACAGGTAGCAGGAAAAGACAATACTTGCTAAATTTGACTGTCCCTCCTCACGGCAGCCGTCGCTCCGTCCCTGGTGTGGGCAGGAGCCTCCGGCCGCTCTGCACACCGGCTCTGGGGCTGCAGCCTGCACCTCTGGCTCAGACCGAGCCCAAAGCACAGCTCCATCCACGCTTAAGAGCACCTTTTTGTGCAGATCCAGGTAGCTCCGGGCCAGCACATGGTCTGCAGAACATAAAGCACCCTGAGAGGAGTGCTTTGTCATGCAGAGCCACATGCTCTGGAGCGATGCCAGAGTGCAGCACTCTCATCTCAGGGACCTGCTTGCTTCGGGGGCAGGGGACAGCTGAGATTTTATAAACAGTGCAATTTACAGCTTTCATCTTGCACCAACACGTGCAACGGCTGCTGCACCACGGAAACAAGCAGGCAGGACATCAGGGAAGAAAATAAACCGGAGCTTCAAAATCACTGGAGCAGAAGTGAGTTTCTTACAATCTCAGGAACATCCTGACCTGGTTGGAAGCCAAATCTGTCCCAGCTGAGACTCAGTGCAAAGCCCTCACGCCCTGCAGGACAAGCCTGAGGGAGCTAACCTGGCTGTGCTACAACCCCTCCAACAACCAGCTACGGGAACATCCTTTGGGGCGTCTGGCCAGAGAAAATCAGTGCACAAGACACCCAGCCCCTGGCACCAAGCAGGTTAATGAGGTGCCTTGGGAAGCAAATCAAAGTATCAAGCTGAGGGGGCACATGTTCCTTGCAGATTGGATGAGTGGGTGTAGTGGTGCTCAGATGTGCAGGGCAGAGGGCTCAGCGCTTGCACCGCGACCACGAGCACGGTGCAGAAGGGGCAGGGGCAGTCTCACTGAGCACCAACAGGCAGGGCAAGCCCCAGCTTCCACCTACTTGCTGCCCCAGCAGCTTCCAGATGCACACAAGAGTTTTGAGCACTTTCTATCAAGGAAAAAGAAAAGATCAGACTGCCTGCAAGTGTTTTGGCTGCATGTTAAACCAAGTATTTTTCTCTGCTTCCAGCGTGGAGATTAAACAATTTCTCTTCACAATAATCACTTCTGCATTCAGCCAGCTTTGCGCTAGAGTCAGGGCTTGACCCCAAGTTTCTGTCTGTTCAGCCAAATCGTCTCTAATCTGGACTTTGTGCTACATAGAGAAATAAGGAGAGCAAAATGCACCGAGGAAAGAGTGATGTTTTGATGAAAGGACGCATATTTCCTAGCATGTCCGTCACTCCAGGCTCTGCACACTGCCCAAACAGCCCAGAAGTGAGCTCTGGGCTGCAACAGCCCCTCTGTGCAACCATGCTGTCTTGCAGGAAGCAGCACGGATGTGGGCTCACGCCTGCGTGCGGCAGACAGCTGTTAAGCACACCCCGGGGAGCTCAGGATGGGAACCCAAAACACAGCTAATTTTAGCATCTCCTGTTACAAGGAGAAGCTCCTGCAGTGCCCAGGCAGTTGGCTGGGTCCCATCCTACCTTCTTCTGCAGTTGCAGGTCTCTTCCTTTAGTAACAGGCTCTGCTCGACTCAGGCGCTTGGAGTGATCCGCACTGGTGCCCACGCAGGGGCCCAGCCTCAGGCACCGGCACAGAGCCCGCAAGCTCCCGGCCCAGTTTCTTCTTGAGGTGATGCACAGCAGCGGGGCTGCAACGGGGCTGGAGCTCAGGCCTCGTGCTGTGGACAGGCTGCTCCTCGGCTAGCCCACGTGCACGCACGGCACCCGGCGGCGGGCACAGGAGTTAGTGACGTGCTCCCAGGCAGCACCTCCAGCCTCTGCTCTCCTCTGCCCGGGGGACCTGGTGCACTGCCTGCAACAGCTGCTGCCAGCCCCGGGGCAGGACACGGCCCTGCTACGGCTAAGCAGGGAGAGCGCTCTGCCTGGCGGCAGCTCCAGCCACCCCCTGCAGCCTCACGCAGCACCGGGTCAAGACCTGCCTCTACACCCGGCAGCCGCGTTCCATGGCTCTGTGCTCTGCTGTCTGCAAAACGGTCCCCAGCGGCTGCGCTGTTTCTCCTGATGCCCCAGCAGCCCCAGAGCAGAGCAGGTTTCTAGAGATAAGTCACTTGAAGCCTGCTCTTGCAGCTCGTCCTGCCATGTCAAGGGGACCCAGGTAAAACTGTTGGGTCAGCTTCCATTCTGGATGTGCTTCCTCCACGTGCAGGAGCTCAGTGCAGCCTCAGGTCTGCGCTCGGTGCGTAGAAAACACCGACTTCTCCAGGGACATGGCACATGCTCAGCCTGGCTCCAGGGGCTGGGGTTAGCTTCCAGCACCACCTCTGCCCCTTACAAATCCTGGACTCTGGCCTTACCTTCCTGACTATCCTGCACCTGCCATTTCTGATCCATCAGACAGCAACAGCAACCCCTTTTCCTTTCCCTTTGCAGAGGTTTACAGTGAGACTGAATGAGCTCATGGGAGATGGACACTGAAGTTGACTAAATCCATGGAAACCACCCACAGCTGAAGAAATCCCCCAGCTGAAACTGGCTGCTGGCTGGGAGAGTATTAAGAGCAGCACCACACACGCTGTGTGGGCTCTTCCTCCTCCTCCATAAGCATCCGCTTTGGCCACTGTCAAGATGAGATTCTGGAACAAAGAGGCCTTTAGCCCACCCTGACTTAGTCTCACTGTCCTGAGCAGCAGATAACGCTGTCACTGTTAAGAAGTGACCTGCAGAGCAGGGGCAGGTGTGTGCAAAGCATCCTGGCCACTCTGTGAGAGTTTGTGCAGTTCTCCCATTCATTATTCCCTCTTTGACACTAGGAAATCAAATGACTTTCCCTCCCAATTAGTACTCCTTCATTATGCAAATAATGTCCTTTGATCTGCTCCTGCTGTCACAGAGCAGATCTGACCGTATTTGTTTTATTCCTCTTTATGCCCCAGGAAGGTTCCCACCTCTGGGACTGTGCTTTTGGCAGGGAATGGGGAGCTGCAGCTGGGAGCTGCCATGAGCGAGAAGAAAACCCACTCACTTGGGCAGCCCCAGGCACAAACCCCAGCAAGGTCTGGGCAGGTGGGAGCACAAGAGGAGGAAGAAGGGGGTCACCTGCACTTTCCAGGCTGGGCCGCAGAGCAAAAGCTGTCAGAGCAGCAGGACTGCAAAGGAACCGCTCCCTACAAACCAGCTCCAAGATGGAGAGTAGCCGGGTCCCCCAGGGCGTCCCCATCCCAGCCCCTTCCCCAGCAGGGAGCACAGCTGAACCAGAAACACTGGTGATCTGGGAAAACATCTGGACTCAAAGGGAGCTGAGACCAGGCATGTTCACCAGCAGGCCCCCAGGCTTTGACCTTGATCTTGATGCACTAAGAGCCCATCCAAGCTCTCACTACGCTGCTCAGCCGTCCCACCCCTGCTTGGCCAGTACAGAGGATCACTCTGTGAAAACACCCCTCAGGTCCAGGGGAGATTATCTGTTCAGCTCAGAGACAGCAAACACCACTGCCGATACCAATACTGACCACAAACAAAGCCCCGATCACAGCTGCACCAGGCCCCAATGCCACAGGAGCTGTTTACCTCCCTGCCCAGGCAGCATGCCCTGTCCTGCATCCTCAGCCCTGCCTGCAGCAGCCGGAGCACCGGGTCCACGACTGGCCCCATCTCCCTGTGTCCACACCAGGGCCATGGCATAGCAGCAGGGCAGCTGCTGAGCCCCAGAGGGGTGAGCAGAAAGCTTCTTCTCGGGCTTGCTGGTTTGTACTTTCACAGGATGCGTCCCTCCTGTCTGTCGTGCCACCTGTTCCCAGGCACAGCACTGGTAAGCCAAGGAAGAACCGCGAGGGAGCTGAGGACTTGCAGCAGCAGCACGTGGGCACCCTCCAGCTCCTCTTCACAGTGCCAGGGACCACACAGCAGCACCACTGGAAGATGCTGTGTGAAGCTCTCCCCCCCCATTAGCTGGGCCATCTCCAGGGCCAGGCTGCTACGGAGGAGCCCTTATGCTCCCAGAGATGGCCAGGCTGCAGAAAGCTCCCAGGTTGTCGCAGACAGACATTAGCCTGGGAAGCAGAACAGGCTCTTGGCTCCAGCTCCCCTCGCTGAGCATGCAGCTTGGAAGCACAGCCCACGCCGTTCACAGCACTTCTCTTTACTTTTAACTTCTGAGTATTTTAATTTGCAGGAATCGCCTCCTTTCATGTTGTGAAACCGTGTTTCTTTCTCCCTCTGATCTCCAATTTTGCATAGAAACTGTCTCCTTTGATATGTCTTGTTCACATCAGTCTGATCAGGCAGCTCCATAATTGTTAGTGATTTTCAAAGAACTGGGATCCTTGTCTTAAAACTCAGAGTCAAGAATTCCTTCCTTCTTAAATGTTGTTCAAGAAAAATAGATTAATTTAAATTCTTTCTTCCCTTTGGGAACAGGATGCCGCCTGCTTTGCTGCCCACATGCCATCTTTCATTTCTCCAGGAGCACATGGCTGTAGTTCAAGGGGTCACTCTCTGACTTGAGAAAGGATTTGCGCAGGTAAACGGAAGAGGAAGGAGAGCTTGAGATGCCTCAGGAGAGCCTGTTCTCCATCCATCAACCAAAATCCAGGCAGCAGCAGCTCCTCTGGTGTGGGCAATTCCTGCACATCTACCTGCCGCAAGCCACGCAGCAGTCTCACAATTTGCTGCACATTAACCACGAGAGCCAGAGCTCCACTGACGCAGCACAGACCCAAGCACCATGCCCTGCGCTCTGCTTCCAGGCCGCCTTCTCAGCCAGACCTTCCCACACGAGCACAGCAGGACACAGCAGTTCGCTGACCCGTGAGCCCCCAGGGCTCGGCCCTGGACCCCGGCGCTTCCCCTCCCGGGGCTCGCTGCCATCCGGGCACGGACACTCTCCCCATTGCTGACAGCACTGGGGACCTGCCTCATCTTTGATGGCAGTCACCCCTCTGCCTGGATGCAGCCTCTGGAGCACAGTGATGTACAGTTCCCTGCCCACGGCCACACCAGCACGTGCAGTCTGCTACACGGTCCAGGTAGTCAACGGGGAACAACAGACAGCCCGAGGCAGGTGGGGAACGGTGCGACGTTCCGGGCAGTGCACCACGCCGTCCGCTCTCCCTGGGCTCCAGCCGTGCTCAGCAGCACGGGAACCTGGCACCGGGCCAGCATGGGGTGCAGGGCAGCAACGCTGCAGCTCATGCATCACCTCCCTGCACCCCTCCTGACACTGCGGCGACCATGAAGCTCACTGCCCTCCGCCATCCCTGGGGACCGGGCTCACACGGCCTCATGGCACACGTCCCAACTTGGCCGCGGGCTTATCACCAAAGGACTCAGAAGATGCCTGGTGGCAAGGGGATGGACGGGCTAACCGTAACATGGGGACACGAGTTCCTCAATCTCCCAAAAATGCCCGGTCCCTTGGACGACGGCCAGAAGCAGGTGAGGGGGTTCAGTGGTGCCACGCGGGGACGCACGAGGGGACGGCTGCGCAGCTGCGGGTCTCCGGAGAGCAGCAAAGCAGCACTGGGAGGACGGGGCACGGGCAGGCAGAGAGGGAGAAGCAGCACTCAGGCTCATCTGCACCGCGGGCACCAGGAGCCCCTCGGCACGCAGGGGCTCAGTCCGCCCCCCGCCAGTCTTTGGCAGTGAGGGGGGCTGTGCAAAATCCGGCGAAGGCCCAGCAGCAGCTGGCACCGCCATGACCTGTCCCCAGGGCACAGCTTAGGGCTGAGAGTGAGTGCTCAGCCGCCGGCTGGCAATCAGCTCAGAGGATTTATTCTCTTGTTTTCCTTAAGCCACCTTATTTATTTTTCCCTTTTGGCTCCCAGCTCTGGTCTCAGCTGGAATCCCTGGGACTTCAGGCGGTTTTGCGGGGTACAGCGGGCGCATGGTTTGACGGGCGGGTTTCCCAACCCACCTCCTCCCACCCAGGAGACCTACCGATGGGGGACAGCTCGGCCACGCTGCCGATGTAGGGCCCCTCCAGGAAGCGTGGCTCACTGTCGTTGATGTCCTGCACCTTGATGATGAACTCCGACTCGGGCTCCAGCAGCTGGTCCGTCTGCCGGTCGCGGGCCTGAGCCCGCAGTGTGTAGAAGGTTTTCTGCTCCCGGTCCAGGCGCTCGGTGGCGTGGATGTCACCTGTGATCTCATCAATGAGGAAGATTGTTCCTGCGCCCTCCCCGGAGATAGTGTACTTGATGGAGCCGTCCCCTTCATCCGAGTCTGAGTGGATCTGCCAGGGAAAGAGGGAGAGGGTGGGAGCAGGCTGGGGCCATGCTTGTGCCCCTAAAGCTGCTACCGCACGGTGAGGAGCAGTGTGTGCCCACGGTCCCTGCATGATACCCGTCTGCTCCCTCTGCTCCTGCTGCTGCTGAACAGCAGCACAGAGCACCACCGAGCAATGTCTGTGCATGGAGGAAGGCCCAATAAACTGGAACTTCAGTCCTGCCTATGCCACCATACACTTGGCGCATCACGGATCCTGCCAGTACCCACCCACACCACAAACCACAGCACAAACCCCACCACTACGAGGCTGGGAGATGCTGGAAAAGGGAAGGACAACTTAACACACTCCAGAAAGAGAAGCTTCCCTGTGGGCAAGGACCTAGGACATCGTCAGTGTAGGATCACCTCTCCCACAGCAGACCGCTCACCACCAGCACCTGTTCCCATCTGCCCACAGCCCATCGTCATCTGCAGCTCTGCTCCAGCCACAGTTGCCCTCCGTTTCCCAGGCAGTCGGTGCCAACACGTCCCCCTGCCTGAGAGCTCACGTGCTCGCTGCACATCCGTACTCATGGCTCACACGGCAAGGCAGCGGGGTGTCAGCCCCCCCAACATCCCACCCAGAGCACCCACCCGAGCAAAGTCTGCAGGAGAACGTGGCAAATCTGGTGTTCAGGATAGGAACAGGCCCTGGGGAAGATGCTTTTGTAGCCAATCCCCGCTTCGTTTTCTAATTAAGACAACGTTTGAAATTAGGAAAAGAAAGGGTAAACAGCAGCTCCCCACGGACCAGGAGCTGACTGGAATCCAGGCCAGACGTCCAGAGATAATTTTATTGGTGGCATTAAACTGAGTTATGAGGTTTTTACAATCCAGCCACTTATGAGAAATCTATTAACAGTAACTGGACAGGCAGAATGCGTCTTGACAGAGAGCAGCATGGGCACTAATTGGGACAATCCATAACAGGACAGGCCCCTGGAAAGGTTTCATCAGCTGCTTTCAGTTGCTTCCTACAATTTCTGCTTAGAATCAGCAAAGTCGTGTCCCCCTCCCAAAAAAAAAAAAGGAAAAAAGCCGTCCATTAATCGGCTAATGAAATATGAAAATGTTTATGGGCCATTCAATCTTTCAAACTGCAGTTCTATAATCCACCTTTCAGACATACAGCTCTACCAGCAAGAATTTATACCAGAGCTGCCTCTTTTTTATGCCTTCATTATATTTGTCTTGTTAGATACAGTTTATATATTTATTTCAAGAGTGAGGGGCCCACGCGTTAGACAATTCAATGCATTTTACACAACATTCACGTATTACTGCCCATGTTGAAACATCTCCCAAGGCTTGCCTGGGAAGGAGACCTCCGCTCAGACGGCAAACAGGGCTGAGAGCCCAGCAGTGCTCCGGGACCACCGTGGCAGCAGGGCCACAGACCCGCTGAGGCAGCACCTCTGGGAAAGCGCCCACAGGGACGGTCTGCTCTGGTCTGCAGGAGTGGTCATCCTGCCCTGCGATTCTGCCCTGGTCTGCAGGAGCATCCTGCCCTGCAGGAGCATCCTGCCCTGCGATCCTCCCCTGGTCTGCAGGAGCATCCTGCCCTGCGATCCTGCCCTGGTCTGCAGGAGCATCCTGCCCTGCAGGAGCATCCTGCCCTGGCCATCCCCGCCGGCTGCCGGGGAACTTGCTGCCCCTCCGCTGCCCAGTGCTCTCCCTCATGTTCACTACTGCTCCACTGGAGGTTCAGCTTTCCTGAAAGAAAAAGGTGCACCTGGTACGTACAGGCGCATTTTTCTGCTGAACACCAGGCTCAGAATTAATAATTAAGCTGGAGATAAACCACTCAGCACCTCTTCCCAGAACCACACTGAGCTCTCAGCAATTCCTCGTTACATATTTGCTCATTGCTGACTGCTCGGAGCAGACACCAGCATCCTGGCAAACTGGGACGCCAGGAAGAAAAATGGAGCCTGAGCTCAAGGGGCTGTAATGATTGATTTACAAGGGAAGATTAAAAGAGCTAAATCTGTGCTGCTTGACTAAACAGCAAGTGCTGGGGGAGGGCCGGCTCGCAGGCGGCAGACATCCGAGCGGAGATGCCGCGAGCCCGGTCCACGCCCCAGGGATGCTCCCTCCTGCCTGGCATTGCTGCAGGAGCAGAGGGAACCCTCCAGCCAAGAAGAAGGGGGTGTGGAGCAGCCGAGCCACCCGGAAGGTGGACAAAAGGCTGATCTGGTCAGTTAAACAGGAAAATAAGTTTCCTTGTCCTAAAAGGCTACAACCAGGAATCTTACAAAGCTGTTAACTACTCACTAATAATTAAATCAAAATTAAATGTGAACAGAGGTGCACATTCCTTATTAAAAGCGATTAAATGGAAAGCACAGATACACAAATAAAAAATGACTCTGGGGCTGGGAAAGAAAGAAAATCAAATAAAAACTAGCCCGTAATAAAGGCGCACTCTGTTTGCTCCAACTCATAAAGCCCGAGTTCATCAATTTTCTTTAAATATTAGCAACTTAATTAAATCTGCTTTCTTCCCTTTAATCCTCTCCTCTATCTAAAATAGATCTGTCCACATGCAGAAGTTTGTAACTAGTGCTGACCCCATAATTCTATTTAAAAAAACCCAAAGAAATCCACATCAAACTGACAGCAGCCTCAGGGGAAATTACAGTTCAGAAGAAGGATTAGTTGGAGAACCCAGATTTTATGGAAACAGTATCGGCCCTTCAAAAAGCACACACAGGTGTGCAAAAAGTGCCCACGGAGGGCAAGTGCCCGCTACACCACAGGCAGCCGCAGGTCCCCCGCGCAGGAGGGCTCCCAGACTCCGCGCTGCGCCAGGAGGGCACACTGCCCCAGGAAACCGGGGGCCATCCAGGCCCTGGCCGCCCCAGGCGGGCACCCCAGCTGCTCCCAGCCCCAGGGCAAAGCCCAGCTCTGGGCTGCTCTGACCTCAGGAGCAATATTCACTGGGAACGGGCTCCAGCGCAGGCTGGCTGCTCATCCTGAGCAGGGCGGGTGACACGGTGAGTGATGTGGAAAGGAGCTGTAAAATGGGTTAGTTGCAGGTTCCTGGGCTCATTCTGGAGATGAGGTGGTTGCTAGGCTACCTATGGAGTTTGACAGGGCCTGATGCTTCCAGTCGCTTCCCGGGGGAGCTGTGAATTAGTGGTAACTGCACCGAGCGTTGTGTCGGAGGAGTGTGGCTCTCGAGTGCCTGCCGAAACAGACACAAATCACCGCTGAAACCCCAGCTGGCCCCTAGCCAACAAGCCCATTTTGAAGCCTCCTCCAGACTCATGGCCAGACGGCTGAGGCCATCAGACAGCGCTGCTGCACGGGCCCTTGGGCACTTCCCTTGGAGGAGCGCATGCTCCAGCAGGGCAGCTCTGGCTGGCTCACAGCATGCTCTTCTGATGGTCCCAACGCTGGCACTGCCTTCATCCATACACACATCCTCCCAACACATGGGAGCCACAGGGCAGGTTCTCCACAGCTCCCAGAGAAGGACAAAGCCCAGGAAGCCCAAGGCAGAATGCTCCTTAGCCTCAGGACAGCAGGAGCTGAGGGAGCAGAGGTCCACATCCAGCCTCCCTGCACTCCGGGAGGTCAAACGCTGGAGACGCAGCGAGTTCCCAAGAACAGACCCGGCCCTGCCTAGCCCGGCACCAGTACCTGCCCGCAGCTCCAACTCTGCTGGCACTCCTCTCCGCAAGAGCCGCGACCGCACGACTAGCCACCCCCGCGCAGAGAAGGGAGACTGCCGGAGGGAGAGCAGGGCTCCTCCAGCGCGGGGAGACCGGCGCACTGCAGTGACCGCTGTCCCACCTGTGCGCAGCAGAGCAGGAGGCATTTCCTGCAGCGAGCCCGAAACCTCCCCGCGCCTCTCCCTGGGAGTTCATCAGTGCCACAGCCTGTGCGAAGCCCAGCCAGGGTCTGGCCCTGGGAGTGGCACAGGAATGCAGCGCAGCTCCCAGCTGGCACCCGGGAGCACCCACAGTACAGCCCTGATGGGCACAGCTCCTGGAAAGCTCCAGAAAAGCTCTGTCTCCAGTGCTGGCACTCAAGGGCCCTCCAAGCCCCGCACACCCACGCCAAGCACCGTCCACACCACGCTGTTCCAGCCAGCCTGAGATACGCACATCCTGCAACAACCTCACTCTGGTCATGAAGAGCAGCAGAATTTCTGTGCCACAATTAGAGAGGGACATCTCCTCTGCCAGCCCCTGCCTGCAGAGACAGCTCGCTCAGTGACAGCCCCCGCGGCTCCAGCAGAGCCTGGTCCTTCCAGGACCAGGAGGGAGCCACAAAACAAAACCCAGCATACTATGTCCACGCTGAAAGGGCTGTAGGACCAGGGATGGACCATCCTCAGGAAGTCAGGGCTGCACCTATGGCAGCAACTGCTGGGGCAAGAAGGTGCTGGTGCTACAGCAGCACTCAGCTCCCAAGACATGGCAGAGACCAGCGTGGGGAGATGCTCGCCCGGCCGGCTCAGCCCCGTCTGCGCATCCGCTCTGGACCAGCAGGTCTGCCACAGAGATGGGGCTGAGCCTTCCCCACTGAACTCACAACACCCAGAGCTGCACCCCTTCTTGCGCCCACCCCAAACACCATGGGAACCCAGCACACCACTGGAAGAACGCAGATGCAAATTTTGGTGTGCTCCTGCCCTAGAGCCTGCGCGAGCATGTTAACCTCACCACCCCCGGCAGGGACCAGGTTCCTGCCATCTCAGCCTACACAGAGCACTGCTCCAACCAGGCTCCCACAAGCAACCTTCATGCTGGCCCTCTCTCCCCGCCAGGCTCAACTGTGCTGCCAGCATGCCCTGCTCTGCCGCTGGCCAGGCCCACGGAAACACAGGGTTACCTTACCTTCCCCACATACAGCGGCTCCGTGCCCGTGTACTCCTCCACCACAAAGAATTGATTCCAGACCCAGCCACGCTTCACTCGCCCACCGGCCAGCAGCACGGGGTCCCCTGGCTGCCCTGGGCCAGGGCCCTCCACCACAGTGCGTGCGGCCCCCAGCTCCTGGATGGCACAGAAGAGCAGCAGCATGGTCCACGAGAAGCGCTGCAGACCCTTCGCCATTGCACTCTAAGAAGCTGCATGAGCAGTAGCTTTTGGACTGGCAACTGGCATCCTGGGCAGAGGAGGGAGAAAGTCCACACGAGCAGCGTGGGGCTCACTGGTCAATGCAGAGCATCCCCATCCCCGCTGCATGCTGCGTCCCACAGCTGGAGCACTCCTGTCCCACCAGGCTGGAGTCAAATCTGTGACAATAGGCGTCCCGGACCGCCTGCTGCGAGCGTGGGAGCGGTCAGTGCTGGTGTCCTGCAGGCTGCTCCTGGGTCTCCAGAGAAGAGTCTGGCAGCTGGCATTTGTCCCCAGGGACAGAGCTGCACGGCTCCGTGCTTGGCTGCCGCTGGTCTCGCTGGGGAGCAGGGTCACACACAGCCTGCTGCCCACCCCGCCAGCGGGCAGGGAGCTCTGCAGTGGCGTGCAGGGCACAGACGCCCACGACCGTCATCCACGGGAAACAAAGGGAAGCTTTTCCACACACAGTTTCACAGAGAAGTTAACAGGATGAGCTGCTGCGGCCAACGTCTGCCCGTCCTGTGGTGGCCCTGGACTACTGTGCGAGGGGTCCAGCAGCGCAGATGCCTGTGCCACACGTGCAGTTCACGAGCCCGTTTGTAACTCCCATCTTCAGGGGGATGACATCCCAGCACCTGGCGAAGGGTCCTTTGCCCAGCTGATGCTGGTCACTTCCATCCTCTGCTGGCTCACGCAGGGAGGTGCAGGGCAGCTGGCAGCATCCCCGGGAGCCTGGAAAAGGCCAAGGAGTCAGTGCTGGTGTGAGAGCAGGGCTGTGTCCCCCCGTGCTGCCCCTGCAGCCTTGGTCAGCATCTCCCACCCTGCCCTGGCCCAGGTGCCCCGCAGCAGAGCCCAGCCCTGCGGGTCCTGCTAGAGCAGGTACCCCGGAATGGAGGGCAACAAGATACAGAGCTCTCATTGCTACGGACGTTTGATCCAGGAGGGACTCTGAGGCCAAGGAGCCCCACTGCTCGGGGCACCTCCTCACTGCACTGCCCTGGTTGCCGAGGGGAGCGAGGTCTGCTGCTGGCAGGGGGTCATCGTCCCCCACGCCAGTGGGCAATGTGCCAGCAGCACCCCTGGCACCGCACAGCTGCTGCTGCCTGCACAGGGCCAGACTGCACCAGTCCTGCACGCACAGAGAAAGCTCACGCTGGGGGATGCCAACGCCCAACGGTGGGACATGCTGCCCCTCCAGCCACTGCTGCTAGTCTTCCCGGCAGTTTTCCTGGCATCTCACGTCTGCAGTCATGGGCTAGGAGAAAACCATCTGTTCAAGGACTCACCACTTGGCTGACTTTAAAGCTAACAGTTTAAGAAAGGGCTCTGGAGAAAGCCTCAAGTCACCTGCAGGGCACTAAGGTTAACAACGTGAGACCTGTGGCCAAGTGCAGGTTGCAGTCAGTGAGCACCTGGGGAGATGAGGCCTGATCAGGAGGTGGGAATGGGTCTGCAGCATCCATCTCTCCCTGCACCAACACCCTGAGCTACCACCAGAGCTCTGCGGCACCAGCCACAGCCAGAACTACTCATGAAACATGCATGTCTTCACCGGTTTGCAGAATTAATCTCCTGTCATCTGTTACTCTCAGAGGGGGAAAAGAGGATGAATGGAAAGGAGGATGATCTTGGGCTAGATAGCCATTTACTGTCCATGGAAAGGGAACCGGACTGTGCTGCGCACAGCCCCCTGCATGATTCTAAACAGCCCTGGCAGTTCAGAGCAGGGGCGGTTCACAAGCATTCCTTGAGCTTTTCCTTGCATTTGCCATTGCCCTCGTGTGACCACACCAACAGGGCAGATTCCCAATGCACTCAGTGAGCTGCACTGCCATTCCTGAATTTGCCTGCGTGGACAAACACACACTGAGAAACGTGGGGCATTACTGCCAGGCATCAGCCTGCGCTGCCTATTCATGGTTCACAAGCAGCGTGTCAGGCAACATGCAGAAATCTGTTCACACACAAGGGCTCACACTTGTGTTCCATCCCATGCACAGGTAAGAACACTCAGACAGAGTGGCGCTCCCTTTTGTCCATATTTGTGCCTCCTTTGGGGGTACACGTGTGTTTTCACCTCCATGTACACATGCTCTATTCCACGCGCACATGCACACCAGCTGTCACACGTGAAAGCCCTGTGCGCTTCATGCTCCAGGGAGCACAGGGTCTCCAGTGCATTTTTACATTAGCAATCACAGTACACAAGCACTGACATTCCTCCCCACACCTCTTCCCTGCCAGGACGCTTGTCATTCAGACATCTCCGCACCAGCCACGTGGGGCTGTTGGCAACGGCATGACTCCCTCCTGCAGTCAGCCTCCCCATGCAGAAGCCATTCCTTTCACTGCTGCTCTCCCCAACCCGGTGAGAACCCCTATCGTCAAACATCATGACATTTAACTTTGGAGACTATAGCCAGGGGAGCGAGATGACCTGTGCATGGGTGACAGACTGAGTCGTTCCTTCCCACTGTTACAAGTCTCACAGGGTAAAGTAACTGCAGCCTTCATTGATCCAAGATGGATACAAACGCCTCTGCTCTGGAGCAACAGGGCTGAGGCTGCCCCATCTGCAGCAGACTCCGGAGCAAGACGCTCGCGATGACAGTAAGAGGACATATACAAACCTCTTTTATCACACTTACGTGGACATATAGAAGATACATATAAGAAGATATAGCGCACCACTGCCACAAACAGCATCTCTCCAATTTCTCACATCTGGGAAATTTGTGGCTATTTTGGAGTAAGTTCCCCAGATAGTGAGAAAAGTCAATAAACTGAACAGCACAAGCTGTGCCAGAGCAAGAGCTTCAGGTCAGCACCCAGGGCAAACAGTAAGTGTGGGAAGAACACCCTATCCAGCATCTCTGCCCTTGTCGCTCTGCAGCACTTTTGCAGGCAACGCCTCCAGACACATCCAAGGTCTGAGTACAAATGGGCTGTACCTGGTAAATGCAACTTCCAGAAAGGGAACTTCACCAATAGTCCACTGCTCCTGTTCGCAAAGACTACCACGTAAGCAGAGCCTTGGGCAGAGGCAGTCACCAGCTGCTGAGGTCTCCCTCTCTGCCCACCCTGCCACCCCCTCCTTGCCACCCAGGCTACTCCACGCTGGTTTACGAAGCCCTCTCAGAAGACCAACAAGGCAGCAGAGCCACTGCCAGAGAGCAGTTCTGTCACCGCTGGAGACTTCTGGAACATGCTGGGAGGTGGAAGGAAAGCCTGCCCAACAGTGTGGACCCAGGCACTACAACAGCGTCAGCACCTGCAGGCCTGACCCCGCTGGCAGGAAGGCAGCACGTTGCCCCGGCTGTCTCCGGCACGCGGCGCTCCGGGCACGCAGCTGGCAGACAGCCCCGACGCGGCTCCGTGAGGGCAGCGGGAGCCATCCCTGTGCCCTGCACCACACCGTTTTACACCTGAGCGGCAGCTGCAAGATGCCCATTTCCTCCGTGACCCGACGACCCGAGCCGGGTGGGCGCTGGAGCCAGCTCCGCACGCGTGCAGAGACAGCACTGCTGCGCACTCAGAAACAGGCAGCGTGCCTTTTCTTTCAGCCTTGCCAGAGTTACAGCGTATAAATGGAAGCAGCTAAATCCTAAACAGTATCAACAAACTCACAGAAGCAACAGTTTAAATGTACACACTAAAGTGAGGCAGAGAAGAGGAGGCGAGGGCAGAAGATGCTGCAGTGGGCGAGCACAGCTCCAGCTGAGCCGCTCCCCGGCTGCGGGACAAGCTGGCCCACAGTTCCCAAGGCAACTTGCTCAGCCCTCTTGCATCTGAGCACTCCACGGAGCAGCCACTGCCACCGAGAAGAGTCCTGCTGAGCACGCAGGGGCTGGGCTGCCGTTGCCGTGGGAACCACAACCTTGTGTTGCAAGTCTCTGCCATTATCCTGCCTTTTACATTTAACAGATCTCTCATCGTACTGCTGCGTCTGAACTAATGTGGTTTGCTGGTGGCTATCTCACATGTCCAAAGTTCAGCTCTGCTCTGCTGAGCTGTTTGCACGCTCTTGCTATGGGCAGCAATGCAGGCGGCATCACCTGATGTGCCTCGACAAACCTCTAAGACACTCTGGTCCCAGACTGCAAAGCCCATCTCTATCACCTACTGCGCACTCCAGCCCTCGCACCCAGAAACACTGACACAGAGACACATCTATGACAAGGCTAGGTGCCACAAACTGAATTCTTCTTCTCCTCCCATAAATCCTCAGCCTGTTTCTCTGCTGTCTCAGCTTTGGGCCACAGCCAGGGTCAGCATCATGTCTTTTCTCAGTGTGCACACCCTTCCTTCTGGCTGTGACATCACAGACCTCTTCCAGAGGCTGCAGACCCAAGAGCCCCAAGTCCTGCCACTGCCCTTGCAGCAGCCTGCACGCGCTACAGCAGAATTCAACATACGCCAGGGCTGCGGAGCACTGCAGAAGGTCCCATGCACAGGAACCAAGACTAGCCCATTTATTTCCCCATGTTATTGAAGACCTTTCACCAACAGCTGGAAGTGCCACTTCTCTCTGCCACACGTGAGCGGTGGAGCCATAAATAACCAGTGGGAGCTACTGCTGCTGCAGCCAGAACCAGCTGGCAGCACAGCATCCCAAGCAGGCAGCAGCACGCGGCTGCAGGCGCACAGCACGCCTGCACCCGTGTGGCAGTGTGCCTGGGCACCCGCCGTGCCAGGCAGGCTTTCAGGCATGCAGTGAGGCACCAGACTCTCGCGCCACCCTTGGCCCAGGGTGGTGCCCCTCTCCTGCTGCTCCGCCTTCCTTGCTTCCCAATTATCAGCACAACTTCCCCCTCCCCTCCTTACACGAGCTTGTGCAGTTTGTCGGTGCGTATTTGGCACAGCTGTACTGTACATCATGTTGACAGTAGAAATTACATCCTGAGCTTATGTTTTACACTGTGCTCTGTCAGAACTCACCGCAGCCCAGTGATCAGGACAAATTGAATAGCATCCCGTCCGTGTCAATATTTATTTCATTTTACAAATACAGGCTGATGCAGGGGAAATAGGCAGGGGGAGGGGGAGACACACGCAGGCAACAGCACACACAGATAGCACTGCCCAATACATCACAGCCCTACACCTCCAAACTGTGCTACTGCCCAGCACGGCTCAGTCCCAGAGCCAGGGCAGCAGTGATGCTGGAGCTCAGGGAGTGGCAATCCCAACCAGAGGCCAAGCGAGTACCCTGGGAGCTCCTGCAGTGCTCCCGGTGCCTGCAGCTCCGATGGAAGGACTGCCACGCTGGTGCTGTTCCTCCGAGACAAGCCCTTATAATCAGCAGAAAGCGCAGAGCTCCCCATCAGCTAAGACAGACGCAACCGAGCGGAAGCAGAGCCTCCCTCCTCGCCCCCAGCTCGCTGCCGGAGCTAACATGGGCCTGGACGCGCTGCCTTGGCTCCTCGGCACCTCCTGGTAGAGATGCACGAGCTGCCTGCGAGAGCATCGGGCCTGCTCCGTCTGTCCGGAATGCCCACAAGGCCGCTACAAAAGCTGCCTGGGAATAAAGCAGGAGTAAGGCACTGCTTGCATCACCCTTGGGAAGGCAGAACCACAGAATGAATACCAAGCACAAGACAGGAGCTCCCTAAAGCTCGGACCTTCTCCTACTTTTCCATGGCACACCCACACCCCTAGGGACACAAGAAACTCGAGGCTACAGTGGGGAGGTCGCGGGTCAGAGACCACAGCTCAGTCCTGACACCCATGGTCCTGGGCACAGCCTTCATTGCTCAGTTAGCTGTCTGCAGAATGAGTTCAACTGGAAGTACCAGGCACGGGCACCAGCCCCGACATCCAGCAAAGAGAAGGCAGGAGCAGACAGCAGCACGGTAGGGGCAGTCTCCAGGGAAGGGCTGGCAGTTGATGAGAGCAAAGGTGTGGGATGCCCACTCACACCAAGATGGATTATCATCACAGCCACTGCACTGCAAGTTCCCATTCCATAGCAGATCCCATCAGTGACGTGGCATTTAAGGCCCAACATCCGGATAAAACAAAGCTGCACAACATGTCAGAAGACTGCGGTGCCACAGAGAGCAACTGCAAGCAAGACAGGTTTTCTCCACTGCGAGCTCTGGAACCCCACAGCATCCCTCTGCTGAAACACATCCTGCAGAAGGCACAACTCCAACTCCACATCCTCTCCACAATCTCAACTCATTTCATCAATCTAGTGAGAGATGGCTGAAGATATCGATCTGGATGGCACACTGCATCACGGTGTATACGAATGCTGGAGATAAGTGGCCAAGGGATTCAAAACTGCAGAAGCTTTTGAAAGGATATTTAAACTACTTTTATTTTTCCTTATGCAGCAAAAGGCTTGTGTAACCACAGTTACTGGATGAACACATCCCAAGTGCAGGTCCAGACTGTGCAAAGCAATGCTTGATAGCGATCTGCCTTTCAGCAAGTCTTCAGCCCTGATACAGAGCACAGAAGACAGGCAGATAACAATAAAATCGAGTTTTCCCCACTAATGTCAACCCAGCCTCAGCTTTGACAACAGGGCAGAAAGCCCATTATACTTAGTAAAAGTTTAGTCATGCTTGTTCTTGAAGTAAATCTCTGGGTTTCCTCTTTCTGTTTTCTTGGAATTATTCTCCTAGCAGGGGACTTCTTCCTCTCCTTTTCTTCTCAGATAAACTTGCATGCAGTCCAGTAAAGTTGTTTTTCCACAGGAATTTCTACCTGCACAATGTTCAGGACTGTATGACTAAACATCCTTTTTCTCCCTTCTTTTTAAGTTGCTTTAAGTTTAATTATTGTCCCCTTTGATGCTGCCTTGAGAAATTCTAATAGAAGAGCACAGCAACTGTCAGAGCAGGAGCTATTCACAACCTCTTGACTTCTCATGTTCAGCCACTTTCTGCTATCAGACACACTGGGAGGAACAGTATTTGTTAAAGCTCTCACACAAGCATTGTTTGGAAAAAAGTATTTTTAAAGTTCAGGAGATTTTTTTTTTCCTCCAAATCTTCTTTGGTCCAAGTTTCAAAGAAATTTTAATTGCAAAGAAAATCTCAAAGTCTGCCTTAGGGAAGAAGGTTTTACAGCCATAACGGTCTCGCTCTGCAGCAATTCTTTTCCAAATACGGAATTTTCATGCCTTGTCTACGTGAATACAAAACTTTTAATTCGCCTTTAAAAACAATCTCTGAGAGGAGCTGGAAGCAAAGGCATCTTCCTGTGGCCCTGAATACAGACACGATTCCCTCTGCCCAGGCCTGGGAGAAACCACCTCCAAGCCAAGACGGAGCAGAGAGCGCGGAGCTGCTCTGCGCCCGACACATCCCCGGGCTGGACCGCAGCCGGTCACAGCAGGCAGAGCCACACCGGCACAGCTGGCACATCTGCTCTGGTCCCCAGACACAGAGCCAGCTGACTGCAGCTCTCGGAGGCTCTGGCTATCCGGGCAGAGCGATCAGCCCCCAGGACAAACTGCCGTCCCATCCAAGCACGCAGAAGCTGCATCTCTGAGTGTTGAGGCACGTCAGCGAGATGGAGGAAACCACGGCCCAGGGAGGATCGCTGCCTGTGTCCAGGGCCAAGGAACTGCTTGAGCCCAGAGACAGCGGCCACTGCTCTGCTACGCCGTTTGTGTTTCCCCTTTCCCAACTCACCCTGAGCACACGAGGTCCCTTCCTGCGTTCCGCACGGGGACTGCAAGGGCTTGCACTGCCTGTCCGTTACACACCAGCTCTGCCAGCCCCGCGCCAGCCCCTCCTGCGCCCTACACATTCCCGCTGCTCCTTCAGGACCTGCTTGCTGCAGTCGCACACGCAGCACTCGGCACAGCTTCCAAGGAGCAGTGGCAGGAGGTGTTTTCCTGTCGCTTCCCAGGGGGAGGTCTCCTGAGCCTCACAGATCCCGTCAGCTCCAGGGGCAGAAGCCTCTGACAGCTGAGTGACAACGATGCAGTGCTGGAGCACGGGTATCCAGCAGCTCAGGGTCCACCCATCAGCACGGACACAGCTGGACACACAGACACTGCACAGAGCAAAGCATCTGCAGCGCAAACTCCTGCAGCGGCCCCACTGAGCCCCACACATCAGGACCGCTGGCACCTCAGACCCAACAGGGCAGAGAAGGCTGATCCCAGGGGACGACTCAAGGGATCACAGGCAAGTTGCTCCCTCCCGTGAATCACAGAATGTCAGGGATTGGAAGGGACCTCAAAGGATCATCTAATCCAATCCCCCTGCTGGAGCAGGACCACCTAGATCAGATCCCACAAGAATGCGTCCAGGCGGGTTTTGAACATCCCCAGAGAAGGAGACTCCACAACCTCTCTGGACAGCCTGTTACAGCGTTCTGTTACCCCTACTGGGAAGAAGTTCTTCCTCATGTTTAAGTGGAACCTCCTATGTTCCAGCTTATACCCATTTCCCCTTGTCCTGTCATTGGATGCCATTGAGAAGAGCCTGGCTCCATCCTCATGACAGTCACACTTTACAAATTTATAAACATTAATGAGGTCCCCCCTCAGTCTCCTCTTCTCCAAGCTAAAGAGACCCAGCTCCTTCAGCCTTTCCTCATAAGGGAGATGCTCCACTCCCTGGCAAACTGCCTGAAGCGCTGGCAAAAAGGCAAAGCAAAGCACTAGAGAATGCAGACCTGACAGGGCACAGTCAGTCTCCCCTTTGCACAGGAACGCTGTACGCGGCTGAGCACTGCGCGTGCTGGGACCCACCAACTGCTTCGGCAGAGAAAGGCAACACAATGTACCTGTCCAGCTTCTCAAAGGCTTGTGAGCAGAACCGTTACCAGAGGCAGAAGAATCAGAGCTCTCAATAGCCAAGGGGAGAAAAAACAACAAGAGGGGAGACACAAGAAAAACAACCAAACGAAAAAGAGACGCCCCATTGCCATAAGCCCAAATCCCATATAAAAACTCAAAGGGAAAAGACAGGCAACGAGTTCAGTTATGGCCTGGCAGAAAATGACACGGGACCCCATGTAGGAAGCAAAATCCAAAATCTCTAAATTACAGGAGATTATCTTAGCCAAGGCTATTGCAAGAACTTTCTGAAGAACTGGACTGGGCCAGGAGACCGGCCAAACAGGAGCTGACAGCGCCAGACCGGCACTAACACCCGGCTGAAGCTGAGAGAGCGCACACGAAGGAGACCCGGTCTCAGCCAGGCAGGACAGCGACACTGCTGCTCCTCCAACGCCTGCCCACTGCCCGCAGCGACAGACGCCAACCCGGCCACCGCGCTCCCTGCGTGTCCACCGCCGGCAGAGAGAACCCCAGAGATCTTCTGCCCCACAGGCTGAGCACCAGCGGTGCTGGTTATGGGGAAGACATCTGCAACCACCGCAGCACCTTTGCCACAATTGCTGCGGCGGACAGAGCTCCTCCTGCTGCAGAGAGAAAGCTCCAGAGCTCAGAGCACCTCTGCCATTTCAGGATCTGGACAGGCAGTCGTGTCTCAAAGTCATCCCCTTACAAATGCCCCGTACGGAGCCAGAAGTTGCGCTCCCGACAGCCGCACCTCTTTTACATCCCACCACCTCATGAGGAGCAAGAAATGCTCCCGTGTAGCAGCACAGAGAGCCCCCACGAGTCTGCACCACCACCAGAGCTGATCCCCGTGGCACGGCCCAAAGACGCACAGGAACCACCGTTGCTGCCCTCCTTGCCTCCTGCTGCCACTTCTTTGGGCCCTGGAGGTCAGCAGAAGTGACAAGAAAGCACAGGCACGAGCACCACACTGCCCAAAACAGGGCGAGTGGAATCAAGGCTGATAGGCCAGACAAGTGGGCATCTGAATAGGAGTTAAAGGACAGATTAAAATAAAATTAAAAAAAAAAAACACAAAATGGTTACACTTTGACAAATGTGGAGGGAATTGGGTTCTTTTAAGCAAATGTTTGGCAGATGCATGAATTATTTATTATTCAACATTGTGTGATTAAATGGAAAATTGAAGATGTTCACAGCTTTCTTGTCTGCAGTGTTCCACCTCTTGTGAAAGTCTCCCAAATTCCTACAGAGGATACAGGTGGGTGTTACACTGAGCCAGAAGGGTTCAAAGAAACTTCCTTCAATTTGCTGCTCAGGGTTCAAGGTCAGGCTCAGACTCACCCTCTGGTTAAACAAACACCATCATGGCAGACACACATCGCTTTCAGGATGGTCTCGCTGCTGCTCACTCCTTCCCTACACGTTTTAATCCACTTGGCAATCTTTTCCCTGGAAATCTCTCTGTGCTCCTGACTGAAGACGTGTGACCCCTCTTTGCAGAACGCGTGAGACCGCAGCAGTCCCTCCTGCAGCAGCACACCGTCATTTTGAGACTAAGATCGAGTTGGCACAGGATCACCCACACCGAAGTGGGAAGGTGATGAGGGAGGACGAGGGAGCCATGAAAAGCAGGACAAGCCCCAGGGGAGCTGCGCCACAGGTCTCACCCGCAGCATCAGCGGTGCTTTTACTGGAGTAACAGGACGACCAAGCTGTGCACAGCCCAGACCAGAAGCGGGCACCAACTTTCTGTTGCAGGAACCTTAAGCCGAAAACAGCCTGACAAGGCAAGTGGCTTCCTCAGCACCTCAGGACAAGGTCTGCAGCACAGACAGCTGTCAGAAAGGTGAAAGAATGAGAGTGATCGGTCTCTTTGATGCCAGCTTCAGCCTGATCTTTCACACTTAAGAAAACTGTTACAACAATTTTCTTATTTTCAGAGGAGCTCATTAAATAATAATTAGAAACAAGACAGTATAACAGATAACAAAACTATTTCTGCAGCAATATCCTGCCAAAACCCACTGCTTTGCATCTGCACCCCTCGGACACCCAGGCTCCCAGGCTGCGGTGCGGCAGCCGGAGCACTGGACAAACCACATCCCTTCCAACGCCACGTCATCACCATCAACGTCCGTCACCTGTGCAACACCGTCCTGCCTCAGCGCAGGCTTTCCTGGTGTATGGAAGAGAGGCTCCAGCCCCAAACCTTCTCACTCTCCAGAAATTCCTGACCAAACACACGGGGGAGAAAGGAAGGAATCCTGGTCCCACGGAAACTCAGGAACCTGAAGCTGAATGTTGCACAGTCTTATCCCTCAAACGGAGAGAAAATACGCTTTGATAAGGCACAGCATCACCCAGCAAAGTCCACCACAGTTGGCAGAAATCCCAGGAAGCAGAGTCTCCTACATAGGTAGCGCATTTCGGCCAAGTCTATTTGAAAGTCTGCATCTCCATGAGGAGCATGGCAAGAACTGAGCCACCGCATGCCCCTCGGGCTGTCCCGGGCGATAGAGCCCTGCCAGGTCCCTCCTTGGGTCCCGAAGGCTGCTCTGAGCAGGAACAGGTCAGTAAGCAGCAGGTGCTCTTGAGAAAGGGCACCAGAGCTTCACAGACCCAAAAGGGCCTCTGGATCCTCACCCAGGTAGAGACTCATTTGGCGCAAAGCCCACCTCCCTCTCACAAAGCGTAGCCAGGAGGAATGTGACCCTCTTGCTGGGCTACGGACCCACACACTGGCGCAGATGGGCTGGGTCGCTAAGCAGCAATCCTCACAGCACACCGTTCACCAACGAGCTGTAGATAAAGCCTTTCTCCAGCCCGTGACAGACTAAAAGAGTACGACCTACTTGTAGGCAACTTGCTGGCAACAGCAACAGGCTAAATTTTGCGTTCATTCATTAATGATAGATGCATTACTTATTTGGAATTATTTGCTGCATTCTGCTAATTACATCACCACTACTAGCTCCTGATGATGCACAGCACCTGGAGTCATGTCCCAGGAGTCAGACCCTGTCCGGAGCAACACGACGCACAGCCACCAGCACTGTGGCCCGGCAGCGTCAGAGCTATTTCACTGCCCCAGGACAAACAGGCAGGTTTTGCCAGAAGCCACCTCCTGCCTTGCAGATACCACAAAGTCTTGTGTACTCTGCTCCGGACAGTTAACGCTCAGCACTCCTGCACGCTACCAGATGTCCAGAGGGTGCTGCTGAAACCCACTGCTGTCCCCAGGGCTCACCTGGCAGACCCAGAAGGAACTGGCATAGTGCTCCCCCACCTCTCCTGCCCCGAGCCCTCCCGGCACCCGCGACCCAACCTCCCTGCTGCAGGAGGAGGGGAACACCACAAGCGTGTGCCAAATCCATCACCGGCTCAGTGCCAGCCCAGCGCTCACGGCTGCACTGCGCCGTTCTCGCCAGCACTGCTGGAGTGAACAGCCCAGTGAAGAGAATCTGTGTGGAAACTGCCCCCTCAGGGCAGAGCGGCCCCTTCTCCCCGTCCTTGCCACAGCCCTGACCAGTCCATCCGCACCCCTCCGGGCACACAGCTGCGGGCAGAGCTGCCCCAATACCACGGTGAAAGTCAAGCAGTGGGCAGAAGCGGGCAGAAAGCCCTTTGTCCGGAGGGCCCGGTCCCTTGGGGATGGGGCTGCGCCAGTGGACATGACTAGGCGGCCACGTGCCCGGGGCCGTGCTTGGCCGGACAACTGCACACGGCTGCACCTCAGACAAAACTGCACTTGAATTCAAACCCAGGAGCCTTCAGCATCCTGTCTGCTGGAATAAAATTTGTATACCCTTCCATGCCTGCTAAATTCTGTTCACAAAGAACAAGAAAAAAGGAAGTAAAAGCCTTAATAAACGCTGAAAGAGCAGGGAGCTCACACCAACTCCCAGCCCAGTGTAGCTCCTGGATAATCTCGGCAATAGTTTATTTTTCTCTCCAGTATCATTTTCCCAGCTTGATCTCTACTGTCGCAGTATGATGGTTTCACCCCATTAGCCTTGCTTAAAAAAGTGATCCCAGGACTGTGAGTGTTATTGCCCACATAAATCAGGAGGCTTTGAATACGGAGCACCTTTAAATAAACAGCTGATGGAAGTGAAGTTCCGGGATCATTATTAATAGCTTTTCATTTCTGTGTCCGCTGTGCTGTGACATTCTTTCCCAGCAGAAAGCCTCCGCTTCCTATCCCCAGTACATCTGATCCCATGAGTCCTCCAGTCAGAATGAATGACTGTACCTTTGTGTTAATTGCATAACCCATTCCACAAACTGAATGCTAATATTAACTACCAAGAGGAGCAGAGTTGGCAGACAAGGAGCGGCGGGACGGTTTGCAGGAAGGCCCACCAGCCCCCTGCCCTCCCCTGCGCAGAGGCGAGGACAGTGGTCCGCTTGCCCCACCCAAGGACAGCAGATCCCAGCTCTTCCAACACACACCAGTAAATGCCACAACACGCACAGAGGCCCCGCTCCTTTTCTGTCCCGCCTGCCCAGGGATCGTGCCCGGTACTGCCTAGACAGGCCCTGGCGTTTCCTGCTGTGCTGGCTCCATCACACTTCCCACGTACCCAAACCCTGCAGAGTGATGCCTGCTGCTCTCCGCACTGCCAACGACTCCCAGCTGAGTCCAAAGGGACACAGACCCTTGGAGAGGCAGCCAGCACAGAGCAGCCCCATCAGTACTTACAGCTGCTGTTCAAAGACTTTACCTGGCCAGACCCAGTTTACTTTTCACTAGCATGCCTTGTCCAGGGAGGAATCACTTTCCTCCTCCACCTGCAGCTCTCAGGGGCTCTCCTGGGAGCTGCAGGCAGATGCATCACATCCCAGAGCAGATGAGAGCCCTAAACGCCATGGGCAGACCCAAGGGCAGCAACAGCCAACACCAGAGAAAAGGCGAATCACCCATTCCCCTCCCTGAGGGTGATGAGCTCGAGATGGAACTGGACACCTCGTCAAAAGGGACCCTGGACACTGCTCAGGGAGCCCCCTGTTTCGCTGTCTGCCAGCACTGACACACGGGCACTCCCAGTCTAGATTTCCAAAATCTTCACACTTGGCACCCAAGCGGAGTTGCCAGTGCTGCTGTGTCAGCAAATGACATCATTCCCCAGGTCTGCCACTCAGAAGACAGACCAAGTTTCTCCTTTGTGCAGATACATCAGGGAAGACCCTTCAAAGCCCAAAAGAGGAGGAGATGGTCCTTGCCAGCAGCCAGTCCCCATACAGCTACCAACATAAGGACAAGCAAAACAGCTCCCCAGTGGCCAGCACTGCCCAGCAAGAGGCTGCTGTGGGCTCTGCGGCCTCTCTGCTCCTTCTGCCCTTCGCTGCAGAGCGACGAGAACAGAGTCCTGCTGCTGTACCGCACCCCCAGTGTCATGTTACTGTTCCTGAGTAACACCACCACGTACGGGTCACTCTGCTCGAAGAGAATACACAGGGTAAGCAAATATGCCAAAACGGCCTTTGCTTCAGCGACCTTGGCCGTGTATACATCAAAAGGGCTGCAGACAGCAGCAGACTCCAGGAACAGGTGATGGCTTTTGGCTTTACTGCCTGCTGCTTGCTCTTTCCCACACTCAGATCTCAGCAAGGAAGTTCAGGACACAAACCACTGACACAGGCATAATAAAGGTTCACCTGTGAGAGAGCCAAAGTGGAAGCAAGCGTTAGAAAACTGCAGAGCGTGGCTGAACAAAGCTGAAAGAGACCACTACAGACAGGATGCACATTTCTTGGAGGACTTAAAGAGGACAAGAATTAAAGTGTTAAATTTGTCTACTGATTTCAGAGTCTTTCTCTAGCTATGTCCTTTTGACATATCCACAAGAACACCCTAGGTTTCTCAGTGTGATTCTGCAAGCCAGATACAGTACTACCCTTGCCTCTGCAAGAAACTCTGACCATTTTGTCGTCAGGTGAAAAAAAATATAATTTGATTCCTCCTCCATGCCCTCCAGCCTTGTATTTGCAGACTGTAGACCAGCATCCAGCAGTCACATAGGACCTTTAAGCAAACGAAATGTAGTGGGCACCATATATGCAAAACAAGACAGCCTCAGTATGTCACTAGAAATGTTGCTTTCCAACCACCAGACTTCAACATCCCAGTGAAGCATCAGCTCTCAGCAGAGGCCAAATGTGCAAATTGCAGTTGAAAAGGAGAACAATTCTGAAAGCTCAAAGCACGTGAACACAGCAGACTAGAATGGAATCCACAAGTAGCTCCACTTTAATGTCACTACCAAACGAATGGCACAATGAGGAAGGGACAGGCTGAGAGCTCTGGGAACAACCACTCTGCTCAGCACAAGGGATAAGGGGAGATTAACTGGCCTCCTCAAACAGGAGTAAGGGTTTGAGTGTAAGGGTTCACGGCTTTGGTGTAAAACTCCATCAAACAAGACCGGCATCTTCACTTCTGACATGCCAGGATGGACACAGGACGCAGTGTAGGGTTTTGTACAGGTCATATTTCACAATCAGGCCCTTTGCCTCTGCCAGTCCTGGCAATAGTGAGACCATGAGAACCTTTCTCCAGCACACAGGCTTTGAAGGGACTTTCCTGATGTATCTGCACAAAGCAGGGACCTTAGATCCTTGTACGTAGGTTCTAATGTTATTATTATCAAAAGGAATAAAGAGGGACATGGTGAAGTAAGAGGCAGCAAAGCAGCCCAGGGAACAAAGAGGGGGTGGGGGGGGGGGGGGGGGAGAGAGATTAGAGCAGCAACAAGGAGGACAGAAAAGCAAATGGACAAAGCGCATGTGAAAGAATAAAGCCAAGGAGAGACGCATACACGTGAGCAAGCAGGATCGTGCTGGAACACGTGCGTTTGTGTGCACAGGAGGGAGCACGGAACCCACATGGTGGGTGCCGTCGTTTGCAGCTCCGAGTCCTTCAGACCCACTGCGTGTTTGCAGCCGTGCGATGCTCCAGCAAGGGGCCTCCCCTGGAATGCCCCGGGGCACACGCAGGACTCCTGTGACCTGATTCACTTCATCCAGCACACCGCCCAGCAGCCACTTGGTGCTGGTGACAGAGGAAGGTCTTCACAGCCAAAAAACGGGAGAGCAGCCGGCTCTGAGTGCCCTCCCCAGGGGTGCCCAGCCTTTCCCCGAGGCAGTCCGTGCCTGAGAGGGGAGCACTAGCAGCACACACATACACAGACACGCTCGCACATGCAAACACGGCTGTCCCTGGCTTTGTCATCCTCACACACTCCGTCCACGTGCATCGTGCTCTCTGTCACTACACTGCAGATCCTTGCTGTCTCTCCCCTTACTCCCTGGGCTGTTCACTTCCTCCTCCCTCTCCACACCCCTCTTTAGCTTGTTGGATGAAAATCATGTTAGAACTCATGCATATAGCCCCAAACTCCCCAGTGTGCGCCCAAGCAGGAAGAGGTCCATCCAGAGCCCACCACCTCCAACCCAAGCAGTCAGATCCAGGGCTGAAATCCTGGACTGCACAGGCGCCCTTCCTCCAGTCATGCCGTGCTGTCCCCCGGCATGGCGCCGCACCAGCTGCCAGGTCCCCATCACTCCCAACACCACGAGAGGTCAACACTGGACTGGCTGAAGCCAACTAGGCTGAAGTCAACTGGGAGCACTGCAGTGCAGTGCAGACGTGCTCCTTTTTGTTCCCCCGTCCGGGCTGCTGGGCTGGCAGCAGCCACAGGCAGAGTTCGGGCATCCAAAGTCAAGCTGTGTCCAGCCAAAAAGCCATTCTCCCCCACGCTGGACTCAGAGCTGTACCCATCTCTTGCCACCCACCCCTCCCATCAGATCTCATGGTGAATTGATACTGAAACTCATGCCTGAACACGCAGTCACTATGACTCAAAACCAGAATAACACCACACAGTTGCCCTGAGCAGGGCTGATACCAAACTTTTGAGAGGTTCAGGACTGTGCTTGTCCAGACGTCAGCCCCTCGTGGTGGGGGACACCGAAACCATTAGCGGACACCAGGAAGTTCATGAGACAGCTTTCCTCATCTTGGTGCACAGAGACCCAGATAGACCTCACACACAAAGACACATAAAACATATACCCTTATCAAACACTTCACGCACCAGCTAGAAAAGGAGAAAGAAAAACTGTCATTGCTATTTCTAAATGTACTTGGGAGGCACCAGATAGCACAGTGACGGACTAGATATAAAAAAGATAGAGATGAGTCTCAGTAACAGCCTTTGATCGATCACACGGGAAACGCACGTGCCGCCCTGCGGAAGCCAGGACCAGACACTGTGCCCTGCCTCTGCCCAAGCTCAGCGCGGCTGTGGTTTAAAGAAAAGGCCTTCCAGCCTGGTGCTTCATGGTGCCTCCCTCTCATTTCTGTTTCACAGCAGACAGCTTTTTGCAATCAGGATAGTGCTTGGTATAAGCAACACAGACTCAGCTGTAGGATTTTCTGATTCTGGGACAGCCTAATGTTCAGAAAAGGCCTCCCTAGAAGCACCAAAGCCAACTGGAGCCTGTGCCCAGGAATGGAAGGGAGACAGATACTCAGGGGCAGCCACGGCCCGTGAGAGTGGTCACAGTCAGACCCTGTTCTGGCAGCCCCACCACTCTTAAGGACCAAGGCTGACATACACCAGCTGAGCTGGCAGCTCACTGCACACACGCAGTCCTTCTCCGTCAGGCTTGTCTTTGGGCACTCCATTGTCCCTCCAGCTCCTCACAAGAGAAAGCACACCTGGCAACACCACAGGCAGTGGTGTGCCCCTGCCCAGGACAGTGCAAGTGTGCCTTTGCCACCAGATCCACGGGCAGAGGCCACATCTCCCACTGCACTGCTCAGGTCTGACAAGGGCTCTTTTGCAAAGGGCACCAGGCACCTTCCTCCAGCACAGGCACCCCAAAGCAGCGTGCAATAAAGGGTGTTTAATGGTCCTTGTACTGGCCCTGGCTGGGATGGAGTTAATTTGCTTCACAGCAGCTCATATAGTGCTGTGTTTTGCTTTGTGACCAAAACAATGCTGATGACACCTTAATGTCTCAGCTGTTGCTGAACACTGTTCGCAGAGCATCAAGGCCTTCTGTTTCTCACTCTGTCTCCCCCAGTAAATAGACTGGGGGTGCACAAAAGGCTGGGAGGGAACACAACCAGGTGGATGACCCAAACTAACCGAAGAGGTATCCCATGCCATCTTATGTCATGCTCAGCAATAAAAAGGGAGCGGAGGGAGTTCAGGGAGGTTAGTCACCTTTTGCTCAGGAACTGGGTGGGCATCAATCTACCTGTGGAAGGTGGTGAGTGTTTGCCTTTGCATCCCTTGTTTTATTTTCTTGTATTTCTCTCTTCTTCCACTTCTCTTTTGCTTATTAAACCACTTTTATGTCAACTCACAAGTTTTCCTGCTTTTACTCTTCCTTTCCTCTTTCCTTGTCCCACTTGGAAGTGAGGGAGTGAGCAAGCAGCTGTGTGGTGCTCAGCTGCTTACCAGGGTTAACCCACAACAGTCCCAAAACACTTGGCAGCACCACTGCTGGCCGTGTTCACGGCCAGAGCAGAGCGAGCCAGACAGACCTTGTTCTGAATGCGCTAACCGGAAGGCAGGAGCAATGGCACAGCGAGAAGCTGCCACTCTCCTTGCAAAATGCCTTGAGCCTCTCAGTTGCGTGATGTAAGCTCACATCTCCTGTCCTGGAGCAGCCCAGCACCACCAGCTCATCCAGCTGCCATCACCTCCAGCTGCACTGCCCCCCATCTCTAATTCACCAAAGCATGTCAGCACTCTAGATGCAAAACCAACTCAAGCCTGAACTGATGGTTCCAGCCTCTTTCCCAGCCAGGCACGAGTCTCCCATTGTACAAAAATGTAAATAGCTTTTTCAGACAAAGTCCATAAACGCTCACCTGTGGTTGCTGCTCCGGCTGAGAAGGTTCAGTCCTTGCATTTCACTTCATGCCTCAATCGCTCTGTGGTACCACGGAAGGGAGCAGACGCATCTGCCAGCACAACAGTCAGTCCTCCAGGCAGGACTAATGATGGCACACTCCACCGCCCGAGCTCCACCTCACAAGCTCGTGCCTGCCCTAGCTAACCCATTGCCAAGTCCTGGGCAAGGCGAAGGGAGGCCACATCTGCATCTGCAGGGTCGGCCACAGTCCCTGGTCACTTGTCCAACACTCCGTGGAGGCTCACGGTTGCATCCCTGGACTGTTGCATGCCTGTGGCTTGCCCCACTGCCCGCATGCCCAGCTGGCCAAGGTGCTGGCATCCGCCGCCACCGTATCTGTTGTGGAGGCTGCTCATGTCTTGCACAGACACCAGAAGCTGGGCCGGACCAAATCCACCCATAGATGTGCCCGAGAGGTGAATCCGGGCAGCAAGGCAGAGCAGAGGGACTTGGGAAGGAGGCGGCGACTTCTCGGCCTCAGCGAGACCAGCGGAGCCATTGCCCAGCGGAGGACCCTGGTTCAATCTCACCCCTCACAGCACCTTTCGAATCAGTTCATTAATTGGCACGTCAGCGCGTGCATACGAAACGAGGGCGCGTGGCTCCCCCTGCCGGCACGCGCCCGCAGGAGCCCCCCGCCCGCCCCGCGCTCCGAACGGCGGGAAGGGCCCGCGCGGCCCCGGGGCTCGGGGCTCGGCACGGCCGGCACGCGGCCAGGGAGGGCCCCCGACTCCCGCGGTGCGGCTGCCCGGCACGGGTGTCTTTGGGCAGCGTTACTTCTTCTCACTGGAGAAGGGGTTTTATTGCAAAAACCAGCATGCCACTGGGGAGCAGCCCAGGAGGGCTGCAGCAAACGGGCGTGCCGCTGACTTTGAAAAGTTTAAGCAGGGATGTAATTTCTTAAGGACTCTGCTGATGCTCAGCTATTCCTACCTGCCTGCTATCAAAAGGTTCAGCTGTATTTCATAAGTGGGAAGGCAGCCAAGCTCAGGAAGCTGGTAAACTCCAGCTCCTGAAGGAACCCCTCAACTGCACATCCTCAACCTTCTGGACTCCAGTGACAGAGGAAGAAGTCCCCTCTCCCACACATGCACAGCACCGTCACCAACAGCCACATGCCTTGTAAGGGGAGGAAAACATGTTTTCACACTGTTAAAAAATGGAATAGTGACAATCCAGAAGGACCTAAGGCCTAGGGTAACTCTGGAGTTTGGTACCAGGTGTGGGGGGTAGAGTGTCATGTCCGAGGTTAAGAGGCTCACTTGCTCACTTTTACCATTTGTCAATCTCAAACTGCCCGTCTCTAGAGAGGGTGACAGGGTGCTGGCTGTAGAGAGGAGGACGTGCTCTGAGCTTAGGAGCCACTTTTAATGACAAGGATTACTGGAGAAACAGCATTTTGGGGATTTGGGATTCCAGGAAGCGGCTGCAGTAGGAGCAGAGGGAGATAATCCCAGTGTGACAGACAGATGCAAGGAAGCAGAACTGGAGAAGGAAGCACAGCATCCCCCAGCACACACAGAAGCTACTGTCTTGCACAGGGCATCCTGTGCAGGGGGAACAGCCATCCCACAGCAGAAAGAGGCTGCTGGAACAAGGGCCTGGCCCAGGGCTCCCAGCACCCTTTCTTCCTGGGATGACCAGACCATGCAGGTTTCTAAGCCTCTGGAGCAGCCAAACCCTTACGTGTCCTTCCTGACTGTGGCCCATGTGGGTACTCAGACCCAGAGGAGCAACCTGCCCCGCAGCCTGCAATCAGGAAGGCCAGGCTGCCCTGCCAGCTGGCAGCCCCCAAGCAACCTGCGAGTGAAGAGCCAGCAAGGGGAACCCAGGCTCTGCCAGGGGGGTGCTGAGGGGAGCAGGCCCAGCACAGGGCCTGGGGGTAGAGGATGCATGCCCCAGGGTACCCAGCTCCACGGCCTCCCAGGGGGCATGGGGCATCGGACCCTCCATCAGCTGGGCTCAGGACCATATCATGCATTTCTGCTCTGACTCACTTTTGCAATCAAAACCTCAGGGAAACACTGGCTTACCAAAGCAGTGTTTAAATCCTGGGCTTCCTCCTGCAGCTGCTGTTTCCGAATGTCTGGCATCCTCACTCTGCTGGGCGTACACACCTTTCCCCATCCATGCGTACACCACAACCTGCCTGTGCCCACATTCATGCACAGGCTTCTGCTGAAAGGAGTTCAAGGCTGTTGTGGCTCCATTTATTGCCCAAGATGTTTCTATGGCGACTCCCTTCACATCCCATCATTGGCTGCAGAAAGCTTCTGGCCATCCACAGCTTCAGGGGAGTTGAGGGCCTCAAGCTTCAAGCCACCTGCAGTTGATAATACCACCAGCTACAGTTAATTAGGAAGAGATTAACAAAAACCCACCTGAAATGGCAATGGTGAGTGAGACAATGTCAGCACGTAAGAGGAGTGATCCCATGTCTCCTTTCCCTCTGTCTTCTCTGGAGTGCTGTAGCAGGGAGGAGCAACAAAGAGGGGGAGTGGGTATCTGCAAAAGGGTGCTGCACAAACAGTTCTGCTTTCACAATTCCCTGGAAGGACTTCTCAATCAGCAAGGCTCGCATAACTGGTGTAGCCAGAGCGCAGGACCACTTAACTCCCTGCAGTGACTGGCCCTGACACACAGATTCCCAAACCAGGGACAAGGTGCTCTCAGCTCTGCTTGGTAAGCACCTGGCTAAATGCTTCTATAGGGCAGCCGCGGATCTGCGGCTGCTGCTGACCAGCACCAGGCCCAGCATCACCTCCCTCGCACCCACAGCTGCCATCATTGGCCAGTCCGGGCCAGATTCAGGACAGGCGACAGCGGTGACAAAGCATGCGAGACAGGCACAGTTGTTCCCCGTTTGTGGAGCAGACCCTGCACACAACAGCGTGACGGCAGCGTTGAGAGGCACTTTGCCCAGAGTCTCAGTCCTGCAGCGTGTGAGCTAAGGCATAGCTGTCTCACAAGAGATCCAAAATCAGGGACTTCAGCACCGAGTAGAGTCAAAACTGAGTGAGCTTTGTTGGGCTTATTTTTCCAGGCTCATTGACGCCACTGCTAGAGCTGAAGTGAGGGGCAAGAAAGCAAGTCAGAGCAGGGCAGCAGAATGGGGCACACCACACAGAGAGGAGGCAAGTGCACATTTTCCACAGACAAGAGAAGCGCGGCAGGACGGGGGATCCACAGTAGTGCTGCCATTTGCTGAAAAACTGTCAATTGCAATGAGGATTATAACCTCCACTGGTGTTTAGTGAGCTATCCTGAGATGGGGCAGCCAGCAGAAAGGAGACACCTTCTGAAAAGCACCTTGATTTTCAGCACCGCTTGTAGGTTTAGCAGCAATGAACCATCCAGCCCAAACCCGGCCCTTGGGCTGGAGCACAGCCGGACCAGCTTTGGGCTGGGTGCCTTTCCTATGCCCAAAGGCACAACTACCCCACTCCCAAGAAGAACAATGTGGGGGCATCAGCTTAGCAGGGTCTGTCCTCCACCTTTTGTTCAAAGAGGCCTTACAGGGCCCCTGGGGAGAACTGCCTGACACACCAGGGCTGCCTCTATCCCCAGCTGGCACCACCGCAGCACGTCCCCACACTGGAGCTGGGCACCGCGGAGAGGCTGGGTCAGCCCAGCAAACAGGTGGCAGAGCAGGTGCTCCGAAAGCCAAACTTTGAAGACAAAAGCCATGCCCAGCCCACCAAGGCACAGGCAGCCCCAGACCACCCTTGCACTGTGAACAGCCTCTCCTGATGCTCCCACCTCCTCGCAGAGCCATGCATCCCCGTTTGCTTTACGTGCACCAGGTAATGTTAACAGCAAAGGGAGCCCTGCAGCTGCAGCGGGCACCACACCTGGCTGCACTGACATGTGCCGATGCCCACAGTGTCCCCACAGGCCCTCAAAGGAAAAAAGAGAAGGTGTCGTAAGGTTGTCATAGAGCTGGAGATGTCCATTTTCAGGGCAAACTCAAACCACATTGCAAGAGGATCAGAAGAACAGCATCACCAAGAAGAAAACCCACAGCTTCCACTAGAAAAGAAAGAACCTTCACCCTCTGCAGGGTGGGCTTTGTGGGATTAGGGGAGGTGCAGATTGCTGAAGAAGATGTGCTACCCAGACATCGCACTGCAGAACCAGCAATAAGTGCCATCTAGCAACACTTCCCCAACAGGATAACACAGAACTATCTCCTCTCAGCCGCAGCACAAAAGACAATGAAAAGAAAGAAAAATGAAGGAAGCACAGAGCCAGACTAAAGTAAAGTCTGGAGCAGTCTGTAAATAGGGTTGTTGCAAAGGATAAGACTGAAAAATACTGTAATGTGCTGTATTGCTTTTATCCACTCTGCAAATAATAAAAAGTGATGATTAAATGAAAAAGAAGTTGTGAACTGGGAGGATGGGTCTCTGTAGCGGCTACTGGCAGGAACAGAGAGCCTCTCCACGGCCTCCTCCACAGCTCTTCGAAGCAGAAACCAACCTGCAAACTGGATGCAACTGCAGATACAGACGCCCCACAGGGCTGTGCACAGAGTGGGCACTCAGCCCATGCTGGGTGACCTGGTGAGTCCCAGTCCAAAGCCCTGAAATGAGCTCCCCATATACCAGGTCTGCACGGGCGCAGGGAAGGCTGACAGGCAGCAATTTGCTTCCCAAACCCAGCCACAAAGCTCCAGCTTTTCTGCTGAGGTGGATGGAGCAGGGACCGTGCTTCGCAAGCAGCGTGGCTCACAGGGACATGCAGGCATGAGCCCTGCAAATGCCAGCGTAGCCAAATCCAAGGGCCAGAGTTTTGCATCCTCACCTGCAGCCCAGGGCACAGCCACAAACAGACATCACCCAAGGACAAGGTAAACTGGGCACGCCCCACTAGCTGGGGAGCAAACGGCTGGCAAGTGCCAAGCGTGCAGAGCAGGACGCTCTCAGGGCTACAAACAGGGTCCCAAGGCAAAGCTTGGTTACATCCCTCCCCATCTTTCACTGCAAAGAAATGCCATGGAATAAATGGGTGGTAGAAACAAGAAATCCAGCGAATATCGAGGTGCTGTACACCACGTCCACCTACCACCTCAGGCAAGAAGTCTGGTTGAGACTCACACCCACCTCATCTTTACAGTAATTTCTCAAAAAAGCAAATCGCTCAGAATGGCCCGTGCCTCAGGATAGGTATGGACTTATCTACAGATAAGTGTCATTGCTTGTAGACCCAAACACAGCTGCATAACCACATAGTTGAAAGATAACAACACAAATTCATACATGGTCGTATTCTTGTGTACAAATACTGTTTAGTGACCTGGTATTGAAAGAACACAACTATCCCCAGACTATTTCTTCTTCAGTCTGTTTTTCTTTACTTTCCAAATAGGAGCTTTCGAAATAGAAAAATAATTATTCGAAAAATATGTAATTATACTTTAAAGGAATAACATCAGATCCAATCCCACCTGAAGTCCAGTCTCATTTCAAAGCTTCCATGAACAATCTAATCCTTCTAACAAAATAAAGTCCATGGATAACAAAAGGGGTTTCAAACAACCATTACCTCACAATATTTGCAACCAAATTTTACTACTATGGGCTAGTGATTAGGAGCACGAAAGTAAAATTTGCTAGGAAAAAAGCCTGCCAGCTCAATATAATTTTCAAAGTACAAAAAAACCAAAAAGCTTATCAGACAATATACACAACAAACAGTAAATTATGACCGTATTCTGAGAATCCTTACACACAAGCAAGGAACTATGGGTTTTTCAACTATGATACTGCATTTTAAATCATGAAAACATCATAATATTTGATACAGAGCTAGGAAAAATAGGATTTTAACCATTATTTTTAACCCACTGACAGTCTTTTCTTTTTTTTTTTTTTTTTTTTTTTTTTATGGAGACCTGCTAGCTTCTTTTGAAAAAGAGTTTTAAAATCGACCTTGTTTCAGTAGCCACTTCTCTGTCCTGGGTATGAAATCACCATATCATATTATAAAGAGTCAATGCACCAAAAAGCAAAGGGCATTACTTTTTTTTTTTTATAGGCAGGAACAAAGCTGGCTCTTTTTACCTATGAAACAGCACATACTTTTTCTTTCACAAGCCCACCAATTACAACATTGTGTTATTCAGCCAACTGCATTTCATACAGAGACTAATCCTCACTTGCTCTGACCCCCACCTCACCAGAGCCAAGAGGTGTATGCGACACAAAAGTCAGTAGAAAATCTGGGCCAGCTTATTCAGATTTTAGTGGGTTCTACCCTGTGCTGCACTCAGGGTCCTGTTAACGTTTTCAGGGATTTCATGGACAAACAGCAGAACCACCCTTTGGCCTTGGACAAGAACACGGTATCAGTACAGGAAAACCGTTTCAGACTATTTTTTCCAGTTCCCCCTGCTATGTGATACCCAAAGCCAGAGAAGCAATTTTCAGCATTTGAAAACTGATGTACCAAGATACTGATCTCCAACCCTGATAATTGTTTGCTACAAATATTCCTTAGCCGGTGCTCATGAAGGAGGTGGAGAGCATCCACCAGTCTCATAAGGGAAAACCTGGGAAAGCCCAGGCTCGCTCTGAGCTGGGCACAAGATCCACAAGTACAGAATCTGCAGGCTCCAGCCATTCTCTGAACATTAGGCACTCCAAAGAGACAGAAACAGGTCCCAAAGAAACAGTCATCATCTGAGATTTCCTTAGTGGTGTTCAAGACTATGATACCGGGCGTCGTTGCAACACATGGTATTTTAACAGCGTGGCACCAGGCTAGCAGCAGGGACAGAGGCACACCTCCCCATTTACTTCCTCAGGCCATGCAAGTAAGCTCTGGAGAACCAGAGCTCTAGTGGAGCCATCCTTCTTAGCCCTCTCAGGTCCAAAGGCTTCCCTGAGACGCACTGCACTGTCTTATGAAGTTATGTCTGAACTCTGAGCCTGCCTTTGCTTGCTGCTAAACTACACCATCATCCCTGTAACTGGTCTTGTTCATGCATAAAATGAAGAAAAGACAACACAGATCTCCCCAGATTGTAAGGGATGTTACAACTGCCAGAAATCAAACGAAAAAGAGAACAGAGGCCTCTACTGCATCCCTCCTTCCCCTGCCAGCACCACAAGTGACCACAGGAGCCTGGCTGCCACAGGATGTGCTCCCAGGACACTCAGCGCTGGCAGCTCCGGGCCTGGATGAGCTGCTGTAGCCAGGCATGCAGCAGGAGCAGACGTGGCTGCAGCACTTGCTCCCAGAAGGCCTCTGCACAGCCATTTGGGAACCACATTTTAAATGAGGAAAGTGCTAGTTTTAGTACAGTTATTTTTAGTTTGTTGTTAGAAAAACGTGGCTTTGTAAAGAGAGATGCTACCCTGCCTGCTAAAAGGACTCAGGCAGGACTCCTCAGGCATCTCGGCTGCACGTTCACACACCTCCCTGAGCAAAGCCCCTGTGGTGGCCAGCATGAAGGTTCTGGTCTCGGTAAGAAAAATGGGGAGACAGCTCTTGGGTAGGATCCCAAAGAGGATGTTTTAAGATGCCACCGGTTTAAAAAAGAGCTGCAGCTCTTCAAGCACCCGAGCACTTTCATTGAAAGGTTTGCTGAAGCCCTGCTGCTGCCAGAGCCGGTGCGGGAGCCCGGGTACCACACACTGAGCACTCTGGCAGCGATGCCCGAAGGGGCACAAAATCTCCAGCTTCACCTGCCCTCCAACCCTGACGGACCCACCGCTCCCACCCCGCCCCGCCCCGGGGCTACTTCGGGTGCCGGGGCCGCGCGGCCGGGGGTCGCGGCGACCCTGGCCGCAACCCGCGGTCCCGGTGCGGCCGGGGGCCGGGCCGAGCCCACGCTCACCCGCGGGGAGCGCCCGCCGCAACCCGCCGAGCGGCGGCAAAGTTTGCGGCGCGGCGAGGGACGGAGAAGTTGGGCTCCCCCGCGCCCGCCCCGCCGCGCCCGCCGGCTCTTACCTGGGGCGGCGGCCCCCGCGCGCGGGGCGCTCGGCCTCCCGCGGCATCCTGCGCGGCACCGGGCGGCGCGCGGCACCGGCACGGAGCTGATCGCAGCCCCGGCGCCCCGGCACGAAGCGGATCGCGCTCGGCGCGGCGGACAGTGCGGCGCCCCGACCGCCGGCGGCGGCGAGCGGAGCCGGCTCTGGCACCGGGCGGGCACAGCGCGAGGCGGGGCGCGGGCGGCGGGGTGTGCGGCTAGGGATGCATGTGCGGCGAAAGCCGCCTTCCTCCCCCTCTCTCCCTTCCTTCCCTCCTTCCCCGCCAGCCCAGCCCAGCCCAGCCTCTGCTGGAGACTCTGAGAATGCAGCGGCAGGTCCCCGCCCGGGACCGGCCCCGACAGCCGGCCCTGGGGACCTCCCCTAGCGACCGGCCGCGGGCACCGGCCCTGGGGAACCCGCCGCAGGGAGTGGCCCGCTCCGTGCCTCGGGATCCGGCTCCAGGGCCAGCCCCCCCGCTGCCCTCGGGACCCGCCCGGCCCCAGCCCTGGGGACGGCTGTTCCCCTGCGGGCTGCGGCGGCCCTCGGGAGGGCGGGGAGGCGCTGCCCGGAACGGGGCTCCGCTCCCGCGACCTGCGGTGCTGGCAGCCCTGCGGCGCTCCCGCCCCGGGCACCCGCGTCGCCTCCGCTGGCTCCAGCACCGTGCCTGCCCGGGGCCCGTGGGGAGCGGCCGGGGCCGCCCTGGAGGCAGGGAGCGAGCCGCGGGGCTGGGCGCTGACCCCGCCTGCCCCGGCTCGGGCCTGGCCCCTCTGGGCACCAACGCCAGCAGGTGCCCGGGCTGAGAACGCACAAACTCTGCGCATGGGCCGGGGTGCCGGTGTCACCTCGGCTGAGGTAGGGGCTCTGGGCACCACGGGGGCTGGGGCTGGCAGACCCCCTCCTGATGTGCACCTGGGTGGCCGTGGCAGCTGGCATGCTCAGCACGCACCTCAGGTCTCTTGTGCCTCCTCTAGAGCCCTGCTTGAACTGTGGCAGGCACCATCCGGGCTCAGCAGCACTCTGGGATCACGGGCAGGAACGGCTGGCTGCCAGCTTGCTGCCTGCAGTAGAGAGTCACATACCAGCGGGATCCACAGCAGAGTGCCAAGTTTACAGACCACTCTGGGAATGATCAGGACAGGTGGAAGCAGGGAAGAAGCTCTAGGCTGGTGAGGCTGCAATATCATTTTGGGACAGATAAATCTGATCATGCAAGTCAGGGTTTAGCCACAACTCAGGCAAACAGCCCCAGGGGGACATTTTCCAGTCTCCGCTGTCCAGGGTCTCACATCTTACCTGGAAAAAATCTCTCCTGTTTCCACAGCAGTCTCTGGTATTGGGCCTTGCAGTTTGGCCCTGGAAGGAACACTAGAGAAAGGAAGGCCCTGTTGCTGCATGTGTGTAGCGCCTCACACAAGGCAAACAAATCCTCTGCTTGGCCAATACGGGCCAAGAAACAGTGGTAACCCAGCAGCAGGTTATCCACAAACCACCTGGCTATGGTGCTTTCTGCAGAGGTGGGTGGCCTGCAGGTTGGGGAGAGGTGGATGGAAAGCGAGAGTGGTTCATAACCATAGCATGAATCCAGGAGAAGTGACAACTCCTTTCCAGGACCAAGAGACGAGCAGGGCACAGATCCAGCAGCAGGCTCTGGCAGCTGTCCTCCTCACCTTTGCACTAGCTGGCACAAGGCTTCCCATCCTCATACTGCTGTGTGACTCACACCCTCAATGGCCAATGGGGTCCTGAAGATGACCTAGGAAATGCTCTATACCAGCCCCTTCAGATACAGAAGCATCTAGAAATGTCCTCAATCCCAGTGTGAGAGTGAGAAGCCTCCCAGCTGCAAGCACTGCTGCCAAAGTAGATCCCACTTGTGCCTGATGCTCTTGTAGGGAAAGGAGCAAAGCCTGGAGCACAGCTGCTCCACCACTAACACTGTCTGCAAACAGAGACCTTGCTCAATGCCAATGCCAATCCAGCCCTAGGACAGCTGCTAGGCTCTTGTGCCAACATCGACACAGGCACTGGGAACACCCAGATCCTTTCCCTGGGACAGCCAAGAGGCTGCCTCTCAGTACAGTGGCAGAGCACATGGAGCTGAGCCCACCTGGCAGAAAGCATCAAATAAGCTGGTGTGATACTGGGTGTAGATGGTTCCAGCACTTGTCTGTAGTTGTGGTGCCCTTTCCCAATCTGTTTTTGCTAAGACCTCCTTAGCCTGGAACTAGGGAAGCTTTGTCTGTCCTGCCATCTCCCCCTCCCTTGTGTCACAGCTGCTCCATGCCTGGCCTAATGGAAGATTTCCCTGCTCATTGCAGGGGGTTTGGAATAGATAACCTTTAAAGGTCCTTTCCAATCCAAACTATTCTAAGGTCCTATGCCCTCTTGCTGCGGCCCTGCAGGGTGGCAGCCGGGCCGTCCCCAGCTCCCGAACGAGCCCCGGAGAGCACTGTGCCAAGGCACGTTACGACAGTGCTGCTGTGAGACCTGAAATCAGCAGCGCTTCAGAGAACGCCCAGGTCACACAGTAGCACAGGCCAGGAGCCACCCCGTGCGCTGTGGGAAGGGATGATGGGGGACACAAAGCAGAACGAGGACCACGCATGACACGATCACTCCCTTTGGTTGTGTGGCTCCCCACACACACGAACACTGAACGTGGCCTCCACAGCTGCGTCCCACAGCCTCTCTCAAAAGTCGACATGTCGCTTTCATGGCATGTCGTATTCTCAGTGACAGAAGGATGGATGGGTTATCCTTCGACTTCGCTGCCATCCCCTTTATCTCCACGGCAATTCAGTCCTCATCTGGCTTCTCCTTTCCTCTTATTCTCATCATTGCTTTATCTCAGCATTCAAATAGCTCTTTAGTATTTCTTAGCTCTCCTCTACCTGCAGCACTCTTCCCTTCTTCTGATATACTTTCTCCATCTCATTGAGCTCCAGGCCCCTTTGCTTTGTTCTCTCCCTCTCTCTCCCTTTCTTTCTGCTAGTGACTTGTTCCTTTTCTTGTTGTGATTTGTCTTCTCTGCTCTATCCCTTTCACTCATCTATTCTCCTTATCTCTTTTTGCTCCTTCCTCTTCCTTTTCCCAATCTTTGCACTTCTCCCCCTCCCCCCCCATTCCTCTGTGTGCTTTTGTCTGTAAGGAGTTGAAAGTGAAAAGCTTTTCCAACTTGATCCTGAGCAGCTTTCCCTGGTGCTTTCATCTCCACACATTTCTAAAACTGCTCAGACTGAAGAGCTATGACATGAAAAACTAAAGAAATACCAGAAAGAAACAGGACTCCCAACATGGGATGGAAATTTGCCTTCTCCAGGAAAATCTCCCTGGTTCACTAGTGCTAAGGTTCTCTCTCCACATTTCCTGTAAACACAACATAAAAGCTGTTTTACCAAGATTTCCTCTTCCTGGCCTCATCCTCCTCCCTGGTGAGTTCGGTGCTGGGAGGGGCAGACAGAGGGGAGGCAAGAGAGCTCCCCATCACCTCCTGCCAAAAAGTAGCCATGACCAAACAGCTCTCCCTCCCCTCTCACTAGCAGCTCCCGCCAGGTTTGCCATTCCTGCTGTATCATGAACTGCTAGCCAGAGGGAACAGTTGACCACACTAGGAAAGGTCCAGGTCCTCTGGCTCTTGTCCAGCCCTGCTCCCTGCTCCTCCTTCATGCAAAGATGGCAGACACCTGGAAAGCTCTCCGAGGTGATGTGTCACCAACCCCTCTCAGCTGCCAAAAGGAGTTCTTTCTTACCACTTCCTCCTGTGGTCTGTGCAGGGTCCAGCATGGTTTGGGGTAGAGCAGCTGATGACGACTTCAGAAAAATTCAGGGAAGAAGTGATTTTGAGCCCCTGTTTTCTTAGTGCTTCTGTGCAGCCTGTGCTTTGCAGGGTTCATATGTGAAAGTATGGTCGATCTTACCTGTGACCAGTGGCAGGGAATTCCAGAGTTACCAGGACAGATCTGTGCTGTGTCACATGGAGCAAGTCAAAGTACTGGCTGCTTACTTGGAAATTTGTTGCTGAGAAGCCCATGAATCCCAGCTATTCTCACAACACTACGAGAGATTAATCTCACTAAATCCTCCTACTTCTTCTCTATTGGAGAAACAGATTCAGCACAGGACAAGCTCTGTGACTCACCTCTCTGTTGGCAGAGCCAGCTCCCATTAATCTAACTCCCTGTCTCATGTCCACGTTTGGCTGGCAGGCAATCCGTCTCCAGCCCAGCTCTCTGTCCAGGACCCAGCTCCCCTGTCAGTCAGAGCCCACCTAACTCCAGGTGCCCTGCAGGGCTTCTCCCTGGCAGGGCAGGGGCAGTCTGCAGCCCACTGCCTAGGATGACGGCAGGGGACAGACTCTGGGATGGATGGGTGCTTGCTAGGCAAGGCAGCATGTGGCTGCAGGGGCAGGTGGGCTCAGCACCTGCCTAGCAGACCTTTTCTCATTCTCTGACCTCACCCTGCCTCATCTCAGCAGAACAAAGAGGGATTCACATAGCTCAGCCCCACCAGTCTCACTCTTCAAGGAGCACGGGACTCAGTTGGCTGCCTTGCAAGTTCATCCTGAAAGGAGCTGAAGTCAGTGTTAGGACTGGCAGAGGGCTTTGCTCCCAGAGCTGCAGCTCAGGATGCACGAAGGCTGCATGGAAGCCAGTTCCCCTGCCCAGCTGCCCGCAGAGGGTCCCTGGGTGGTCACTCACGTTGGCTCCCGCTGTGCTTAGCAGCCAGCTCCTGCAAGCAGTGTGTCCTTGCCTCACTCTGCCTGCCTCTTGGGGGCTGCAATGCAGGATGCCACATTACATGCCTGGCTTGCCTCCTGCCTTGCTGTGGGTGCTGCTCTGGCACAGGTCTAGAAAGGTGGACCCCAAGGCTGGTTGCACATGACTTTCTTCCTACTCCACAGCTGGGGAAAGGCCTCCACACCCCCTACAAGGCCCAGCACTGTAATTCCCGCTGGAGATAGTGGCATGATCTGGAGGCAGCAACTCCGTGCTCACACAGGTCCTGCAGAGTTGGGGCCACTCCTTAACACATCGCAGGACATGCCCACATGAAGCTGGAGCTGACATAACACGGTTGGGGGGACACAGCCCAGTGCTGCCCTAAGTTTCTTGGGCCCCAAACCATTAGTCTGTTGCCCAGAGCCATTTCTCATATGCCATTCCACTTATTTCTGCCAGCCAAACAGCCCTGCTTTTTGGTGCTCCTTTGAGTCTTTTCCTGGGAGCACTTCCACTGTCCCACACACTTAGGCACTGCCTATCACCAGAGCCTGGCAGCTCCCCCATCTTTATTCTCTCCAAGTACTGTGTCATTTGCAGACTCCACGGTGTCAGCCTTGTGATTAGATTCCAATGCCTTTATGAATAATTTGTTGCACGATTATAAAGCAAATATTTAATTGAACTTTATGTAAAATTGCTTCTGCCTCTGAGCACTGAACCACTGGTTTGGGATAGGGCACTGTGTGACCACATCAGGCCCAGGAGCCCCCTGAAAAGGCTAGCAGCAAACCGCCAGACCCCTTCCCCAGCAGCCAGTGGCCCAAATGCAGGTAGCCCGCCCCGGCCAAGCCCATGGAGGGGGTGCCGGGGGATGGCTGTGCACTGGCCCCAGAGGCTGCCACAGATGCACCAGCTGCAGGATTGCAGCACAGCTCCCTTCCCTTGGGAGCACATCCTCGGGCGCCGGCAGGAGAACATGTCTTCCTCAGCGGAGCAGCAGAACGAACCAGCTGGAGCATTTCCATGGCGTGACCAGTGCCATACTGGAAGAGTGCAGCATGAAGCATGTCACTGTAGAAAATGCCTTTGTGACAAGTTGTTGGCAATCAGGTTCCAGCACAAGGATGAGGACAGATGCAAAGACACTGGCTTTCCTTCCCTGCAGTCCTTTTCCTTCCAGGACAAGACTGGAGTATGCAGATGGGAAACTTGCACTGACTCTGTCAGGGAGCTAAAGCCTTTGCTCACTGGCCACATCTCAACAACACGGGGCACCAGTCTGAACTGATGACGAGAGCTTTGGCACTAGAGTGCCCATTCTGGGAGAGGCTCCTCAGCACACGCTTAGGCCAGTGGTCTGTGCAGAAATACTGTGTACCATGACATCACCTGCAGCCTCAGCTGGAAGAGTTTGAATGGAGGGGGTCTGGACACACCTCAGATTGGCCATGGCATCGCCTCTGTACGGAAAAACATCTATATCAGCAAAACCAACAGAACTGGACAAAATCCTAATTTATCACGGTCTGTAAAAGAGGCTGAAGTGCCTACTTCCAGTGAGGCGAATTTGAAATTGAAAGAGGAAAACGAGCGCATTGAAGAGATCAGAAGCTCCTTTCCAAGCACATATCTGGTGCAGGTAATTGCTAACTGACCTGGAGGGGCTCTTGAAATTGACCTAATGCAGCAGATTCTCTGCTCAGCATGCCACTGGGGCTGGGCACACGCCAGCACACCCCAGCCAAGCAGCTGCACAGCAGGATGGGCTGCTGTGCTGTCGGGGGCTGGCGAGGGAAAACACAAGAGAGGGACAGGGAGGTGTTGCAGAAGGTAACAGAGGCCTGCGTTGTGCTCACCCCTGTGAGTGTCCTGAGCCTGGCCAGAGCACATACACCTGGGAGAAAGGGACTGGTTAGCCGCTGGAAGCTGGGGGAAAGGAGGGATTGGAGCCTCACCTGGAGCAGCTGTGCCAACGCACTGCGAAGGGATGGATGCGGAGTCTTCCCAGACAAGCTCAGCAGCTGAGGCACTGGATGTGGACCATGAGGTGGGAGCTGGAGTCCCTGCTCCAGAGCCGAAGGCTGCAGAAGTGCAACATGCCCTGCTGACCACACAGACCATTGTAAAGAACAGCAGTTCTCCGGGCGAGCCAGGGGATAGCCCAATCCCCAGCAGCACTTTCTTGCCTCTCAGCTCAACTTGGGCAGCCCCTTCACTCAGCTCTTGCTTTTATGGCTACAGACAAAGCAGCACAGTTACCCTCTGGCTCCCTGCTACGTGGTCCCTGCTGCCAGCTCCCCCCAGGACCAGGTCCATCAGCTGTTGCCTCTAGCAGCTCCCCTTGCTTCCCCCGTGTTGCTTTTCACTCACAGGCGTTAAAAGGTTCCTTTCAAGACACACCTTTCTGCTTCCTCTTCAATCCAGGCATTTCTTTAATAAATAGCATTTGTACTGGCTCTGTGATGTCAATTTGGCTTTGAGCTTTCATCTCCACTGCTGGTTGTGCCCAGCATGAAATGCTGCCACTCAGCTGATAAAAACTAATGGTTGGGGCAGTTATTTGCAGCAGTCATTCAGCATTTGGCTTGCTGGTCCAGTCCCAGACTATGGCCCGAAGGAAGCCCAGTGGCAAGTGTTCGGCTCTGCTAGTGGGCGTGCAGGCAGCGTGACTGAGCGGGGAGCCACGGAGAATGACCCCATGCTGTGGGACATGTTTGCACAGTGCCCTTCTGTTGGTGACATAGGCACTCGTTCCAAGTTGTTTCATCCCAAGACCTACAGCCAGATGCACGGCTCACCGCTTAAGCATTACAAGAGAGTGGATAACTGAAGCTATGCCCTAGGAATGCAATATAACAAACCAGAGTAAACAAAATGGAGGAAAGGCAGAGGTTCAGGCCATCAGGTCTGGGTTGTATTCAAGGGTCCCAGATAGATGGAAAGCTTAGGAACGAGCTAACTGGCAGGAAGAACATGATACAGCTCCCTTTTGCCACTCTCTCTCGAGTAAACACACATGCACACACACTGTCCCTCACACATACTTCTGTGGCCCTCACACTAGCCAAGAGCATAGAGGAACAGGGCTCAAAGCAATCATAATCTTCCCATAACAATGGCAGGAGAACTGGGGTGCAGTGAAAGCCACAATGTGCCTTCAAAAAGCTATGGAGAGGATGTAAGCTGGAAAACAGTTGTTTATTCCTAGTACTAGGATGGTCTTTGGACTCACATCCCAGAAAGGCAGAGTGGTCTGTCCGCTTCTGGAGTATACTTGTGCTGAGTGCAGCACTCTGAAGGATATGTACTCTGGATTGGGAAGACCACCACAATGTGGTTGGGAGAGACCAGCAAAGCACTCCTGCACCAAAGGGAAAGGAAGCCCCATTCGGCACCTACATCCAGAAGGTACAGCATCACACCCATCTACTTATCTTTCATCATGCCCAGTCCCCTCTTACTCAAATCCTGCTCAGCCACCACTGCTATCAGATTCACTGCTTTTAACAGACAATCTATGCACATAACTAGTGAACCCCCAGCTTCCTTCACACCACTGGCAGCCCCCATTGTACTGAGTTCTCTTGAAAGTTATGCTTCCCTGGTGCCATTTGTTGCCAGTAGCAGGCATCTCTGTGTACATGATAAGCTGCTTCAGCTTTTCCAAAGTGCACTGCAGGAATGTGAACCTCCCAAAAGACATGTTGTAAGTGCATTATGTTGAGCTTCTCTGCTCACTCAATTACCAGGATCCAGAGAATGATCCTAACTTTCTAAAAATGTCAGTATTTCCAAACTGTGCAATTCTGTCTTCCCTACTACTTTTCAAATGGGCCAGGATAGGTATTTTCAGAATAGATTCAAACATAGTTCATCACACCCTTTGTGCACATAACTAAGTACTCACCTGTTTAGTTGTACACCTGTTGCTCACCAGCCTGGGCTGCAGCTCCAAGGATGCCGTTGCATCTTCTACAGCCAGGAGGAAACAGCCTGCCTTTTGTAGGCAGGGTCTCAACCTTCTTTACAGTGAGCAGAGACCCAGTCCATTCATCCCAAGTCCAGCACACTTCCCTCCCATGAATATCACATCAGGGCTTGCAGCTTTACCTTCTTTACCAAAGGACTCTCACTCTGGCCCAGGCTACTCTGGCTCCGGCAAGGGAGTCGCAGTCCTCAGGGTCTCTCAGACATATCACATCAGGGTCACCAGATATCACTCACCAGTCTAGGCTGCAGCTCCAAGAATGCCATCACATCTTCTACAGCCAGGAGGAAATGGCCCACCTTTTGTAGGCAGGGTCTAAATCTTAGTTAACTAGTTAATTACATTCAGTTTCACTTCAAGCCAGCTGGGTAATAATAATTGGATGCCACATACACCTGCCTTTCCTTTTTCCAGGACTACTGTCCTACTAATCTACCTTGAAATTGTCTGTGTCTTGAAGTTAGGTGTGGCGTAGAATCATAGAATGGCACCTCTTGACTGTTTTCACCACTTCACAGGGTAAAGTCTAGGAGATGCCCTTACTGATTGAAAGTCCTCCAGAGCTATGGCTGCAGCTTTTACGAACACACATTGTGAATCATGTTGCAGGCTTATACAAGGGTATGGTTTAGGGCCACATTCATTGTAACTTGGAGTTTTCTGGGAAATACTCCTACTTTCTGTAGATGCCCTGTACCCATTGCCAGTGGTGGTTTCTCCTCTCCAATGGGTGCTTCTCTGGGTGGGCAAAGAAGTCCTCTTGCCCGGCAGACTTCTGCTGTTGCAGGTTCTGCCTCTCGTACCTGCACTTGCCTTTCCTTTTATGCCATCTGTAGGATTCTTCAGATCAGTTTGTGTTCACAATTCTCACAGATCCTCAGCTCCAAGGTTTTACTGCAGGTCTTTAATTCTGCCACATATCGATCGACAGTTTCTGCTTGCATGAAAAGGACTGGAAATGTTAAAATGATTTATTGTTTTGCGGGATACACAGACACATTTTGTCATGTTTACCTTTCCTCTCACAGGTTCCTTTCCTCCTCCCACCCGAGGCACAGAGACTGGGGCTTTCGTGTTAGTGCTTCTTTCATCTGCACTAATTGCTGTTAAGTGGATCTCAAACTGCCTGACAGTTTCCGTTCTCTACTGCATCTCAGCAGGGAAGTATTTAATGCTGGACCCTGTGATACGCTTGTTAGCTCTTCCAAGAGCTCCTGGAAACCACTAAAGTTCATACTTAAATTTTGTCAGAGCCACCTTGCAAAGAGAAGCATATGTATGAGGAAAAGATTCCCTCCATTGCAGCCGCTGCTGAACCAGCCCTGGCAAAAGTGACTTAGCTTTCCGAGCAGTGAATTGCAGGGGGTTAAAAATGGTTTTCCAGAGTATCTTTCTGTGCCCCCTGTCCTGAGAACTGGCAATACTTGACACTGTGCAGGCACAGACCACTGATGGCAGCACACCCGCCCTGGGACACGAGGAGGGAAGTCTCATCTGCTTCCGGACCCTGCGGAGTTCAACGCACCCTGGGAGAGTCCCGCGGTGTGTGCTCTGCACGGAGCCAAGAGCTCTGCATTGCCATCGCTCAGCACTGCATTGCCATCGCTCAGCACTGCATTGCCATCGCTCAGCACTGCATTGCCATCGCTGAGCACTGCATTGCCATCACTGAGCACTGCATTGCCATCGCTGAGCACTGCATTGCCATCACTGAGCACTGCATTGCCATCGCTCAGCGCTGCATTGCCATTGTTATCGCTCAGCACTGCAAGTCCTTCCTTCCTCCACCAGTGCCTGGAGCCAACAGGCTGCTGACCCAAAGGCACCTCCTTCCACCCAGCAGCTGCCCCGTGTCAGCTCACCCGCAGGTCACTTTGCCCATGGCCGCTATGCTTCAGCCACACGCTCTGGTTTGGTGTTTAACCCCTGCTGGCCCTGGGTTGGCATGCAAGTCCTCGAGGCCCTCGCACAGGCAGGGTGCCCTGGCTCAGTCCGTGGTGTGCACAGCGATCCTCCGGAGCTGGCACTGGGGAGCTGCTCCTTGCAGAGCCACAGCCTGTAAGGTCAGCTAGGTGAAAATGAGCCCGATGCCCCTGTGGTGCCTCGGGAGCCTTGGCCCCAGGCTGCCAGGATCTGGCTTGCCATGTCTGAGTAGGACCACGCAACACTCGAGTGTGGCTCCTTGGGGAATCCTTGAAACTGGCTTCGGAGAAACAGCAGCAGCCGGCCCCGCAGCCCTGGGGCAGGGATGAGGAGCAGGCTACACATGCCACTTCCTTCTCTCAAACTTCAAACACATCATCAGACCTAAATTATTCACTTGTAATCCTTGGAGCTGGCAGCAGCTCAGAGAGGATCCAGCTCAGGTGATAGGAAGGAAGAAAGAAATAAAAGAACCCATTAAATTTAAAAACCTCTGAGAGTCATAAAATGCAAAAACTTTATGGAGCCACGCCAGGATGGGGAAGCTGGGTGCAAGCAGGGTCTGACACTGGTCTCTGAGCATAAGGGGGTACCGAGAAAGATGAAAGAACTTGAGGCTGAGAAGGCTGGTGGGGCTTGGTGGTCCTGGGTGCTCAGCTCTGTTACCTCTTCTAGCTCCTCACGGTCTTTTGTGCTTTCTCTGTGATGCAGAGAGAGTGAGAGAAGAGCAGGAAACACGCAGAGGGAGCAGAGCTGTGCTAAGAGTGTCCAACCCAGGTTGAGAGCAGAGTCCTGCTCTCCAAGGTGGCAGCCAGGGGACTGCCCTTGCCCTCCCCACAGCCAGACCCCTGGCTCAGTCTCCCCAGAGAACGTGTTGGGGATCCCAAAAGCCAGGGTGTGGAGCGGCTGTGTCACGGTGCCAGCAGCACCCAGCAGCCCTATCCCCAGGGACACGGCCAAGATGCCCAGAGCTGCCTTGGCTCCTGCAACGTACTTGAAAGCTCTTGTTTATTGGGATCTAATGCAGTTACAAAGCTAACTGAAAACAAAGAGCAGCTCCTGCTGCTCAAGGCACGGGCTGCAGAGAGCTGGAGTGAAAAGCATTTAAAGAGTCTTGCTTCACCAGCCTGGCTGCCCTTGTGCCCACCAGCTTCGGTCTGCTCCTCCAGTGAGCACTCCATCACCTCTGAAACAAACGGCACCGATCAGGGAGAAACACTCCCATCTCGGGCCTGGAAACATGTTCTGGCACAGCTCCCCAGGCACCAGCACCCCTCCTCATCTGCCAGGGACAGCGCACACAGCATGGCACCTGCTTTGCCCTGTGCCATGCAGAAGCATCTGCAGCCAGTGGCACAGCTGCAGCCCAGCTCAGCCTCCGCAGCACCACGAGCCCCAGCCTCACACCTCTGTCTCAGCCCACGCTATGCAAAAGCAAGAGGTTCTGACAGCAGGGTGGTGGGCACCCACTAGCTCAGCCCTTCGCAGAAGATCTGGTGACGGGTTCAGGAGACACAGGGGAGATGACAATGTCCCGGCTCACTCTCAGTGGCTCTGCAGTCACAGCGCTCGACAACACCACATGGAAGGTCTTCAGCCTGAGCTCCATCCAGGCGGGTGGGCAGCTCTCCCTGCACCATCACCTGTTGCCAGTGGCACATTGCAAATGGCTGTGAGGAGGACAGGAGGACAGGCAGGCACTGCTGGTGTTGCACCAGCCTGGCTTGGAGGAGGCAGCTCAAGACTGCTACTCACCAACAGTCTGCAGACAGAGCAGCTGCACCCCCCACCTTGGCTGCACCTCCCAGCGAAGGCTGCCCAGCACCCACAGGGAGCACAGATCCCTCCTCCGAAGAGCAGCCAGATGGGAAGGTCTGTGTGAGCCTGATAACAGCTGCTGCTTGGCTGCCCTCCCTGGCAGGCCTGCACAGGGCACGTGAGTGCTAGTGTCTGGGGCTCCACAAAAAGGGGGATGCACGTGCCCCAACGCCAGGCTGGCATCGCTGTCCTTGAGAGCCCCCAGCACAGCTCCTCCTGCTAAAACTTCCCCAGGGAGTATGGAGTGAACGCTCACCCCCATGGTGTGAGGGCCCTCAGTGCAGTGCAGGGACGCATGTGCCCTCAGTGCAGCCAGATGCTGCAGATGCTGAGCCAGGCTCCTCATCTGCAGCACGCACGGGACTGGGTGAAGAGCGAGAAGCCAGCACCTCTTCCCTACCAGGGCTCAAGGAATTTGTCCCTGCCTAAAGCGGACGGAAGAACACGGAGCGGCTGGCTCTGGACCTGCAGGGCAGGACGGGAGCCCAAGGCCAGGCAAATGCTTTGCTCGCAGTGAGATGCCAGCACAGAAGCTGTGAGTGCACTGGGGGAAGCCAGGTGAGAGAGAAGAGCAAGGGCTGGGTGTTAGGGGCAGCAGTGCTGAAATTCACTATTAAACTACACTCTAAACTAATTTTTAAAGTTCTCTTTCGTCTGGAGATGGTGAAAACAAGCGCCAAGTAAACTGCCCCCACTTTTCTGCACAGCAATCAATAACCCATCATTGCATCAAAGCAGATGGAAGCGGGCACCTTTACCCAGTGCCGACTCCAACTCATTCATGCTCCACCAAAGGCATCTCAACAAGCAAAGCAGCTCTATGTTTCTTTACCTGCTGAACCAACACAGCACCAGAGCAAGGTGCTGAGCAGGCTGGGGCAAGTAAGCAAGGACGGAGGATGTTTCCTGGGCGTGGAGAGGAGAGGAAGGCTCAGGGAAGGTCTCCTGATGCCTGGGGACCATGGCAGCCACAGGCAGCAGGACAAACAGGAGGGTCACTAGTTCAGCAAATGTTTATGCATGCTTCCGCATCAGAACTTGCTGCCTCAATCCTGGCAGTCGAGCAATTTAGATGGAGGATACATGTGATGGCAAAGACAAAACCTGGGCTTCTCAACCTGTTTTCACACTCGGCGCCTGTGGGATGGGCTCGACTTGTTGGGTAGGTGAAGAGACCACAATGCTTGTACCGGGGAAGGAGACAGAAAATAAGACAGAGACAGTGAAGGTTGTGATCAGTCACAAAACAATCACAACAAAACCTAAAGCCTAAGGTCCAGCACTTGGCTTTTTCTCATGCAAACCTCTCTGCTCCCTTGTTCTCAGCAAATTTGGAACCCTCTCTATTCCCTGCAGGTAAGGAAGGAGGTGAGAGGGATCATCCAAGCATTGCAAAATTGGTTCTATTTTTACATCCATAGGAGGCCTTTGAAGGAACAAGGAGCTGCCCATCACCTTTATTTCCACCTGACAAAGGTACTAACACTTCCCGGGCCAGCAGTGCCCAAACTCTTGGGAGGTGCTGTCCTTGGCTGTAGAGGCAGTATGGGCCTTTCTTTGGGCATCTCGATACTTCAGCGCCATCAGTGTCCCAGGCAGGCTCCCCTGCCACCTCTTCCTGGCTTTTCCAGGAGATCTGGGAAACAGGGCTGCAGTTCCCGGCCTGGCTCCGTGGCAGAGGCTGTGCTCAACTCCCGTGCCGCAGCACCAGGGCAGGGCAGGAGCAGCCCCAAGGAGGGATGATGCTGCGGCCGGCGGCACCCTTCCTTGCAGATGGCTGCGGGTGCGATTCTGCACCAGTCGGAGAGACTTTCCTTCCTGCTCAAGGCCAGTAACTCGGTTCTGCAGCATCTCCGTGCTGACATCCAGACCCCAGCAGAGCTGCAAAGAACAGCCTCCCCACTGGTGTTACACCCCGCTGACATCCCCCCCCATTTGCCAGTTCTCTGGCCTGGGGTGCGCAGACTCCAGCACCCCATCCCGCCTGGCTGCACGCTGCTGCAGAGCGGAGCCAGTCACAGCTCGTCAGGAACAAAGCCCTTTCCCGAGCGGGCTGGACTGCCGTGCCTGCGACTAAATATTCAGAGGCGCTGTGCACTAGCCCTTTGATCAGCAATTTATCTCTCCATGCCACAAGTTTCCTGGAGCCTGGTGTTTCCGCCCCATGCTCAGCCCAGGTCCCAGGAGCCTGGGAGACAGGTGTGAGGAATTAGCTACAGGGACGAATGCTCTGACAGGAACCAGCACCAAAAGCAGGCGACAGAATGTAATGTTTATTACATTTGAAGCAAAGCAAACATGTGGCCTACTTATGTATCTACAGAGAATTAATTGGGGAGCTCCACAAAGCAGCAGATTATAAATTAGAATCATTTTCACGAACCTCAGCCCATTCATCTTATTTCACACCAGGCCTGTCTGCGCAGCCTGACACGGCCACGTGCAGCCCCAGACCCGCGGCTGCTGTCCGGTGGCACGGGGACACTAGCAGTACCCAGCCCCATGGGCACCGCATGCCCGAACCCACAGGAAGCGTGTGGGGTCGAGCCAAGGCACACGCCTTGAATGGAAAACAAACCCAGAGCCTTGAGGATGGCTCTGGAGGTGCTGAGTGCCACAGCTCTCATCTGCAGGGGTATCCAGGGAGCTCTGCTCCAGGACTGGCCCCAGAAACAGCAGAGACACTGGGTGCCTGCCTGGTGCTCCTCCATCCCCCCTCGCTTGCCAGCAGCCCGCCGAGCGAGTGGGGACCCTCACCCTCCCCACCCTGGTCAGAATCCCGGGTTAGGGACTGGGCTTTGCTGATGTGCCATAATGGAGACTCCCTTTGCACAGCTGAGGTCACCCCGGGGATGCTGCCCGTGACATGCAGGTGCCCATCCAGAGCTGCTGAGAGCGGAAGGCTCTGCACACCCCCAGCACCAGGGGCTGGGACCCACACCTCACTGAGCGAGGAACCCGTTCGCAGATTCCTGTGCAAGGGGTCAGAAACCGGCACAGCAGCTGTGCCCGGGGCACTCCGGCCCTCAACAGCCCAGGGCCCAGGAGGTGCCCTAAGGGGCACTTGGAGAAATGCCCCTGAGGTGTTTCAGGGATTGTGGCCTGGAGCCATAGCGCCCAGAGCACCACTGCCTCCCAGGTGGTGGGATCTCACCGGCATCTCTCAAAGCAGAGAATCAGAATAACTCTGATTTGGGCTATACTCCGTGTGCCAGCTGTCCAAAAGTTGGACTGGGACCGATTTGTGCCTGTATGCATACAAGCACATATGCGTGTCTGGTAGGGAATCAGGATGACAGAAACCAGCCGGCACAGGAATTTCAGGACAAAAGAGAGAAACTGGCAGAAAGGAACTGAGGCAGAGGCGTGGGGGTAGTAATAAAACCAAATGTAAAGGGATGAACTATATACTGCAAGAAACAATTGTGAAGTCCCTTACTCTGGCTCTGTGCATCCTAAACGGAGTCTGCAGCATTTCTCACACCTCCCTGGTGGGCTGAGTGATTTTTTTACAATTGGATGCAGGAGGCTGGGGTAATCTTATAAGGGACTCCAGAAGATCAGTTTAGTATTGATCATATGCTGAATTTAAAGGCTCTCCACATCCATCTGCTGCTGCTGCTCAGGTGACAGCTCAGATGGGACCTGGGTGCCCGTGCCCCGGAGCTGCTTGCCCGGCTGCACCCTGCGGCTGGGCTGATGCACGGCAGCATAGGGGGGCAACGCATCATGCTGGAGCCCAGTGCATGAGCCAGCAGAGTCACACTGCTGCTCCTCACTGAGCCTCTCAATGAAGTTCCCCCCAACAGATCTGTCTGTTGTGTGTCTCTCGTCACTGGGGCCAGCTGGTCATGGATCATAGTGATCACACACTCATCTAACAGCAACTGCCAGTGACCAACAGAAAAAGGGTGACAAGCTACAGAGAGCAGTTTGCACAGACCAGCACGTAATGTCAACCGGGTGGTGACAGCACTTGGCACTGTCCCCAAGGAGGTGCCAGCTGCCACTGCGGTGCTGCCACTGCAGCGCAGCCATAGCACCTAGACGGGCTCAGCATAGCCCCCCACCAGCTCTCCACAGGTGCTGCCTGGAGCCGTTGCCCCTGCACAGAGCAAAGAGCTGGCCTTGGGCATGGAGGAGGGGGCTCTGAGCATCTGGTGCTTCTCTGGATGCTGCAGACAGGACTGCAAACCGAAGCACCTTTCCTGAGCAGGCGAAGGCCCCTGTAGCCCCTCACGTGGCAGGATGTGACTGCAGCACAGTGCAGGCACCAAGGGCCCTATCACAGGCAGAACACGCCAGCAAGAGCCTGGAAGAGCTCCAGCCCTGGGAGACAGGGTGATGAGAGAAGGCACAGAGAGAGACAGAGCACAGGGAAGGATGTGCATAGAATCACAGAACCATAGAATGGTTTGGGTTGGGAGGGACCATAAAGATCATCTAGTTCCAGCCTCCCTGCCATGGGCAGAAACACGTTCCCCTAGATCAGGTTGCTCAAAGCTTCATTCAACCTGGCCTTGAACATGGAGCAGGGGCTCTGCCCGTGTCTTGAAAGAAGTGTCACCTGGTGTTTTCCTTGGACTCTGTAGGTCTTCTGGGCATGGGACTGCAAAGGGTGAGCCCAGACTCCAGAGACAATGGCCTGGCAGCAGGATAGCTGCTGTGACATGCCCACAAATGTGACAGGAAGAGGGAACTCGGGCATTATGGGACTGTTAAACATACTACATCACAATGAGGTTTTAGTTTTTCCTTTTAATAATATGCATATTGAAAGTTGTTATGAAGTCATGAAAGCTGCGAGTCGTGCTGTCCAAAAGACAACCTGCTTTATGATGCTAAAATATAAACTTATATAAAGTGTTTTTTGCAAAACTGAAATGGGAGATGTGCAGGGTAAAAAAAAAATGACTCTTCGAGGTCCCTATCTTAGAGTAGGTCACTGGCATTCTCACAGAGGCTGAGTGGCTGAAAGTAAGGCTACAACATAAAGAGGCCCTCTTAATCAGCGGAGAGAGCAGAAATTGGATGGACATGCTTTAAAACATCAGGTGCTTCTTCAAAATCCTCAGGCAAAAATTTGAGTCCAAAAATCCATTTTGCAAAGCTGTCAACTGGGGTGAAGTGAGGCTGAGCTGTTGCATAGCTGCCCACAGCTGAAGAAGTGCTGAGAGGCTGTGCTCTCGACACAGGGCACTGTCCGGTGAGGACCTCAGTGCACTATGTATTACCTGGTAGGTGCTTAGATGCAGATCTCAAATCCAGGCATTCATTGATAAGGCATCCAACCCTTTTGCTGTTGTTGCTGCTGCTGCTGCTTTGTTTTCAATAGATGCAGCTAAACATTTAACCTTTTCATTGATGAAATGACCTAAACGTGCTCTTCCAGGCTCGTGGACAGCAAGGCTGTCTCACAGCCAGCAGAGAAATGCCTTACCTTTCAGCCTGGCAAATCAGTACCCCGTGCGGCTGGCAGACTTGCAGGTGTCCCCTGCTCAGAACACACGGAAGGGTCTCAGAGGTGGGATAGAAGCATTTCTACAGATTGCCAGGTCTAACAAAGAGGTGGGCACGAACCTGTGTTTTCTTGGCAAGCAGAAGAGCAGATCGCAATTTGGAAACCATGTAGTTGTTCCAGCTGGGAGGCTGGCTCTGGCTCTTGCTGTCCCAAGCCTGTGGCTCTGCCAGCATCTGAGGCACTTATTCGGCATCCTAGGATTTCAGATGACACAGAAAGAGTTACAGGAAGGAGGAGCAGAGTAATTGCGAGTTAATATGGTCCCATGTTTTTTACTACTCTCAGTATTAAATTGATAGCCTGGTACCAAAGGCCAGAAGTGTCACCTCTCGACAAGATGAAATCTATGTAGCCCGTGGACAGGGAACAGCCAGAAGATTTATAAAGGCATCCATAAAATTAACATTTGGATGAGCACGTGGGAGAACAGAGACCATGAACTGCAGCAGCAGGTTGGCAAATGCCTGCTGCCCCTGCATTCAGAGCCCAGCAGACACCATTGACCGGGTGCCTGCTCCTGCACCAACACCTGGATGAGCAGGGCCGCAGAGGAAGGGGCTGCCAGAGAGCTTTTGGGAGATGGTGGCATTTTGATAGTGCCGTGGGGAGCAAGTGACAAGGGCAGGAACAGGCCACAGCCCAGATCTCCTCGGGGATCACTCCCTGGCCCTAGGGATAGAAGCATGTTCCCTCAGTGTGGCTTAGACCAGACAGGAGGGCTCAGACCCTCTCTCCACCTTCGGCTTTCTGCATGGCTCAGTCTGTGCCACCAGAGCAAGCATTGAACCTGGCAAATCGATGAGACCTAGGGAACATGCTTTTCCACAGATTGCAGATCACGGAGCACAAGATATGTACTGTTATGCCAGGAGCCACGCAACGGTGACCCCAAGCACACCCCACTGCCCCAGACAGGCCAAAAGGCCCTGAGAAGACGAGAAGACCCTGCCTCTCTCCTGCTGCCCCAGCACTCCATCCCACCATCCAGGTGCCCCAGGGCTGTCCTGCTCAGCACAGCAGAGGCACTGGGCACCCAGCACCCTGGCAGCTTTCGGGGTGCACAGCAAGGTGATTATGTCTGTGTGCGCGTCACAAAGGCGCTGCTGACACATTGGACCATTCGATGTTCTGTTACCACTGCTTGCAGAGTCAGGGTCTTGGCACCTCTGGGCCTCTGCCCTTCTTCTGCACGGTGAGGGCAATACTCTGGCCCCACCACAGAACTAGGGACACCACAGCCCTGCTGGGATGGCTTGGTGCGCCGGGCCATGCACTTATCCAGACTGGCTGATCCTGCATTGCACAGCACATGCTTTGACACGCAGACACCATGGCATGTCATAAGCGTGTGTGCACTTGGCTGCGTGCCATGCATACTGTGCTGGAGGCTCACGCACCTGGCACAGTGTCTCAACACCCTGTGTAAATGGGGCCATTAGCACTGCTGCCTGCAGTACGACTGCTTTGCAATTAAAGGAATGAAATGTTTATACAGGAATAAATCTGTGTTAATGAAGTGAATCCTGCTCCCACCCTGACAGGCTCTAAGACAAGGCTAGGAACTTGGGGGAAGGGAGAAAGTTCAATGTGCACTGCTCCCAGCTGGCAGCGAGGTCTGGGAAGGGAAGCAGGGAGGAAAAGGGAAGCAAACTCAGGCAGTGGGCTGGTCATGCACAAGAGCCACCAGTTCTTCCATTTCCCTGTCTGGTTCCCCTCATGCGGGGTTAGCAGGAGAGACAGACCACTGTCAGGCTTGCTCAGGCTCAGGAGGTGTTGGAGCTGTTTGCTGCCCTAGGTAGGGGACTGCACCTGGCCAAAGATTTAGGAAAAGCGCAAGCGATTTGGACAGTGATGCTGCCATAGAGTGGGGACACACTGCTTTGGGCCCTTCCATCTCAACAGCCTGTCCAAAAAAGTCCTTTGCCCCCCTCCAGCAGCAGGGGCTATGCAGGAGGAAATCCCTGTGCAGGTCATCCTTGCTGTCCTCTGTTCCTCAGAAACACTGCACTAATCCCTGTCGCCTGCCTACAGGGGAAACCAGGAAGACACAGAATCCAATTAGCATGAAATCTTGCTCTGGTTCCTGTACAGCATCTCCCTCTGACAGAGCTATGAAGCTGCAGAGATAAATGGTGCATTAGGATTCCAGTGGGGTCTGGCAGGCAAGGATGGCTTTGGAACTGCAGCGCCAGCCTAGTTCAAAAAGCAGCCTCTCTCCACCTCTGCTCACACTCACTCTTCCTCCTTGCTTGTGCTCCGGCACCACCTGTCCGTGCACGGCGAGAGCTAAGACCGAGGCTGGCTCAGCTGCCACGGTGCCTTCACCCTTCTCAGGGGGAATACCTCTTTGGGGCTGAATGGCATCAAAGTCTCTTGGCTGCTGGGGGTGGCCAAGGTGGCATGAAGTGCAGTGCCCATCTCCTCACCACTGCAACCCCCCAGGGCACCTCTGTGCCCAGTGGTCCCTTCGGCATCAGCATGATGCAGGTCACCCTCGGCTCCCTTCTCCCTCCTCCGGCAGGGACTGGCCCACCATGGCTGGCTCTCAGGAACGATCTGGGGGACAAAGCAGGTCCCAACTCCAAAGAGACAGTGGGCAAAGGGACTGAAACAGGTAATCCACCCCTGGACAGGCTCTGCACAGCCAAGCAGAGCACAAGGGGTAACTGCTGCTGACTGTGCTACACCCTGGCTGTGCCTGTGTCAACAAGTCTCCTGTGCCTGATGCTGCCACAGCCGTGCCTGCTGTACTCATGTTCTTCCTTGCACGCACAGTAAATTACCTGCTTTGCATTTTGCAGAAGCAACTTAACAGTATTAATTCATTGTGTTCTGTCTTTAACAAACACCATTATCATATCACCAGCCAGGATTATGCAAATCCTGGGAAAGGAATTATTTCTCTCCCCAAAGTCACCTTGATTTATCAGTTTCAGCCCAAATTGGAATAGAAGTTGCTTTGGATAAACTGTTAAACACATGACCACACCCAGGGGGCTGTGATGGCCCCATAGGGCAAAATACACATCCAGGCCAGGCACAGCAGTGCCCAGCTGGGCGACCCTTCATATTCACCGGTGACACAGGCGCAGCTCTGTGCTGGCCCCCACCAAGACCACTCCTGCGCCAGAGTGCAGGTGGACCTGGACACTAAAGAACTGGGCCCTGGATCAAGAGCTGGAGAAACAAGCTCCTTGCAAAAACACTGCTGGGATAACTCCATGGCTCCATTCCCCAGACACAGGGCCATAGGGCAGGTCTGAGGCTGTGCAGAAGCATGGGGGGCTGGCAACAAGGAAACTTTCCAAAATTGCATTAAGGATTGTTCTGTGGCTGCCACTGCTCTGCCCCATCCCCATCCCTGCTTTCCAGGCCACCACTCCAGGTTGAGCCTGTGTCACGCTTAACAAACCAGTGCGACCTGCCATGCAAGTGTAGATGCTGCTAGGGATCAATGAGCAAATCTCCATCCCACTCCAGGAATTAGGTTTTTAACAGGGTCCTCTAATAACATAATGCCTTTGTCCATAATTTCCTTTGCTGCAGAGATAAAGGCTCCCCACCCCTCTGATGCGGCTAGACCTGGCTGCAGTTGCGCTTCAGTATGAAAGGAAGCACCTGTATGATTAAAGGTAACCTTTTTCCCATTATTTGTCAGCAATTTGTCAGTCCTTAGCACAGGGCAAGAACAGCACCCTAGTGAGAAGGGATGACTTCTCCTCTTTTGCAGGGCAGACAGCAAGCCTCTGTAATCTCAGCACAGCCTGCTTTTGCAAGAGGAACCAGGACCCCGGCTAGGGTTTTGCCCTGATGGCCAGCAGTTACTTTACACATTCCAGCTCAGTGCAGAGAGGGTATTCTGAAAGACAGTTCTGCTTCAGATTCCATTAAACATGGATGGTAGCCCTGAAAGAGCAGCAAAAAAAAACCCCCAAAAAACCCCACAATTAGTCCTCAATATTTTTATTTTCGAACTCAGTGTGTTCTGGCAGACGAAGAATCAAGGGCAGCAACCATGCGTTGGAGCAGCACCGTGACTGCAAGCTGGGCATAAAAAGCCATTGACAGGTGTACACAGCACCTCTTGTGCTTATGGCTCACACATAACTCTAACAGAGTTGGGAAATTCCTCCAAAAGAAAACATACTGTGCCAGAGACGAGGATGAAATCAAGCACTATGGTAAAATACAGCTCAGTAGTACAGAATTATCCCCAAACCAGAACCTGGAAACAAAAACCTTAAAGCAAATCCCTGGCACTACACCTGGACACCCACAGCCAGCACATCCACACCCCCGGCTGCGGTCTACAGCCCCACAGTGAGAAAGCGTTCGCGCTGCATTCAGCCTGCCCTGTCCCGGGCCTGGGGAGCGGTGAACTGCCCAGGCTGCGCGGGGACACCCGGGCGAGCGCAGAGCTGGATACTGGCTGGCCAGTGTTTGCGGGGCAGGATGTTTCAAACCACAAACAGGCTGTGACGAGGAACTGGAAGAGCCACCTTGGCCACCCCAGCACAGAGCCTGGGCACTGATGGGAAGGAGATGTCTCCACCTGGCACAGCAGAGACCCTGGGTGCAGGCTGCTCCTGGTCCCACAGTGAGTCATTTCATTCCTGCTCTGACACGTTCAACCCGGTCTCTCCTTGGTCTGTTCCAGCTACTCTCATCTTCCCCTCTGCCTCCCTCCTGCCCTGCCCCAGCTCCTCATCACCAGCTCTCACTTCCAGTTGTGCCTGATGTCTTCTGATCATTTCACACCTTCACTTGTGCTGCCCTGAACCAGGCTCTGCCAGGCCACCACTGTCCTCATGAGGTCAGAAGGAAGCTTGGAAAGAGAGACTACATCCTCCCGGCCTTGAGAATCCAAAGGACGAATCTTCCCAGATGTAGCCAGTCCTGCCCACCTTCCAGCTGAGACAGTCCCTCTCCACAGACACAAACCGTCTCGGAGGCAGCCCCTGCTCCACTGAGGATGGGGACAAGGGAGACCAGAGGCTGGGAAGGCAGGTGCAAAGCTAGAGTACAGGAGGAATGCAATGGCAGAGGCAGAAACAGGGAAGGCAATTCAATTTTCAGAGGCTATCCCACCAGTTCAGCTCAGAGAGACGATAAGAAACCCATTTCCAGCGATAGGCACCCTAATCCCCAGCCATCCTGCATTTCCATTTCCGAGAGGTGCTGTTTCCAACAGGGAGACATTTTCCCATCTAGGTTTGCTAGAAGGGACAGCAATGGATTAAATACCAATTTTTCCAGCACTGTTTAACTCCTTCTGTGCCTACTCCTGCCACTTACGCAAGTGCTGGAGGTACGGGGCAGTGGAACGGCTGCTGCACTGTGCCCCGGAACAGGAGAACAGAACTGGAGGCCTCTCACAGGCTTTTCCCAGTGGCTGCAGCCTGAAGAGACAGGGAAGAGGGGGAAAACTGAAATGCATCGGCAGTGTGGGCAGAGCTGCTTAGATCAGGAATTTATTATTGCTCAAGGCAGGCCTCTGAGACCCAACTGCGGGACAAAGCCACACGGCGAAGCTTACATCCACTTAGACAGGTCAAAGTGCTGCAAGACTGACTACTTAAAACTACATTTGCAAGAACACAGGGCACACAGAGAAAGGAGGAAGCAAATAGTGCAGTGATGGCCATGCACACCCCCACGCTCACCACGTGCCCCACATCTGCGCAGCTTAAGCACTGTGGTGCAGATACAGCCTTTGCCTCCGGGTTACTGGGGAGGAGAGAGGCAAATGCAGCACAGACACAGCAAGGAGGGCATTGGCTGAAGAGGGACTGACTGCCGCAGAAACGCGTACAGATCAGTGGTAAATAACCTCACTGCCTGCAGGAGGGCCATTCTCAGCACCGGGCAACAGCTGCCATCTCACGCACGCCGTGTCTTCGCCCGTCGCTGTGTGCGGGTGGCTCGGGGCCGCCTGGCACCTGTTCCCAGCAGCACCTCACCATTAGCAATGGCTGTTTCACAAGAGCCACCCAACTTCCAGCACCAAGCAGGACTTCCTCTGCCACTGGGAGCCACTCAGCTACAGCATTCCTTGGATGCCAGCATAGCCTTTCCTCAGATGCCTGTATCCAACCCTCTATGCTTCCGCCACCCATCCCGGCCCTCTTCATCGTTCCTCCACACTCACTCTGTGCTGAGGATCTCTCTTGATCCTCATTTACCAATGCCAGGGCTCCTCCCTGCTATCTGAAGCAGTCCTTCAGGCAGCTGAAGGGCCCAAGGCTCCCGGCCCTGCTTCTGCAGCACGACCCTGGCATCCCGCACAGGACCTTGCCCCCAGACACAAAACTCTCCCCACAGCACAGGAATACAGCCTGAATGTTCTGACCTAGCCCCTCCAAACCTCTCCCTTGACTCCTGTCAGGAATCAACGCAGAGAGTTTTGTTGGAAAGGGGAGCCCCAGACAGCTGCTGCCCCACGAACCGACAAAGCGTCCAGTGCACAGCCCGTGGGAGGGAGCACTGGTTGCTCTGTAGTCAGAGGTCTCCCACCCCTCCACACAGCTCCTGCACCAACCACAACTCTCCACTCATCACCCACTAAACAAAATGGAAATTTAAGGGCTCACGGCTCTAAAACACAGAAAACAATTCCCTGTGCATTTAGCGGTGCTGTAATTTATTGGATCAGAGATGATGAATGGCAGCAGAAGGGGGCTGTGCCCGGCGGACAGGGGAGTGCTGACGCAGTGGAAGCCAGAGACCTACAGCTGAGGGGAGCCTGGGAAAGCTCCCAGGGTTGTTGTTGCCTGAGGCTGGGGGAACACCACCATCTACAAAGACCAATTCCTTCACACACCTTGCTACCCCACCATTCAGCGTGGGATTTGTAGAAGAGGCTCCTGTAAGAAACATCCCCGTGAGAAAGAACAGAGCTGAGCGCTGTGCCAGCTACGCCTGTTCTCTGTGCTCCTCACAGGCACGTCCTTCTGCTTCCCATGCAGCCATCGCTGGTGGTTTTGCAGATTCAAGGCACAAGCAAGAAATACAAAAAATGTTTCATCCCTGGGGGAAGAGGAGCACCTGGTGGAAAGGCAGAGAGTAAACACGAGCATTACCGCTCCTCCCCCATGTAATCTCCCAGCTCTGGAGTTTGAGCTGCATTCAACAGTAATTGAAACCAGACTCTTTAACACAGGTGCCAATTACTGCCTGTTAATGCAAGGAGCTCTGATAGATAAAGCAATTACCCGGCTCTGCTAGGCTGGAAAGCACAAGATGAGATGGTAAGGCTACTTACGCTAGTGTGGGGCTTGCAGGACAGCTCTGTGCCCCCAGCAAATCCTCTCGCAGCACTACAGAGGGTGAGTTCTTGCACTGGTGCCTTCCAGCTGCATACCCCCTGCATCCTCACGTGAGCCAGCAATGTGCCCTTGCTGCGAAGAAGGCTGATGACATCCTGGGGTGCATTAGGTAAAGTATTGCCAGCAGGTCGAGGGAGGTGATCCTTCCCCTTTATTCAGTGCTGGTGAGGCCACACCTGGAGTATTGTGTCCAGTTCTGGGCTCTCAAGTACAAGAGAGACATGGACATACTGGAGACAGCCTAGCAAAGGGTCACAAAGATTATGAAGGGACTGGAGCACCTCACATATGAGGAAAGGCTAACAGAGCTGGGACTACTCAGCCTAGAGAAGACCTGAGGAGGATCTTATCCATGTATATAAATACCTGAAGGGAGACTGAAAAGAGGACAAAGCCAGGCTCTTTCCAGTGGTGCCCAGTGACAGGACCAGAGGCAATGGGCACAAACTGAAACACAGGAGGTTCCCTGTGAACACCAGGAAACACTTTTTCACTGTGAGGGTGACTGAGCCCTGTCACAGGTTGCCCAGACAGGCTGCAGTGTCTCCATCCTTGGAGATACTCAAAAGCCATCTGGACATGGTCCTGGGCAATCAGCTCCAGGTGGCCCTGTGTGAGCAGGGGGCTGGACAAGATGACCTCCAGAGGTCCCTTCCAACCTCAGCCATTCTGTGACCGTGATCTCTAACCATCCGCGTTCCCTGTCTTCTGTACTTAGTTTCTCTGCCCTTCTTGGCCAGCTGCCTTTCCCTCCTCTTCTCTGCTCAGAGTCACTCTTTGTTACCTTTCTAGGGGTTACATGGCAGTGAGGAAGGTGGCTGATCCAGGGGTAGTGTTGTGATGATGGGGAGAGGACAATGGTATGTGTAATTCCCAGCAAAAACCTGCAACTCCTTGGTCTTTTATCCTCCAGTAACTGCTGACCTGGAGGGATAGTGCCTTGGGAGAACCTCAGGGGTGATAACAAGAGGGCTGATCTACCTGTGCCAGCATCAAGTAGAAGGGAATTTAGTCTTTCATGGCCCCACATCAGAGTCCTTGCTCTACACAGAGCACCCTTTGCCTCCTGTATACTCTTGGAGGGGATGTGTTGGTAGCAAGCTCAGAGACACGGATGGGGAGCAACGAGTGGGAGCAGGCTGGCAAGGCTCTCCCCCGCATGGTGCTCCAAGTCCGATACGGTGCCCACATTTCTAAAAGAATTTTGAAAATGGAGAATGTGCAGAATCATTACAAATGTGATTTGGAGGCTGGAGAAAACACTCGCCAGGGAGAATGAAAGAGTTCGGTCTGTTATCTCACCAAAAAGGGAGCCTGAGAAGTGATTTGATTATAAGCACTTCACAGAGGAAAAAATACTTGGTGTGAAAGAGCTCTTTAACTTTGCTAATAAAGCAGGCTGAAGCCCGTGGTCAAGCAAAGTGTAAATAGGAAACACGGCACTGGGCCATGCTACCTGAGAAGTGCCATCTGCTCTGCCTCCTTGCATCCTCCACCTTGTCATGGAAGATACATCGGCTGAGACACACTGAGTTCATTACAGGCACAACAGAATAATGGTATTTCTTACTTGGAGTTATGCAGAGGCCCTAGATAAATGAATGGTTACTTCAGGCCTTAAAATTCTATGAAACTGCAGGCACAAGTTACAGACAATACTGTGTAAGGAGGCATCCTTGACACCTGCAAGAAACAAGGAGATTCCCTGCATGATGTCCCCATGAGATTGGGCTGCAGCAGGAACAGCCCCAGGCATCCCAGGTATACAAGCAGCCACTGGTCTCATCTGGCAGCTGGGGACGGACCCAGGAATGTCAGAGCTTCCCAGTCTGGGCACGTCTCTGCCCGCAACAGGCAGCACTACTACACGGGATGGCTGCTGGCTTGGCCAGGGTCACCCCTGGCTGCAGCAATGCCTCCCTTCCCTGCGCGGCTGGTGCAAGGAGACGTATCAAGAATACTCCCCCAAGCCCTATCCCCACATGTGCTCTTTTCTCGTTGTGCTGTCCCTACTGCCCACACCAAAGGCCATCGGACTGCCAGTGCACAACTGCCTCCCCGGGCTGCACCGCTGGCTGACGCATGCAGCTGCAGCCTCTGATCCACGTACGACCAGAAGAGTGAGGCTGCTGAATGAATCAAAGAGAACGGATGTACAGGAGTATCAGAGCCACATGGGGAATCCAATCCCATTCTGCAGATGCGGAGTCAGATGCTGTGACCACTGAGGGAGGCACTGGCAGGTTGAGGACAACTGCTCAGTGAGAGACAGGGCATGTGGGAGAACTTTAGCAGTGTCAGAAGGAAGCCAGAGACCTGTGTCCCAAGGCAGAAGCTATGTAGGATTTGCAGGACTCATTCTCCCATAGGAAATTACTCTGGCAGAGAGAGTGCTGGGCAGGAGCAGTGTCTATCTCCACAGGATATGCAGAGGACAGGAAGAGCTCCAGGACCTGTTGAACATAACCCAAAACTTGGGAGTAGTCCCTGCCTGCAGAGCTCACTAGCAAGACCAGCCTGCACCTGTCTCACAGTTGGGACAACCATCAGCCCTACTAGCACAGTGACAGAGCAGTGCACTGTATGGTCTTGCAGCCAAGCCATCCCGTTTCACTCCTGGCTTGTGTCACCAGCCCTAACTTACCAAAAATTGCAAGTGAAGTCCTCCAAAACTGTGTGAAGTTTCTAAAACCATGCCTATTTTCTAAACCATGCCCATTTTCTTTCCTCTCTAGGGGGCTTGGAGCCTTCAAGATCATTGGGATCTCCAGTCCCTGTTCTTCCCCATAATTGCTTTCTAGAGCCCAGGATCTTCCTTCCTCAAAGCTGAGACTCTCTGTGGATACCGAACTCCAGCACCTGTGGCTTGGATGGTATCACTGAAGATTCACAAGCAAGCTGCAGTTCCTCCCTCTGGGGGAAACACCCCATGTCCATGCCAAGGCTCTGCCCGCCCAAGTGCCTCCAGGATCATCCTTGGCTCTCTCACTCTTCATCTGAAAAGAACCTGAGCATCTTGGTAGACAGTATATTGAGTGCACTGGCAGTAAAGGCAGCTGGCAGCATTCTGCACTGTGTTAGAGGAACACAGCCAGTAGATCAAGGGAAGTGACTATCCCTTTACACTAGCACTTGTTAGTCCCCATGAAGAAATAACTGCATGCAGTTTCTAACCCCAATACAGGAAAGACATGGACAAATTAGTGGGAGTTCAGTAAAAGACCACCGAGGTACTCAGGGCTTGAAGCACTTTTCCTGTAAGGAAAGGCAGAGGGAGGGAGGCTTATTCAGCCTGGAGAAGAGATGGTTTCAGGGGGACCTCACAGTAATCTGTCAGTACCTACAAGGAAGTTATCTGGGAAGACAGAGCCAGCCTCTTATCAGTGGTGCTCTGTGGGAGGATGAGAGACAATGGGCATAACTATAAAGACATGTTCAGACTAGATAAGGAAAAACCTCTTCCTCATGAGGATAGTCGAGCATTGACGCAGGGGTCTAGAGAGGCTACAGTCTCCCACCTTGCAGGTTTTCAAGACCTGTTTGGATGAAGCCCTGACCAACCTGGTCTGATCTCAGTTGATCTTGCCTGCTTAGAGAACAGCTGAAGTCCCTTCCCAACTAAATTACCCTGTGATCTCTAACTCAGCATAGGACAAAGAGTCTCCTGCCTCCAAACTCACAGGGCAGGATGAGGCAAAATGTCAGCTGCCTCCATCAGCTACATGGTCCCCTCCCAACACATACTTTGCTGCCCCTGACAGCCCCTGCCCAATTCAGGACGGCTGAACACTTGCTTCCCCACTCCCATACTTTCAGAGTCTGGGAAGCTCCTGTTTGGCCAAGGCTGATCCATCTCATCTTCTGACAGAGAGGGAGAATTCAAGGCTGCAAGCAAAGCGCTGTGCAGTACACAGTCTCCAACACCTGACACCAGCTCCACCTCACTCTCCCTAGGGAGTTCCACTGAAGACCTTTGACATCTAGACAGAAAGCAGCAGCTTCACAGAGCAAGGGACAGAACACCTTCCAGCTCCCTTTATACAGTGAATTACATCCACATAGCAGTTGGGTCTGTCTTGTGCACAGTGGTGGAGGAGGTGCTTAAACACGAGGTTAGAAGAATTACTAGGCTGAGACTGGAGAGCCGCTCTTAGCACGTTCATGACGATGGCTCTGATTAGGGCAATTACAGGGCTCGGCTGCATCTTCCTGCTTGTGATTTTCACTAACAATCACACGGTCAATTCTGCTACTTTTCACTGGGCAAGCAGCCCGAAGCTGGCTGCAGCCTCTGCTCCCGGCAAGGTCCAGACAAGCGCAGGGTCAGGCTGCTCCCCTGGGAGGCCAGGCTGGCCACCAGGGCCCAGCCAGGCGTTCAGATGTCCTGGCTCCTGGCAACAAGATGACTGTTTGCGAGAAGGGAGGTGAGTGGCACAGCTACCTGTCTCGTGGGAAGAGCACACTGCTCACAGGAGGCTGAAGCGCACACAGCACAGCTGGTCCCTCAGCAGGAAATACCACCACTCTCCTTTGTGCCAGACACAGCTCAGTTTTGGCTGCATCACCTTTCCAGATGCAAACCAAGACAAACAGTTCCTCCCTCAAAATATGACTCCCCAAGCAGCTGCAGGACACAGAACCTCTCAGGTTAGCACGGCTCCAGAAAAGTGAGCCATTTGCAAGTACAGGGTGCAGCCTAGAAGCAAAAGTTCTTTCAGCTTTCTTGGACTGCAGAGACTCAAGGCTGTGAACATCAAAACCTGCATACCCCAATAAGGAAAAAAAAGGCCCAGTGCAGAAGCAGAGGTATAGAGTCAGAGGCAATTATTTGCTACTGCAAAGATCACAGATGACAGCTGCAGGGTGGGTGGTAACCAGCCTTCCAGCTGTCTGCACTTCCAGCTCCCCTCTTCCCACCTCACTAGGCACCAACCACTAACCACGTAATAAAAACTACAGGGGTATCCAGCTGCAACAAGAAACGAAGCACAGCTTGAGGCCGCCCTCGTGCTGGGCACTGTGCTGCTGCTCTGCCTCGCTGCTCCTGCATGTCTGGAGCCAGGCTGGCCATCCTGCAGCATGCCTGCTGATGATACCTTGTTTGCTGGGGCAGAGGAGCGCAGAGGGGTTTGCAGGAACACTTTCTCCTTGCCCTCAGGATGTTTACTGTATTGAAATTTCAGCAGGAAGCCAAGCATCTGTTCTTCAAGTAAAGAGGTCTCGCAGGGTAACGGGTAGGGGGGCAGAATCAGCACACACATAAACACCTGCTCTTACAACAAGAGCAGAGTTTGCGGAAGGAGTGGGGCACCTCTGAGATTCACTCAGCTTTGCTTCCGCTGGTTAATTAGTTCAAGCACCACCAACATTCAGCCGCAGCCCTCTCTTTGCCCCGCACAGCCGCGCGTTAGTGCGCGGGCACAGACGGGCAAGGCTGCACCGCACAACCACGCTGCGCTCCCCCGGCCGAGGGGCTGAGTCGGAGCCGCAGGCACACGTGGTCTCCTCCGCACCGCAGTGCCGAAGAGCGGCTTCGGCACGTTCAGCCTTCACACTCCCTCTTTGAGGAAGTGGGGCAGAACCAAACGGTGCCACACAACTGACTGTACAGAAAATTACTTCTCCCATCCCCTAAAGAGGTCCCTGACGTGGGGCTCATCAGAAAACAGTCTGCACGACCAACAAGCTTCATCGCTCCTCTCAGCAGACCACAGAGACCATACCATGGCACCACGGGACCCCTCAAAGGCAGGAGACCTCACAGCCCTGTGTCTGCACACAGGGCTAGCTTTACCCAGTGCTTCCAGTCCCAGGCCACTGCATCGATTGAAGTCTGAAACAGCTTCAGCAACAACAACAGGACTTGACTACCTCTGTACCAGGCCAAAGAGCTGCACAGCCACTCAGGGTTATTTCCAGAGGCAAAGAGGACCCTTCTGGTACTGCCAGCTCCCACTCCCCACTACCATCTCCTCCATACTTCTGTTCTGTCTCTTCAGGGGACTCCAATCCTACACCTCTTCATGCCTAGAGTTTGCACTTCACTGCTATCACAAGATTGTGCCTTCTCATTTTCTTTGTACCATTGCTGCAGGACTCCCATCTCCTCCTTTAAGCCCTTCATTCCTTGCCCCTTTTTCTGTTTCTGGTGTTTTTAGTGCACAGTAGGGTTTTTTCCTCATACAAAAGAGGGCGGGAAGGGTTTTCTTCCATTCATTAAATGTTAGTGCCCATTCAAGCTGTGCTGCTGCTTCAACATTCTGCTCGACTACCCTGCACCAGCACACAGTCCTGTCCCACCCGACCTGAGCTTGCCCACAACTCTGCCCTATTCCCTGGAAGACACCCAGCACTCTACTCCTGCTCCTGAGTGAGACTGTATCCAGGTGCAGGGTGACTCAGCCTGAAGGCAGGACTACAATTCCAGCAAAAGCAAGGATGAGCCCCACCAACTTCCTTGATAGATCTGTTCCAGGAACTGACCCCAGGAGGTAGGTAGTGACCTCTCATGTAGGACCCATCCCCTCAACCCCTGAGGCTTCTGGAGAGGGGAGCCAGGGAATACATGGACAGAAAGCAGGCCCACATCATGCCCCAGTGGTGTTGCCTAGAGAGGAACGCTGCCACTTTCCCAAAGAATCACAAAGCTTTTACCCCTTCCTCTTGCCAGTTCCTGCATGGACCCCTGCCAAAGCCCTTTACTTTGCTCACTGATCTCCTACACTAAAACTCGCTGCTTGCGCCAGCCGAGCCTGCAAAATCAGGTACACCTAACTGCAAGCAATCAGATTTGCCGCAACAGTACCAAGGCTCCTCAGGCTCTCAGGGATTGGGAGTCCCAGGAAGGGGCCACTCAGGAGAGCATCAAGCCCTTCAAACAGAACAGCATCCCTATCAGCTTCATGGTGGAGTCAAACAGGCTCTCCTGCAGCTCTCCATAGAGCCAGTGCTTCCACTTTGTTTCTAAAACATTTCTTGCTGAGAGTGAGTACTAAAGCAGCCAAGAACAGTGCTCTGCCCGGCACCACAGGACTCTCTCCACCAGCAGTCCTCACCAGGTGAGCCCCAGAGCCAACACAGCTGAGGCCAGCAGAGCTCTGGAGCAGAGAGGAGCCTTACAGACACAGCTGTCAGTGAAAGTAAAGGCAGAGTGGAACAAGCAGCAGGGAAGGTCAAAAAGTGACAGGAAGGCATTCATCACAGACACTCTATCCCTAACTTGTTGTTTTTCCAAATGTAGGGAAAGGAAGTGCTTCTTGAAAGCTCAGAGGTGCAATGGATTGGGGAAGAGAGCTAAGAAAGACAGCTCTGGCCAACAGGATGGCTGTGCCTCACTGCTTTAAGGTCAATCTTGGTCCATTTCCCCAAAGTACCAACACTGCTTCCTCATTTGGCCGTCTCCATGGCTCACCCTCTGCATCTCCTTTAATCATAGCCTTGAAGTTTGTGATGGAGAACTGGTCTCAGGTCACCAACAGTGGTGAGCTCCACTGACCACAAATTGCAGGATTTGCCCGTCCTCCATCACAGTGTTCCTGCCAGTGCTGAAGGAGGGACGCAGAGCAGACAGTGGATGCGAGTGAACAAAAGTGGAGCAAGCGGATCTTGGACCAAGAACAGCAATGCTGGCACAGGGGGTGTGGGGAGTGAGGAACATACACACTGTGCTCTCTCTCTTGCAAAGTTTAGGCTCTCACCAGAAGCTGTTACAAAAGCAAGATAAACCCACAAACAATAGGATCCTTTAATTTTCCTTCTATGTTTCCCAGGCAACACCAAGCGCTCAACAACAGCTTAGAGTGCAAAAGCCCCCTCTGTTTGGTCACTTAACGGCAGGAAGATGAAGAGACTTAAGCAGAGATGCTCACTGCTTATTGTTTAGTAGCCTCAGTCGGGCACCTGCAGCTATGACATTTATACCTGACACCACACTGTTTTTAAATGCAAACTTCTACGCTGGAGCTCTGAAAACTCCAGTGAAGGAGGTGCATTTGCATTCTTAAATTACAGATCCACAGCTACCCTGCACACATGGCTGTGACTGCATGACAGCACCATGAAGGCAGGTGCACATAGGTCTCAGCAGGAATGCTCCAGGCTAGAGAAGGCAATTTAGATCCAGGACCATTGCTCAGACAAACACGCTGATGCACAGATGCTAAGAGAACTCCCAGCTGCAGCAGAGGCCTCAGTAGACCCTCAAAATTGGTAAATCTGCACGGTTCCCATAGGACTGCAAGAAGATCCTCTCTTCAACCAAAGTGCAGGACCATGTCTTTAATGCATAGCTAGGCACCTGGTTTTGTTAGCATTCGTGCTTTGGTCACCTGTGGAATGAGGTGCTGAAAGGCAGTGTCTATTCTCACCTCTTTGTAGCATGCTGGGGTTGGCCCATGAGCCTTCACCTTGCAGAGATCTGACTTAAGGCTAGTACACAGATGGACCTCTGCTTGTCATACAGTTCTTGATCTAGCTGTTTAAGTAGAAGCTAAAGGAACAGAGATTCAGTGGCTAAATCATATACAAGGTGACTTGAAGATTCCTAGCACTAGAACACTCTCAAAACTATCAGGGCTCAAGAAGAAATTGCATTTTCCAATTATGCTAACCCAGTGGCTCGTGCCTTCTCTCTCTGATGAGTTATCATGAAAGTTCTTCGACGCCTCAAATGAGTCCTGAAGATGCTGTGAAACAGCTGCCCCTTCCCACCTTATTCTAGCAAGCCTGACTGAATCTAGACCTTGTGATTCTAATGCTCTGGAGCTTTGGTCAGCAGGGAACAATTTAATAATGATGTTATTAAATCAATGTGCCATTTCATCTGAATGGTGGGAGTAGTTCTAGCATAAAACAGACAAAAAAGATCTTTCAAAGCAGTAGAAAAGTCATGTATACATTAAGTTAATCTCCCACTTCTTCAGGTTCTCCATCAGGATACCTGTCCCCAGATTTTCCAAACACAACAGTAGAGTCTAAACATCCTCTGAATATGCTGATTCCAAGTTTTGTATCTTGGCCAGTTTCGCAGGAACAACTCTTCACTGCTAGTTCCTCATATGCCATCCCTTACAGCCTGAGTTTATCATGAGATGTTTGATGCAGACTACTATCCATCCTTTCCACATTCTTCTTCCTGAACATCTGCTATTGAACTCGTCACCTACATATAGCAATTAACCTGGTACCCAACACCATGAATTCACAAATATACCCCACAAAAGCTAAAACATCCATAAATACAGAGATCTAGTTGCTATTTTTTTTTCCTTAAATCATCTAGAATAGGAAAATCAGATTGTCAGTGTATGCTGTCTCTCCTTTCTTTTTATGAAAAGAACGCAGAAACCAATACTCAGGAATAATAATAAAAAAAAGAACAAACAAAATGCTTTTCACATTTTAATTATTTCAAAGCACATCATAATTTAAAATCCTGATTCTAAATGCAAAGGCAGGGACCCAAAGTCCTTGCCCCTGCAAGCTCTCAAGCCCCACCCACAAGGCAGAATGAAATGATCAAGTAAAAGGTGGAACTGAGAGGATGGGAAGCATCGCTGCGGTTTTCAGAAATCTGTAGAGCATTCTCTCTCCTGGGATTCCCAAGTCCTGTCCCCTCTGCTCCGCAAGCCTGTGCAGAAGAATCTACCATGCTGAGCGGAAGTATTAAACATGACAATTGGCATAGGCTGGGGTAGTGTAGCACCTTCATTTTGCACACATTGCTGCAGGAGTAGGAGGGACACGGGGGACACAGCTAGCTGTTCAGCCGTGTCATTTCTTGGGTCCAGGACACAGTAGGTGCCTGGTTGGAAGGAACCACATTTATCCACAGTCTAATTAACATTTGATTTGTTTGACACTGGGTCTAGTCTAATCCTAACCTTCTGATTGAATTTTGGGAATAAAGGCAGAGTCACAGGTAAAACCTTCGGATTGGTGACAGCTCTGCTGCTGCCAGCAATCCTGCCAGACAAGATATTTTAAAGAAGAGGTCCCCACAGGAGCTACTGGGTGCTTACTGGGAGCTAAGAAGCAACTTCATTTCCTGCACTACTCCTAAAAGAAGCTGGGACATAGAAAGCCAAGTGTTGGAGGGATAAAGGGAGAGAGGAGTGGCAAAAAACATGAATCCTGCCTGTTCTGCACACAAGCAGTCATAGCACAGTCAGCTCTATTCCAGTGAGGTTCCTGCAGAGAGAACTGCACAGGGAAAGGTCATAAGAAAGACTGCAAAACAGCAATGCTTTCCCAGAAGCAGATGACCTTGTGGATTAGAGTCCCAGGCAGGGGTCCTTGCAGGACCACCTTCAGCAAATCCCAAGCTGCCACTGAGTGAAAAACCTTTCCACCCTGGCACTGCAGACCCACAAGAGCAGCAGAAGTATTTCAGCATGAGCTGGATTAGGGCTTCCTTGCTGTGTGCTGGACACAGAAGCACCTGCAGAATAAGCCCTACTACAAACCTCCTTGCACCACAAGATCCCTACCTGGTTTATTGAGGCTGTGGGTAAACTTCTTCCTGCACTGAATCTCAAAGAGAAATCAAGTATTATCAACAAGCTCTGCATATGGGCTTTTTCACTTCATGGGCAGCAATAAGCCAGAGATCCTCCGCTGTTCCTATCTGGATACTAGAAGGAACTAGAACACGATTCTTTTCCAAGACAGATGAATGACATCCAGTCAGTCTCACAAGCAAACTACACTGACCACCTGTACCATACACTGCGGTAAAATCATGAAGCAATAGACACTTTTATGTTCTTATTTTCATGTTTCTCTTATCTTTACCTCTGAAGAGACAAAATTTTACTTAACAAGGAAAGACATCTACCTGGCCTCACTGGAAGCAAGCAGCTGGAAACTTTCCAGAGAAGTGTGCAGAACTGACTGCTTGTCTGAGCACCCTTCACTGGAGCGAAGGACAATGTCTTATTTGTTGCCAAAAAGTTGTGCCTAGATCAGAAATGCTAAGTGTGGACACTAGGTTCTAGGGCATCCCTTCTCTCTTAGAGGAAACAAGACTGGAAGCAACAGACTAAAGGGTTCTACAGTTCACAAGTGCTTGCATTGGCACAATCAAATTTCATCTTCAAGCACTGTATGTGGTGCAAATCCTGGCCCACGAACGCAGTCGCCTTTACCTTGGATTGACAGGGACATGAAATCTCAGTCTGAGAGTTACACAGCAGAAGGATGCTTGAAGTTCCGTTTTAGGAGGGGAAAATGAAATGCAAAAAGCAGCTGCTGTTATTGCTAAAAGCAGATCACAAAGCATCACTGCCCTGCATCAAGTACAGAGTATTTGGCTCTTGGGGCTTAGACTTATCAGTAGGGTAAGAGGGTGAATCCTGCTAGAAGCATCACAAGTCCCAGCTATTCAAAAACCCAGCCAGGGACAGACCAAGCCATTCACAGCTCCAGGCATGCTACTTGATGCACGAGATCCCTTGGTGTGCCAGCCTGGCCTGGAACTGCTGCTTCAGTACCTTTATGTGAGGGAGTTGCACCACCTGCTGTCTGCTCCAAAGCAAGTTTCCCGTGCCTATTAGAACATCATTAAAGATGATCATTATTAACAAAAGACATATTCTTCAGAGCCAGTTGGAATAATCTCCCCAGGGAAGTGGTGGATTCCCCAATATTGGACACTTTTAAGATTCAGCTCAACAGGGGGCTGGACCATCTTGTCTAGACCATGCTTTTGCCAAGAAAGGTTGGACCAGATGATCCTTGAAGTCCCTTCCAATCTGGTATTCTATGGTTCATTTTTTTGCAGGACATGCTCTTGATTAAAGTCATCAAGAAAGACTTCATATTTGAAAACTATAAAGCAAAATCTATAGAGGAACACTCTAGTCAAAATGGTTCAGGTTCTCAAACAGAATACGAGAAGTTCTATTTAATATCCAGCTCCTCTCAGGAGAAAGAGCTCACTGTTATCCCTTTGGGGAGCTCTCAAGTTATTTCCACTCCAAAAACTCCAGAAGCTAGCAATGAACAAACCTTCCAAAAAGGCAAAAATTCTGCCACGCAAAAAAACAGTGACCTGCCCAACACCACTCGGAGCTTAGCAGAACGGAAAAAGACACATCTTAAATCCTGCACCATTTCCCCTTCCTGGACAAGGCTGCAGCACTAACTGACCCAGTCCAACGGAGCAAAAAGATAAGATTCCTACAAAAAGCCACAGTACTATAAGTCTTCTCAGAATACGGTCCCTTGTTCATGAATGAAGGCAGACAAGTCAGTATGCTCTCTTGGCTGGCACAAAAATGACAGGCTACAGAAAGATCCCCCTAGTCTTAGAGATCGAGGATCCTGTTCCTGGGCAAGTACTTTGTGTGCCAGGCCTCAAAAATAATTGGGCATGCACTAGCAAGGTCAGCATGGGTCTAAAAGGAAAGGAGTTCAGAAGACAAATGACTTCTGCTTGATGAAGCACGGGTGCATAACACGCAGACAAAAGGGAATTAGAAAAACAGTTTATTTAAAAAAATAACACCCCCCCCCCCCCCAAATACCCACATACTTTCCGATAGGCTTATTGCTCAAGCTAGATCTCCTGTGATACTGCTCTCTCTCCCCTTGGCCCATAGGGCCAGAAGTACTCGTGCATCCCTGTCCTTCCTCCAACCAACATCATTTGGCTATGTTCAATTGGTCCCAAATTCCAGCATTTAATTCTCTCCTTACTGTAATTCTCTCATGCACACAGAACATGAAGGTCATCAGGCACAAAGGCTCCTTCTCACTGGGACAAGTCTATGGGTTTATATATATTAGTCATCTGCTCCCACCAAGATGGGAGTTCCTACTTAGCAGAACCATAAAGAAAGCACGGGAAGGTGTATTTACCTTCTCTTTTGAAGCCAAAGTCTAAACAACATCAAAATCACCCCTGAACCGCTCAGCCTGCAGTCCAGACATGTCCGTGTTCATTCTACAGCTCATGGTCTACACTCTAAATGTACAGCCTTCAGGATTCCCTTATAAGCTTTCTATAGCACTTCCCAGTCTCACTATGCCATTCTACTTCTGCTGAACCAGGGCTTGTCTTCCAAGTTCGCTCTCTGTGAAATGGATACTGCCTGTTTCTTGTGCAGCACATACAGATTCACACTGTAGCAGAACATCAGGACTCTCACCAGGCCCTGGCTCTCCTTTGGGTGGTCACAGACAGAGTGTCTTTGACGTTCCTCCTAGATAGCTGTCAGGAAGGTTTGGTAAGAAGACAGCAGGGGACTTTGTGCTTCATGTTCAGTCAGTGTTGTTGCAGCGTTTCAACATCCTCTTCCTCCTCCTCACCATGTTCAGTGTGGCACAGCAGCAGCTCCAGGTCAGGGTCAGAGATGGCCTCTTTGTGTAGCTTCAGTGCTTTTTCACCTGCATGCAGACAGCCTATTTAGTGACACTCGCTAGAGTACCCATCAAACCTGTTGTTGGCAAGGAGCTGGAACTAGACACAGCTCCTAGTGATGCTATGAGAACGCCTACAGAGAAACAGAAAGGGATTTAAAACAGAATCACCTTTGGAATTCACGGCTTTGAGAGTGACATGAAGGGAGATTCCTGACAGACAGACAGCAAAGCCCAGCCAGTTCAAGAGACTGAGGTGGTCTCCCAGCAAATGTGTGGCAAGGAATAAAATGCAGATTTCCTGTGGAAACAAAAAATATGACAAGTGGCACGACAGGACTTGAGGAGATACACACGAGGTGCTTCACCGCTCAAGCCTAGATCAAGATGCCAGGCTGCTAATTTCCATCAACACATCCTTCCATGTGCAGGGGGTCCTAAAAACAGTTTCTAGAAACAGAATGATCTGTTAAACTGGGATGTAGGATTTTAAGTCCTCTGACTGCATAGCTTGGCTACATGGGAATCCTGTGACATCTGGATCGGACAAATTTCACATGTCACCATTCAGCTCAAAAGTGTGTGTGCTGGATTCCTCAGAGGAGGGGAGAATGTGTCAAACTAGGTTAAAGAGGTAGCACAAACCAGTGGCTTGTTCATATCCAGGTCTGATGTGAGAGCATACCCTTCTTACCCCTCCTCCCTCCTGCACCATCCATTGCTCGTAAGGCCCACGTGTTTTAGTCTATCCCAGAGCCCACCGAACTTTGGACCTCAATGGTATTTTTTTATAGAACAGTCACTAGGCTCTGCCCCTTGCTGTCAGGGACCAAGGGACTTCACTGCAGAGACTGCAAGGCAAAGTATCGAGCTCTTGTGCAAGGAGAACGAAAATAACAGGAGAAGATTTCCAAGGCTCTAAGGAAGTTCCCACCACATGAGGCCCATTAGGGACGACTCGTACTTGCCTTCTAGTATTAGCACAGGAACCATGCCTTACCTTAAAAATGCCAGCAATGGAAAGGGTGAGGCTAGATGTTCTGGAAACCAAGAGGAATTCAGAAAAGCCTAGACCAAAGGCAAGAATTCCACCCAAGAACAGCTTCCCTACCAGAGAGAACAGCATTCCTGCGTCATGGAAATGGAGGAGCTTCTCTGATATGGACAAAGGCAGGCCTAGGAACAAGACAGTGAGTAGCAGAGTACCTTTCCCAACTCCCATGACTCCTCACAACAAGATGGGCTGCTCACTTTCCAATATCAGGAGGATGTGAAGCCAGCTCTTCATGGCCCTTAATTCCACAAGCATGGCAGCCTACTATTTCTATGCACTCTCTAATGTTCTGCCCGCATAAGGTATATCTGGGTCCTTATAATTCCAGGTCTCCAACTACTTTGTAAGTTCGTAGCAGTTCACTTATCTGAACAAATCATCTCAAACAACAAACTGCTAAGCAATCTCCCCAACCACTTTATAAAGCTATCCCTGCTTTCTCTAATTAACTCACGCACCCTCAAACACTGCAAAGAGTGGGAAGAGCCCCAGGAACATGAGCGGCTGCAGGTGAAACATGATATCAATGGGGTTCTGGAGCCCTGAAAGAGGAGAATCAATAACAGACCAGGTAGTAACAAGCCGGGGAATAACATAGCTCCTAAAGCCTTTATTAGTACCACTCCTAGACATACACCTTACTTGTAATGCCCATGCCTGCGCTGCTGCAGAGGCCAAGCCACGTTCACCACCCATTAACAGATAACCCCCATCCCAGGTTTCAAACACTGTCCCTTACGCAAAAGACATTTTGTTTCTGCAGCAAGGGCTACCACCTCCTTACTCCCATTCCCGTTACTAGCACCACCAGCCACTTCCTAACACCCTACATACCCAGTTCAGCCTTGTGCATAAGTATCTGCGTGAGAGTCCAGCGAATACCCCCAAGGAAAGAGGCACACAGCACCAGCACGAACCCCTGTGCGTTGAACTGTGTGGATTTGTAGGTGAACATGAAGAGTCCCCCAGCGATGAGAAGAACCACCACCAGCAATGCCACCCTCTGGATAAGAGCAAACACAAAGTCACTACAGACTCCTAGAGATGGACAGACAGACACCTCCCCTCTTTCAGATTCATCCACATAATTGTATTCTTCCTCTACTTATATGTTTCTATAAATGTACTGCCTGTTTCCCTAGGCCTGACCTTCTCCTTCCCTAAAGCAGTGCATGGGACCCTTACCACTTCCTCCAGCTTGAAGAGCAGTGAAAAAAGCAGGATGAAGAGAATGGCAGAGGATTTGGTCATCGTGTAGCTGTAAGGACCAAAATACACTGTCAGTCTCCTCCTAAGTAGTCCTTCCCAGCAAAGTACTATTAAGAACCAGATCACCCACTTCTACACATTGCTACCAGCAAGCTATCATAGACCTGGCATGCCAACCGCACCAAGCCATACACCCATTCAAGAAACTGACCCTGACGAAGCACTTTCTAAAGCCCACCAAAGGGCTCCCAGGGAAGAAGGTGTTTGTACTTACAGGGAGACAGTGACGTATAGGAAGCTCCAGTTACTCAGCCCAATATCCAAGGAAGTTGACAAAGCTAAAGAATCAAAGAAAAAATTCTGAAGTTAACTGTCTCCCACTACGTATGAAAAAATCCAACACAAAACCCCTGCTACTTGACTACAAACAAAGAGAAGAGAGCAGGCCCAGGAAAAAACCCACGTTTTCCTCGGCTTAACTCTTCAGTACCAACGTAACTCAGATATCCTCAGTTTTTTATGTTTCTGCCCTGTTCCCTGTGATTTAAGTTGGGCTCAGCACTGTGGTCGCTGAGCACAGGCTATGCAAAAACACAGAAATAACCCTTGCCCTCCCTGTGACTGAAAGCCATCGTAGATTTGCAGTCTTTTCTGAATGTATCGGCGCATTATAACTGGTAAGTATGAGGGCCATTGCAAGAAGCCTGAAGAAGCAAGTCTAGCAACAATCCTCAGAGTGCACCCTTAATCATAGTGCAGCTCTTGTTACAGCCTGTTCTCCCCTGTATACAAGCTTCCTACCAGAGGAAACAGTTTTACTGATCCAGCAGCATGCTATGCTGAAAGGGAGTACTGCTATAGAGGTGAAGAAAGTGTTTTTCAAGAAAGCGTGGGACATGTTATGTAAGGTATTGCAAACCTCGCCGGGGATCTCAGACCAGTTGCTATTCTGTGGGAGACAGTACGACAGCAACTGAACCAACACAACGTACAGCCAAAGAACTGCTGAAGTAGCAGAGTTCTGTGCTCTGAGTAGGAGCTTCACACCTTGGTCTCAGCTACAGCAGTTTTATGTGCCATGTATGATGAACATCTGTGTCATAAAGACCAAGCTCCATCCAGAGAAAGCTCATGAAATAACACAAACACATGGCTTGATACCAACGTTAAAGAGAAAAAAAATCACTTGCAGAGCCTACATACGGAGGCACTCGTATGTTCTCATGCCAGTAGCTCCTTCGAAAAACACGTTCGGTATGGCCTCTCTACATTCTAAGTAGTTTTTGTTGCGACCGATAAAGACAGCACGTGTAAAGCTAAAGCTTTGAATAACACCTGCACCTACCCTGCACCTGGCAAGGAAGCGCACAGGACGCGGCGCCCACCTCACACCTACCTCGGGAGACGGCGGACGATCCGCCCGCTCCGGGCGCTGCAGCACACGCGGCCCTGAAGCCCACCCCTGGACCCCGCCCGAGAGCCGCACTCAAACGCGGCTCCGAAGAGGCCCCGGAGGGCGCTACGACGGCCGCAGCGGCGCGGGCGCCCCCGGGGGAGCGCTGAGCCCCCCGCTCCCGCTCCTCCGCCCGACCCCGGCCGCCGCCGCCCCGCCCCCCGCGCGGCCGTACCTGCGGGAGCCGCCCGGCGGAGGCAGTCGGCCCAGGAGAGCACCGCCCGCGGCCGCCCCGAGCGGCAGCGCGCCAGGGCGCGGGCGAGCGCCGAGAGGCCGAAGATGAGGAGGAGGTGGAGCAGCGTCACGAGCAGCGGGAAGGGGAAGCTCTGCGGGACCGACAGCTGCCGTCACTGCCGCCGCCGCCCGCCCGCCGCCGCCGCCCCACGCCGTCCCGCCGCCCCGCACCTTCATGAGCCACTTGTTGTAGAAGGTGATGCCGATGGAGAAGCTGTAGTAGAGCAGCACCAGCGGCGCCGCCAGCGCCGCCCGCCCCAGCGCCGCGCCGCCCGCCCCCGCCGCCATGCGCTCCGCTGCCCGCCGCCGCGCCGCGGGATCCCTCCGAGGGCCGCGACGAGGGACGGAGGGAGACGGAGCGGTGCTGGGGGGCGGCGGTGAGAAGGAAACCACGCACGGAGGGGAAGCGGGTCCGCCGCTGGCTCGGCGGGGGGGCGAACGGGGAAGAAGAGAGGCGATGCCTGCCGTGGGCGGGGCCCGCGCCGATTGCGCTGCCGCGCGGGGCGGGCCCGCAGCGCAAGGAAGCAGAGGCGCAGCAGCCACGGGAGCGCTACTGGTTATTATTGGAACTCGTACAAAACGCGTGCGGCGCAGGGCCGGCTGCGCGCGCCCCCCGCCCCGCCGGGAACGGGCGCGGTAGGGCGGCGCGCGCGCGAACAGCTGCGCCCGCCGCGGGGTCCGTGCGAGCAGCGATAGTGCCCAGTGCCCGCCGCCCGCCCGGGCTGCCCGCAGCGGCCCGGGCAGCTCAGTCCCCGTCAGCCGTAGTGGTACACGAAGTCGTAGCTGCTCGGCTCCTTGGGGATGGGCGGCGGCGCTTCGGGAATCTGGATGTTCTCCAAGTCCAGGAGTCTCAGCTTCATTTCCATGCTCAGCAATGTGTCCAGGTCACTTTTAGTCAGCTCACTGGACATGTCCTTGCCCAAGAGAGCATTGAGCCCATCAATCCAGATACAGTACTGTAGGAAAAAAAGGGTAATTCACAACTCCAGACATAAATGATAGGTTATGTTGAATCTTTCCATCCATGCAACAGTTACAGATACTCCTATACAGCTCCAAAATAGGAAGCGTGGGAGGCAGTTAACCTATAAGAAAAAAAAACACCAACCCCAAAACAGTGCCCATAGAGATTTCCAATGGAGTTAGAAACCTAGAGGTAGGCATGACCCCCATAGCTCTAGGAGAGGGCCGAGGGTTTCTATTGTAGCATAACAACAAAAAACAAAGCTATTTTAAGCATCAGTGTCTTATAGAATGGGGAAAAGGGAATAACTGAAAAAAGAAACTAGCAGTCTAGACAAGGAGAAATTAGTATAGAAATATTTTTTTTTTTTTAAAAGATTCACACTAAACATGAGCAACTTTTTCTAAGAATGAACCTGGTGGGAGAAATCCCACTCACGCCTTTAATGAGAAGCAACTGGTCCTTCTTAATCTCTGAAGTTAATTGCTTTATATTCTACTGCTTAACCATCGTGTTTCTTACCTCATATTTATTAGGTGCAATGAAGTTCAAGGTCTCATCAGGATCGTATAATATCGAGAAGGCCAATTCTAACACTTCCTGAATGGAAAAGAATCTTTCACTCATTGACTTAAAAAAAACATCACAGCACCTGCCTGCTAGCCCAACAAGAGAAGCTGCCTTGTTGCAGCTCAGTGCGCTTTCCCGTATCAGTATTCTAAGCAACTCTGAATAGCCTATAGCACAATCAGACTATGCTCACAGCACCCAGCAATCACACGAGTACTAGGAAAAGGCCCAGATATGGGATGGGTTTTGTAAATAATACACCTGCAGTGTGGAAGACCGTTTGCTCCTGTTGTTTGCTTTCAGAGTCTTCAACTCTACAGCACTGGATATTAATTACAGGCAAAAAGGGAGCAATTACCTTGTTCTGTTTCAGTGCACTTTTCTCCTTCATGTGCGGACAATCCTTCCCTGTTACGATGGCTTTGATGTCTGCCACTGGAACTAACAGTGAAAAAGTGAAATTCACAAACAAGAAATCCTAACCATGGAAGATAGAACTTTGTTTTGCCTTTGCAACTGAGCATTGTTCCTGTTCTTTTAGCTCATTACTACAGCTTTCCAAAACACATTACCAGTAACACATCCCTACAGTTGGCTGTTATAAGAAATATCGAGTGATTCCAAGACTCAGAAGATTCAGGCAAGGACCAAAAGTTGATTGCATCTCAGTCAGGGCTTCAGCCACAGCTCTTTTTCTCTCATCTAGGATGGTACTCCTAACAGCTTTTAGATGGCAGAGCACACAACATTGCACAGTGTGCTCAGAGCAGTAATTGGGACTTACTTTTTCCTGCAGAGATTCAAAGGTCACTTCCCCTGGGCATTATCTTCCAGATCTCCATAGTGTAGTACCTTGTGATTCAGAGCCAGGCGACAATACCAAAATCTTTCTGGAACACACATCAAGTAGAGTAAGCTGAGCAAGATCATTCACTTCCAGCCACTACACCAAATCTCTCTACTCCCCCAATTCCTGGGCTGTATACTTAGAAATTCATGTCTGTTCCATCCCAAACTACTGGCTGGAATAGACAGTTCAGGTAATCAGCTTTCCTTTCTGGCAACACACCTGCTGACAGATGAATCCATTAAATGTTATTTGCCTACAGTTCTTCACATGAAAAAACACAGTAGATGCTGTCACCTTACCTTGTCTTCTGCGATTTCCAATTTTTCGAAAGCTACTTCCCTCACAAAGTCTGTTCAGGCGCTGTTGCTTTATCAACTCCAAGATCTCAGGTTGGATTTTCTCTCTCAGCTCCCTGGCAATCAAATATGGAAGAGTAAACAGAAAATGCAGAAAAGAGCAAGCACAAAGGGCAATTGGTTTTGTTAGGCACTTACACAATAGGTGGTGACTGGAAGTCATCTTGGCTCATTCTCTCAGACTGGCGTAGTCGCAGAATCTCAGAATAGCTCAGGCTGCGCAGTTTGCTCTTGAACTGGTCCAAGGAGTTTGGTTTAGAGGGCAGAGCCCGTGTGATCTGTTCCCTCACAACCTGCATAACCTAAAGAGGTTGGGCAGGGAGAAAAGTAAGTCACATTCTTGCTGCTTAAGGGCAGCAGAGAGCCAGGGCACAGCTCAGTCACAGCAAAGAACTGACTGAGAATAACCAGGGCCAGGCATGTCAACATACTAGTGACTTCGAAGAACAAAGAACAACCTCAGGTCATACCAAATACAAGTTGGACCATCCTCCCTTACAGCCCGCATCAGTGCCCTGTCATACCTTCTGTGCCCTACTCTTTAACCAAGTGCACAAGCTGAGTGAACATGTGCTGTTCTGCAAAAGATTCTACAAAAATACCTCTTCTCCACTCTGACCTTATTAAAATCTTCTGCTGTTGCCCTCATTTCTTTCCAGGTCTTGTTCAACAGCTGTATGCAGATGGCAAACAGCTCCTCAAATGCACGGTCATGGGTGAAAAACATGGGGTGATAGTCATTCCGGCCTTCATTGGCTTCATGAAGAAACAGAAACCACAGCCATGTGAGCACATTGCACAAGAGCTACTAAGAGTAACTAAAATCCGCTGCAGTGACAGAAACCTGGTGGTGTACGATACTACTAACTCAGAGATTGAGACAGTTCAATGCTTCATCTCCTCATAGACAGTACATATTGGGAATGGCAACTGTCCCCACGCTTCACCATGCAAGCCTCTGACTCATGTGCCCTTTTCATACTAGTCCCCCCAAATGACTGCTTGCAGTTGTATCCCACTCTCCTCTGCAAGAATTTCTTATAGTGGTTAATTGTCTCAGAATGCTGTTTTGAGACTGTCAGAGCTACTAAAGTTTTCTCAAGTTCATGGTGGTTTCTGGACTGTTTTTTTAATACAGCACCTTGCTGAAGCTTCAGGAAATTGAAGCCTTTCACTTGTATTAGTTTTTCAGAAGAACCAGAGTGCACACAAGATTTCTTACTTTACTTTGATACTGGTACTGGCACTGGGACACTGACAGTGCAACTCCAAGCTCCCCTGTCCTCATATGGCAGAAATGTGATCGAGGTACAAACGCCTGTGAATATTGGTCAGCCTGTAAGCTACTTCCAGAAGCATCAGCCCAGCAACTTGGAAAACTGGAGTAATAAATGGTACTTACGGAGTTCCCCAACTTGCAGGATCTCACAAAGCATCCTGGTAAGCTCAATGGCACTGCGCCCAAAGGGACACTCATGCTTATCTTCTCGACTACTGTTCTCCAAAACAATCTGCAAGAAGAGGATGCAACACACACTAGGAAAAGCTGCTGAAGTGTTGGTATCTGCAAAAAAACAGCAGCTTCGCTTACCCTGATATAGGTGTCCTGATGAAATTTGGCCAAGTAGAGCATGTTGTCCAATGCCAGCATCCCTGGAGGAGTCTGAGTAAAATCCATGGCTGGATTGATGTGATTCTGTGAGAAGAGCGTGTAGAAGGAACCCAAACAAATTAGCTCAAAGAAATTGTGTGAGAAGCTTTTCTGAATGAATTTTACAACTGCCTGTCCATCAAGCACTCCCTCACATCTATCCAAGAGGTAACTTTGGAAACCTGCTGACAACACTATCCAAGCTTTCTAGAAGAGAGGCTGATTCCAAGTTCTTCATAGAATAGGTGTGTATGATAAGTAAATATCTCCAGAGAACATGCCTAATGAGCCCTTGCATTTAACTAATCAGCAAGTTCATAACAATCTTCCCTAGGAGTCTGAATGTAGCTGAATTTCTAAAACACAGATACAGAAGTATGGTAAAGCAAACAGCTATTTCTGTTCCTTATTTCCCCACAACTCTCACAGAGATCGCTTAGATTGCCTTTACAAGCTTCACAGCGAGCACTCTCTCTAGATGCATACAGTGAATCCCAGCATCTTGTAGTCCTTGGTGTACATGGCTTTGCGTTTTTCTGTTCCACTGCCAGGGATGGTGTTACTGTCAGACTCTGCATCAAATGCAATTCTTCTCAACTCAAATATGATGTCTCTCTGCGCCTGAAGGACAGAAGGCAGGGAAATGGTAACATGATCAATCACTAGGGCAGTATTTTCACATAATGCATAGTCCCACCTCTCTCTCCAGAGCTTACACAGTGAATACAGAGAGATGTCAAAGGTCATTAACATTATGTAAGAGGCAATCAATTTCAAAACGGCAAGTTTCAGTATATTGGGTAAAGCAAAATATTTGTTTGCATTTTTGTTTGCCCAGAGAAGTTGTGGATGCCCCATCCCTGGAAGTGTTCAAGGCCAGGTTGGATGAGGCTTTGGACAACCTGGTGTAGTGGAGGATTTCTCTGACCATGGCAGGGGGGTTGGAACTAGATGATTTTTAAGGTCCCTTCCAACTCTAACCATTCTATGATTTTCCTTTAACTGCCCCAAGTTTAATAGTTAAAGGCAATTTCTAGGCATTCATTTAATGCTAAGGCATTTCTCCCTCCAGACTACAATGCATGTAGGAACTAAGTAACAGGCACCTTAAAAATGCCCAGCTTCCTTGTATGCTGCAAGGAAATGGATAAAAGGACGTGCCCTCTACAGAGGTGGAGACAACTCAGTTTGACAGCTCGCATCACACTGGTCAAGAAAGGAATATATGGCTTCCAGTGATCCCTTACATCTCGAGAAGTCCCATAGCATACAGCAGGATAGTCCCTCAAGGACTACAAAGTGAGGGGTGGTTTTGAAACTTTATGCACCATCTACTGCAAGTTCTATGGAGCTAAGGAGCTCAGGAATAAGGTCTCTTGTACATCCTCTTCTATCAGATCTTACTCAGCTCTAATAGTGACCTGATCATTAGGATCCATCTTGGTCATCATCCTCTCTTCCAGGAGATTAAAGGTCAGGACCTGTAGCACGTACAGCTGATGCGCCATTTCTGTTTTAATCGGGCGGTTTCCTCTGATCACATGCTGCAAAATAAAGGATAGGGTAGAAATGAATACAAATAAAACCTGAGGTATTAGCTGTAGGCATATGCCAGGCTGCATGTACATCTCTATACATGAAGATTCGGCTGTTAAACCTCTATATTCCATCAGAAGCATAATGATAATGCTCTATAACAGCAGAAAGAAGCATCCTGATAACTCTGTTTTGAACAAGTGGCTCCAATTTAATCTTTGAAAGAGTCAGTTTTCTGGAAGTGCCCTAAAGGCAGTGGAATTTACACACTGCACAAGTGAAACCTCTACTGAAAGAACGTTAGGAACCACCCTGTCATTTGAGACATACTTACATTCAGGATTATAGACCTCAGGTGCTTCTGGGCAAATGCATTAGCCATTTCCTGTTGTGGAATTTAGAGATGAAATAACATGAGTGAAATATAAACAAAAAGCCCACATTGTGCAGAAAGGAAAGAAAGAAGGAAGCCTATGAATTGGAGATAGCACTGGCACACAACACAGTGCTTTTACTATAGACTGTCAATTTAGCATGGCATCTCACCACAAAGCAAGCATCAAGTTGGGATGCAAGGGTCATCTTTACCATGGCACAACTCCTGGATGGCTCCCCTATAAAACATCATTAATGTGGAGAAAGGCACTAAGATAGTAAAGAACAGAAGAAAATTTATCTTAACATTGGACATCAGGAGATATGGCAGCAGGGAGCCTACTGTGGGTTGCCCAGAAAAGTCTGTCATTTACAAAAGGTTCCTTCAATTAGCATTTCACAACTTTCTATACCTAGGTATGCACACAGATAACCAGGGCTAGAGGATGTAGTTTTCAGGTCTCCTCCCTCTCAAAAACTCTGCCTCTGAAATTTACATTTCCTTTGTCTTGGTTCCTAAAGAGATGTTTACAAGTCAGTTTAAGGACAATTTGCAGAAGCACTTCAGTTTACAAAAATAAAAGGTAAATAATTTCCAGGCTTAAAGGAAAGCTTCTAGTTTCCCTCTTTACTGCATGGCTTCCTTCCCCAGATGAGGAGGGTTTCCCAACCATCAAGTCATGATGACAAACAGTCACAGCAGATGCAAGTATATGCTGCAAACCTTCAGTTCCAGCACCAATTACACATGCACCTGCAAAAATCTAACCTGTGCTTTCCTTGTAAATTGTGAAGATGCACTTTTCAAAATAACAGTGATCTCATTACACCTGTTAGGAGAGTGGCACAAGTGCTCATATCAAGATGGAATATTATCAGAAGTTTGCTATTAAAAGCAAAATCTTTGAGTAAGAAAAATCTGTTGGACAATACATCATCTGGAAAAAGTCCAAAAGAACTGCCAGTCTGAGATCTCTTCATGTTCCTATGCAGTGCAGATTGAGAATTGGAAGCAGATGTGCAGTCTTAGACAATTGAACTCAATCAGCTGTACATTCTGAGCAATTCAAGACTGTTCCATCTGCTCATATCAACCCTGCTCTTGACAGGCTTTATAAGGACTCTAGTAAAACGTGTATATTAGCCTCATTCCAAGTCCCTATTATCACTTTTGCTCCGTACAGAAACCTCCTAAAACAAGAAAGTGATATGCTGGCTGGTAGCCAAGCCATAATGGCTGCAAGTTCAGCAGCGCTCATGTTACAACCAAAATGAGTCAGTACTTGGTAGAAGATATCTAAGAAGCATCTAGATGAAGTAGGAAGTGGTTTCAGAGATAACACACTGCCCTCTGAGTAATTTTTTTTTAACTGTGATTCATGAGATGCAGTACTGAGACTAGAAAAAGGCCTGCTGTTAGGATTTGTTCATGCCCGCAATATAAAGAATCCTTACTCTGAAGGAATTAGTTTGTACATGGGATGAAGTAACAGGTGACTGAAGCAGATAAACAGTGGGAAAGACAAAGACAATTAAACAATTCTAAATAGCATAGTAAGAAGCATGAGCACACACACACAGCCTAACCACTGCTAAGGGATCTATGTTCTGCTGAGAGTCCAACAATGCCCGCTTTGCTGCTTGATGGGGTCATAGAATCACAGAATCATTTATGTTGGAAGAGACATCTTGATCCCTGGTTCAAGCAACATCAGACAGAGCAGGTTGCGCAGGACTGTGTCCAGTCAGGTTTTTAGTGTCTCCACTGATGGAGACTCCACAATCTCTGGGTAACCTGTTTCAGTGTTTGAGCACCCTCATGTTATTATTTGTGTGTGTGTGTGTGTGTGTGTGTGTGTTCAGGTGGAATTTCCTGGGTTTAAGCTATGCCCATTGCCTCTTGTCCTGTCAGCAGGCACTATTAAGAAGAGTCAGGCTCCCTCTTCTTTATTCCCTTCCATCAGATAAGACCCCCCTGAGCCTTCTCTTCTCAAGGCTGAGCAATCCCAAATCTCTCAGTCTCTATTCATATGAAAGATTTGAGTCCCTTAATCATCTTCATGGCCCTTTGTGGTCATGTGGATTGTGTTGGGGAAGGGGTTGGTGGGGGGGAGGAGGGAAGAAAAGAAGTGAAAGATCCCTTGAAATTTTGTTTGCTATGAAGTTTAATATCTTGGCCAAATTACCAACAGAAGAATATGTTCTTCCTTATTTTCATGTGTTAAGCCTATCCATTAATTTTAGAAATTATGTAACATTTACTGAGACCATAGTTTCCCCTCTGAAGGCATTACATCCTTGCCAAAAGTGGATCATTCTCTGTGCCACTCAGAAAATCTAAAAAACGTACCAGAATCTCAAGATACAGAAGGTTCCAAATCAACCTATTAACAAGAGTGGTGATTCCTGGAGATAGCACAGGGCAAAAAACATTCCTACAGTACAATTCCCAAAAGGCACAGATTAGGCAGAATGTATGCTCTAGCCCCAGTCAGCACAAAGTTTTGTGACTGCTCTTCATAGACAAACAGCTCTATCTTTAGAAGAACACAGCTGGATATGAAACTGTCACTAACACAAGCGAGATTTGAGGTATAAACTCAGGCTGTAGGAAGTTTAAGGAGATCCAGACTGCTAAAGAACTGGTTCCAGTTTTAAAATCGGTTCACTTGGTCAGTCTTGTAGTATCAGTTTCCTTTTACGATCATCTTTATTGTCCTGTGTGCAAAATAAGTCATTCAAAATTTCTCCTGCTACTATTTCTCTTCCCCTTTGCAAGCTGAGTACTCCCGCCCTTCTCCCTAGGCTCATCCACTATCTGAAGCCCGGATGCATCATTTCTGAGATACAAGGAGGCATCACTGGAGAAAAGCTAACATGCCTACAGTTCTGCATGACCAGCCCCCAGGCTTGAGTTACTTACAGTGATGGGCAGGTCTAGTGGGTTAAGCAGCTTGTCCTGCTGGCAGAAAGCAAAAAAAGGCACAAAGAGAAGCAGACAGGATTTAGCTCAGAGTCCAGAAATAAGGCACAAACAGGGCGCTAGAGGAGAAAGGCTTAACACAGCAAAGCTACACAATACAGACACATATGCACATCTTGTATGTAGCTAAGATTTTTGGGGTTTCCTCAGAGCAGGACAGATGTTTCACTTCTCACATTTTCCAGTGGGAATATTCCCCTATGACTTAAGAAAGGTCCCTTTTCTGGGGGAAGGGGAGGTGGTGTGGTTTTTAAGTAAGTACATACAATGCTGAAGACTCTACTCAGCCTACCTCTCCTATATGGAATTAACTTTCTTAAAAAAAAAAATAAAAAAATATATATTTCCATGCTGTATATAGGGTTACTTTCTGTCTCTCAAGGCCTTTCAGATTCCTTTCTGAGCATCTCCTAAACATAGATGTGCTGCTCCAGAATACATTATTAATGGGATGGTACATTTTTTCCTATGTTGCTACACAAACAGCTACATAAATTATTGGCAAGGTTTGAGGTTTGCCTTGCCCAGACATTATGATTTCTGAGGCATGAAGTAAACAGCCAGCCAGTAACTGTTATTCAGGTTTAAAGTCAAAAAGCAAGAACAAACCTGTCTCTTGTCCTCAGGTGCCTTCAGGAAGAGGGCATTGATCAGAGCAATGGCATATGTCTGAATCTCTTGGTTTGAGCTGCAGAAACAAAAATGGGAGGATCATAAGAGAACACACAGTACAGAACATTACAGCTTGCTGCTTTGCTTGCACTGTAAGAACATTTACTACAGCTATCTTGGATTTCAATGGACAAGCAGGATTCAGGTAATCTACTTTCATGCCATCCAACTCTTCGTAAGGTCTGCAAAAAGCTAACAGAAATTGCTGACTGATAGCTCCATTATTCAGAAAATAGTGCAGATTGCAGCCCAGCAGAGCTCGGAGTTCAGCAGCACCACAGTTTGTTTCCAATGCTGAAACTATCTCTGCAAAGTCTAGTTATACTGCAGTCTGTTATATGGATACAGCTAGAAATATATATGGAGCAAGTAATTTTTCTCCCCTATGTCAATGGAAGCCACCAAATGTAAATGGAACTCAGGAGGAAGCATGCCTCTCTTTATGGCATTGCCTTCCAACCTCCATAGTTTGGCCCAACTGACACGTCTTTTTCTTATTTTCACTGAAGAGCCTCTTCAGGTAAAGGGTGCTTAGTCCCTTCCTAGATCATGCACAGTGTGTGGTTTCACTTGCGATGTTTTGAATAAGCTTCCAAATGCCAATCACACTCTTTTCCACCTCCATCTTGATGCTCTAGCAAATCCAGTTTTGTTTCTTGCGATACTATTACTCTTGCAAGGCTTCTGCCAAACTTCAAGCTCTCCTGATTAACAGAAGTCCAGCATATCAACTAAATCAATTTGTGTGTGTATACTTTAAAAAAAAATTTAATATATTTTTTAATATATATATAAAAATTTAAACTTTTATAAAACATCTAAAGCTAAAACATCTTTTAGCTTAAATAGCTATTTTCCCCACTTTGGTATTTATCCCTGGCATATCTGTGGATAACAACCATATTCTCTCTTCTATTGCTCCCTTCCAAATCTTCTTCATCTTGGTCAATCTGCCATACTTCAAACATGCAAACGTTCATGCATCGTCCTGGGTTTTCATCCTCCAAGCTTGGCAGGCCTCTCAAGTCTGTCATTTCACCTCTTCTACCCCCCTTTTTGGGTTTTGCCGCTCTTTTCACTACACTGCTGGCCTTTTGACACAGCAAAACTATTTTAAAATTAATTTATCCTCTTCTAACTCATGTCTTTTAGACTTGGACCTGTTCTTCCAGAATCTATCCTCTGTTAAAGATTGTTCCCTCCTGATAGTCTTGCCAAACACCAGCAAATTCTGACTCAGTCTCCAGCCTTCCTTTCTACAATATTCCCTGGACGGATACTTCCTTCAGCAATCTTCTATGTTCTGGAAGCACTTAAGCATATGAGTGTATGTCTTGAACAAAGATGTTTTGCTAAAACAACTGTACAAGTGTGTTCAGTGTTAGGACCAAACCTGTGTTTTACTAAAGTAGAAATTACAAAGCTGAAAGAACATATACTCTTTGCAGAACAAAGATGCTGCAGCGTTCATGAGAACTTGTTTAGCTTTTCTGTTAGAGTTCAAATGTGTAAGCACTCTAAGCACAGACATTGATGCCATACATTGTTCGCACTATAATTCTGTTAAACTACTGTTCATTGATTAAGGAATATTAATCATATTCACAAATGGTGCTTTTACACATTTTCAGAATTAAAAAGCTTGAAAAAACAAAAAAAACCAACTACTACTTAAAGCTCTAACAAATGTATGCTACTTTTTTTTGTGGAAGAGTAGAACTGACCTAGACAAACAGCCTTAAAAGCCAGATATTAATTTGTCAGTTTGTTTGGAAAGAGAGCAAGGGGATGTGGGGAAAAAAAGCAAGAAAACCCATTGTTTTCTTACTTAATATGCAGGACAAAAACCAGAAGATGATGAACTCTTAGATTCCAGTGGACACAATTTAAAGAGGGGTGAAGGTGACAGATGACTTGATGCGGAAGCTTTGGGAAGTTGTTTCAGTAAAATGCAGGTTTGTTCCTAACACTGAACACACTTGTGCAGTTGTTAAAGCAAAATATCTTTGTTCAAGACTTATACTCATGTGCTTAAGTCCTTCCACACACAGAACGTACTTTTCCAGGATCTTATTTTTTTCAAAAATCTGTTAGAAATCCTAAAGTTCAAGTAAGATGTCATATCAGTAATACTTAAAAAATAGCATCTCTAAGTGTTTTAAATGTAAAAGGATATATTTTCAAATTAACAGATATTAATAAAATTTATTTAAATCACACCACTGTTGGGTGGACACTCACACTTGCAGATGAGAAATGAGCTGCCCCACGGTGATCTCTTCTGCTATCTTCTGGTACAGAGTCTGACTGTTTAGCACCATGCTTTCTAGAATGGCTAGGGATCGTTGGAGGATGGAGACGTCTACCATAGGCTGACTCACATACCCTGCAATCTAAAAACAGATGACCCAGCAGGTCAACAGATGCCCATTCAGGAAACCTTATGATGAGTGAGACAGGCTAAGGGAGACAGAGCTCAGAAAGCTGGATGCACTGTGCTCTCAATGAGTACTCAGCTTCTCAGAGTCATCTTGCTGTTCCTGGAAGCTGCATTAAAGCAGAAAAAGAAATAACATGCACTTGCCCCCTTTACCTAAACTCACCTGTTTGATGAAGGTTATTGAGACCATGTCCCAAGAGACAATACCATGGTCCATGAGCTCCAAGAAGGCAGTCAGGGTGAAAGCCAACATCTCACTGTAACTGAGAAAACGAAGAACGCAGTTACAAGAGATCTGGTAGCAAGAAAAAAGCTTGTTCAAGCTAAATAAGCTGGATAAGAGAAAAATGTCACCACCTTCTAATAAAACAGGCTACAGTTTGGCAGCTGGGGGAGCAATAAAGTAGTTGCATTCATGAAGATAATTTTATTGTTTTGTGGAATCGTATTTTATTTTTTCCTGATTACAAGCACAAATTAAAACTAGCAATGATAAGTCCCTAGTCCTGCCACTAGAGACTCACAAACACCTGGATCAATACCTCGCTAATCAAAGGAATAACAGGAGAAACAGCAATGCAGTATTTAATCCTGAGCAGTGCAAAGTATCACTACTCAAATTCCACACTTGCATGTGAAGGCAAAAAAACCCAGCCCAACAAACCCCAGAATATTCAGTACAATGACCATCAATTTAAAAAAAGACAACTTGAAAAGGGGAAAGATTTTTAAGCTGATTAACTGAAAATTTAAACCACCTGCAAATGCTAGGTTTTTCAAATGTTGTCAGATTTGAGCTCCAGAGCAAATTCATATCACAAAACATGCAAAAGCATTTGGAAATTATAACCCCTCCACACACACAAAAAAAACCTAAACAAACATGCTTTAACATCAGAGAAAAACAAAGAAAAATGAATTGTCATTCTGTAACTATTGGGACCTGGCTTGAAACAAACCAAAAGCACAGCATGAATTGTGGAAAATTTAATACATAACCACAACACAGAAAGGTAAAAAAGACTGAGGGAAAGATTGCAAAACATGCTGAAAACATATTAGTTGCTAATATATAAGAAAACAGAAGACCTATGAGCATTACAACAATAAGTCATCAAGACTTTAAAAGTATTTTCAATGAAATAGAACAACTACAGCAGAAAAGCCAAGTGAGTTATTTGCATCAGAGTTCACCGTGATTGCGATTGGGGAAGCTTCCAGATCAGAGTTTGTTTTTTTCCAGGTTTTTTGTTTGCTTTTAAGAGAAGAAGGAGAGTCTTCAAATCTGTCATTTGAACATCACTAGAAGACATTCTGGAACAAGCCATTAATATGAAAAACAGATCTCCAGGACCAGATAATATCCACTAAAGAATTCCAAAGGAACCACGATAAAACAAAACATTGCCGAACTACTTATTGTGCTCTGCAGAAAGTGGCAAATGTAATGCCAATTTTTAGAGAGAACTCAGGCAGGCATCTGAAGGACATATCAGGCATTTAGGTATTTGTAACCAGAAAGATAGGTGGAATCTACAGTAAAAGAATAACACCACTAGAAGAAACAGAAATATTTAACAGGGAAGAATTGCTATGTCTTTTGTAGAGGGAAGTTACATTTCACACCTGTATGTGTATTGGGTTTACAAGGCAAGGTTTTGGTAGCAAGGGGCTGCAGAGACTGGGGCTGCTCCTGCCAGATACAGCCAGTCCCAGACACCTCTGTGACAAACCCACCACTGGCCAAAGCTGAGCCTGTCAGCCAAGCTGGTGGCTCTTCTGTGTAAGCATATTTAAGAAAGGGTAAAAAAACTGCTGCATGGCAGCTGCGAGAGAGGAGTGAAAAAAAATGTGGGAGAAACAACCTTGCAGACATCGAGGTCAGTGAGAAGGGGGAGGAGGTGCTCCAGCTGCTGGAGCAGAGATTCCCCTGCAGCTTGCGGAGAGACCACAGTGAAGCAGGTTGTCCCCTGCTGCCCACGGACCACCACGATGCAGCAGATATTCACACTGCAGCCTGTGGAGGACCTCACACTGCAGCAGGTGGAGATGCACTGAAGGAAGCTGCCACCCGCGGAGGGGCCATGCTGGAAGCAGGTTCCTGGCAGGAGCTGCAGCCTGTCGAGAAGAGTCCATGCAGGAGCAGGTTTCCTGGCAGGAACTGTGGCCCACAGGGGACCCACACTGGAGCAGTCTGCTCCTGATGGACTGTATCTTGTGGGGGACTCACACTGAAGCAGTTTGTGAAGAACTGTATCCCACGGGAGGGACCTCACACTGGAGCAGGGGACAAGTGTGATGAGGAAGGAGCAGCAGAGACAAAGTGTTATGGACTGACTGCAATCCCCATTCCTCATCTTCCTGTGCAGCTCCATGGGGAGAGGAGGCAGAAGAGTGGGGAATGAAGGAGTAAAGGTGAGCCTGGAAAGAAGGGGGTGGAGGGAAGGTGGTTTTACTTTTGTCTTTGTTCCCCACCATCCTACTCTATTTTTGATTGGGAAAAAAATAATTTTTCCCAAGTCAAGTCTGTTTTACCCAACTCATGAGCTTTTTCATCTCGTTTTCTTCCCCTGTCTTGTTGAGGAGGGTGAGTGAGAGTGGCTTGGTGGGCAGCTGGCAGCCAGCTGAGGTTAACCCACCATGATACTGAAGGTCTCTGAACCAATCAGTAAGTCAGAATGAGAACAGTTAAGTACAACTCCTGGACTTTGAAGGAGATTTTATGAGATGCTTCACTACAGCATCTTAAAAAACTCAAAACACTCAGCTGCTAAAGGGTTAAAAAAAGATCAGAGTTACAGATCAGAGTTACTTTCTTGCATTAGTAACTGACTGAAAGACAAGAAACAAAAGGGTAGAAATTAAATGGTCAGGCTTTAAAAATGATGAAAAGTTACAAATTTCCCCACAACAGCACAGCAGCACTGGAAAGAGCTTAAGAGCTAGGGGAAGCATGGAAAGATTGATTAGCACTCTGGAATGGCTGCCATAGTTACAGTGTTAATGGACTAAGACTGCAGCTTAGAAAAGGCATCACTAACGGTTGATATGAGAGAGAGATCTAGATGGTTATGAATGGTATTGAGAAATTGTAAATTCCTCTGTCTTCTCTTAAAATATGTAGAGGGAACCAAATGAACGTTAGGTTACGTGTTTAAAATAAAGGAAGTATTCTTTTCTTATAGGAAAAGTAACTGTGGAACTTCATTTCCACACAGTGCTGTAGATGTCAAAAGAATAAATGGATTAAAAAATGAAGAAGAAAAATCTATGGAAGAAACACCCAAAGGTTCTTAAAACAAAAGAGATACAATTTCTGCTCAAGACACCCGTAAGTTGGAAAACTATTGGAGACTGAAGACTGATACTTTCCCTGCTATACGTTCTTTAGCCTTTTCCATTCCCCAACATAAACAGACCTTTGGCCTTCATAGCAAGGTCTTCTTATGATGCAGGTCAAAAAGTACTGACCATGTATACAAGAGCCCGCAACATGCTTGCTGCTGACTGGCACATACATGCCACCAGTTCTACAGGAATGTTCTTGTGTGCAACTGCATGTGTGTTTTTCATAGGAGAACTTCTCCCTTAGACTGAAGATGAATAACTGCTCAAGTAGATTATGACCACAAGAAAGGTAATAAAAGTCACTTCAATTATCAAAGTGACCTTTCAATGCAAGTTTCACACACCATAAACATCTCCTCTTCTGCCTCATGAGGTTTAGCAAATGACGAGAAAGACTTTGTCTCAACCTATACACAGGCATTTGCTATGAGGTTAGTTGCTTAACGCCACTCCAGCAAGCAAAATTAGCCCTTTATTTGAGGCTCTGTTTCAGAGTCCTGGAGTACAGGAAACTTACTGTGACAGAAGTTTGGTCCCGCTCTCCACAAGCCGTGTCAGCACTGTTATCCCTTCCATGTTGATGAACTCTGTGGCAAAGGTCACATCTGCTGAAAGTTTAGCTAGTTCCTTCATGGCATCCAGTCGGGCTTCCATACTGTGTGACTGGATCCTCTCCATCAGCTGGCGAGCTGCCCTAGACTGGGAGGAAAGAGGGATGATGCCCGTTACAGACTAGTCCCCTGCAGACTAAGATCTACAAGCATCAGCATTCTGTCACAAGTCCACGAATGGGCAGAGAGAGCTCAGTAAGGGTAGAGAGTTATCAGCAATGACAGGATACGTACCAGCAGTCAGTAAGTCTAAGACAGACTAAAAAAAGGCTGACTCGGCAACAACTACAGCCAAAGAAGAGGCAAGTAAAATGCTATTTTACATGCCAAATGGTTGTTTTTCTTCTTGGTGAGAGGAGCGGAGAGGGATATAGAAATATGGAGTGAGACTATTAAAGAAATATGATATTAAAAAAAATCTCTCGGATTCAAAGAGAAGCACAAGCTCATTTTGTGTATCCACATGACATTCTGTAAGATTTCTCAGACATAAATCAATTATATCCTCTCAACTACCTCTTTCCAAAATAACTGCTTCCTGTTCTACTCACTCTCAGCTATATGCCACCATGATGCTTGCACAAAAAAGGTTTAAGAATGTCAATAAAAAGGAAGCTGCAGCAAGTCTGCAAAAGGCAACTGTTGAGGTCACAATAGCAAGAATTCACTAGGAACAACCCTCTCTGCATCAAATTTGTCTTTTATTTTAATTTCTGCACTCAGTCACCAGTACTGTTGCTTTCCAACTGATAATACTAACTGCACTCATATCGAGAATGTGTCTGTCAGGTGCTTTACAACATGCTAATCTAGAAGATGCAATAAAAATGTAGACTGGATTTATTTACAGAAAGTCCTATAAAAGGACAGAGAATCCAAAGGAAAGATACACACCACGACCAGGAGGGAAAACAGGAGCGTGCACCTCATAGTGCAGAATGGCCCACAACAAAGTTAAGCCCCCTACTATTTAGGGAGAAGGAGAAAGAAAAGTTGAGAGGAAAGAAACAGCTTGTCATATGAGGACAGCTACTGAGAAACAGAATGTGAGGAAGCATTTACCGGGGAGACTGCCAGCTGTAGGATAGTTCCATTCTTGATGTCACAGCGAGTCTGAAAGAAAACATTAGACTTTAAACTGCAGAAAAGCGGGGGGAAAAGAATGCCACTGGATCTACGGTGCACGTTTGTATGCACAAGTAAAGGGGTTCCTATACCACATAATCCTAGTGATGGTATGGAATTGAGTCACTGGGTCCTCGCACTTATGGGCGTGCAAAGGGAGAAGTGCAAGGCTCCTCGGTTGAATGACAGCATTCGAGTCTGAGCATTTTTGATAGCAGAGATGCTGCCCCTCAAGGATTAGCAACCATATTGTTTCATGACACTAGTCCAAGGCATTCTACACTCTTGCCCAGGACATCAGCAAATTGCCACCTCTCACACTGACCTGCTCTGTGATGTACAGCTGAGGACCATCAGCATACCGCAAGGTGTAGTATTCAGGGTTTGGCAACGACCACCTGGCAGAGGAAGTAGAAGGATACATAAGTTTCTTCCTCTTCTTTCTTCTGGCTCTCAATTTGGAACAGGAGCTTGATCACAAGGAGGGTGGAAAAGACCTTTCAAGCAAAGCTTTAGCGTAGGAAATTAGGTCTCCCAAAGAGGAGAGAAAACACCTTTGGGATGGGACTTCAGCCTACTCTAAATCAAGCTCTGTGGAATGTCTGAAGAAGCCTCCACTTCAGGAACAGCAAGATGGGCCAATCTTCAGAGACACTGATCCTAGAGGTATACATATACACACACTCGGAATTAAAATAAAGATGCAAAGCCCCTGTTTTCCAGGAGATCTTTTTCTTCCTGATTTAAACCCTGACCTGTTCCATGGCCAAAACTTGCAGTAGGCAGGATGGATCACGCTAGCAGCACACAGACAAGCAGCAGAGACTTTCCACAGTACCGCAGCAAGATTTGTCAGAGAGACAGACTTTCCCCGCAAAGGTTCCCAAAGAGCTACTCACCCATCACAGACCTCCTTGATGATGGATGCAAGAGGCCTTTTCTAGAACAGAAAGAGAGAGTCCTCAGTAGCCATGTTCCTCTCAACCAGAAAGGAATACTGCTGATTTCTATGCTTCCCACATTCCAGTATCAAGGTTGTGGTGCTTTTCCTCCCCCATCTGGTTACCACATCTCACCTGATCTATTTCCAGCAGCTGGGCATTGGCACCTGGCCACTCAACAGCTACTTTCACAATGTCTGAAGGTGGTGGCATTGCTCCAGACTCCTCTAGGTGACTTTACAACAGCATACACCCCCACACCTGTTAAAAGAAAGGATAGTGAGCCGCTGTCTGAAAACTATTTCAATTGTTACATTGCATCTAATACCAAGCTTCAAAACAGTCCATAAGACCAGCCTTACAGTTTGCTGGGCCTGCTAGGGACAAAACATCCAGTGTACTAGAGATCAAGGCCTCATACTAAAACAGCACATAGTGAAATTGTATGCTCAGCCTTATCAGCTAAGGAATATTTCTGAGAGCTTGTTGGGGTACTCACACAAGAAGGAGAGTCATTCTGATCAGCAAAGCCCCATCTGCCACTCACTGTCTGTACTGCCAGGTCAGTTAGCTCCCTCAGATCAGATACTGTCTGTACATGAGAGAGGGAACATACTGTCCAGGTAGTCTTCCTCCCATGGGCTGGTGTTTACTGACGCTCCATTCATATTTCTTAGATACTTTTATCCACTCGAGATAGCCAAACAGGCTCCTAGGCAGAGCAGCAGCAGCTAGCTTTATCCCATTCCCTTCCTATAACATCATAAATCCAAAACATGAATATCCATCACAGAAGAAAAGTTAACTCAGCATTTGCTTGGGCGGTCTACCTTTCACTCCTTTATCTGCCTTAGTGCATAAGCTTGTGTTCATGGTTTGGTCCCACACTGTTGTTAGACTGTTAGGTTTGTGCTTCATCTGGTAGTAAGAGGCTGTAAAAAAATGTCCTCTTCTGGGTGGAAGGAGTAGCCCTGCTCTCTCCCACAAAGCCATTGGGAGAAAGTCACATGGGAGAGAGACAACTCTTCCCATCAGCAGTTCTCAGGAACAAAGGCTTCAAACTGCCAAAAATGCGAACTGACCAGACATGGAAGTAGTCCTGTCCTTAACGACTCCTCCTGAGACTTAATTTCCACCATACCCTGAATTAAATAGTAAACATCCGAAGAACAATTTCCCAGCTCCTATTTCTCCTATCGGTGCAACCCAATCCTTCCCCAGAACAAAGATGAACTGTGCTGAGCACAGACATTGTTTCATTATTAACATACTTTCCCAACTTCCTTGATCAACCGAGAAAGAGATGTTAAGACAGGCTAGGACCTGCAGGGAAACCAGCAGCCTTTGGAATTTTCCTGATGCAAGGCAAGTAAAGAAGAGAGAACTTTCCATGGATGAGCAAAGACCAAGCAGCTGCCTAGGAAATTGGTCTACACACCTGTCCTAGAAAAGGGAACTTCTATTAAATTAGCTGAGTCTACCACAAAAGGCATGTATGCCAGGCCTGTATAAGATGGTGATTTAGTGTCGCGGACTGCCTGTGTCTTCTTCCGATGGGTCGCAACCAACCGACTGTTGCGACCACAAGGTATTCTACAATCAGAAGGCTCTTCTAAACTCACTGCTACCTTAATCCAACAGAGAGCTCCAATTCACGCTCTCCCGAGGGCTCCTACCTCTCCAAACTCCAGGAGGGAAATGCCCCACTCCCTCTTGGGAGTGCCCCACCTTTAAACTTCCCATAGGTCACGTGGTCTCCGGCCAACCAACGTGACTCAGCACCTGTCTTGATGAGGCACAGGTGCTTCTCATGTAGCAGCCGGGAAACTTCCCCGACAATTCCCCCTTTTCTTTAAAAAAAAAAAAAATTGCCTCGCAGCCTTTAGGGGTTTCCAACGTTTCAGTTCCATTTTCCGTCGCCGTTTGTTAAACACCTTGGGACCGGGTCATGGGGAAGTCGTTCTCATATTTTTTTATCATACCACGTTGGCGGTGGATATATCCATTGTTCTGACGACGATGGATACATCCACCCTGGCTGCTCTGGCTGCTTTAGCATTCCCTCTGCGGTCTTTTCCGGACTGTTCTGCGGCTGTTGCAGCGTTCCCGCAAAGGGCTTGCCTGGGCCATAAGACGTCTGTACACGCTTTCTCTTTCTGCTGTTTCCCGGCCGGCCGTTTGATTTGCAGTTTTTGGCGAGATGACCTATTCTCCCACAAATATAACATCTTTGTTTAGTTAGAGCAGTGGCCAATGTGGTCATCTCGCTTTCTACGGGCCCAACTTTGGCACATGCAATCACCATTTCTTCTAGAGAGGGGTCCCCCGGCAATACTTCAATGACTCTCCGACAATCAGGGTTGGCATTGTCCTTTGCCAGCTGTTTTGTCAACAGTGCCCGTAGTCTACTGTCAAATATCTGCTTTTCTATTGCCCCCTGCAATCTCTCAACGAACCGTAGAAAAGGTTCGTTGGCCCCCTGTTTAATTGTTGAATATTTTGCTTTAGGCTCAGCCATTTCTGCTGTACGTAATAGTGCCTGCATCCCTATTTGTTTAACCTGTTCGAGGATCTGGGGATGCCATTGAGCCTGTATTGCCGGGTTACTAAATACTTGACCCGTTCCCATCAATACATCGGTACCTATAGCATAGCATGGGTCGCTTTGGGGTAATTGGATATTCTGTAATGCCTGCTGGTCGGCCAATTGTCTCCAAACATTTGTGAAAACGGAGCGCTGCACCGGTTGGAACATGACCTGGGCTAGATGTTGAAAATCGTACGGCACCAAAATTTCTAAGTTTAATAATCGTAATAGTTGTGTTACTGCCGGTGAGTTTGGTCCGTATCGCGCTACCGCTTTCTGCATGTCCTGGATCACTTTCCATGACCAGCCCAAATGTTTATTGGGCTGGTTGGCACCCGGGAGGGCCAGTTCTACGGGAAACGCACTCGGCTCTCCTTCCATTTTCATTACCGATAGTTTTTTATTACTAACTGGTAACCCCAAAGCTTGTATCAAGTTCCAGTCCCCGGCCTCTATTGCCTCTTTCTTAACTTCGTTCCAGAAAAGTACTGGATCACGATGGGCTGTCATGGCAGGCGGGGTAATTTCTGTTATTTCTAACTGTGGAGCGGGGGATAAGCATGTCTCTAGAGGGGCCGGCGGGGCGGATTTTGGCGACTTTTTCATTGGTGGAGAAACCGGTGGAAACTTTCCAGCTGAACTGTCGCTTGCTTTAGGGGTTTCTCCTGAAATTTCTTTCACTGCAGGGGGGGTCATGGCCTGCTGCAACATGTTCACTACGGTTGCTAACTGCTGGGATATACCTTGCAGCATTGTCATGGCCTGTCGTACTAATAACGGCTGCATTGCTCGTACTTGTGCCATGTATGTCGCCGGATATGAATTTGCCAGGGGTGGGGTTATTAAATCAAACGGCGGAGCTGTAGGCTCGATACCTCCTGAGGAGGAAGGGGGGGTTGCTGGGGCAAAGGGTGGGGGACGCTCCAGTATCTCCTGGAGGGTGGGGCAAAGTTCCTGCATAGTCCCCGCCACTTTGTTGACCTCTGTGAACAGTGAGGACACGTCTAGTTCATTGTCCACACTGTTTCCCTCAGACAGTTCGTTGCCCCCTTCGTATCCTTCGCTTGCGGATACATAATCTGTAAATTCCTCTTCCTCCTCTTCCTCCTCTTCTGCTGACCCCTTTTGAATTATATTATCTAGGGCCTCCCATGTACGCAGAAGGTCGGTCCGGCCTCTTTGATTAACCACGGCTTCATAGAGCAACTTATCCCCCAGCTTTTTCCAAAGTTCTAGGTTAAAGGTGCAGGTAAGGTTGAATAGATCTTCGTGCCCCGCTGCCCAGTTAAGTAAACTATATAGGTCTTCATTACCTATGTTGAGCCCCGCAGCCATCCCTGCAGATTTGAGAAAGGTGAAGGTCTGATTCTCCTTGACAAAATTCTGGCCCATTTCAGCTCCCAGCAGCTCACCTTGTTTCAGGCGTCTAGGTTGAAACAGATCAATTCACAGCTCTCCTGCTGCTCTCGAGCTTCACTGGGTTTTATCTCCACCGCAGCTCACCCTGCGGTCCAGGCAGTTCGCGTTTCGACGAATCACGTCGGGGTCACCAGATGTCGCGGACTGCCTGTGTCTTCTTCCGATGGGTCGCAACCAACCGACTGTTGCGACCACAAGGTATTCTACAATCAGAAGGCTCTTCTAAACTCACTGCTACCTTAATCCAACAGAGAGCTCCAATTCACGCTCTCCCGAGGGCTCCTACCTCTCCAAACTCCAGGAGGGAAATGCCCCACTCCCTCTTGGGAGTGCCCCACCTTTAAACTTCCCATAGGTCACGTGGTCTCCGGCCAACCAACGTGACTCAGCACCTGTCTTGATGAGGCACAGGTGCTTCTCATGTAGCAGCCGGGAAACTTCCCCGACAATTTAGAGACCCACTGATGATCTCAATTAATGAAGCTCATATGCCTTTCTTCCCTCACAGAGATTGGTATCACAGCATGGAAAGATATGAAAACTCAGGCGTGCTAACGCTTCTGTGTTTGTACACATAGACCACTCTATCAGGCCTCTGTGACATTATTCCAATCCCACTTGAGGCAGCTCCCTCACCTAGGAAAACAGAATGCCATGATCTCCTGCTGCAGCCTTCTGAGATAGTCACTACATTATCATCACTCCTGCCTGCTGGAATTGAGGATGAGGGGTGTAAGTTTAGCATTTCTTTCATAGCACCTCCTGGAAATGCTCAGCATTAGCATTGCAGCTAGCCTTGCCCTTGAGTCTCCACCGGATCACAGATCCTTGCTTTACAATGAAGGCACTTGCTGGAGAGAGAAATCGGCCATTCCCCTATTAAACCAGGCATTGCTTACCATGAGAAACCCTTCTGAAGCGGCCTTGCTCAATTTGCTCTATTCTCAGCATGTGTGTGGTCTTTGCAGCTCCTGCAGGAGTCCAGGAAGCCTGAACTCCAAGGCTCTCTGGGGCTTCAGCCGATCCAAAAGAGAGACTGGTATTGCACGTGCACAGGAACACCATCCTCCTCTGGCATTCTCTTTCCTTTTTAGCATTAATCCCAAGAGTGGCTCACGTTTTCTTAAAACCCATAAAATGACTGTAAGACTAAATACATCTCATGCGGAAACATGCCAGTCGAGTTGGGTTCAGCTTTGCCAGTTTCTTAAGTAACATCTCCAGCCTTTCAGATAAGCAGCACAGCATTGGCTCAGACTAACGTATCAAGAAAGAGCTGGCCTCGGAAAAGCAACAGATGCAGTGCATCAGTCAGGTTGAGCAGGTCTCAGGGGTGATGACAGGAATCATATAAATGCTTTTCTATTACACAAAATTGCAAATTAGAGTCAAGCAGTTACACAAACAACACCTGATATTTTACTTCCTAATCCTGGAGGGAAGACAACCAAGCCATCTCCTGCTCCAAGATTTGCTCTGGATAAAAATTTTACCACTCTCCTCTTGATAACAAACAGGAAAGCCTGTCCTTCAGAGAAGGTGCATCAGGTAAAACACTCCAGCTTGGACAAGACGAAGACTGTTCATCTGAGAGCTTAATTAAATTCCCAGCCTGCGCAGCCCACAGAGCTAGGCTAATTCACAAACAGAAAGCACTGAGTGTACCATGTCCTATGGAAACACTGTCTCCAAACCCCAGGAGCACATGTTAACGTACCTCCCTTTCCTCACAAATTTTGATTACCAGTGTTCTATTCTTTCACTCCCAGACAGAAACATACAATTTACTCTTTGCTAAGAGACACATGTTAACTTCCAGCAAATATGTTCTCAAGGTCTCCAACCCTAAGCACATATGCAGCTGCTGGTGCTATTTTCATACCGATTACAACCAGTAAATTGGACTCCACTCCTTTCTTCTACACTCATGCAGAAGCAGCTGGTCTTCTTTTATCCAAAGTAAACTAGAAATTCAGGCAATAAAGCATAAGGAACCCAGGACCAGAATAGCACCTTGCCTCATTGTCTAAGCAGAGCAAAGCAATTAGGAATCTGCATAAAGAAAGGAATGCTTTGAACCCAGATATATTTAGAAGACTGCAGCCCTCTATATAGCACTTATTATTGGGGTTAGTATCCTCAGCAAGCCTACCCATACTAGTGATCCTCAGCTTGTTCACAAGTCAATGCCCAACACCCGATATTTCTGAAGACAGTAAAAGTTGGCCAAGCATGCCACACTGCAAGTCAGAAGAGTCCCTCCTAATTCTAAAAATATGACTTTCTGTAACATCCAAGCACAGTGTAATAAATAGATGAGGCAGAACCAAGAAAGCCTGCTGAACCAATGTACTCCGTAGCATCAGCCATAAGACGCTTACTCCATCCTTCTGTCTTGCAATGGAATAGATGAACCTAATAAAACTATGAATCAGTCTTCCTCACTTTGTTTTCCTGAATTACACACACAAACAAACAAACAGATAAATAAATAAAATAATTTAGACTTTCAAAGGCTTTTGCAGCAATAGCTCAAAACAGGGATAACTCAACAATTAAATCTTTAAGTACACTATGGCAATTACTAGTATACAAGCAGTAGCACAGCTCTGGACATATTCCCCAAAGTGCCCAATTTACATGACACCCCTAGATGTTCAGGATATACAGGTTTTCATCTATTAAGTCTACAAGCACCCAAACGGTATGTGATTTCCACTCACTGCTCTCCATTCAGCAACTAAAGCCTATGATGGCCTAAACCTGAAAGCCTGGGAAATCTTAAGTCATATGGCATAAGCACGTGTCGTCTCCAATAATCAGACTGGCTTGCAATAACTGTACAGATAGTTACTTCTCCCACGAGTAAACCAACTCATGACTAGAAAAAAATCTAAATCCATTCAGTGTTCAAAGCACAACAAATACACTGCAAAGAGGCAAGGCTCAAAGATCACTTCTTCAGTATAAAGAATTTGCAACTTTTAACTAAAATACTCATGAGTAATTATCATCTAATTACCACTTCTCCCTTCAGCCTCTTGGAGTACATTCATAGTCTTTTATTCATACTGCAATTGACATTGCAAGTTGCCACTCAGAGTACAAGGAAATACAGCACTTTATATGCCATAACAAAGATGCCCAGATTACTATAGGTAGAAGCCTGTACAAATCTCTAACTTGTCATCATCCTTGCAAAGAACACGCATCCTTCAGGGAGAAGAAGTGCACGTTAAAACAAAACCATTGATATTATGGGAAATTCTGCAGAAATCAGAATCGTTTGGGTTGGAAAACACCCTTAAGATCATCGAGTCCAATCATAAACCTAACACTGCCAAGTTCACCACTAAACAATGTCCCTACATGCCACATAAATGCCTCCTGTTTCGTCAAAAAAATTACTGCAGAGGTTGACCATAGGCAATGCACTCTACCTGCAGCTCCCTTTGTATCCTCGCCACTGAAAACAGTAACCAAACAAGCTGTATTACACTACCTTCATATCTCAAAAAAAGCTTTCAGCTGCATACAAATTCAGAAAGTATGATACATTAGACTATTTCTGCCCCAAACTTCTTCCATAAATGAGCACCTACTCATGACTGGAAACCATGCTCCCTGTTCTAATCAGTATTCAAGGCACAGCAAATATGCAGTGAAAGAAACAGAGCCTAAGGACTGTTTCATTGCACAGCAACACCATGGAACAGATTCCACATGAGCCTACTGAAGAGGAGATTCAAACTTGAAAATGAATTGGCTAAGCAGAACCCAAAGGAATTAAAAATTAAAAAAGGTAGATAACTCTTCAGACAGTCTGGGTCAAACAACCCTTTGAAGGATCTACACAGATCAGTGGCTCAGCAGAAGCAGCTTTCCAGAAGGGGACAATGAAGACTGGACTACAAATACAAAGGGTACTTCAGGTCAGCCTCTTAACACGAGGTTGTCTGTCAAAAGCGTTCTTTGAAAAGACTTCACTGTATGTCTGCAGACAAGAGAGATGACAGATGTTAAATTTTACAGTGGGTATTTTATAGTATATCAGTAATATATCTGATAATATGACTGTTAGGAAGCTCTTGGGAAGAAGCACAGACTGCAATTTTGCATAATTGCGATTATCAGTCTCTCACAGCACATTCTTCTCAACAACAGCACACAGGCAATTCTCACAGTTTTATACAAGAAGCAGCAGCCAAGCTGAAATCTGTCAAAGATGAATTAACTCTGCTTCTGCAGAGTGAGTGCCTTTATACACCGAAGTGGTGTAGGGGTAGCTGCAAGGCAAGAAAAAAAATCAGCAGAGCTGCTAATAACACTATTCAAGAGACTTCTGAGAAGCTGCAAGCTAAAACAACTAGAGTATTTTAAAGAGAATTTCCCTATTCACAAACTCAATCTCCTTTTCATTACAGATAGAGAAAAAAGTGTGCTGCACACTGAATGAAAATGAGGAGGATGAAAGAACATTCCATTAGAAAAAAAAAAGCTGCCTGGTAGAATCACCCAGTCCACAAACAAATAGCTGCAGCTTCTGAAATCTGTAGATGTGACAAAATATCCTAGTCAGTTCTCAGCGAGTCCCCACATGGTGGTACCAATAAGCCAAACAAAAGGTTGAGGTGACATTAGCAGAGTAACTGACTGGACAAGCGTGCAGAGAAGACAGCTTCCTCAAACAGGCAGCATAAGAGGGTAGCAAGCAGCAGAGTCCAACCTGAGGGCTACCGTAGTTTCAGATGTTATCTCATATAACACGCAAAGAGAGACATACTTCACTAGAGAAAACAAAGAACCAGGTGGTTCAGATCCACCATCTCTGGAATCCTACGTTCCTCCAAAGGTCTTCCATGAGCTCACTTCGGCTGTACAACACTAAGCCTATGGGCTCGTAAGTAAAACACTTAGCCCTACACTGGGCTCTTATCCTGCACATTCCAACACGGCTGAGCAAAAACCATCTCTTAGCAAAGACAGAAACTGATAGCAACAGGCAAAAAGAGAGAACTGGGTTTTTTTTTTTATTATTTTTAATCAGTCAAGTGATCTGAAAGGAGACAGCCAGTGTGCAACTCCCGATGCTTAGGCCAAACCACTCGGTAAGGTGACCGCCAGTTTCCCTGACGAGGCGCTATCGTTCACCCCTCGGGTCCACTCGGCTCCCGAGGGAGCGGCGACCCGCGCCCCTCTGGGACAGCTTCCCGGCGCGCTCGCGGCTACTCCCCGCTCTCCGCCAGGGCCCCGCGCGCCCCGAGACCTGCAGCTCCGGCGGCTCAGGGCGCAGAGCGGCCCCGCGGCAGCGGCCGTAGGCCAGAGCCTCACGGCAGCGCGGGCCGCTAGCGGGAAGGGCCGCGGGCGCCGCGCCGCAGCGGGCCCACGAAGGCGGCACCGGCGACTGGACCCGCCGGACTCGAGGCCAGCGTCGCGCCGCCTGGCCCCCCGCGGGCCCCCCGCGGCTCCCGCTCCCACCCGCCGCCCTGCGCTCACCCAGCCCCGCCGCGGCCGCTCCGCGCTCCGGCAGCTCCGCCAAGGCGCTGTTGGCTACTGGCGCCGTCAGCTGTCACTCAGCCGCCTCGCCGCCGATTGGCTGCGACGCGCACGTCACACGCCCGCAGCGCGCTGCCATGGAGACCGCGGGCGGCCGGCCGCGCCCTGGCGCGGCGCGCAGTGAACCTGCTGGGGCAGCGGCACGCGCTCCCGCCGTTGCTCCCGTCACCCCTCGTGCGTGGCAGGCAGCGCGCTCCCGGACCCCTCTCCGCAGCCTCGATGAACTGCGTTAACCGAGTCCCCCTGTCCCTGCGCCCCGCCGCTCCTTCGGGCCGCCACGGGAGGGCTCACGTCAGTTCCCCGTGCCAAGGGTGCCCGCCGCCAGGACCGGCCGGGACCGGGTCTCCGCCGCTCATGCAGAGCAGCCTTCCCGGCAGCTCTGCCGACCGCCGCGCCCGCGGAGCTGGCGGGAAACGCTGGAGCAGCTACCCGCCCCCTCAGGCGGCACGCACCGCCCCGGCGCCGGAAATGCGTCCATCGCGCGCCGGAAGGAGCGGTGCGCGGCGCTGGCGGGGCAGCCGCGTGCGGGCAGGCGGAAGCTGCGGGTGCCGCGCGGAGGAGCTTCCGGCGGAGCGGGCGGTGTTTCGGGAGCGAGTGACGGCAGCGGCGGCGAGAGGGAGCGCGGAGAGCTGCAGCCATGGTGAGCCGGGCGCTCCGGCCGCGGCGCAGCGAGCCCTGCTCCGCCCCGGCGCTCGGTGTAACGCCGCTCTCTTGCAGACGGTGGGGAAGAGCAGCAAGATGCTGCAGCACATCGACTACCGCATGCGGTGCATCCTGCAGGACGGTCGCGTCTTCATCGGCACCTTCAAGGCCTTCGACAAGCACATGAACCTCATCCTCTGCGACTGCGACGAGTTCCGCAAGATCAAGTGAGCGGCGCGGCACGGCCCACCGTGGGCGGCCGGGGCGCCGAGCGCTGCCCCGCCAGCCCCGTTCCCCCGCCGGCGGCGCCGGGCCCCACTGCCCCGGTGCAGCGGAAGGCCCCGGGGCCTCCTGCTGCTCAGAGCAGAGAGCCGGCACAGCAGCTGGGCACCGACCGCTGCCAGCTTCTGCAGAAAGTCATGAGCTTAGTCCCATCCATCAAATCCCCGAATTACCAAGGTTCAAGGGGCGCTTTGCTTCAATTCTTTCATAATAACCGAAATGTACCTTTCTGTGATGCAAACGTAGCCACTGTAACAGTTCCAGAAGCATCATGGGGGAAAAAAATGATGGAGATAATATGCATCTTGTGTTTAGACTTCTCTGTATACTTGGTTTGAGGCATAACTTGGCGTGTATGGTAGCTTCTCCCTCTCTGGAGTAGACTGGTCATATATTCTATTGCAAATTCAAAAAGCAGTATTGATTTGGCTTGCAATATATTCTTTTTCTTCACATTAGACCTAAAAATTCAAAACAGCCAGAGCGTGAAGAGAAACGAGTCCTTGGTCTTGTCTTGCTGCGAGGAGAAAACCTGGTGTCCATGACAGTTGAAGGACCACCTCCAAAAGATGTAAGGAGAATGAGTGCAGAGCTAAGGAGAAGGGGAAGGGACAACTGATAAATTTGCTTCCTCGCAGGGGAATGCTACTACAGTATTGTCCTAGACTTCCAGATGCTGTTGTGACTAGGTCAATGAATTTCACTGCAGGAATTTCTGATCCCTGTGTGGGCTTGGACATTAATTGGGCAAAGGAGAGCTGTGGGCATCCCTAGGATCTGAGGAATTTTGTTCTGATAAATCTTTCTTTTTTTTGTGGGGGCGGTCTCTATTTTCAGACTGGAATTGCCCGGGTACCTCTTGCTGGAGCTGCTGGAGGACCTGGAGTTGGGAGAGCAGCAGGGCGGGGAGTACCAGCTGGTGCACCCATGCCACAGGCTCCAGCAGGATTAGCTGGCCCTGTCAGAGGAGTGGGAGGACCATCCCAACAGGTGAGATGCTGTGACCCATTAAAAAAGAGTTGTTGGCTATATTCTGGCATGGCTCTTAATTCTTGGTACCACTATAACGCAAGAAGCCAGTAAAGTGCAAGAACGGTAATCTTAGTTTCCGTTACTAGGGAGTTTGAGCCTAGCGAGGCTTTTTAGGTACTAGATCCCCTTAGGAACTCTTTCTTATAAGACGGAAGAAACAGCTTGAAAATTGCAGCTTCTTGCACAGAATTCAAGCAATATCCACTGAATTGTATTACAGGTTTGTAGTGTTATTTAATATGTTAAGAGGAGACTGGTGTAATTTTCTGAAGGGTAATAATTTAAATCTTGCTCATTTTTTAGTTATCAATGTAAAGCATATGTTGTGCTGTTTCTCTGTGAACTTGTTTATTTTGTTTACAGGTGATGACACCTCAAGGTCGTGGAACAGTTGCAGCTGCTGCTGCAGCAGCCACTGCTAGCATAGCAGGAGCCCCAACTCAATACACACCAGGGCGTGGGGGTCCTCCTCCACCCATGAGCAGAGGAGCACCTCCTCCAGGTAGGAATTAGTGGGGCAGCAAGGAGCTCATGTTATGTGGCAAAATTGGTGATAAAGAGGTATTTATCTGGGTCTAATGAAGATCTGGTATTACGGAGCATTTTTCTGATCTCCAGCTAGTGCCTTGAATATTCAGCTGGATTTATATGCTTGTTTTTTCTCTGGCATAAGGAATGATGGGACCTCCTCCAGGCATGAGACCACCCATGGGCCCACCAATGGGAATGCCCCCTGGCCGAGGTGCTCCGATGGGAATGCCACCCCCTGGCATGAGACCACCACCCCCAGGAATGAGAGGTGAGCAGAGGTTATCTTAAATGCCTAGAAGCTCCAAGAAGTCATAACATAAATAAAATGTTTGGTGATACATTTCAATGCCTCCCTAGCTGTGCTCGGTGCTAAAAAAGGGGTCCTAAGGCCACTTTGGGCATGGGGAAAATGTCTTTCTGGTTTAGCCTCGCTTCTTTCCTCTTCAACTCTGTCCTTTATTCCCAGGACCCCCTCCACCTGGCATGCGACCACCAAGACCGTAAGATATTCTATAATCTACTTTGAATTGTAAGAAGACTGATGAAGGGAATATACCAAGCAGTACCACCTGTCAAAGCTTTGCTATGTATATTTTATATTTACTGCTTGTAAAGTTGGCCCTTTTTAATAAAGTTGGAAAACCTAATACTTTGTCACTGTTGTATTGGTCTATTTCAGGAATACAGCTGTTACATTTCACTACTACACTTTAGTCACCCCAGAAGAAAGAGCAGATTTGAAGCAAAAAGCTCAATTTGTATTGACAGCTTAGAAGTTAACAGTTGGTCTGGGCCATTTAAGTCTATAGTGGTCAGTGTTCTTTATAGGAATTAAAGCTTATCAATGAAATCTGTCAAGGCTGATGGAAAAAAAAGTCTGTTGGGAAGAGTTTTAACATTTTCATGCAATTAAGTATGGGTTACTGATCAGAATTCTCCTTGCTTTATTCCAGTGGAACAAGTACAATGGTGCCTATATTACGAATGCAATCTCTCATGCTCTGCATTAAGCTGCTCCTTATTAGCCTGCAGTAAACCTGCTTGATCTTTATAGGTGAAGCTGCATTGCTTCTCCTAAAAAAAATAAAGCCAGGATGAGCAAACCTATCATTAAGTACATCCAACAATGTAAACCAGCCTGTATTCTGGTTTTAGTCTTCCCTTCTTGCCTCATCGTACAGCTGCTGCCTCCTCCCTACCTTTTGAAGATAGTACTTTCTTCAGATCGTAGAGTAGAATTAAACCAAATCTCTTGGAGACTTGTTTTAATTCTTGTGACTGATCTCTGAAGCTATCTTTGCAATAGATAATCTTAAAAACTTTTTTCCCCTATTTTAGAAGTACGCTCTGTCCCACAGAAATCCTTGTCAGCCATGTTAATTGAGATCACAGAAGTGTATGAACAAATAAATAAGCGTTCTCTGGTTTTTGTCCTGAAGACAACTTGACTTACATGAACTAGAGGTCTAACAGAAAGATGTAACATATCCCAGCTCTCAGTTGCTCTAGCTATCCAATAAAACAGTGTAAACTTTGTAAAAAAAAAAAAAAAAAAAAAACAAACCAAAAACCCAACCAAAAATCAATCCTTTATTGCATAGGCTGCTGAAGATGTTTTCACATAAGGTCTTGAACCAGGCACTAACAAACATCTAAAAGCTATTCCAGAACTTGAAGAAAAAATATTCAATTTTACTGAAGTTGTCTCCTTGCAATACAAAGAAATCCAGGCCCTGAAGAGAGCGTGTCTGAAACTACCCATTTGGTAATTACGGTTCTTACTTTCTCTTGTACCTGAAAAAGAAGATATTTGAAATTACATTTCACTAGCCCAAATCTCAATGAAAGATAAGGAACAGCACTGAGCGTTTTCTAGGCAATGCTCTCCCAAGCAGAAGCCTAGGAATGCTATTAAAGGCAGTATCCTTAATTGCCCCCAGCATCAGACCTGCAGTAGGAGGGTAAGCTACTGCAGAACCAACAAACCTTTTAGCAAGGGCCTTTAAACAATCACAAGAGGAGGAAAGAAAGCAGGAAAAAAAACCCCTTGAATAAGAAAGAAGATGAAGATATACCTGGACTTGGATTTGAAGTTTCCTCCTTTCCTATGTTGGGCCATACCCAAGCGTTTTCGATCTTCAAATGATGGGCTTTTTAAAGAGAGGGGAGGGGGAGAGGTAAGACAAAAACCACTGAAGTCACATCAATAGCACAGGTACTTCCGCAAGAATCTCTGCTCTGCCTGCATTTCCCCCCAGTATAAGCCAAAGTAGCCCTGAGAAAGTCCAGAGATGCAAAAAAAAATCCCCTCTACTGAAGTCTGGAGTAAAGTACTTCCACTAAGACATTACCCAGCACGGTACTGCTTCAGAGCCTTCCTGCTTGTGTTGGTAAGCTCTTCGTCAAACACAGACGATTTTTTCTTCCGCTTGAGGCCTAACACAGACACAATCGTCAGAACGTTGGTTGTAAAGAGAAGGCCACAACATCATCTTGTTTACTAGAACCCAGTAGCCTTGACGACAATTAGCCTAAACATCAGGAAAAGCGATGACTCCTCTCTGCAAATATGCACCCTGGCCAGCACTAGTGGTCATTCCTTTAAAGATCGGTGCCTCACTCTATACAGATTACTTTAGTTTACCTATTTGTAACAAAGTAAGTGACATAAGGTCACTTACTGTAAGTGTAAGTCAGCTGTAAAAAAAAAAAAAGCGCCCACCTGCTGGTACTGGCACTGGTTCCTCTTCTGGCAAGACTCTGGCTCTCTTTGCTCGGCGATTCCTTTTTGCCAGCCGCTCAGCATACATTTGAGATTTCAAGATTTCAAACTGTGATCTCTCCTCTGGCTGAAAGGTGTTAAAACACAAGTTTACAGTAATGTGAGATTTTGCTAAGGGGAAAACTTGGATAGGCCACCCGAGGTCTCACTTGTCCATTAATGTACTCACTGTCATTTGGACTTTTTTCTGTCTGTCCTGCATAAATTTCTTCCTTTTCTTTTTGCCTCGTAATGCTAGGTCAAACTCCTGCAGGGCTTTAGCCACTGGAGAGATAAAGACAAACACGGAATAAAGAATCTCTTGAAGTACAGAGCAGAGTTCAGTTGCAGCTATGGAATTTAACATGGCAGCAGAGTTATGACTCACGTTTCTCTTTCTTCCTCTCCTCACGGGTCTGAAACCAGCTCCGCTCCAAACCCTCACCCACAGTCTCTTGTTTTCCAGTCTCCAGCTGCTTCTTTGCCCTATTGATCTGAGATAATTCAGGCAAGAAGTGAGCTCATGGTGGCTAAAAAACCATCTCTCTCTTCCCTTTCTAAAGTAGGCAGATTATGTACATTAGGGTGACCTCCTTATGCACTATAGCTACTCCAGATCCTAAAAAAACTAAGGTTAAAAAAAAAAAAAATCCTAAAAAACCACTTACCTGGGCCTCTGACTGCTGCATCTCACGTTCCTCACGCTCCAAGCACAGAACAGCATACACATCTTTCTCTAGCTTCTCAATCTTCTCTCGAAATTTTAGTACAACATCTGAAAACAACACAATATGAACACAAGAAGCATCTCATATAAAGTCCACCTTGTTTTTCAGCACCTCTTTTAGTGTCCCTCTGTACCACGATATTCCCCATGTACTGCTTTCCTGTTTTCTACCTCAGTGAAGTGTGTACCTTGGGGGAGAATTCTGGCTTTCACTGGTGTTTTGGCAGTCTTCACAATATCCTTCAGCATCTTGCGCTCCTCCTCACCCACAAGTGAAACTGAACGACCAGCCCTGCCTGCTCTTGCTGTCCGACCCACTCGATGAACATAGTGTTTGGTGGTGTTGGGCATGGTAAAATTGATTACCTATAACAGAAATGGTGTTAGCAGGGAAAACATTAAAGGACTCACTAAAAAGCTGAGCACTGCAAATACTCACTGTTTTGACACCTTCAATATCAAGTCCACGTGCAGCCACATCTGTAGCTACCAGAATATCGATCTGCTCATCCTTAAAGCGCCTGAGCAGGGAGATAGCAAATGTATTAGCAATGAATAGAGCAATTCACCTCTGCCCTAAAACTTCCAACTCCTAACTTCTTTTTTGCCTATGATTGCCAACTACTAAGCCTGCTAATACCTGAGTGCTTCCAGGCGCTGTGCCTGAGAGAGGTTCCCATGAAGCTCACCAACCCGTAGGCCCATCAGCCCAAGTAGGATATGCATACGGTGCGCTTGCTTCTTGGTCTGGGTGAAAAGCATCACATGATCTGGGAAGGTTCGTGTCAGTAGAGCTGAAAGAAAGTTCTCTCAGGAGCCTGCTTCATAGTCACCTATCAATTCCAGCTTTTTTTTGCTCACTAACCTGATACAATGGCCTCACGGTCCCCCTCTCGGTTGGCTCTGATCCGGACAAATTCCTGCCGCAGGAAAGGGGCAACATCTGTATTACTGTTCACAAAAATGCGGACGGGATTTTTCAGGGAAACGGAAGCCAAATCTTTCACCTATCAAAACAGGTTAAGGAAAAAACAGTCCACATTATCTCTGGTAAAAGACCAGACAAACTTCTATTCAACTTTCTGTCTCAATATGCTTCTCAGTAGCCTGTCTTACCTCCTCTGTCATTGTGGCAGAGAAAAGCATTGTCTGACGGTGGCTGGAGCACAACCTGATTATTTCCTTCATCTGTTCCTCAAAGTATTCATCCAGCATCCTACACAGGAGAAAAACAGCAAGGTAAGGCAGCTTCCTCTGCTTCTAGCTAAGAAACACTACTTAAGGCAGGGCAACAAAGACTGCCCTATAGCCTGCGAAAAGGAAAGCAGAAAACTACCATCTCCTTTTTCACTGCTACCTTGCTTAGCCTACCTGTCCGCTTCATCCAAAATCAGCACCTCAACACTGCTCAGGTGGAAAGAAGGGCAGTTGTGGAGATGATCAATCAGTCGCCCAGGAGTGGCAATAAGAATGTCTGGCCCAGAACGAAGAGCTGCTTCCTGAGTCTTCACATCTAGGCCACCTGAAAGAGAGTAAACATGGACTACTGACTCCCTAAGCAGGTTGCAGTAGAGTACAGATGCAAATTGCCTGAGGTATGGGAAACAACTCAGACTAACACCATGTTCACAATTAGAAGTGACCTCACCTTTTCTTTCTCAGAAACCTACAAACAAAAAGTACAGTACGGTATTGGAAAGTGGGATTTTAAAACAGCACACCTACTAGACGCACGCCTGCAATAACCGTACATTCTCCAGTTTTATAACACAGAATTCCCAGTTCTGCACAGCAGTTTACAGCAAGCTGCACAGTTCACATAAACAACTTAATACTCACCTACAGCAAGGCAAGTTGTGACACTGCTGAACTGTGCCAGCTGTTTTGTGACCGAGTGCACCTGAATACCCAGTTCTCGTGTTGGCACTAGAACCAATACCCGTGTTATTGGAGCCTGACGAGGTTTGTAAATCAGGCGCTCAAGGACAGGCAAGATGAAGGCAGCTGTTTTACCTAAAGAAGAAAATTAAGAATTACTAATTATTGTGAATAGCTAATTCTCCATGTTTCCTGTGCCCTGCTCAACCCCCTACCTGTCCCAGTGGCAGCACAGGCACAAATATCCTTCCCCAGAAGACCCACCGGGATACAAGCCTTCTGAATTGGGGTTGGCTGCTTGAAGCCAAGAGCTGTGATTGCCTACAAAGAAGATTGAGCAATTAAATTCTGTCCCTGGTATGGCCGTAACTGGAGTACTGTCTCCAGTTCTGGACTCTCGAGTACAAGAGAGACGTGGACATACTGGAGACAGTCTAGCAAAGGGCCACAAAGATTACGAAGGGACTGGAGCACCTCACATATGAGGAAAGGCTAACAGAGCTGGGACTGCTCAGCCTAGAGAAGACCTGAGGAGGACCTTATCAGGGAGACTGAAATAGGACAAAGTCAGGCTCTTTCCAGTGGTGCCCAGTGACAGGACCAGAGGCAATGGGCACAAACTGAAACACGGGAGGTTCCCTGTGAACACCAGGAAACACTTTTTCACTGTGTCACAGGTTGCCCAGACAGGCTGCAGTGTCCATCCTTGGAGATACTCAAAAGCCATCTGGACACGGTCCTGGGCAACCAGCTCCAGGTGGCCCTGTGTGAGCAGGGGCTTGGACAAGATGACCTCCAGAGGTCCCTTCCAACCTCAGCCATTTTATGATTCTGTCACAGGTCTCTCTCAAGATAGTGTTGACATATTGCAAATCAAACAATGGCTTCCATTATTTGGGAACAACAGCTCCTACAGGACTATCACACTATCTCCCACATAACTTCCTTTTCAGAAAGGCTGCAAAGAGAATAGGAATTTGACAGCTCTGATTGGTGGAAGGGAGGCTGTATAACACTCTTCATAGTAACGTATGTAATAACTAAACTAGGTAAATACCTTTAGCAAAGGTCGTGAAAGATTCATGTCCTGGAATGACAAGTTATCATCATATTGAGAGGCATCTTCAAAAAAGCTCTCTGCTTCCTAGAAACAGAAACAACAACAAAACTGGAACAATACAAGGCAGCAACACAACATGTTATTAATGGGCTCTGGGCTGTTTTTTGAGCTACAGTTAACCAAAGTCAAATTCCTACAGAAGAAATGCTGGAGAATGACCTAGTGTCATTCTGTTGAACACTTACAATTTCTCCCTTTTTCGATCTCCTCTGTTCCTTCACTTTGACTGTATCTGCAGAGAAAGAGAAATGTGACAGGAATTAACAAGCACAGCTAAACACGTAACAAGATATGGTGACTACTTTCATCTCATACTGTCTACTCTGAATGAGCTAGTGAGGGAGAAGCCTCAGAAACAAGTACAGGCATGCAATGGAGTAAAATGCCAAGCAAATATCCTTCCTTAGGGACAAGTTCAACTAAAGTACTATGGCTATCATTCAAAATAAGCTTGACCAAAATCAGAGGGAAGATAACAAAAAATGAGGCTCTTGCCCACTCCCAGCAAGGCTTCACTACATTTTCTCCAGTGAACCAAAAGCCTGTCAGATTGTTGCTCCTGGCCATCTCTCTACATACTGCTAATACCTGCTTTTGTGAAGATAGTTTCATCATCCAATGAATACTGAGACTCCACATCTTCCTCTTCCCTACTGAAATCCCCACACTCCCCCTTTTTGGTTTGATTAGCCTCAGTCTCTGCATCTTCATCTCTCACTTTGGTTTGTTTAGCTTCTCTTTCCTAGATAAAGATTTAAAAAAAAAAAAGATAAAAAAGAAATGTAAATCCTCTGTGAGCTTTTGTTTGTTTTTATCATGAGGCCATTCACAGATCCATGGTTTTGCATAACCTTAAGCATTCACAATTCGGCATTCTCAACAGTCCAGCAACACACCAGGTGTGACTGTAAACCCAGCGGAGGCGACGAGCTGCAGACTGAGCCCCGCACCTCAGGCTGCTTTCAGAGCCTGTGCCTCCGGAGGGAGCACAGGAGAAGGCCGAATGCACACAGACTTTTCAGTAACGAGAGAGAAAGGACCTGACCTGGAGCTTCCTTTGCTGTCTCACTTTCTCAATCTTCTCATCCAGCGTCGTAGCCGCTCTCTAGGCAGGAAATCACAAAAGCGGCATTGTAAGAGGAGCCCAGGAGAGCGGGGGGCACTGCGGCCTCCAGGCGCTGCAGCGCCAGTCCCGGACCGGGCCTCACCTTGCCGCGGAGCTGGCGCAGCGCTGCCGCCCAGGCGCCTTCCCCGCCGGCCTCCGCCTCGCCGAAGACGAAGCCGGCACTGAAGTCCCCGCCTGTAGGGCCCCGCCGCCAGGGGCCTGGCGCGCGGCGCAGCTCCTGCGGGAACGTCGATAAGCAACGACTCGGGACAGTCGGGACAGTCGGACCGGACAGCCCCCGGACGGCCCCCGGACGGCCCCCGCCCCGCTCCGCGCGATCCGACCCGGCCCAACGCAACCCGGGCTGACTCTCGCCTGACCAACCCGGCCACGATCCGGGCAGTAGGTCCTGCCCGGCCTCACCTCCTCATCCTCAGAGCCGCCAGACTCAGGCTCCTCGGGCCCCGCATCCCCCTCGGCGATAGTGCCCACCAGTCCCAGGCGCTGCAGCATGGCCGCAGCCCCGCAACCCCGCCCCGGAACCCCGCGTCACGTGAGCCCGCAGCCCGGCGTGCGCGCAGCCGGCGCGAGCCCGCTTGTGGGTGGGGCAGCGGCTGCCCCCGCCCCGCCCAGCGGAAAGGAAACCGAAACCAGGGGCGCCGAGCGGGGGCGGTGGGAGCTTCTGGATCGTGGTAGGGTGCCGCCGGTATCGGACGAAGGGAGAGAGGTTCTGTATCAGGGCCGCCGCCCGCTGGTGGCTACCGGTACCGGGGGAGCGAGGGCGGGCGGGAGCCGCTGCCCGCCGGTGACGACCGGTACCGGGGGAGCGAGGGCGGGCGGGAGCTGCCGCCCGCCGGTGACGACCGGTACCGGGGGAGGGAGGGCGGGGGCCGCTGCCCGCCGGTGACGACCGGTACCGAGGAGGGCGGGCGGGCGGGGGCCGCCGCCCGCCGGTGACGACCGGTACCGGGGGAGGGCGGGCGGGGGCCGCCGCCCGCCGGTGACGACCGGTACCGGGGAGGGCGGGCGGGCGGGGGCCGCCGCCCGCCGGTGACGACCGGTACCGGGGGAGGGCGGGCGGGCGGGGGCCGCCGCCCGCCGGTGACGACCGGTACCGCGGGAGGGCGGGCGGGGTCCGCCGCCCGCCGGTGACGACCGGTACCGGGGAGGGCGGGCGGGGCCCGCCGGTGACGACCGGTACCGGGGGAGGGAGGGCGGACGGGGCCCGCCGCCCGCCGGGGACGACCGGTACCGGGGGAGGGCGGGCGGGCGGGAGCTGCTGCCCACTGGGGCTGAGGGAGGGCGGGCGGAGGCCGCTACCCGCTGGGGGAGGGCGGGCGGGGGCCGGTCTTGCGGGGAAGTGGAAAGTGAAACTTTGGTCGGTGGCAGGGCGCGCCTGGCGGCTCCCGGGCCGTGCGGGGAGGGCAGCAGCGCTGAGCAAGACGGCGCCTGTATTCGGATGCGGGAGCGGTGCAGGCCCCAGCGCTGAACGGTGTTCTCGCCCAAGAGAGCTGCGACGTCCTGCAGAGGAGTCACGGGGCCGAGCCATGGAGAGTGCTGGGCAGGAGCCTTGTTCCCGGCAGCCCCGAGCTGGAGGGAGAGGTGAGAGTTGTCCGGTGAATGCAGGGCAGAAGGCTGTGTAAGGCCTGGGGAATGGTGCTGGTTCGGGCGCATCCACTCGTTCCCTCACTGTGTGTAGTGTGATTTCTTCTCAAGCCTAAATTACAGCATTTTATTATTTGCCTCCAGAGTCTGGCTGGGGCCATGAGGTGATGATGTGCTGCAGCCGTCTCTTTGCTAACTCTTTCTGCTAGTATTCAGTGCTTCCCTAAGCATTCTGTTGAGAGTGTGACAAAGGCTGTATGTTCTATGCTTCCTGCTACTCTGAGAGGCTGGATTTTGTTCAGAGGGTCTGTGTTTTCACTGTGCTATATACAGTCAAAGTCAGTTGCTGCTGCCTTTGTTATTATTTCAATGACGGCTAACTCCTGAGGAAATCCTGCCCTGTGCAGGAAACTTCCTTTCTTAATTCTGCTTTCTGTTCTGTGGAAAAGGATTTAGTTTTTTAGTGTCTTCATGCCTTAACATCTTAAGTGATCTCTAGGCATGGCACTCTTTTTAACAGTTAGAAAATGAGGTACAAAGGAAACACCAGTTTAGAAGTCTGGGTGCAAATATAGTTGTGGTTTTCTAACTTGATACCAAATGTCCAAAATACACTGCCAGGCCAAAATGCTTATGCATTTGTGTTGGGAGGCAGGTTAATGCAGTTGATTTATAATCAAGGAATGTCTGTTTGTTGTTTTTTGTTTTTTTTTTTAATGGCATGCAGATCATTGGGAAGCTGGCTTTATACGAAGAGGCAGAAACAGAACAAATAACGTGGCAGGCCAGGCAACTCAGTTAGGGGAAAGCCCCCAAGCCAGTAATTACACTCTTCCAGCTGGGCAAAGAGAGGAGAGATTTGGTGGTTGCATTTGGAGGGTTCCTCAATCAAGCAAGAATAAACCAAGAATACAAGGTGGACAAGGCGACAGTGGAGCCACAGGACACTGGAATGAACAGGAGAATGAGGGAAGGAGAATGAGGCATCGAGGTGGACAAGCACATGAGAGGGCCAGAGGACCGTGGAATGAGCAAGAAAATGAGGGTAGGGGAAGGAGGTATCAAGGTGGACAAACACATGAGAGGGCCAGACAACCCTGGAATGAGCAAGAAAACGAGGGCAGGGGAAGGAGATATCAAGGTGGACAAACACATGAGAAGGCCAGACAACCCTGGAATGAGCAAGAAAATGAGGGTAGGGGAAGGAGGTATCAAGGTGGAAAAGCCGAGGAAGAAGCTAGAGGGCCGAGGAATGGGCAAGAAAATGAAGATAGGGGAAGGAGGAGGCAATCTCAGGAGAATACTCATTTTTACCAGAACCCTACCCCAAGGGGTGGGCAGCCTCAACAAGTCAAAAAGATTGGCTACAAATTCCTAGAAAGTCTCCTCCAGAAAGATTCTTCAGAAGTTGCCATCACGCTTGCTTCCAGTTCTGGTTTGAAGGAACTTCTTTCCCAAACAGCTATGAAACCCGGTTTCCTTCAGCTTGTTTGCCAGGTGCTTCGAAAAGCATGCAGCTCCCGAATGGATAGACAGAGTGTCCAGCAGCTTCTTGGAGTGGTGAAAGAGTCCAATTTTCTCAAGATTTGTCTGCCACAATATGTGTCTGACATGATAACAGAAGCAGTCCCTGCTGTACGTCATCAGTACCCTGTGCATATTAGCAACATCATTTCACTTCTTCAGGACCTGATCAGTATTTTCCCAGCCAGCTCTGTGCAGAAAATCTCGATTCTCTTAACAGTCTTGCCAGCATCCATAAATGCCCTGAGAGCTTCTGGTGTGGACATTGCAGAAGAAACAGAGAAGAATCTAAATAAAGTCCAGATGCTCGTGCAGCATCTGCAGGAGAAGAGACGTGAAGGCACACTAAGGGCTGATAACTATACTCTTATGCAGCCTCCGACTGATGGTCAAGAAGAAATGTATCGTACAATGACCATTTACCCGACATACAATGAGGTACACCGTGATGAGAAACCCTTTCTACGTCCCAATATTGTTTCTGGAAGATATGAGAGCACCAGCATTTATCTTGACACCCATTTCCGGCTTTTGAGAGAAGACTTTGTAAGGCCTTTAAGAGAAGGTATCTTGGAGCTTTTGCAGAGCTTTGAGGACAAAGGTTTGAGAAAAAAAAAATTTGATGATATCAGGATCTACTTTGACACACGCATTATTACCCCTCTTTGTTCCCCGACTGGTATTGTTTACAAGGTCCAGTTTGACATAAAACCATTGAAGTTTGTACGATGGCAGAATTCCAGACGGTTGCTATATGGATCCCTGATCTGCATGTCCAAAGATCACTTTGAAACATGCCTTTTTGCCACTGTTTCTAATCGTGATAATGCCGATCTTGCCCACGGGATTGTGCAGCTATGTTTTAATGCGCAGAGCCAGGCACTGCTGGCAGAGGTTCAGCCCTCAGACTCCTTCCTCATGGTAGAGACGACTGCCTACTTTGAGGCCTATCGGCATGTGTTAGAAGGGTTACAGGAAATCCAGGAAGAAGATATCCCATTCCAGAAGTATATAGTGGAATGTGATGCACAGGTGAAGAAGCCAACATACCTGACAATGGATACTGCCTACAACTTTGCACCCTTGATGGAAGATCCTCTGTCAGATGACGAGATGTGCCCTGATGGTTTGAGAAGTCAAAGTGTCTGTGTTCTAGATCCCAAGCAGTGGCCTTCAATGGAAACCTTGAGATTAGATGAGTCTCAGATGCAGGCATTGAGTCTTGCACTCACCAAGGAGCTGGCTATTATCCAAGGACCTCCTGGGACTGGTGAGAAACATATGCTTTAATTCTCTGTCATTTAAGGAGTTCTTGACTTGCCCATTTAGGGAGACTAACTTCAGAGAAAGCCAGTAGTACCGTCTCCAAAACTTTAGTCCCATACCTAATTGATGCTTGAGTAGCTCAGTTAGCATAAGCTGTGGAGAAGGTTAAAATATCCTCAAATACCCATATCTGATCTTCTGTATTGCCAGTAGACACTAACTGCACTGTTGACTCTGCTTGTGTACTGGGGTGAAAAAAATTTGAGTCGTCTTTGATAACATGGTACCTCTTGCTGTGCAACAGTCCTGTGTGTCTTCATAGCATGTTAGAATGTCAGGAGTGTCCAGCCATGATCCTCTGTGTGAATAAAGCTTTACAAGATTAACTGTAATTGTTTTAAATGGTACCTGAACTCAACAAGCACCACTGCTTTTATTCCACTAGTTTGTGGGTATTTCATGTACAGCCCAATGTCATGTATGAAGTCAGTATCAGAGTAGGTGGGGGAATGCAGTGGCAGAGGAAACTCTAGGTCCAGGTCCAGTGTATTAACCAGAAGGCAATATGGTTGCAGAGCATGGCATTAACTACCGGCCAGAAAGACAATGTCATGCTACTTTAGTTACGTTTTGTAAACTAGTTACCTCTAGGGTCAGCTCTCTCGGCGCAGACCAGATTTGCTGCCTAGAAGGAATCTTGTATCTGTTTTTGATTCCTGTGTTTTAAGGCACCCCGTAGAGAGTGGATTACCCTCTTCTAATTCTGAACTTGTTTTGCAGGGAAGACTTATGTGGGTTTGAAGATTGTTCAGGCTCTCTTGACTAATAAGCATGTGTGGCAAAGCAGTGTCCAGAAGTCTCCCATCCTGATAGTCTGCTACACTAACCATGCACTGGATCAGTTCTTAGAAGGTAAGAGTATATGACAAATATGATGGAGGGTCAGGTACAAATTATAGTATAACTTACTCTGTCTTCTGGCATGATGACCTGCCCTTTTGACTTTTTCTAGTGACTTTAGCCCCATTAATACGCAAAGGGTGTTCTCCCTACCCTTTTTCCTACTAGAGAAAACAAAGCTTGCCTCTTGAGTACTAGAATTTTTCTTTCATTCCCAGGAATATATCAATTCCAAAAACATGGGATGGTGCGTGTCGGGGGCAGAAGTGGCAGTGAGGTCCTGAAGCAATTCACCTTGAGGGAGCTAAGGAAGAAGAGTGAATTCCGATACAACTTGCCAATGCATCTCCGCAGAGCCTATGTGAATGTATGTGCGGACTTCACTGGAGATGATGGGACTGGGTTGCCTGTGCATTGAAGGAGCTAACTAAACTTCCTCCACACCTGTTCTTTCACTTTGTCTTACACTTATGTCAGCCTCTTAATTATTCTGCCCTTGTTCACTTTATAGGTTTCTTGTCCTGCTATTTCTGAACTTAATTTCTCTCAATATGATGATGCCTCCCTTCTCTTTGTTATGAGTAGATAACCAGTGAGATGAAACAGGCTGAGCAGGAGCTCCATGAAGGAGCAAAGCACTTAGAGTGCACAACATCCGGAGTTCTGCATGAGCGCCACTTGGAAGCGTGCATAGCGCCCCGGCACTGGCACAGTTTGATGAATGGCCTGGTAAGAGAGGTCCCTTTCTTCTGAGTCAAGCAGTTCCAATATATACTTACTACCCTTTCTGCTAATGAGTCTGAGGTTCCCCAAGCATACTTCTTAGCATCACTTGGCCAGGAAAGTGAGGGAGTGAATAGCAAGCTGTGCCAAGTGACTGTAGTCCAGACTGGGCAGGGCAGGCAGGGGCTTTAAATTTTGCTACTCTAAACTGCAGGGATTCTAAGTGATCTTTATCAGCATAAAAAAAATACAAATGTCCAAATGAAAGCCTCTTAAACTGAAGGGGGGCTGCTCAGACTTTCCATCTCTGAAGGTCTCTCAGGGGGCTTGTCCCAGTTGCCTGCTGCTGCAAGGTGCTGCTTTGGCATCATCCGAAGACTCTGAAGTGCAATAGACCTGGCTGATTTGACTTTCCTTATATTAGGATGATGAGGAGTTTTACTACAGTGCTTCTCAACATTCAATGATTCTGGAGTGGCTGGGCCTTGGTGTAACTGTCTTCACCCCGAATGCTGCAGAGAATATAGGGGCTGAGAATCCAGGTAAAAAAACCAGACAAACCCGCCCCTCATCCTTTACAGGTGTGTTTGCCTAACCAGTGCATGTGCGCCAGAAAAGAGACTGCTACTTAATAGACATTGAAATATGCATGATACTGTAAGGTAGTGGAATGGAGAGTAACCTTATTTTCCACGTAGTGATCTCTCTGCTGCATTATGATTCTGCTAGCGTGGCTGTGGCTTACTGGATGTGACTGGTAACTCTCACAGGTGGTCAGCAGGATAGAGAGGAGGAGTGGGAAGGTGAAGCAGAGGAGGAGCTTTTGGAGATCCCAGAGGAGGCTGACCTGATTCAAGCTGACAGAGAGATTGATGATGAAGAGGCAGCAAAGCCTCAGGGAAGAAAAGAAGAACACAGAGCTGTTCATGAACTAGCCAGCATGCTGTTGGCTATGAAGTTGGAGGATCAGGAAGAAGGAAGAGCCCAACCACAACAGAATACTATGCAGTGGGAGGTAACTGCATGCACTAGCATGCTCTGGCTCTGCTTGACTGTGTAGAGAATAACACGGAGATGCTAATATAGAAGAATCTTCATACTGTAACTGCTTATTGAGGAGATTTTTTTTCCTGCAGATAACTGCTGCCCAGAGGAAGAAAATGAAACAGAAGATGAAGGCTGAGCTCCGTAAACTGACTGCAATGACAGAGTTAGAGGCCAAGGCTGTTCAGGATCTGTGGCAACTTGACCTGAGTTCCCGCTGGAGGCTTTACAGGTGAGAAAACTGTTTTGCAGGGTCTGTCAGGCAAATGTTTCCTGGGACTGTTCCAGTCTGCAAACGCTTTTTGTCAAGTCACAGTGTTTCTGTCTGTATCCATTCAACTCCTTATATGAACATGCGTTCTTATCTTCCCTGTATTGCATGGGCATTGCTGTCATCTCCATGGTGTGTGCTTGGGACGAAGTAGAAATGCTAATAATCTCTTGCCCAAAAGACACAGAGGAAGTTTTGAACTGAATCCACTCAGAACTTCTGGATCATTATCCTATTCCCCTTGCTGTGTGTGACAATGGCGCTTTCTTCTCAGGCTTTGGCTGCAGACCTATCAGGGGTTTATTCGACGGAGGATTCTGCAGCATGAACAGCGGTATCAGGCAGCAGCAGAAAGGCTGACAGAACTGAGGCTGCAGGAAGATCTCTGCATTCTCAAGGAAGCCCAAGTTGTGGGCATGACAACTACAGGTGCACAGCAGTTGGGAAGCAAACTAGTATTGCACTGCATCCAGTAAAATGGTTAAAGAACCTTGTTGCTAAAAGATTAGTATTGTGTGCTTCTTTACAGCCTGGGTCAGGCTCTGCAGTAGTCTGAAGCCTTTTTAATCTCTGACTCCCTTTTGCAAGCGTGTCTATTGTGCAAGCTGTCAATTAACTGCATAAGCAGCTTCTGTGCACTATTGCACTCCTTCCATATCGAGCTGCATTCTTCTAATAGAAATGCTTTACTTCTTGTGCCTGAGTAAAGTACAGCTAGTATCTGCACTACTATCCCCACATCACCTTCTGGTGATGGTAATGTAAAGGTTGTTGTAATATGACCCTTTGGAGAGACAATTTTAGGTTTATTTATGTGTTGATCAATGTATTGAGTAGATATCTTATGCTTGAAAAGAGGGCTGAGAAAGGGCCAAGGCAGGTTTAGGACTCTAATGCCCACCTGTCTTCCCTAATAACTCGTCATATAGAAGCCGTCCTTGGTATGGTGCTGTTTTAAACTTCAAAAAGCTGAGTCTTGAAATGGGGAATCTTGGGAAGAACATCAGTCTTTTCTGGGACACAGCCTACTTTCCTCCCTGAAAACTCCTGTCATACTGCCTGCATGTAATTATACTCTGCTAAGATTTATCTTCTCTCCTTGCTTAGGTGCTGCCAAATACCGTCAGATCTTGCAAAAAGTAGAGCCGCGAATTGTCATTGTAGAAGAGGCAGCAGAGGTGCTTGAGGCTCACACCATTACTACTCTGAGTAAAGCTTGCCAGCATCTCATCCTCATTGGAGATCACCAACAGGTAACGTTATGACTAATGCCTCTAACTGTTGTGCAAATTGAACTAGAGCCTTTTAACCAAACGCCATATGTGAAATGTTGCCAAGACTTAGTGCTCCCCAGCTTCCACAAATACAACGGATCCCGTCTCCTGTAGTTCTGGAGTAGAGCTCCTGTGGGACTTGTCTTTTAGTTTAATTGATATGATTTTACATGTACTTGTACCCACTTCAGTTGTGACTGTATCTAACTTTGATATTTAGCACTTCTGCAAGCATCCAGTCTCTGGCCTTTCTGTGGGGGACCATTGACGGAAAAAGAGATGAGTGAAAAATCTTACTAATACATAAGAAAAGTACTAAAACATGGACCTCCTATTCCTTCTCTTTCAGCTGCAGCCTAGTGCAAATGTATATGACCTGGCCAAGAATTTCAATCTGGAAGTCTCTCTCTTTGAACGGCTGGTGAAAGTCAATTTCCCCTTTGTCCGTCTGAAATACCAAGTGAGGAAGAGCTATAAAAGTCTCCATTGCATTTGCATTTATTTTTTTTTAAGTTTGTAGTACGCTTAAGTTTATATTTCTACTCTCAAAGCAGCCTAAAAGAAAATAGCCTGCTATTTAATTCCCAAGAAAAATGGTAAGAGCTGCCGAACTGTCACAGTGTTCCAGTATATTTCCGTTTATTCAGTGATGTTGTCCATAGCACTGTGCTTCCCACATGTTCTAGCACAATGAACGTGGCTTATTGTGGCATCTGAAACTTCCAGAACTCTGGAGACTGACAGCACAAGTCTTTTCAGGCTGCTTCTCACTAAATTGCTATAGTCATCTGTCTTGGTGCCTGGAGAAGTTAATTCTACCTCCAGCAGTCCTGTATTAAAACTACCTAGGAAGAGCTCTCATGTAGTGGTTAGGATGAGGTGCTGGCTTCTGTTGTTCAGAACAGTGTTCTTAGATTTGCACTGAAACCAGCATTCTTATTACAACAACTTTGCCAAATGATTTTCTTGAAGATACTCTACTACTCCCTCCCCCTGTAATTGCTGGTGGTGGCAGTGGTGGGGTGGGGCAGAGTGGGGATTGGGAGGTGCTCCCTTTTTGACTCTTACTGGAAAGTCATCCTTGTTTTGTATTCAGCCACAGTCTGTAAAGTGGAACAACAGAATATTGGCAGGGTAATATGGTGCTCTGTCCTCAAGACTGATAGAGCTGCTTTGTGTTTCAGCACCGCATGCGTCCCGAAATTGCCCGGCTTCTCAGTCCTCATATATACCAGGAGCTGGAGAACCATCCCTCTGTCCTGAAGTATGAGAATATAAAAGTGAGTTTTCAGCAATCCACGCAATTGCTTTTGTCCCCTGTTACTGGCTAAAATGCGTTTTTGTAAAATACAGTGTTCAAGGATTTCGGATTCTCAGATCAAATTTGGTTATTGAAATTTATGCCTGAATCAAAGAAATGTGTGATACAGAATTAGGCAAGTAATTTGTAGTCCTTCTGGCATTAGTGATGGTGGATGCTGGAAATGGATCCAGTACTGGTGACTTTAAAAGAACAGTGAAAAATGGAAGAGAGACCCAAAAAATTTCAGGAGATTGAAAGCTAAGAAAAAATCTTAAATTAGAGACTTAAAGCGTAATATGTGAAACTCCAATGTAGGGTAGGTGACTTGATTACTGGAACCTTCCTTCCTTAGGTTCTGTTTGGGCATTTTACCAATACACATCATCTGCAAACAAGATTTGTTCAGCTTAAAAGTATAAAGCAATCACTTATTGGCTAACACACACAATAAACAGCTAGAATTTAATAAGTTATAAGCATTAGTCTGCTTGCCACACCTTAAGACACTTGAACAGTCTTTGCTATAGTCAGGCAGGTATCAGTCAGAAGTGTCAGCCTCTGCTTCTTCCTTAATGTTACTGAGTTTCCATCTTAACACTAACTCCCTGTTTTCTGATTTGTATTTTCTCACCCTAAATAGGATTTTGTATCCCTCCATGTTGGTTCTTTTCTTGCATCTTTGATCTATTAACAGTCAAATCTCTATCTGTAATTTTACCTTTCTTATCTTGCATAGCCCTGTTCTGCAGACTTGCTCGCAGCTCTTTGTCGCGACTTAACTATTTCCCCAGAAGTCTGAGCCAAGGTTACGCTGCTGTGCTGTATCAGAGCTAGGCCCTGGATCTCTAAAACACAAGAGACTGAATACCCTGGGAGAAAGAATTGGAGGTAGTTACAGAAAGAGGGTCACAGTAGCTTAGCCTACATAAATCTCTCTTCATGAAAAGACAGTACTAATTAGTTAAAAGCTCTTTAACTGGATGAGGAAAGCATACTGAAAACTATAGCAAAATGCTGAAGCCAGACGAGAAAATTAGTACCGAAGATGACTTAATTACTAGAATAAGCTATCTGGGAAAGCAGCAGGTCCTCTTTTGGTATCTTGAAATCCAGATCAAGTATTTTGTAGAAGATGCTTTACTTAAAGCAAACAAAACCCTGCTCCCCACTCCCAAACTCAACCAAACAAAAACTCAACCACCAACAAAAACCCCACCCAAAACATACAACAACTTAGGAGACCACAAAATTTTACCCCATTTCTCCTATGAGAAGCTATTCTGGCGAATCTTGTGGTTTCATCTGGCCTCGAAACAAACTCAAGATGCCAAAAGGCATCAAAATTGAATCTTCCCATCTAGTACAATAACCACCCATAGGTGGTCACTGAATTAAATTGTACAACAGTGGACACTATGCCGCTATGAACACCTTGGAAAACTAGAGATCTGTTTGATCAACAAAAACTGTTCTTTCCTGATAACGATTTCTGGGTTTTGGCACACAGCCCAAGAATTTCTTATAGGTAGAATTCCAGTTAATAGGCAAAAAATAAAGGTACTCACTCAAGGCAAACAGACTTTTTGAACAGGTGAGCAGACAACTCTACACCCCTGGAGCTCATAAGTGATTACTGGAGTCCCTAGTGTTTCTAGTTTCCCTGGTGGAAAAGCAATCCTCCTTGTTTCTTTGTTTTTACTGTAGTAACAGAGAAGGCATGCGGGTGGTTTTTTTTGCTTGGCAGTTTTAGGCAAGCGCTAAGCCCTGTGCACTGGTAACTTACTGTGTCTCTTCCACGTGGCCAAAACAAGATGATGTTTATACCATGAATGTGAAGTGGAACTATGATGATTTGAGAAATGTTATTGGCACTTAGTCTTCCCTTTTCTGTAACTAGTAAAGGTACAGTAGAAACAACTCTGAAAAGATAGGGAATAAAGTCATCCACAGGAACTGATTTCATATTAGGATACTGAAATGACACTGAGATGAAGTGTGATTAAGCTGTCATGGTTTAGGCTGCTCTGGCAACTAAACTGCACACAGCTGCTTGCTCACCCTCCCCCCTCCCCCCCCCGGGATGAGGAAGGGAATTAAAGGAGAAAAGGGAAAGAGACCTGTGGGTTGAGATAAGAACAATTTACTACTACTATATATGAATATATACAGATATGTACAATGATAAATATATACAAATGAGTGATGTATGGTGTAATTGCTCACCGCCCCTTGACTGAGGCCCGTCTCGTCCCAAACTAATGATCCCGAAACAGATAAGTCCCAGTACCACAGTCCCGGGTGAGCGAGAGGCCTGAAAACAGAGAGAGAGAGAGACAGAGACAGAGAGCACTCCGAGAATCTGAGCGTGAGAGCCTTGGAAGAGCAAAGGCCCTTCTTTCCAACTGTCCCTCATTTTATACTGGACATGACGCTGCATGATAGGGAATACTTATTGGCCAGTTTGGCCTCAATCCTAAGTCTAAGTACAAATAATAAGGAGAGTTGTGGACTCTGTGTCCCGGCCATGCTCCCCCCTATCCTGTTGTGCTCCTGCACGCTGGCAAGAACATGGCAAGCCGAAAAGTCCTTGAGACCTCAGTGCCAACTATAAACATCAGTGTGCTGTCAGTGTTCTCGCAAGTATCAGACTAAAACCAAAACACGGAGCTCTTCTGGCTGTTAAAAACAAGAGCTAACTCTGTCCCAGCTAAAACCAGGACATAAGCTTAAATTTCTATCTGATGAATATGCTGTGGAAATCTAAGAGGAAATCTCCTAAGTATACAGTAACTGCATATTGTAGTCCTCTCCTCAAGAGTCCTCCTGTCAGTGGCTGACTGGGGACATGGAAACGGGCTGCAGTGACAGAAGCTAGAATTCTGACATTGTTTTATCTTGTTTCAGGGGGTCTCATCTAACCTCTTCTTTGTGGAACATGACTTTCCTGAGCAAGAGATCCAGGAAGGGAAAAGCCACCAGAACCCACATGAGGCCCAGTTTGTAGTGGAACTGTGCAAATACTTCTTGTGTCAGGATTATCTACCTTCTCAAATCACCATTCTCACTACTTATACTGGACAGCTTTTCTGTCTGCGTAAGCTCATGCCAGCCAAGACCTTTGCAGGTGTGAAGGTTCATGTAGTAGATAAGTACCAGGGGGAGGAGAATGATATTATTCTGCTGTCACTTGTGCGGAGCAACAAAGAGGAGAGAACTGGGTTCTTACAGATCCCTAATCGGATATGCGTAGCATTATCCAGAGCTAAGAAAGGGCTGTACTGTATTGGAAACATGAGAATGCTTGGCAAGGTTCCTCTCTGGAGCAAGATCATTCACACCCTTCGGGAGAAAGGTCACATTGGCCGCTCATTGATGCTTTGCTGTCAAAACCACCCTGAAACCAAAACAGTGGTATCTTCAGCAGCAGACTTCAGCAAAGTCCCAGAAGGAGGCTGTAGTCGTCCCTGTGAATTTAGGCTGAGTTGCGGACATGTTTGCACAAGGGCGTGTCACCCATATGACACACAGCACAAAGAGTATCAGTGCCTGAAGCCTTGTCAAAAGGTGCTTTGTGCAGATGGGCACCGCTGTCCACGGTCGTGTTATGAGCCCTGTGGACCATGCATGGTGATAGTAGAGAAAACTATTTCTACGTGTGGCCACCTGCAGATGGTACCGTGCTCTACTCCAGACAGTGAGTTTCTTTGCCAAGAACCTTGCCAGAAAAAGTTGAACTGTGGGCACATATGCAACAAATTCTGTGGGCAGGAATGCACTAAGCGGTGTCCTGAACCGGTTACAGTCATGCTGAAATGTGGCCACAACCAGCAAGTTAAATGCTGGATCACTGAGGAGATGAAACATGAGAATCTTGTGGAATGTAAGACTAAGTGTTCTGCCACACTGGAGTGTGGTCATGTGTGCTCAGGTTCCTGTCATACCTGCTTTGAAGGAAGATTTCATAAGCCATGTAACAGCCCGTGCAAGCGCTTCTTGCTCTGCTCCCACAAGTGTCAGCAGCCTTGTACTATAGAATGCCCTCCCTGTCAGCTGGAATGTCAGAACCACTGTATCCACAGTAGGTGTAAAAAGAAATGCGGAGAGCGCTGTTTTCCATGTGCCGAGCCATGTGAGTGGCGGTGCCAGCACTACCAATGTACCAATCTTTGCTCTGAACCATGCAATAGGCCTCGCTGCAATGTACCATGTGCTAAGCTACTGGGCTGTGGTCATCCTTGTATTGGATTGTGTGGAGAGCCCTGCCCAAAGAAGTGCCTTGTTTGTGACCGTGAGGAACTCATCCAGATCTTTTTTGGCTTTGAGGAAGACCCAGATGCTCGATTTGTACAGCTTGAAGACTGTGGCCATGTGTTTGAGTCCCAAGGCCTTGACCATTATATGGATGAAGATGATGATGTCATCAAGCTGAAGGTATGCCCTATCTGTCAAACGCCTATCAGAAAGAACTTGAGATACGGCACCATTGTGAAAAGGCGGCTGGATGAGATAGAAAAGGTGAAAGAGAAAATCCAAGGCCCAGCCCAGGAAATTGAGTCTAGCAGACAAAGACTGCAGGCTGCACTGGCAGGGAATGCTGTTCTGCAGAGGAATCTACCTCTTAAGTACCTCATGCTAGAAGAAAAACTAAAAGCGGCTGATCTCTCCACAAAGAGTATCGGACTAATTGAGAACCAGCTTAACTTCTATGAACGCCTAGCAGACCTAACCAATTCTATGCGCAATATTGACGTGAGTGAGAGGAAAGGGCTGAGGAAGCGGCTGGATGAAGTCCAGGAGTGGCTGGATAAGCCACGCCTTACTTTTACACAACAGGAGCTCTCTGACCTGCAGTCTGAGATCCAGAGGCTGACCCATTTGCTGAGCCTCTTGGCGAGGTGCAAGGGTGCCAGCGGGATGATCACCCCTGCGCTCGCAGCAGAGATTGCTGGTGCACGTGAGATCCTGGAAGGGACAAAGAAATTCACAGAGGAGGATGAGGCTGCAGTGAAGGCTGGCCTGGAGAGGCTCTGCGCTGCCCTGCCCCTGTCAGGGCTGGGCATCTCTGAAGCTGAGAAGGTGCAGATCGTCAGTGCCATTGGCTGTCCCCGTGGCCACTGGTTCAAGTGCAGAAATGGGCACATCTACGTGATTGGGGACTGTGGGGGGGCAATGGAGAGGAGTAGGTGCCCCGAGTGCCACGCAGTCATCGGGGGCACGAACCACGCTCTGGACAGCACCAACAGCCTCGCCCCGGAGATGGACGGCGCGACACACGCGGCCTGGTCCGAGGCAGCCAACGTCCTGCTCAACGCCGCGGAGCTCCGCCGCCTGCTGTAGCGGGGTGTCCGCCTCGGGGCGCCGCGCGGGCTCTCCGGGCGCTCGCTGTCGCGAATAAAGCGTATCGCTGGCCCTGTCGTCTCTGTCGCAGTCGAGCGCGGGCCGGGGCGGGCTTGCCGGAAGGGGCGGGACAACGGCGCGTGTGCTGTTACCCGGAAACGGATGTGCTGCGCAGCGCCGCGCGGCGGTGGCGCCTCACGCAGCCATGGAGGCGCGGGAGCCGTTGCGGGAGCTGCGCGGCGCCCTGCGGGAGGTGCTGGCCCGGATCCGAGGTGGGGGCCGAGGCGGGCCGGGCCGGGCCGGGCCGACTCGACTCTTCCCTGGCTGAGGTGTCTCTGCTTTTACAGAGGGCGAACCGCGCGAGGACCGCGAGCCGTTCGAGCTGCCGCGCTTCTGGGACGCGCTGGGTACGGACGGGCGGGCGGGCGGCCGGCGCTGGGCCGCGCTGGAGGTGCCAGGCCGGGCCGCGGGCCGGGCCAGGGCAGCGCTTCGGGCTGCAGCGTAGGCGCGTACCGGCGGCGCCGGTGTGGCAGGTGCTGACTTGCCAGCGGCCTCCGCGGCGGGCCTCCAGCCGGGACTTCTGCGCATGTCCTCCGCTCCAGGGCGCTGCGTTGGCCCAACAGCGGCCGATATCGAACAATTGCCAGAGCTAGATTTTTAAAGCCTTTCGTCTCAGTTAAAGCGTCACAGCACATCCTGGTGAAGGTGTCATGGACCAGGACACAAAATGTGGTTGTGGATATCGCTACCAGCTAAATAAAAAGCCTAGAAAATAAGCAGACATAGGGCACGTGCAACACGCGTGGTACAAATACGCCATGGCGGTTTTGTCCTGTAGTGAGATTTAGTTGTTGTCTTTGTATTGCTTGGAAAGAAGAAATGGTAATTGACCAGTAGGGCCGAGTAGCATCAGAGATATTGCTCATCTAGCTGCTCTGTTTTTTTATCTTTTTCCCAAATTACTTGCTATTCTTTTGCTCCCATTGAATCCTTTCTAGGTCAGACATTCAACATAACATCACAGGAAGCTACAAAGCTGAGTCTGGCATTCTCAGGGACCCCACTGACTTCTGCAGAGGTGAGTAAAAGCCCTCACAGACTGTGAAATTGCCGCTTGTGTGACAAGTTTCAGGTATCTCTTGATTCACTTGACTGAAACAAAGTCATTCGGTTCCGTGCAGACAGGGGATGTTGGTATGGGCTATGCATTGCAGAGCGTGTTAATCCAGTTCAAGAATTGCCCAGAGATCTAATTTAAAATCATGGAATGGTTTGGGTTGGAAGGGAACTTCAAGATCATCTAGTTCCAACTCCCCGGCCATGGGCACGGACGCCTTCCACCAGATAAGGTTGCTCAGAGCCTTGTCCAGCCTGGCCTTGAACACCTCCAGGGATGATGGGGCATCCACAGCTTCTCTGGGCAACCTGTTCCACTGCCTCACCACCTTTACTGTAAAAAAATTCTTCCTTATATCTAATCTAAATCTACCCTCTTGCAGCCCAGAAAGCCAACCGTATCCTGGGCTGCATCCACAGAAGCACGACCAGCAGGTTGAGGGAGGTGATTCTGCCCCTCTACTCTGCTCTCGTTAGACCCCACCTGTAGTACTGCATCCAGCTCTGGGGCCCCCAACATAAGGAGGACATGGACCTGTTGGAGCAAGTCCAGACGAGGGCCACAAAGATGATCCGAGGGCTGGAGCACCTCTCCTGTGAAGACAGGCTGAGAGAGTTGAGGTTGTTCAGCCTGGAGAAGAGTAGGCTCCGGTGAGATCTTATAGCAGCCTTCCAGTACTTAAAGAAGGCCTACAAGAACGCTGGAGAGGGACTTTTTACAAGGGCGTTTAGTGATAGGACAAGGTACAATGGCTTTAAACTGAAAGAGGGGAGATTTGGATTAGATATAAGGAAGAATTTTTTTACATTGAGGGTGGTGAAGCACTGGAACAGGTTGCCCAGAGAAGCTGCGGATGCCCCATCCCTGGAGGTGTTCAAGGCCAGGTTGGATGAGGCTTTGAGCAACCTGGTGTAGTGGAAGGTGTCCCTTCCCATGGCAGGGGGTTTGGAACTAGATGATCTTGAAGGTCCCTTCCAACCCAAACCATTCTATGACTTGTGCACCTTCAGGTTCCTTAGATGGTCTTGAGCCTGATCTTGTCTTACATTGGGCAGTTCTTCATTCTCCCAGTCCCTGCCTTTGCCCTCTGTGACTGGGGCAGTGTGGCTAGAGCACTTGCCAGTGAAGACCTAGGCAAAAAAGTTGTTGAGTACCTCAGCCTTCTCCATGTCTCAGATGACCAGGTCTGACGTTTCCTTCTGGAGGAGGCCCTCATTTTCTCTAGTCCTTCTTTTATCACTTTATCAATTTCTGTAAGTTAGGGAGACATATCGAATAGAAGTATTCTTACATTCTTTTCTATTACATCTGCAGCTGGTTCCTGATAGAGCCAGGATATTGGACAATACAGACCTTAGATCTAACAAAGAATATGCAGTATTTTTGCTGTTAATTGAGAGAAGTTTATCACACCTGTTTTTGAAGGAGAAAAAAAAGACCTCCAGTTCAGAATAATGATCTAAGCTATTTCTTCCTCTCTGATGCACAACCACCACACCAGGATGTGTTTGTTACCAAATCATGAGGCGGCTTATGATGCCGCAAGATACAGCTTGTTTACTGTATCTTCTTCTTGTGCTGTATTTGTTTCTCAAGCAAGATGGCCATTACTTGCTTCCCTTTTCTCAAAGCAATCTGAATGTTAGTGATTGTGTGTGAGACTTTCTGAATGCAGCACAGCCATGCACTACTCACGGTTAATCCTTTTGCCTGTCCATTTTCAGGATTGCCAGAAGCTGAGTGAAGATGTCCAAAATGCCATTCTTGCAGTTGCCACAGTGTACTACTGGCTCCCCAAGGGCCAAGGTGAGATAGTGACAGCAAGGCAGTCACCACTCCACTATATAGGGTGGTGATTCTTTTGTCACTGTGTAAAGACACGCAGTATTTCAGACCCTGATATGAGATCTAGCATCTGCAGGAAAGCAAGTTATCATGAGCAGGTTGTCCCATTATCAGCTATTCTGTAGGCTTGCAACATAAGTTTATGAGTGAAACACTAGTCTGTCTACTCCTGCAGATTTCTATCTGTGAAAGAGTGATAATGTAGGAAGTTGTATAGTTGATCAAGCATTCATATTTATAAAGTGTTGAGGTCCTTGTCCAAAGTCCTTTTGGAACTGGGAAGCACGTTGCTCCCTACAAAATTCATGCAGCTTCACTTGTATAGTATATCCATGCAAACGGAGCGTTCTGCGTGTTCATCTTTGGCAGTTGCTTTCTGTCGGTGCTGACTTCATGGCAACTTTCTTGCTCTTTCTCAACTCAACTAGGTACTACTCTTCGGAAGATGGTACGAGATGCTACCACTGAAGTAGTGGAAGGAATGATCCAACTCACAGAAACAATTCTCAGTGCTCCATTGGAGAGGTAGTAATTTTTGAGAAAAAAAGGAAGAAAAAGTTACAAGTGTACTTGTTAGGAAGCAGCAAGTGCAGACTGCTTCCTAGAGGAAGGGAGGAGGCAGAAGCAGAGCGTTGTTATGAGGCAGGAAGATGCAGTGGCCTCATTGGCAAAGGCCTGTCCCCCAGTATCTGAGTGAGCAGAGCAGTGCTGGTGAGGGTAGTGAGGTTCAGCTGAGAGTCCAGATCATCAGACAAGCCCATAGTGATGACATCAAGCTGGAAAGTCAGGCCCGCAAGTCGGGACCAGGGTCAGGAGGTCCAGAGAGAGTTAGCATCATTAGACATCATCCAGTAATTGCCCAGCACATCCATTACAATGAGTTGGGTCTGAGATCAAAGCAGGAAGCTCAAATCAGTGGGTCAGAATCTAGGTCAGAATCAAGGGGGTGTGAGACTGGGTGCAGACGTAACTGCTACACAGTTGTGACGTAGCACAAACAGGGCCCAGTGAAAGAACCTCAGGCTAAAAGCATCTCCCAGGGTAAGGAAGGGCTGGCCCTCATGCCTAGCTTTCTTCACAGTACCTCCTGTTGGCAAACCATGTACTTAGCCAACTAAACTCCTCAACTGAGCCAACTAAACTCCTGGGAGGGTGGAATACACTCAAGGCCCTGACAGTACCTTCTTGTCCCAGTGACTGAGTCAGGTATATTTGCCTATGTGAAGATTAGATTTTCATCTTGTCTGTGGCAAGGAAAGATGCTGGGAGCAGGATTGCCGTGAAGGTGCTGTATAGCATTTGCACTGTTTGGCAGCTTGTGTCCTTGGAGTGAACTGTCATATGCAATGACTGTGCAACTTTATAAAGCTAGTTATTGGACCACTATGGACTGCTTCCTCTCTTTATGGATTACATGCCACTGCCCTTAGGCAGAGGTCAGCAGTCTTTGCATAGATTCTACAAGATAAATAATATGCCTAAGTACCTTGAGAGGTCTTTGTAAGAGGCTCCTGCTTCTTGTTCCAATGGATAATTAAACTCAGTAGCAGCCAGCACTTCTTGCTTTAAACAGACATGAGACAGTAGTGACAAGCTAGTTGGTGACATCTCTCCAGCAGAGCTAATACTAGTGTGCATAATCTTTCGTGCAGAAAATAAACACACAGCCTAGCAGAGTGGTGCTATTGAGTCTAACTTTGAGGGGCTTTTTGTTTTGTTTCAGCCTGTCTCAGGAACAGCTTATATCAACTGGTGGTGTGTGGGAGGCATGTGAGCAGGTGTCCAATCTGCCACGAGGTGAGTATTGTATGTGCAGAATCACAGAAGTAGGATGTGTTGTCTTGGAATATCAGCAGCCCTTGCAAGGGGCATTCTAGCTACTACAATGGAGGCTAACTCATTCTGCAGAACTCGACTGTTTTCGAAATGCATGAGCTTGGAAGCCAGGCCAGATTCTTTGCATGGCAACAATTCAGCTCTGAGCTCTGCAAAAAGTTTGATCCTACAATTTCAAGATCTAATGATCGCAAACCTAGATGAACATTGTTGCAAGCTGATTTGAATCAGTGCAGTGCCACAGATTTCATCATTTTGCTTTTGCAGATAACCAGGCAGCAGTGGCGTCGGCTCTGGCTGCATGTCTAGGTGTGGTCAAGGATGCTCTAGAGGAAATGGAACATGTAAGGAAGCCCCTAAGCCTTGGAGGAACCTGCAGTGATGATTCGGTGATGGAACACAGGGGTTGTTTTATATACAGGCTTTGATGTAAATTTGCTGTGATGTGAGCCAGATTATTGTATTATGCCTGGATCTTAATGAGTTTTTAAACTCAAGCCTGGTTTACTTTATATAAGGTTTCCATAAAGCCATGTCCTGAATTGCTGGGAGGAGATGGGGTGACAGGGCGTTTTAGGTTGGTGTAAGAAAGGCACTATTTGCCAGGTTCTTGCTGTCTGCTCTGTTGAATTGGAGTGGGGGATTAGTTTTTCTTAATCCAGTTCTGCTAGGATTAACAGAATCTGGCAACTGAGATGCTGGTTTGAAAGAGATACTTCCATAAATTATTTGTGTGATTTCTAGCTTATGTTTTCCTTTTCCGCTTGGGTGTTGCTGGAATTGATGTTAGGCTCTGGGTCTTTAGTGCATCTGTGTTCTCAGGCTCTGGTGGAAGGGCAAGACCCCTACAGTGACATCATGGAAGATGAAGACCTGGGCTTTCGGGGCAACAGAGATACGTATTGGTCAGAAGCTGACCGGAAGCTGCTTAGCTCCTGCATGGGATTAATGAAGGCTTCCAAAGCTTGCCTGAAGAAGGTCTTGGGTGTAGTGAAGGCTTATGGCAAAGCTGATTCTCCAGAGCAGATTGCTCAGCTGGATGATCTTGCAGACATTGCTAATGAGATCAGTCCAAGGTAAGCAGATCTCTCCCCATGCCGCTTTTTGCTCTAGAGCAGTCCCTATCTGTCTTCAGGTCTAGAGAACAGATTAGGAACACCTTTATGATACTGGAACTATAGTGGCAGATGTGGTGGGAAGACTATTATGGCTTAGTCTGTTGAGAGTTATGCAGGTTAGGAGAGGAACATAAGTTGCAGCTTGGGGTGGAGCTATGGCCATGTCTTTCTTGAAGATAAGAGTGGCGCATAGGTGTCTGAGAAGGCAGTGAGAACTGCTATGGCTGACATTGTCTCCTTGTCATGCACTGCCATTCCTGACTTACATTCAGGGTGGGTATAGGCTTTGACCGAGATCCGTTGAGTTGTGCTATCAGGACCTTTCTTCCATTGCTCCCCTCTCTTCTATTGTAGCGTTGATGAACTGGCACTGAGCATGTATCCACCTATGAATGAGTTAGCTGTGCGACTCAATGTAAGTATCTGCAGTCTGGATGCAGGTCTGTTCACTTGGTTGTAGAGAAGGGGAAGAAGTCGAACTGGAGAGATTATGTGACTGTCAGGGAGAGGTGGGTGTTAGTGACTGTCTAAGTAACAAATTCTTAAGAGACGAAGAGCCCCCTTTGGGCCTTGCACACTTAGCCTCCTTCGAGTGGAAGTGCATTCCTGATCTTTACTTCTTCAGGGAAGAGCTTTGGCTTTGAACTATAATCCATAGAGACATCCAGTAACTACCTCAAAGGCTGCTGATGTACTGCATGTCTACTTTCTTCCTTGGGTAATGTGGACTTACTTAAATAAAGGTATCTAAACTAAAAATACAAATTAAAGATTCTCTCAGTGAGCATGGTTAAGAACTGAAACAAGCTGCTCAGAGAAACAGTGGAATCTCCATCTTTGGCAACGCTCAAAACTTGACTGGGCAAGGCTCTGAGCCACCTCACTGAACTTTGAGGTAGGCCTTGCTTTGAGCAGGAGGTTGTAGTAGGGGGTCCCTTCCATCATAAGTTAAGCATGTATCTTCTTGTATCTGAGATTTTTTATTCTTAATTCTGATGTCTTACCTTTGGCCAGTGGCTCGATTTTTCAGGGTAAAAAAAAAAAAATTGCTTAATATCAAATTTCGTTATAGTCAGTCACTTGTAGCTTCACACCTTAATATCGGTTACCAATTTCTAATAGGCTTATCTTTTTAAAGAAAAAATAATTTTAATGTATGCTTTCAAAGTCTTTATTTTCACCTGTCCCAGCCAGCAATAGGTTGAGACACTCCCAGCACAGCAGTGATAGATAGCTTCTGCATAAGGATCAATTTTACTTATTCTTGGCTGCGTTGGGCATTCCTTCACCCGCCTTTATTTTCCAATACTGTTTCTTTCCATGTTTGGCTCACTTTATTTCCCTTTTGTTTCTTTCTAGGCTGCTAAGTTGGCCTCGGTATTAAAGAAAGTCTTAGAGATTACAAAGTGAGTATGATTTGCAGTTTCATAAGTGTGTGTTCCCTGCTGTGAAGGTTGATATCTTTCTGCCTCCTGCCAAAGATGGCTCATTTCTAGACAGTAAATGCTGGTGTTTGGAATAATTGTTGTGTTATCCAGTCACAGGGGGATGGGAGTAAGAAAAGGATGGTAGGGATGAAAGTGATTCCCACTGAAGGCACACACGTATGCGTTAAGGTTTGGGACTAGAGACATGGATGTGGGTTCTTCCTTGCTCAAAGCACTCTGGGGCTAGCAGTCTCGTTTTAATGCTGTGGTAATGCAGCACTTCACAATACCCGTGTATTGTCTGGATGCATAGGTATAAGACACCCAGGAGGCTTTCCTAATGAATTTCCTCCGCTTTTGCAGGACAAGCCATGTATGTCCACCATCAGAAGAAGGCTGGGTGCTGTTTCTAACTAGTGCTGTAGATCACAACATGAACAAAATCAAGAGCTTCACACAGGGTCAACTTTAGCTCTTCCATATCTACATGTGTTGCTGCCACTGGCTCTGGCATATGCTTTTCCAGTGAATCTCACTGATCTCCAGCTACTGGGAGAATGATGAGAACAGTGTTCTTAGAAGAGACCTTTACTGCCTCTTGGTAAAACTTTTCCAGGAAGTTGTTCTTTGCCATTGCTTAAGGTGTCATTTTCCTTTGATTCCTGGGATAGTGCAGTACTGCATCTTAATGTTGTGAATGTGCCCCATTCTTCAGACATTACAGCTGCTGTGGGGTTCAAAAGACAATAAAATATTGCTAGATATGCATGAGTGGCTATATCTGTTTTCAGGTGGCAGAGGATACATACAGAAAGAAAGGGTCTTGCTTCTTTTGCAAGCAGCCTGATGAACCATTGAAAAATATGCAGCACTGCTGCTATTTCCTGTCTAACCTTAGGAGTGAATTATCTTTCTCTTTTCTGTTTCCTCAGAAAGCGGTAGAAAATAGCATTTACTACTTTACCAACTTCAAGGGTCTGTAAGGGGATAAGTGTGTATCTCTAGAGAAATGCTATCATCACTTCACAGTTCTAGGATATCCTTTTTTGCCATGAGCAGGGAAAAATGATTAAGCAGTGGTGTACTGAGCACATACGCATGGTGAGAAATGCAGCATCTGCTTGAGCATTTAGCCCATTATTGTCACCTTAAGGTTCAACTTACAAAACTGGAGAGTGGGCATAGGGGCAGTTGGGAGAGAGTTTAGTTTGTACAAATAATCAAAGTCAGACATGGTTTTAAATATAACTTTAATTAAAACTGCTAACATCTATGCTTGCCTAAGATCAGGGCACAGATCGTGACCACTCTTTTGTGAACAGGACAGCAGGACCTGTTCTAAGTTGGGCATCAGGCAGCTGCAACATCGATAGTTTTGTAGCTCTTCAAGTTCTGGAGTTGAGGGCAGGTAAGATGTGCAGTGAGTCTTCTGGGCCCTACTTGAGTGGGGGTGATTAGGATTTGCAGCTCTTGAATGCTTTTAGGTTGCACAGAGCCCAGCCTGAAAGGCAAGAAGAGATTATGCAGGAAGCACACCTCTTTGTATTTCTAGTTCCCAGGGCCCAGGAGTTGCATTTCCTAGGCAGGATTGTGGTGCCAAAAAAAAGGAAAGAAAAAAGACTACAAATAGAAGGCTGGCAGTTATCTAAACTACCACAATGGAACTGTGATGTGACAGTAGAAGTTCTTCTAGTTTGGAAGGAAGATGCGACTAGAAGGAAGATCTTCTTCCTTCTACTTTGGAAGGAAGATACTACAGGAGAGTTGAACTCCCCATGGAGGCATGTGAGGTTACTTTGTCTTAATGCAGCTTCTTGAGAGAAATGTGGGATTCTTTTCATGCAAAGGAGAGCATGCCTTTTTGGATGACTCTTGGCTAAGTCAGGTTTGCCTGACTCTTCAGCAGAGAATGGGAAGACACTGTTAAAATTGTACTGAGGGACTGTGTTTATTGCTGGCAGTGGGTAATGGGTGGAAAGACACGTCACAAACAGTATAGTTTTACCCCACTTATGGATGTTCAAGTGGCTACCTAAAAAGCAATTGATTTCTCAACAGCAAATAATTTTTGGATTTCATAGCTCACTTCAGTGACTATAACTGTTGTCTTAGTTAATGTGTGTTTCTGCCTAAGTCTTGTGGTACTTCTCTTGTTGCCCTTTATGTTGGCAGGGACCTTTCCTTCTGCTGTTTAGGCCTTTGGAGTTGAAGCTTTCACAAATGTCATACTGGCTTCAACTTATGTATTACATATCTGTTGACAGTTCTGTTATGTGGCTTTTCTCGTTTTCAGTGTGAGAATCTTCTGTATTGTCTGTAAATAAAGGATGGGATGCCTGGGGCTTTCATGCTGTAGCAGTCTTTTCTTGCCACGTTTTGCCTGCTTATTTTTGGGGAGAGCCTTTCCTGTACAAGGGTTTCTCTAGCTTGTATTGTGTCTCTTTTTCCATTTACCATTCTTATATTGATCAGTTTGCACTTACCTGTACTTCCTTTGTCTGTAAATGAGCCCTTGCCCTGCAACCACTATCACACACTTGTCCAAGGGTTCAGTGAGAGGGTTCAGGAGGCTGATCTTTACTGTGCTTGGTTGATATTGTACCATGTTTTCTGGAAACTGTTGAAAAAACAAAATGAGCTGAAACTGAGAGAAGGAAGGAGAATCTTCTATCATTAAAGGAGATAAATGATTTTTTTGGTGCCAGAGGTGTCAGCCTGAGCTGCCGGTTGCCAGAAAAGTCTAAGTCCAGCTTACTTTCTTCTTAACTACAGTCTTCTGCTGTAGTTTCCTTCTGTAGCCTCTGATTTCCAGACTGGTGAGTGAGTTAGGAGTCATTGGGATTTCCTTATGCTCACACATAGACGAGGTAGAAGTGAAAATACTGTGTACGACAGTGTGGCGCAACTCACCTTTCCCAAACTGATGTCTCAGTGCTTTGAAAGAAAATAGCATGAGAAGAGCCACTGAACGCAGCAGAATTTTTTTGCTGCTTATGACTGAAACCTGTTTTCTCACTACTGCAGTAACAGAATGATTGACTGATCTAACCTTAATAGTGAGGACAGGATCACAAATCCTGATCTCTTCCTGTGCAAGGTATATGTCGGAGGAGTCCTCGTCTCTCAGCATGGCAGTCAGCCTAAGCAGATGGTTCTCACCCAGCTCTTTTCTGTACTGTGAGTAAGGCACAAGGACCTGCAGGTTGTTAGCTGGAATAGAGAGTTGTGAAATACAGATGACAATGTAGATGATAAGTGCAGTCTGATCTTAGCCTGCATGGCACCTAGGAGTGTTTAGTGCCCAACATTGTACTAAAAGCTGCAGCACTCAAAAGCTTAAGTGATCCCGACTGGATTTGCAGATTCAAAAGCACTAAGGTGATGTTGCCATAGTGTTTTATTTCAATCACCTACAGCAACTATTCAGTCAGCCTTTTGTAAATTTATGCCTAAGTGCATTTTTCCTGAAGTGAGAGGGCTAGATACACTTTTTTAGCCATGCACCCAGTAAAGTCCTTACCTTCATTGCTTTTGAGGGTAAAATGAAACTCTTCCTTCCAAAGTTTGGTAACAGCTGCACCATTATAATGTAGAGACTGGGCTCCAACTATCAGGCGAGTAGCCTTTTCTTCACCACTGTGGTTAAACACTTGAATGGAAAGCGGAATATCTTGTCCCAGTAGCAGAGAACTCTCTGACTGGAGCTGGATGGAAAGGTTAACTGGCTCTTCAAGGGCAGTAGGAATAGAGCTAAACTGCTCTTCACTTCTGCTCCTGGTTGTCTCAAATTTCTTCATCTTTCTGTAGGCTTTGTCAAGTACTTCTTTTTCCTGAAGAGAACCTGTCACAAAAAAGGGAGCACATATTTTAGTATTCTTTCCTGTTTGGTAGTGTGAAGCAGTAAATGCAGAAGGATGGTGTTGAATTATCCTGACAGTACTGTAGATAACTGTTTCTAGGAGCATAGAGAGATATCCTGTTGTACTTCTGTTTGGAGCGGTTCAGGAATTTCAGCTGACAGGACATTCATTGGATGTACCTGAAAGAAGGATCTACTTAGAAAGATTTGTTATAGTTTTTAAAGCACCTTGGTGCTAACCTCTGTCAGAGTAAAAGAGGCAGTTACTTCTTTAGCTTTAGCTAGGGCATGGTACTATGTTCTCTTGTGATGGACCGCAGCTGAGGAGACAACATGCCATAGACTAAGATGAGATGGTAGGGTTGGATCAGGGCAACAACACTCAGTAATAGATTCTGAAGGGGCAGCTACTTTTTGAGGGAGGAATTTAGGCAATATCCAGCAGCACACATTCCTTTTCAAAAAGCTGGAGTCTGAAATACATCTTTATGTATTAACAGTGGTAATGGGAGGTGAATGTACAGAGTGTACAGGTAACAGAAATCAGGAAAGAAGGTTTCCCAGACAGGAGAGTGCCTGGTGAAGAAAGGCCTGGCCTTCTAGAGAGCTGGTTAATGTAATTAAGCAGGATGAAATTTGGGGTGTGACCTGTGCTTTGAGTCTGTAGACTGCGAGAGTAAGGTGGTGTGCCATTCAGGAAGGAGAAGTAGGGACAACTGGATGACCCTAATGCTCTGGTATGGCTTTGTTCTCTAGGACTTTACTCTTCACTTGTAACACTGGCAGGGAATGTACTCAGCCATTTGCCTACTCCATACCTTCAGGATACTTGTAGTGCTGTGTGATATCCTCACAGCGTTCACTGCCCACACTCTTGGTGCTGATGTTGTTGCCAGTGTACTTCGTGCCACTGAGAGCTGGCCTGAGGGTGTCATCTGCTTTTTGTATCCAGACCTGGCACTTGGCATTGATAGCAGCAAAGAAATAGCAGACATCATAATCAACGTCCGTGTCTCCTTCCTTGATGGCTTGAACAGGGGCTGGCCCACAGAAGGATGGACCTGAAGAGAAAATGTGGCCCAGTTAAGATTCAGATGCTCTACCAACTAGACACATGCCTAGTTTAGAGCTATACTGGGAGTGGTGAAGTATCTAGTTTAGGAGGACATTAGGGAGCAGTGCTGTGATAGAGCTCTTAGAGCTATGCAGACTGCACAAACCAAACAGATGAATGATGATTTAGTGCTTAAAAGTCAACAGGGTGAGTCCCCATCCTTTTGCATCCTTCCATCGGAAGTCAAGGGAGGAATATTGAACTGCTTTATTTGCTTCACTCCCCCCGCCAGCCCCCGGGTCCTGGTTTTGACTGGGACAGAGTTAGTTTTGTTTTGGATTTAGTTTGGGATTTGTTACAAGGAGAGTGTTGATAGTGCACTGATGGTTATGGTTGATACTGAGACATCAAGGACTTTTCAGCTTCCCATGCTTTTGCCAGTGTGCAGGAGCACAGCAGGCTTAGGGGGGAGCGTGGCCGGGACAAATGGCCTACAACTCCTCTTATGATTTGATCTTAGACTTAGGATTCAGGGCCAAATTTGCCAATAGAATATTCCATATCGTGCAATGTCATGCCCAATATTTAGATGAAGGTTGACTGGGAAGTTGGGGGAACTCTTTTCTGAGGGGTCTCTTCTGTGGGACTCTCTCAGGCTCTCAGAGTTCTGTCTCTCTCTTGCTCTCTTTTTGGGCCTCTCGCTCGTCTGGGATTGCGGTGTTGGGACTTACCTGTTTTGGGATCGCTTGCTGGGACGGGACAGGCATTGGTTACCGAGTGGTGAGCAATTACATTGTGCATGATTTGTTTGTATATATTATTATCACTATATATTTTTTAAAAATATTTTATTACTATTATTATTTTATCACTGGTACTTTTAATTTTATAGTATTATCATTAAATTTTTCTTCACTCACGAGTCTTCTTCCCTTTTCCCCTTCAATTTTCTTCCCCATTCCCCAGGAGGTGGAGGATGCTGAGCAAGCGGCTGTGTGGCGTTTAGTTGCCTGCTCGGTTAAACCACGACACCCCCCAACCTCATCTTTGATATCTTACCTTTGCTTTTTTCCTGGCAGGTGGCATCCAGTGCCTGCCACCCACTGTACTCTGGTAACAAGCCTACTCGAGCCATCCAGCATTCATTCCAAACGTGAAAGGTCCTGCAAGAGACAACATCATATGCTTATACCAAGGGACTGAGCCCTGAGGTACAGTAAAGTTTTAGTCAAACCATAGCCAATGAATGCTCCTTTGAAATATCTCAGTGCATGTGGAGGAGAGCAGAAGCCATGGTTTTTGACACAAGTGGAGTTTCTCCAGCCGAACCGGGCTATTGTTCTTCCCTTGTGGGCCCTAGTAATAGGGCACTCTTTGGTTTGGATTGTGGCCATTTCTCAAGAGCAGGCCCTGTAGACAGGATCTCAGCTGAGCTGTCTCCTATCGACCTCCCTGTACCTTTTTCTTCACCCCCCTCTATCACTTCCTAGATCAAGGTATTGTCTCAAATTCTTGCTTGAGTTCTGCCATGTTTTCTTACCACACACGGGCACTCTTGTCTTGTGTAAGCAGTGTTCCATCTTCGTCATAATACTCATCCACACTCAGGCTGCCGTTAGTGTTGTGAGCCCATGTAAAGCCTGTGACCACCCTGGTAGGAATTCCCAGGCACCTCAGAACTGTGCAGAAGAAAGAGCTGTGAATCAGTTGTGCATCCGCCCCTAAGGTTGCCTCTGCTGATAGATGTAGACCCTTTTTAGTAGCTAGACCTGTTAGGAATGGCACCAGGCCTGCTGTTTGGACTTTGCAAGAGGCATTGCCCTCTCAGGAAAGAAGCTATCATAGGTGCGTTCAGTGAATGGTGTGTACTGACACTCTTTTATCTCAAAGCTAGCGATGCTGAATTTTGATGAGGAAACTCTGACAATCTGCCTCTCACCTAACAATTAAAGGTTATGTTACTGGGATCTGTGTTAATCCAGGAATTGAGGCATATGCTAGAGATTCTGCAGACCAAATAAGGCTTTGCTCAATACAAAAGTCTGACCACCACTGTACCTGAACACATGACTGCAGCAAACACCCAGCACTGCCCATAGCGGACAGGCTTGCATTGTGATGCAACCCACTGCCGGAGGATGGGGCTGCTTCCCAGCCACTTGGAAGGAGGTGTCCCGTTATAGTACTGCCGGGTCCCGCATTCTGTCAGGATTCCTCTAAACTCATCGCAGTTCAGCTGCAGGGAAGCAGGAGAGAAAGATGGATTAAGAAATTGCCTCTCTTTGGTAGGCACACCTCATCCTGTTTGATGAAACTACTCCCAAGGCGGACAAAAGAAAAGGATTTTTTGTGCAAAGCGTGGAAGTCATGGCTGAGCAGAACAGATGCAACAGTCTCCCCTGAGATTTATTCAGTAAGTGTACTGTCACTGCTAAGAAGCTCCTGCAGCACTACCTGTCTGCTGCAGGAATATGAGGAAGGGCTGGAGATGGGCAGGAGGTGTTGTTTGGAACAGCCCTGGGCAGGCTTCCTCTTTGATCAGTGGGTTGCCATAAACTGGGATTGAGAAGATGCTAGCCTGCTAGCCTTTGCTCTGCATTCATGTCTTCTCTGCTAAGGTCAGGGCTGCTGTCTGCCCTCCTTACCATGGCTGCAACTGTGCGGCAGATATAAATAGGGCTCTTGCGCTGGGTGTGATCCTTGTCTCGTTGATTGCGTTCACCTACATCCAGCAGTGTGAAGCAGATGTCAACAATATCTTTCTCAAACTGAAACAAGAACACATCATTTCAGACAATTTGGCCTCTGAGCAAAATTTGAGGACAAATACGTGTTCTCTGGAGTTGCTGCAAGGGTTTGTAACTGCAGATTATTTCTCCCTTTCTACTTACAGGCTTATTAAGTGGGCTGTGGAGGAGAACTCCAGACGGAGATTTGGAGGGGGAGCACAACAAGCTAAAGGCCGACATACAGCTTTATTGAAGCAAGGTGGGAAACGCATTAGCATTATACTGCATCCCCTGATTGAGGGAAATTGATGCTTTTCTGGAGCACTCCCTAGGTTGGCACAGAGATACTTTTGTGATCCAGTGGCACTAAAGCGGAATAAAATCCCGTTCTAATCACTGGCTGTGCCAGATGGCCTTGGGCAAATTGGAAGATATACTTGTCCTCCCTTTACCTGTGAAATAGAGATAGTATTACTAAGCTCTGTTAAATGCTTTTATATCTGTTGATGAAAGGAAGGCACACAAAGCCCAGATATAGATCAATGCATTTCTTCGTAGAGGATAGCCTGAGAAGGTACCTAAAATTACATATACTAGGCTATGGGAATTCATACACAGGTCCCTGTTCTTCTGCACAGTCTTAGGCAAAGACAGTGAGTGCAGAGATCAAGTTGTCATCAAAGCCACAGTATGGAAATGGATAGCATCCTGTACACACAGGAGATATGCACCCTTCCTCTGCTGGTGGCTGTAAGAGCGCGCAGACATACTGGACCTCTTGCTTACCTGATTGAAGTCCCAGGGTTGTGCTAGGATTGCATTTTCAGTCCCCCAGTAGATGACACCGTCTTGGTTTAAAATATACTCCTGCCGCTGTGCCTCATTAGCCAAGAACACCTCATCATCTAGGTTAGAGGAAAAAATACATCAGGAAAAAAGCATCAGGAAGAAAGCATTTCTGGTCTCAGATGCACTTGCATTTCTCTTACATCAGCAGACTCCACTGCACTCCAGGGACTTTGGCAGTCCCTGGCATTTTGCCCTGGAAAAATACCACAGATTCTGAATCAGACAGGAAAGAAGAATTTCATTGTCATCTCTGTTTCCTTGTTCAAAAAGTTCCTCTACTATCACACTAGTTAGCTCTTTTACTTTCCTGGCTCTTGACTTCTCTATTCCAGAGAAAGACACAGTGGCCTTAATCAGACCAGTTATAATCTTGACTCATCTTAAATTCTTTATTATAGGAAACATTTTATCAAACATTTTTCGCTTAGTGGGAGGATAGGGCTCTGGCAGTGTAGTACTCCAGGAACAGGGCAGAAGTGCTGAGGCAGGCAGCTTTGAGGTTTTATTAGCCCTTACCTCCTTCCTAAGGTGCTGTGAGCAGCAGGGCAGGAGTGGCCAGGGGAGCACTAGGTGAGTCAGCCTCAACCTCCATGGAGACAGAGTGCCAGAGTTTCAAAAGCTCTTTTGTTGAAGTGACTGATCCCTGCCTGCCTTTCTGGATTTGACCACGTACCTTGGCACCAGGGATTAAAGAGAAGGATGAAGTAGCCCAGGAGACAGTAAGACTTGGAGGCATGTAAAAGCAGAGTGTACTGGCCAATGGGAGCACTGGCAGGCGTATTCACAGAGATGGTCCAGAAGCATGGGTCCTGTTCTTCCAGTACTGCGCTCCACTGCTTCTGGTCTCCCAGGCTGGAGATGGGAAATTCAACCTGGGTTCCATCTGCTTTGGAAGGATGTGATCCTGCAGTCAAAGAAATCTGATTGTGTCTATTCCAGACGTGCATCCTCACCCCATGCAGATTGCAGGGACATTGTCTATATCTGGCGCCATAGCTGTCCTTTCTTGTGAGAGAGTGTTTACTCTTTAGCAGCTTAATGCCTAGTGAATCTTCCTGTGGTTAGTGGTGCACTCAGGCCTCCATGTTTGAGAGTGGGATGTGTATTTTGTAGAAACCAGGAACAGCCAGAATGGTGCAGACCTGCTGCTGCTGGGATTCAGTGCCTTGTAACAAAAGTAACAGCAAAGTGCACAGATTATGGTAAAACAAGCTGGGGCTCTATGCTGCCGCCCTTCTCAGGGATCTCACTAGAAAACATCTGTAACAGGCTAGTTAAGTTTGAACATTCCTAAAGCAAAAGCCAGGAGAGATCCCATGAGTGCTTTCAAATCATAGAGTAGTGAACCTGCATTGGTTATTGTGCTGCAGCATCTCTTCTGGAAAGAGATCTAGTTCTGTCCCTGCAGTCTCAGCAGCAGGAGACTCTGCTCTGCCTTAGATAAACAATTCACTGGCCTCACTTCTAGATGTGGGCACCTCTGTCTAGCTCTGGAGATGGCTTTTGCCACCAGCTCTGTTCTTCATGTGGGTGGAGGACCAGAGTTCTTACAGGTATAGTTAATGGCATTACCTGTCTGTACTATGAGGAAGGTCTTCTTCAGCTGCTGCAGGTAGCTGTGTATTGGAGCTGAGAAGCTCACAGTGATAGTGAATGGCTGCCCGCGCCTCACCAAAAGCCTTTCAGTGCTGATTTCTTCTGTGTGGTGGTTATTGTTGTTCATTGTGATCTTGAAATCACATTTTTTGATGCTCAGACCTGTAGTGTGAGGATGTAGAATGAGTTTGGGGTTGTGAGCTGCCCGCAGTCTGGCCCTTGGCCACATCGGAGACAGACAAAGAGCTGATCATGTGTTTCTCTGCTCAGACAGTGTCCCCCTGCCTTTGAGACTTTCCGCCTAGTAGCTGTCAGGACTTTCACGCTGAGCTTGGTTGCTCTTGTGTCAAGTGGCTAATGAGCTGTCTTTGCTTATACCTTAGCATCATTAAGTGAACCAAGTGATTACGCAAAAGCTCCTTCCTGCCCAGAAAAGGACGTGGAACAGACCTGAGCATTCAAATGATACAGATGTAGCTAGCACTGAGCATGCACTGTGACTACGTTTGGAGTCTTATGCTGCGTCCTCGAGGGCACCAATGGCACTCAAAGCAGCATCTCTTCACGTGGATATGTGGTTGAAATTGTGCACAGGAAACAAGCTGTTACACTCTGCTTGCAATGTGGATGCAAGCTCTTCCAGCAGTTACTGCACTATGTGTGTCTCATATGCACCAAAGACCAGCAACTGGTGCAAACTTCACTGCTGGTTTGAATGCAATGTGGCTGTATAGTCCTGGAACTGTGCTGGATCACATCAAATCGAACACCAGTTGTTCCTTCTTTGCACCACATTAGTTGGCAATCTCACACCCAGAGCTGCAGGAGATGGAAGAGCTCCTCCTCCTTCTCCTGTCTCCTACACATGTATCATACACATCATACAAGCTTCTGTCCAGCACCAGAAGAGAGAAAAAATTTTTCACCATTTCAAGCACCTAATTTGGTGCTCAATGGCTGTAGTGTGATCATATACTTGCACTTTTCTTCTGGTTTTGGTGGTGTTCTTAATCTTTCCAGACTTCTTGCTGAGAAACTGATAACACCCTATTTTTTCTCAGCCTTAGGATCATCCTGACCTCACTTACCTCTTCAGTTCTCAACTCATCACTAAGATCCTTGAACCTGTGGTTCTAACTGCTGTCCCTTATATGACACATCTTGTCACCTACCTTCCCTTGCTGATCCAGGTTCCTCCCTCTGTTCCAGCTAAAGAAAATAAAAATAATCTACAGACCATTCCCCTGCTGTCTAAAGCTATTGCTCTTGTGCTAATGCCACTGCTCTTGTGCTAAAGCCACAACTACTCTTTGCAGTTTTCATTGGTCTGCTCTTTCCCTATGTCTAACTTGCCTTGTCCTCTGCATTGATACCTTCTCCCATTGCTGTTGTCCCTTCTGTGTTCATTGTGGGAGTCCCACTGGATTGTGTGCTTTGTTTCTTTTTTCCCATATGAATTTTGTCATGCATTGGTTTCAGTGAATGATAATGGTCTGGTTTTCAAATCCCTTTACGCCTGTCCCAGTTCATAGCTCTGCACCAGTTTAAGCTTTGCAGAGCCTGCTCTGACCTCGAATATTTTCTTCTCTGTGATGAAGAGGTCTGTTCTGACTATCTTGTAGACTGGTGAGTCATATGCAGCCTGGCTCCCTCTCCTTCATATGCCTTTTCATTTATCTTACTGTCACTTTCTTCAAGGTTGCTTGGAACCTGGACCCTCTCCTTACTCAAGTGGCTGAAACACTTAGTCATGTCTCTGCTTCAGTTTTGTAGTCTGGCTTACCTCCCCACCCCCTGCCACCCATCCCCTATGTTAAGGATAACTCTCTTGCCTTTGCTTTGAAACTCTCACATGTTTGCATAAGCTGCCTCTTACTGCTTCTCTCAAACTCCTCTTAGGCATTGGTACTAGCTTTTCTTTGCTGTTCCTTTTTGTGCTGCAGTCCTCCATGCGAACTGGAACTCCCTTAGCCTTTAGAGCACTTCCTTGCCTCCTGCCCTGTAAGAAGCTCACCTCTTCTACAAGCCTCATGAACAGTATCTTGGAGCAGGGACAGTAGTTTTTCCTGACAGACAACCGGCAAATGCTTGGGACTAATCAAAGTGATTTTTGCTTACCTTGGCCCATGTCTAGTTCCCTCTGCCGTGAAAGTCTTCAGCTCCTGCTTGCTCTGGTGGGCAATGGCTTCTTCCTTCAGCTTTCTTCAAAAATTATCCACTTGCAAAGTTGTTTGTTCAGTTTCTGCATGCAGGGTGGGACGTGATGTTGCCATCTCCTTCAGCTTATCGTGCTGGCCTGCTGTGCAGAAGTTATTTTATCTCAGACCACACTAAAGAGCAGAAAGTGTTGACTTTTCCTATCTACAGATGAGGTTTAAATTCCACAGCGGGATGTGTAGCCTTTAAAGACGGCCAGTGACAATTTCCTCAGAGCTGTGCACTGGGGACCCCAGAATAGGAAATGCAAATATTAACTTGGTTCTAAACAATGCACAGAATGCACTTCCAATCTAAATGTTGAAGAGCTGCTCTCCAACATTGGCCCTAAGCTACTTAGATCCTAAACCCTTCAAGGAGTGAAAAAAAAGGTTAATGCATCCATTACCCTTATGTCTAATTCAAAAAAGTGAAAGCGCTTCAAGATGAGGAAATTTGTTAAAAGGAACAACTAAAAAACCTAGAATCTCTATAGCATAATGCTCACTATTTAAAAATGTCACACTGGAGTCTTGGACTGTCATGGTTTAGGCCACTCTGGCAACTAAACTCCACACAGCCGCTTACTCACCCTCCCCCACCCCCCAGGATTGTCCAAGACATGGACTAAATACATTCTTAAAGTTGCTATAATATAAAAGGAAGGTCATTGCATAGATAAATAATTGGTCAAAATACTGGAAATAAGACAGCAGAATAAAGAGTTTTCACTGTGGAGCGAGTCACCAGTACTTTTGCAGAAATCTGTGATCTTCCACAAATTCATGAATAATTTAAGAAGCCAATAAAAAGACTTGAGGTAGCAAAGCTTACTCAGTTATTCTGAGTAGTAAAGACGAGCGAGGCAGCTGTGGAAAAGTTGTAGAAGAATCTGAAGATACTGAATGACTAGGCCATAAAATATCAAGTAGAGATCAGTGTAGGCACATACACAATAGGAAAAAGGGACCCATATCTTACATAAGCAGTGATGCATTCAAAGGAAGTTGTAGCTGTTCCGGGATGAAATTTGGATTTATACTAGATAGCTGCTGCTATGGTCTGGTGAGCCTGGTATTTTTCTTAGTAATTGCATATTAATCTTTATAATTGCTTGCTTATATGCATCGTTTAAGCTCAATACAAACTCTCTTAGTTTAGTCATTTACAGCATAGCCTTAATTGTATAGATTGACTTTCACAGAATGGCAAAATGGCTGAGGTTGGAAGGGACCTCTGGAGGTCATCTTGTCCAACCCCCTGCTCACACAGGGCTGCCTGGAGCTGGTTGCCCAGGACCGTGTCCAGATGGCTTTTGAGTATCTCCAAGGATGGAGACTGTGCAGCCTGTCTGGGCAACCTGTGACAGGGCTCAGTCACCCTCACAGTGAAAAAGTGTTTCCTGGTGTTCACAGGGAACCTCCTGTGTTTCAGTTTGTGCCCATTGCCTCTGGTCCTGTCACTGGGCACCACTGGAAAGAGCCTGGCTTTGTCCTCTTTTCAGTCTCCCTTCAGGTATTTGTATACATGGATAAGGTCCTCCTCAAGTCTTTTCTTCCAGAAATTTCTGGGAGTTTATTGTCAACATACGTGTGATTTTAGTATGTGTCTTGAACAGTCATCATAATGACTGATGCATGCTCTTTATATGTATGCAAATTGTAAGCCAATTGATTGTGCTCAAACCTCTGACTTTGCATGATCAGTGTTTTTAAATGCACCTTTGCAGTATGTGTGTTTATGAACATCCAAATCAGAGAGTGGTTGAGATACAAGCAGGTGTTTTTTCTATCACCACTGCCTTGTAATGGTTGTGTATACACATAGTACCATCTCTTGGTCAAACTGGCAATTGCAAGTAATGTTTGCTGTGTAGAATGCACTGATGAACGCTTTGTAAACTGAACAGCTCAGGTGCTTGTATTTGCATTCCATCTGGTGAGAATTTGCAATCCTAAATTAAATACCTGAGTTTTTTCATCCAAGATCTGAGAGAAAGAAACTGAAATTGACCATTACAGAGGTCAAGACATTCAGAAGAAGTGTTGAGATTTCCTACTTGTGAATCGCTGTTCTTTCTGTCTGGAATATGGGTTTCTCGTATGTTGTTTTTCCTTCAGTCATCAATTGTTTCATCTGTTAGTTTAAATGCCATTCACATCTTGGTAAAGGCAAACCCCAAATACTGTCTGCATTACTGATGGTACTAAAGTGGTGCAGCCATTTCCGTATATTGCAATTGTAACGACACTGTCAAAAAATTGAGTTGGATTGGTTAGGCTATTTTGCTGTATGCAACCAGCAATTTGCATGTCTCAGTGCAGGCACTCTGGACTTTTAGACGTGTTGATAGGTATTTCTGAAGTGTATACATACAAGTATTTGTGTTCCTTATATTTTGGTGGTTAAAAGGTGGTTACAGTAACACTTTGGAGTAGTATTTCTTCTGTAAACTCAGCATAGCTGTATTTGGAGTTGTGCACAAAGGTCATGCTCTCTTACTGGTTGCCTAGCTTCAGTACAACATGGTCCGTTGTTAGTGCTATGTTTGGTGTCAGGAAGTGGGCAAATGGACAATCCTTCAGATGCAATGACAGGTAGCTCTACCCTATGAGTCCTCCAAAGGTATTGCCTTAAGATCCTCCAGCAAAGCAGAAAAATAGTGGGTTTTTTTTAGTCTGAACTGTAAAGGGCAAATTCAGTAACCTTTCAACTTACTTTGTCTTGCAGATTTGTTTTAAGGGTGGTTCTTTCATATGCTTTCCACATAGCTGTTGCTTACATGTTTCTGGCTCCAAAAAGAAAGAAATTTTTTACAGGAACAGTTTATCTTTGCTGGAGCTCCAGGAACAGCATTTGTTACGATATTCTTCTGAAATTCTGGGTTTGTTTTTTCCCTGAAAAATCTACCTCTTCTGTAAGTCCTTCTTACTGGTCTGTCTCTCCAGTCACAAAGTCAACTTGATACCAGGTTTATTTTTCAGACTTCTCTTATTCAAGCAATCAAAGTGTGTGAGCTCAAGCTGTCCTTTATTATAATATGTATTCTAGTCCATTATCCTGTACAGTTGCTAGCTGTGAACGTAATTTGCTCATGCATTTAACACACATTAATCATGCTTCTGATATGTACCATTGTTTGTAAAACTACAGTTGTAATATACCAGCATTCTGCTTATGCTGATTTCAACCTCTGAACTTGAGGCTGTAATATTGTTAGCATCAGTGTTAGCATGTGTAACCCCATGTCCACAAGATCCATGAAATCAACCAAGTGCATTCCTTTCTTCATTGTAAAGATTTAGTAAGAATTAACATTCACTCACTCACAATTAACCACGTCCAAACCTATACTTGTTTCTAAAATGCAACAAAAGCATGAGCATGTACAACTTGCTAGACTGGATCAGAATGGAGGCTCATCCAGTCTGATCTGGTCTCTTACAGTACACACCACCAGGTGCCTCAGAAAAGTGTGCATGAGCTTCACCCCAGCAAGTGAGGCATCATCTCATAGTTGATAATTTTCAAGACTGAGTATGTCATGATATGCAAGATTTAATAGCACTCTGAGAGCTCTTGTTCATGAGAAATATTCTTTGTAGTAGTCCCGTCCTGTCTACTGTGCAGTGTAACGTGTCATTAATGGAAATCGTAGAAACACAAGGTGCTGTAATCTCAGCTGAACTGTCTGTTTATGCTCAGGTCTCCTTCTGCACTTGATATGGCTGATGTAACACTCTGCATGATGGCTGACTAAAATGACTTTCCTACTGTGCGTTTACCAGCTGAATTTCACTGATTGTTATATTCTCTTCTGTTTTTCCTTGTTTGGGACCCTCTGAAGTTCCTCATAGTTTTTTAGTCCTCAGTAATTTAAATGGCTTTACGTCATAAGCAGTTTTTGTACTCTTTTTGCACTCACTTCTTGCATTGCTTCTTCTGAAAAGCTTCATCCAGGTCTAGGCAAGTGTCGTCACTGTTTTGTATCCACTACATCCCTGACAGGCTCATAGAAATCTAAAGGAAAAGTGATCCATAGGATCCTTGAAAGAATCCATCCTGCCTGGATATTACTGTGGTGTTATCTTTATAGTGCTTGGGGATTCTTGTTGTTTTACAGGTCCAAACATAAATCTGTAAAAATTGTTATCATCTTTATTACCTATAAAAATAGAAGCCTAAAATAGTTACATGAGCAAAAAATACATGTAAGTTTCCCTTTTATTGTATCTACAGTTCCAGCTCTGACATGGCACATCCATGAGGTAGATGTGAATTTTCCATTTTGGTGGAATTTCTTGTTTCTTTAGAGCAACAAGAAACGCTTACACTGTGCCCCTTTTGTTTTGTCTTTTATAGTGAGCAGTACCCTCCACATTCAGTGCACAAGAGTGATAGATACTGAGTGGTAAAGCAATGCAGCTTTGATGACAGCTGAAAGAACCAAGTGGTTTGAAACTACCAACTTTGGCTATTTCTGTTTGTTTTGTTTTGTTTTGGGGTGTTTTTTTGTTTGTTTTTTTTTTTTTTTTAATCTGTAGAAGGGTAGTAATTTAATTGACTGCCTGAATCAAGGCTCTAGAAACTTAGATCAGGAGAACAGAATGGTGGGGATAAACATTCACCATCCTGGAGACTGATTTTAATGTCTTTCAAGACCAATTCATAGTATGAATGTGTTATAGCAGCTAGTGCTCACTTGATTTTTTTGAGTGATCAGAATGCCATGAAGGCTGGGTCAGCCTCTTGGGCATGCTCAGACTTAAACTGCATATTTACAAAGAAAAATACTGATAATTAGCCATATTTTACTCCACCAACTCCCATTGACTTTTGACTAAGGGCTGTGTTAAATCCTTCCTTGGGCACTTACACATTTTTCTCTGTAATAATCATTAACTAAAGTGAACAGTTGTCTTAACGTCTAACGCAGGAACAATGTGTATTTCTTGTACATGGCACAGGCCGATCTGCATTTTAACACTGAAACTGGACTAGGTGTGGTTGCTGAGGGCAGTTAATGATGCTGACACCCTGGAAAGCCAGCAACCCCAAAAAGCTTGGAACTTGACACAAGCTTTAGGGCTGCTTTTCCTTTGAACAGCAAGCTGTCTTTACAAAATAGTTAATTAGGATTAAGTCATTCCAAGCTCATTTGACAAACTGTCTGAAATCATTTCCTGGATTGCATTTAAGAAGAAATACTGAAGGAATTTGAATGACTTGGCTGTACTGTGTATTAAATGTAATGGCAGTCTGCATTCTTGCAAGATTTAATGAGATTTTTGTAAAGTACCATCACTCCCTCGAGGCCTTTTCTGAGGCTAATGGAGGATTGTATGCCCTGACTTTCCAAGGTCCTGCAAGACTTAATTGATAGGTGCAAAGCTACCTATTCCTCTCTCCTTTGCCTGGAGAAATCTGAATTCCTGTACGTGTGTATATGTGCATGTTTCCTTTTCAGTCTTCATTCAAGTCTCTCTGGGCTGACTAGTTTTGACGAGCTTCCACATCCCTTCTAAGTATATGTGTGGGTGGCAAAATACTGTAATCGATGTAATAAAATATGAGTTTATGTGTTTTGAAGATTTTGTTGGCTTTAAATCAAAGAAATTTAAATGAGACCTCAGTTTAATCTGTGTCACAGAGTCAGTTTGTGTCCACAAAATATTCTTTCGGGGGGAAGTTGGGACTGCATTGCTGGATGGTACTAGGTGTTGCCAGTGGGAAAAGGGCAAATTGTCTCTTAGAAACATTCAGGTCTGCCATTTTGACGTGTTGACTCTGCAAGGAATAAATGGACCCAGTGCTGGGGTTTAGATATGGGTGGCATAATGCCTTCCTCGTGGAGGATGATGCTCTACTTTAAGCAGCTTTGTGGAATAAGGATGTGTGACTGTTAATTGTGAATTTTCATACGTCCTTCTGATTATATTGTCCGGAGCCTTTTCTTCGCATCCTGTGCTTTCTGAGCACTTCTGGAAGTATTGCAAAGTATCTGCCTTTGTAAACAGAAAAATCAGTCTTTTTTTCCTGTCTCCTGTATGATACCTGCATCAAAGGAAACAGGTGGCACTTCCTGTGACATAAGCTAGGAGGGTAGATAAAATGGTTTTGTAAGATACAGATGAAGGGCTGGGTGAAGTATGTGGCAGCAGGTGTGGACAAGTAACAGCCTTGAAGGTAGTGCCAGTATGAAACAAAAATAACATGTCATAGGCTACTTTTTCTCAAGTAGTCTCTTAACAATTTTGGCCAATTCTCCCAGAAGTACAGTGAGAAGTTTCTGACCTGGAGCAAAGTAAAAACACCCAACCTTTCCCCAGGCCCCCACTCCAATTTTATCAAAATGCCTAATGCCAAAATAATTAGGACTGATGCATTGACTAATTGCCTGTGTTGATTGTGACTTCTGATCACTACTACTGTCTATTAATCTTAGAATAAATTCAGACTAGTAGGGGATGAGATTACAAAGCCAGAGAGCATTGTAAAGTGGGTCCCCCCACACACTAATTTTCTGTTTGGGAAATTGCTCATGTTTATGCTTAGCAAAGCCTTTGTAAATAGTCCAGGGCAATTTCTGCAGTTCCTTATGAAGAGCATACAGTTTGGGATCTTTTGCTGTGGGCCAGTGTGATAGCTCAGTCAGTTTTTCCTGCAACAAATCTTCCAAATTGGCATCATCTTGTCCGTCATTTGTATTTAAAATGCAATGAGACAAAGCAGTCAGCCTCAGAGTTGCATATAAACCCTGAAAGCTTTTAGCTATGCTTAAGTTAGAAAAGTTATAATAGAAAGTATTTAGGTAATTTCTATTAAAAAAAGCAGTATAGGTGTCAGTTTTGGATTTATCTGAAACTGTTTCTGGAGCTACTTTGTGAAACTGAGAACTGGGGTCTGCAGAGTATTGCAAAATTTACTTGTTCAATACATCAGCTGCATTTTTTTTCTCTCTTTCTGCCTACTGGGAACAGGAACCAGTTTTTCCTCTCCTGTAAACTATTTTAAAATGAACTTTTTGTTTCTTCTTCGGTTTTTGTTTTTTTTTTTTTGTCTGAGTTGTTGGTAGCTATTTTGGCATTTGTGGCTCTACCACTGCATAGGGCCAGTTGCAGTCATGTTCTCTTAGACTCATGGAAGCCAAATGCATTTTGTTTAGATGAAATCAGAATGATTTCTTGAGTTCACTGTTCTCTTTTCCTGTGAATTCTTAACATTTCTCATGTCCTAAAGATCTAACCACCTGTAAAAAATAGTTCTTTGTATTTTCCTTTTAGTGCTCATTAAAAACAGTAAACTGGGCCAAAGACTTTTTCTTACAACATCTTTTAAAAGAATGCTGTGTATATCTGTGCAACTATGTAAATAATATATCTCTAAAGATTATATTGTCTTAGATAAAACTAGGAATGGTACTTTTGCATCTGATTGACAGAAAAAGGAGACGAGCAAATGGAGGTATAAGACTTGGATAAAATATTATACCTCTGGAAGAGAGATTTTATTTGTGCACCTGCACTCCTTCTGAGTACACTTGCTGTGACATCTGTATTCCCTCCAAATATTTTGTGACTCGCATGAAAATTTCTTTATATTCCTGCCTCTGTGGGTTTGTCATACGTGAATGCAGCATTATCCAACAAGAAATTTAATGGAAGCTGCTGTTAAAATGTCAATAGATTCAAATACAATTTTACCTTAAAATTCCAGATATATTATCCAGAAGCTTCTTTGTGAGAGAGTGATTGTAGATGTGTAGCCAGTTGAACAAGATTTGGGGTTGAACCCGTAGTATAGGGGCTATAAGACGTCTCTTACAGTATATTTTACTTGTTACATACCTGCCCCCCACCCGCCCTCCCCGAAAGAGCCACAGACTTTTCTTTTTTCCTGGTAGAGCCAACTAAAGCAAGTGATAATAGAGGCTGTATGAGGAGGTGAATTTGTCAGATGTATACGCATGAAAATTTTCATAGTGCTTAACTATAGCATATATCAGTGATAGAAATGTAATGTGTTTTGGTCTCGGTCAGGTTGGCTGTGCCAATGATTTATCCTTTTATCTTCGGAGAAGTTTCATTCATTCATTTAGTTCATCCAGAAAGAATTCTGGGTGTTTTGAGACAGTGGTGCATGTGTGAGGAGCTATGTGTGTAAATAAACGTGTCTTAGTCCGGATAGCAGATCCCCTGTTTACTGTTTAATTATGTTCTGCTTCATTCCTGTTTTCAGGAGCAGCTATTCCAGCCTCTTATTATTTCAGATGCTCTAGTGTTTGCCACTCCTTAGTCAAGGACATATTTCTTTATCTGTTTTTGTACTGTTACTCCCAGTCATTTCTTTGCCAAATATTTCATTATTATTATTTATCAGAAGATGAAATCATTATCTGAATAGCAAAATTGTGAATTAAAAAGTATTGTTTGTTGAATAGCTTCTCATTTTTCCAGTCATAAGAAGAGAGTTCTGTTGTAACACTGCCATATCTTATTGCTGTGTTTTCATTCTAGTAATTAGATTAAATGATAAATTTAATTCTAGAATTGAATTATGTCAACTACTTGGATAGTATTTTGGCTGTTACTGTATAAAACTTCTGTTTAGTGAATATAATTAAATTATGTTCAGTGAAGCTTATGAAACCAGTGATTTAGATGGTGTTCCTTGGAAATCTAGCTGCTATCATTGCTACAGTCTCAAATGCTGAAAACCATCACACTTGATCCTCTCCTTCAAGTGAAATTACATAATGATTTCCACTAGTAATTCTATTCATGAGGGTCCATAAAACAGGTTATGGAATGAAAAAGGTAACACTGTCTTTATAGCAAAGTGTATAGTACCTTTTAATTCATTGCCATTCATATTACATCACTTTACTTTGGCTCAGTAGTCTGCATTTCTGTGCTGCCAGCCATAATAATGTATGAACACTGCCCCAGTCTCATAAACAGAGGCAAAACTGAACTGATGTACAGGTTATATCACTGAGCAGGAGCCACATCAAGTATCACAAATCCCTTAATGTCTGAAAAATGGGTGCAAACCAAGTCCACCTGAAGCTGCCTGGTGCCACTCTTGTAGGGAGTGATTTCAAATTGGACTGTTGAGCTCTCCATGGCGGCCATTCTTGCCACACTGAAAGAGAGAATACATTTTTAAGTTCAAGCAGATCAAAAATTCTTGCTATGTATTCTTTGGAGTCCCCAAATCTAAGACAGGATGGAAAGGAAGAGTCAGAGTAAGTGGCTGCTGTGTTTGTATGCTCCTAGCACGGGTGGACATAACCTTCTATGTTCGCAGCCCCCACAACTCTATCCTTGCAGCTGTAGTGCATGTGGTGGAATAGTTGCAGTTCTTAACCTGTGATAGAGAATTAGGGTTTGTATCATGAGGGCAAAATGTATTGATCTCCTGAGGAATGATCAGAAAGGTTATCCTTAGAAGAGCTCTAATCCAGCTGTATTTATTACCTTCAACACTCATAACATTTATAGTACTCTAGATATACTCTTGCTGTATTTTGGTATGGTAAATATAATTACCTGTGGATTTTATGTCCATAATTGGAAATTACTCTTGGCTGTCCGACACAAGGAGATTGATAGTAGCACCAGGAAACAGAGAGGTTGAGGGAAAAGGGCCTCTCTGCTCTAAGGAGGTACTGAAGCTGAGCAATATCGATGCTGGTAAGACAAGTTAAAGTTCAAGGTCAGGAGCTAGACCTGAATTTTGTATTCAATGTAAATGAAGCCCTAGTGATTCACATAATTATCCATCTTTTGTTATCTTTTTTTTGTTTGTTTTCTTCTCTCATTTTCTTGGTGCTAACTGCCCCAGCATAAATATTTTGGAGACTTTAAAAAATGTTTTTAAAATAATGACCATGGAGGAGATGGGAGAACAAATTCTTATTGATGTGATATCAGTGGACACATTTTTAAGACATTTCATTACATTGTATGTCCTGGCACTTTAGTATTTTAACATCTGAAAAAAAAAATTGTCACTTTTTCTCTTATCCTTCAAGGGTTGTTTAGTTTTCCTTTTGCAAACCACAGAAAGAAGAAAGTTTCTAAATTTTTGCCCTTTATATAGTTCAGTTACCAACTACAGCACTCTGAGTTACATGCCATCATTAAAAGCAGGCCATCTCTCCACTCCCTGAGCATTCTGTAATTCAAAGCTTGGCAAAGGAGGTGTAAAAATCTCCAACTAGTATATGGAGAGTACTGACATGATGGTGTTTTGTCCAAGGTTGATGCAAACAAAAGTCATGAGGTTGACAGAATCTTTTTAAAAAAACCCTCTTTTATTCCAGATTTCCCACCAAAGTGAATTAGTTATTAGCCAGATAGCATTTACGTACTTGATTTTGAGTTGCTCTTTGAGCAGACCACTACCTTCTGCTCTCAGCACACAGTCTGTCACCACTTCAGACAGTGGATTGGTAAAAGTGACCTGCACGTTAACAGCCTTGTGTACCACTGTTGGACCGAGGACCTGCAGATAGAAAACATTCTGCTTAGCCACAGCATTAGTCTCACTTCTTTCTCACAGCTTTCTCTTTTCATTTCCATTGCAAGCCACTTACCTTCTTAGGATCTCCTGGACAGAAAGGAGCCAGGAATTAATACATGTACATATTTTTGAGTTCGGGCTTGAATCGGCCACCAAGTGTGGCTGAGAAAGAACAAACTACTGTAGAACCTACCATTTAGTCCTAACTTTTTGACTAGGTCAGTGTATGGTGTTATGTATAACACAGTATGTGATACTTAACAGAGTGAGAACAGAATGAGAATGCAAGTATTAACTTGGCATATATGGCTAACTACTATAGGCAGCTTAAGTCAGATTAGGTTTAGTTAGACTAAATGAAAGATTTAGGATTAGAAAACATTGGAAGTGTGAGACAGAGGTGAATTGTGGTGTCTCAGGAAGAAAAAAAAAAAAGAATGCCAAGTAGCAAATAAACATATTCATTACCTTATTTTGACTGAGATAAAGTGGAATTGGCATAGCTGGTTATCTTTGTTGATAATGTACTATTAATTAACATAGTGGCGAAGTCCAACATTTCTCGTATGTTTATACAGAAGTTTCAATCAGCAGAAACATAAACCCTTCTTGAAACTTAGTCACTGAATTGAAGTAATTTAATTTAGATGCCTGCCCTATATAAGCTGACTTATTTGCATGATACAGCACGGAAGGCTTTTTATAAAGTCTCACTAGGACTTGGTATTCAGAAATCACCAGACCTTCAAAAATCCTAACTTTTTATTCCTGTGTGTAACCTTGCTTTTCCTGTGTGCTACTGACAGTGGTTTGGGATAGCTAAGCTAGTCTGGAGGCTCTGAAAGACTCTGCGAATTATCATACTCCCTCTGTGTTGTTTACAGTACATAGGCAGATAGCATTTGATCCCACATCTGATAGAGCATGTGAATGTGCTGAACTATCCAAAACCAGTTAAGCTAGTTTATGTGGATGTGATGGGCCATGGAAACCCAGGACTGTCCCCGGGCAGATATAGCACACGGTCTTTCCTGTAGACTTAAGAATTGCTTTTTACCCACTGTACAACATTTCTTAGAAGTCAGTCTTAAGTGGAAAAAAAATCCTCCCGTTCTAATTATTCACCATTTGGGAAGATGTTACAGAAGGTGAAAAGTGCCACTTTTCCTGATAAGGTGAAAGAACTTCCTTGAGTATTAGTAATAACAAGCCTCACAGCCCCAGGCATTATCAGCTGGTCAGTGAAGATGTCTTTGGTAAAAATCAGGCTTCCTAATTTAACTGGAAGGGAGTGATCAGACTTCCCTGACAAAAGTGGAGGCCTAGATATGGACTAGATCTCTCTGCCTGTCTCTGTTTCTCTGTCAGTCTGTCTGTCTCTCTGGAGATAATCTTCCTTGTAACCCACATAACACTGAGAACTTTATCAGTGCCATGTCAACAAGAACTGGCAAGAATGCCATGGCACATCTATGCCTTGAAAAGGTTTGCTTTTCCTTAGCGTATCTCGTTTCACTTGTGTCGTATGGTCTACTACTAGAGCAAATCACCCTCAGGTATGATTTCACTTCCCACACTCCTTCCCGTGAGGAGTAGATGGAGTAAGGATTCTAGTTGCTTGTCTCTCTAGGCACACAAAGGGGACTAGCTTTTACCTTGATGGTGAGAAAAGGATCCTGAAGTACAATATCCTTCTCCACTAGAAGCGAGGCTCCTTGTTTGGTTTCACACACAGCAGTTACTAGGATCTTCCTGTCATCCGTCAGAGAGTTTTTGTACTGGGAATAGGAGATCTTGAATGAAATCTCTTTCACTGGAATGGAAATAGAAACAGAATTTCCCTCTTTTCTTTTTTGTTGTTTCTAAGTACTGGCTATATGCAATATATCTATATTTTAAGGAGCAAGGATGCTGTCACCCTGGGGCTGTCCATTTGTGGGCGTTAACAGCCAGTAGACAAGATTGATGCTACTTACATTCACATCAAATGCTAAATGATTGGGTACAGTTTGGTAGCTTGGCAGTTCTGAGGATGTGTGGCAACCCCTGCTGGTGATTTTTTCATTTATCTGAAGCTGGGCATTTAATGCTCCTTCCTTGCAAAGAAGGCAGAAGTGAAAATATGGATGGGTTTAAATGCCCTTGGTGCAGCTCTTCAGCCTGTGCCTTACAGAGGGCTCACAGTTAGAGTCTCTGTGCCGGTGAGGAAGGCAATGTATCTCAGTACATTGAGAAAAAATGTCCGTGTACTGCTGCAAGGGTGGAAGGAGTTATAGTGTCTTGTGTATTAGTTTGAGAGGGTAGTTTTATTCATCTGTGCTACACAACTCATTATTCAGTGCTGTCCCTTAGTGAAAAAGGTCGTAATGTAGAAATAATAGTGGCTGTGCTGGGTCAGACAAAAGGTCACACAGCTCAGTATCCTTTCTGACAGTGCCCGAAAGCAAATGCTTAAGACAGGGCAAATATATATGTTTCGCTTCCCTTGAATAGCCTTAACCTCAAACTGTTTGCAGGTCATTCTTGAGCCGTTCATTATTTCTGCATGATTTGGCCACAAACAAAAGCTATGTCTTGTCCTAAGCTGTAATAAAATTAAAATTACCTTCTTCAGATCCAAGTTTAATAGACCTAGACAACTGCAAAATCTCTGCCTTTGGTCTTCTCGTGTAGAGAATGGCTGAAGCCCTCAGGTTAACCTTTATGGTTTTGAAATCTGAGATCAAGTTCCTGAGTGCCAAAGTAAGGAGGATATCCTGGCCAATTACAGGAGATGCATCAAGGATCAGCTTCCCTGAGATACTGGGTTTTTGTGCAGGCTGTGTCATGTTTTGTCTCCATGCTACTGAAGATCGTCTTCTAGGTCTTGTAATTTTGGTTCTTTTTTCAGTGCTTCTCACACCAAGCAGCTTCAGTGCTTTTTTGTACACCCGCCTTTCTTTCAAGGATCCTGCTTTGAAAGATAGCATAGTCAGAGATCTCATGCATGCTGGATATAGTGCAATGGAGCCATAATTGCTCTCAGTAAATGCAGTTTAGGAAAGCTGAGGAGGGTGAAGATACACAAGAGGAGAAAGTGAGGTCTCACCTAAATGCTCATTTTGACACAAAAGCAAATTGGCCACAAAGGCTGGAAAGTAAAACCTGCCTATCAGCTTTAGCTGGCTGCTCATGTGCACCTCTCAGAAGCTGTGAGCAGTAGAAAGATAACTCCTGGGAGACCTCAGTTCTGCATAAATTGGGGCAATTGCCATCTCCTCTGAAATCAAGAAGGATGAAAAAATCCTTTTGCAGAAACTCTCCCCAAACAACTCTCCAGAATGGCTATTGCTGCATGTTATAACAGAAATATTCTCACCAGCTGATCAGAGCAGCTGGGACAGAATGTTTTGCAGAAGCAGCTTTGACTTTGTGTTGAATACATCAGTATTTCATCAAGGGCCACAAAGGCCATATTGAATCACTATCAGCTGACAATGAGCCTTAAGACTTTGAAAATTCACAATTACTTTGCTCCAGAAGTAGAGAAATTAAGTCAGTGCTCAGTCCAACAAAGGCCTAAATTATTTTCACTGCTGACAATCAGTGGCAAGACAACTGTAATAAAGAATTTACCTTCTGGATATTTGTAATTAGCAGTGACATCCACACGGGAGTTGGTGCCCACTGCTTTGGTGCTGATAAATTTTCCAATCTTCCTAGTATCAGAATAAATTCTCTCTTTTCTTTTGTTGTTATAGTGAATCCAAGTAACATAGTCAGCATTCACTGCTGCAAACACAAATGAGCTGTCATAATCCAGGTTCACATCCCCTTCCTTAATGGCTCTAGTGGAGGCAGGACCACACTGATATATGCCTGTGTGAGAGAGAGGGAGAAGTTAAATGACTGCCTATTGTGAAAGAACACAAATCCTCATGCCGACAGCAAGAGGGAGAGGTAGTCACTCCAAAGACGCATTTAGATATCATTGTGCATTGTTTCTACGTCTGTGCATTATGGTAACAACATGTCCAGAGATTCCACATGCATTTTCCATCAAAAGGTAGGAGCACAGAGGAGGTTGTAAGGCTGAGACGGTGTAGGGAGAGCTAGCACTTCTTATGATGTGTGCTATGTGAAATGTTCTAACCCTTCAGAGTTTGCAAGGCTGTATGCTAAGCTGTCCAGTGAAAGGAGAGGAGAGGATGGGAGCTGAGTCAGAAGTACAATCAGATTTACAAGATGTGAGTAATCAATGCTGTATGTGCATTGAGAAGAACCAGGAAGCCAGATCTGGTGAACTTAGTAGTGGGGAATGAGAAGCAGTTTATCTGGAGTTTGATGGGTTTTAAATGGCCAAATAAATGAATCTTTTGATGGAGGTCATCAAACTAAATTGATGAAGTTGCATCTGTATTAGTAAATTAAACCAGAGCCAAAGTGTGAACCCAAGTGCTGGCCATTGGTCATCCACTCTGTTTACTTGCTAGCAAGCTTCTTAGTGTGTTGTTGTTTTTTCTTTTTCCCCTTGTCAGTGAGCGATCTTTCAGACAGTGGCTGTGGAGAATTCAGGGAATGAGACAGACCAGGGTTTGCTCCCAGCAGGCTGTGCTATTATTTTGGTCTGGGAAGAGGAGTTCCACGCTGTGAACAAAGCCATTCTATGTCACTTGGTTTCAGAATCAGAGAACAATTTGGGGCTTCTTTAATGTAGCTGTGTACATATATGCCATGTTGTTGCATGCCATGGGGACATCATATGAAATACCTTCCTAACCTTTCCAGTGTGTCCTGTAAAATATAGGGTAGAGTCATAGGGCATATTTTATTTTCTGTTGTAAACTCTTTGGTTCAACCCTGTGACTATAAGCTCTAAAATCTTTACTTAGCATCTTACTAAAAGGGGTTTTAATTTGGTTTGCTGCTAAATCTGTGCAATGAAAGCCAGCAAATATGTCTAATGCCAGCAGTGTGCCCTTGTAGAAAGGAGAGCTGACTACATCCAGGGCTGCATCAGGAAGTCTGTTGCCAGCAGGTCAAGGGACATGATCCTTTCCTTCTACTCAGCACTGATGAAAACACATCTGGAGTGCTATGTGCAGTTCTGGGCTCCTTGTACAAGAAAGATATGGACATATGGGAGCAAGTTCTGCAAAGGGCCATGAAAATGGTTAAGGGACGAGAACTGGGACTTTCAATCTGGAGAAGGGAAGGCTCGGGGGGGATCTTATCAACGTGTATAAATACCTGATGGGAGGGAGTAAAGAGGACAGAATCAGACCCTCCTCAGCAATATCCAGTGAAAGGACAAGTGGCAGGGAGCACAAATTGAAACACAGAAAATTTCATTTAAACATAAGGAAAAAAAGATTTCTATGGGGGTGGTCAAACTGCAAAAGTTTTCCCAGAGAGCTTTTGGAGTCTCCATCGTATGAAATATTCAAAACCCAACTGGACATGTTCCTGAGAAACCTGTTCTAATTGATCCTGTGCTGAGCAGGGGGTTGGAGTAAACAAACTTTAAAGGTCCCTTCCAACCTTAGCTATTCTATATCATTCTATGAATCTATGTAATCTTAGGAGCTAAGAAAACAAGGGTGACATAAGTGAACTTAACATGTGCTGGCTTCTGTGGAGGCAGAGCATCAAAAAAAGTAGGAATTTGCATGCTTGTAGGCAATCCAGAGGCTGACAGCAAAGCAATGGAGATTGATGGGTATTGCTTTTCTTGTGCACCTGAATTAATGCTACATCTATAGGGAGCAGATAGAAGAGAGTTGTCCTGAAATTTCAGTAGCAATCTTTAAGAGGAACAGTACGTACAGCTTTTTGTATTTACAACAGTATTACCTTTGCTTCTTTCCTGGGGTGTTGCATCCAGAACCTGCCAACCATCATAAAAAGAGCCAAGATCTCTTCTAATGAACCAGCTTTCATTCCAGACATGGAAATTCCTGTAAGGAAGGTAGAATAGGGAATCCCTGATTCATACACTTAATTTTATGTTGAAAGACTTGATACATTTCTGGTGCAATGCAAGAAATAACCCTAGTTGAGTGACTGAAAACTCCTCTGTGAAGAGACCAGCTGCTGTCTCCTTTCTTGAGTACCTCTTTCCTCTTCTTTGCCAGCTTTTGATGTCCAGATCTCTGAGAAATGTTGGGATGTTAAGAAAAAAAAATATTAAAAGGAAAATCATTCATTGCTGAGTCAAGTATTCAATTCTGGACATTCCAGAACAACATGCTGAACAGCCAAACGTTTCCTGCACACATTGCTATCTGTTGGTACTTAATTCACAGTTGCTTTCTGCTTCGTGTCACCCTTGTCCCATTCAGTCCTCATGGTGTAGGGTGCTTGGTGGCTGAAACACTGATGCATGCAGTATTACACACGTACGCAGTGTGATAGTTTCTGTGCACTTGTTTGTCAAAAGCAGAATTTTTAACAGCTTCTCTGAGGTGAAAGAAACAGCATGTTTTTCCTAAGGGATGGGATAGAATTTTTCTCAGCTGCATTAAACATATCTTCCATTTAGTAATCTCTCCGTGTTGTGCAAGGGATGTATAATGGTAGTCATGAAAGACTGAGACAACCAACAGCGTGTAGCATAGGAGCTGGGTCTAAAACTTGTGGGCTTCTGAGTGCTCTGCTCTAGGAATTGAGAGACAAGTTGATATCATTTTTGGGCAAGAAGTTAATTGCTCTTCACCTTTTTTTAGAAAAACTTAAACTTTCATACAGTAGAGACAAAATTAGGAGCTATATTTTCAGATTATATGTTAAATAACAATGGTACAAAGTATCTCTTAATTCTTCAGAACGATGAAACTGACTACATACTGCATTTCTGAACACTCTGCTCTGTTGATTCTTTGGTGTGGGGTTTTGTATCACTGGTAGCATGAGGTTAAGGTGTTTTTTCAGGAGCGTGATTCTAGTTCTTTTAATTAGAGGAGAATATAAGGGAAGAAATATTAAGAAAAAAAAATTGTATTTACCACACACTGTCTTCAGTCAAGTGCAGAGTCTTTCCGGAAATGTCAATGTACTTATCGATACTCAGATTGATATTCCTGTCGTGGGCAGAGTTGAAGTTTGTAATAACACGAGTAGGTATTCCCAAGGATCTCAAAACTGCAATATAGAACACCAAAAAAGTGCTGTAAACCTATTGTACAGACATTTAGAAAGTATTTTTCTGTTTTTCTTGGCAAAACAGTCTAGTGTGTATGTTTTCAGTGGGGAGACAAACTCTCAGAAACTTCCCTCTCAGATATGATGCAAGTCACGGTCATTGTGCACAATTGCTTAGAAGACGATTCCACTCACATGACATTCTTAGCTGCCATGTTCTTTTTCAGAAGTTAGATTCTCCCATTTATTTTAAACTTCCGTCCTTCATCCTGTTGTCTCTCCCATTTTCTCCCTGTCTGTTTCTTGGTTATGTGCTTCTTTCTCCTCTTCCTCTCAGAGACATACCTCTTGATTGCATTATTTTTCCTTTGTATTTTCCCCAAAGTTACTCTTGTCTCTCAGAGCAGCTCTGAATGGAAACTGCTAGGGTGAAATGCTTTTCCCGACTCGCAGCTCCCTTTGGAGGTCCCCAGAACTGTGATTTGGTTTTGTGTCACCAGTAGGTAAGATAGAACAGTAGAAAACTGGCATTGTGAGGAGATGGACTTAAAAGAGCACTGTTTTTCTTTCAGTCATAACTTTGAAAATGGAAACCTTGCTCTTTTCACCAACCCAGCCTGGCAAACTGCTTTGCATTTTATTTGATGACTCACAAAGCTGGAGTGCGGTATTAAAACCTATGTCTGTTTAAAACAGAAGAAAATAACCCTTCATGCACGGAGAGCATAGGTTCTCCACTCCCTCTGTTAAAGCTGAAACAGCTTCAACAATGGCATCAGAAAGTTAAAACTACAGAAATTCTATTAAGTTTCCCTTCTGATAGCATTCTTCATCCCTTCATGTGTACCTGTGCACATTACTCCTGCAAAGACCCAGCACTGGCCATACCGGACAGGTTTGTATCTCCCCTTGTACCACTTTCGAAGGATGGTCACGCTTCCGCTCCACTGCAAGGGGTTGGTTCCTGAGCAGTACTTCCCATTCCACTTCCCTTCCACTACTCCTTTTTCATCATTGCTGTTAACCTGAAAGAGTCCTTCTCATGAGAGAATTAAAATATTTACAGGAAAAGGGGAGGAGAGGGCAATAGGCAGAAATGACCCTATTTGTACCACTGTTCTCATTGGCTGAGTGGTGGGACATAGTATTTGAATCTTAGAATTTTGTCTGCTGAGTGCAACAATTGGATCAAACCCAGATGAGACTGTAGAGCCTGAAGATTCAAAACTGCCTTACTTTTCAGTACAAATGTTCCCAAATGTATTGACTGCCTGCCTATTTAAATTTTCTCTATTCCATTCATTAATTTCACCTCCTTGTGTGTCGTTATACTGTTACACTGTATATTCAGTATTGGTTCACATCATTATCAAGTGATTTATATGGAAGCTACAAGAAGGACATATTTTCTCTGAATGTGCATTTGTTGTAAATGTGCATATAGTACATATAGCTTGTTCAAACTTGTTAGATGTGCTTGCATGTTTTTGTACACATCATAGAATCGTAGAATGGTTAGAGTCGGAAGGGACCTCAAAGATCATCTAGTTCCAACCCCCCTGCCATGGGCAGGGACACCCTCCACTACACCAGGTTGCTCAAAGCCTCATCCAGCCTGGCCTTGAACACTGCCAGGGATGGGGCAGCCACAGCTTCTCTGGGCAACCTGTGCCAGTGCCTCACCACCCTCTGAGTGAAAAATTTCTTCCTTATAACTAATCGAAATCTCCCCTCTTTCAGTTTAAAGCCACTGCCCCTTGTCCTATCACTACATGCCCTTGTAAAAAGTCTCTCTCCAGCTTCCCTGTAGGCCCCCTTTAGGTACTGGAAGGCTGCTTAATAATCTGTATTAGAGGCCTAAGTGTCATATACGGTTGTACAGAAAACAGTAAGTTCTTTTTTAAGGATTTTTTTTTAAATATTTATACTTTTATTAATTTTGTACATCTAAAATACAAATTAAGTAGAGTTATTTACTTCATATTGAAGTTGAAATTTCTAAAGTGAGTGCTATCTAAAAGAGTGAAAAGGATCACAGCTGTAAATCGCAAATGAGGAATGTGTTAAGGCATGTATTACTCATAAAATTGAAAACTTTTCAGTTGCCTAGTTTTTCATTTATATATTTGTGGAGGATGGGGGCAGGTATTGATAAGATGTAACTATTTGTTGACGGAAGTGCATACAGGCCTCACTGAACGAATCCCCCTTAAGTGAAGAAAATGAAATACACGCATTAAATGCAGCCGTACCAACACTGGTTTTCCAAAATATTTCATACTTCTCTTGCTGTTTGAAAAACTTAGCAAATTATTTCAGAATGGACACAGGCTTTCCAAATTAGTGAAAAGATTTAATGAACTGAAAATCTGTTAGGAAAATACATCTGAGATTCAATGCTCCCCAAAAGTTCTTGGAAACATTCCTTCAGTTATGAGCAAGCTTTTGGGAAGAAGATAACTTAAACTTTTGGGATATTTTTCCTTGAGAGTAACTGTCCATTTTACCTCTTACGTAGCTATTTTTTGCAGAAAAGTTAGCTACTCCTATAAAACATGGAGGCATTCACAATAAAATATTGGAGTTTTGTTATTAAGTGCATTGTATAGCTGTAACTAATTGATCACTTTACCGTAGCACTGATAACCCTGCTGACATAGATAGGATTGTTTCGGTTGGATACATCAACAGCTGGATCTTGGCGGTGGTTCAGGCTTCGATCCAGTATAGCCAGAGAGATATCAAGGATGTCCTCTTCAAACTGAAATCAAACCAAGCAATATATTAAAGGCTAATTTCATAAATAAACTCAGGGATAAACTCCCCACCTATTTTCCTTCTCCTAGCACAATAGGACAATGTTGGTAATACAGGCATTTTCTGTACTGCTAAAGAAAATAGGGCCAAGAAGAAAACATAAGCACTAGGCTGCTGACTCTCCATAGTATTTTGAAGACAGCATGTTTATGAGCATGGTTTGGGGCCATAGCTACTAGCATTCACTGGTTTGGGACCATAGCTACTAGCATTCACAAAGACATTACGTGGCCTGGTGGAACAGACAAGACCACTCCAGGTCTGGCTCGGCAGGCTTTGCACCCTCCCACATCCTGTCATGCCCCTACAGCTACCCTTCTGTTATGAAAGCTTCACTCTGGCGGGCTGCCTTCCCATTTTATCAGATGATCTGAACTGAAAGAAACCCACAAGAACACTTACTGTGGATTAGGGTCACAGAGACACTGTGTTGGGTGCAGAGTATGCCAGAGTAAACTGCTCTGCAGTATGGATGTGGTCAGGCAAGGATGCCGCTTGACCTCTGAGAAAGAAAGCAGGTCTGGCCTTTTTTCATTTGCAAGTGTAAAAGTAGCCACAGTGATCAGAGGGATTAATAGAAATGTTGTCTGCGCAACTGCTGGTGCCGTTGTAAGGCATGAAGCGGTCATGAGTGGTTTTAACTGGCCAAACAAGTTGCAGGATAGCTATGTGTCTGCAGATGGGCTGTAGTTATGACTCTGTTTGCAGCAGTTACGCTTAAAGAGCCAAGCTGATTTTCATAAATTCCAATTTGAATTGTTTCAGTTGAGTAGATTTGAGATATCTTTTTAGTGTCCTATGCCCCATTACTGAACCAACCATGTAAATATTTAGATGTACTAGCCTTGCAATACCTAGAGGTTAGTACTGGAATGGCTTCTTTTGCCCTTTACAAGGGTCAAGAAACAAGTAGAATTTCACCACTTTATGTACTAGGCAAAAGAAAACTAAAATTGTGCTTTGTTTCTTTTATTTCTCTAATAGAACATGCCAGACAGGGGAATGATCCCGATGCTGCTGTAATGTGTTGATAAGCGAGACGCATATCTGCAGGAAAATCGTAAGTGAGAGAGCAATACTGAACTCTTATACTGTGAGGTAATGATTCTGTCTCCTCAGGAGCCTATATACCCACTGTTGTTACTTTCAAAGTTCTGGAATAAGTGATGCTGTTTACCTGTCCATAGTTCCAGGCTTCTTGTTGAATATATTTTTCCAGTCCCTGAAATATGATTCCGCTGTCATTCAGGACATACTCCTGTCGCTCCTTTTCATTAGCCATATAGACATCATCATCTAGAAGTAGAATGAGACATGCTGGCTGAGAGGAAAGTCATTTTGCCGTAGCTGAAAATCTCACTTCAAGGGGAGTTCTACGGAACAGGTCAGGCTGCCTGTGCTTTCAGGCGCAGGACTCCTTGATATACCTCTGTAATCTTTTAGAGAGTGAAAAAAATAAGCATGAAGTTCCTTCGAGGGGAACCGAGTATGCTCCTGTCCCTTCACTAATCTCAGTATGTATCTTACTGGTAGATATTGCTTGGTTTACAACTGACCGCAAGTATCGGAGGGAAAAAAAATAGAATAAATATTTGGAATATTTCCTGCCTCTGACTTCTTATTCTACAAGCAAGAGGCTGGATCTTTGATGCATTGCAGCACTGAAGAAGGGGCAAAAAATTGATCTTTGATGCTGGGGAAAAAAAAAAATCTTTCTGTAGCTGTGACTGTCAGGTACATGCTTTACTGTGACACCTAGATTTCCTGGCTGAGACAACACGATATTTGAAGGACATGACACATCAAAACATACTTGGACACCAGGGATTGAAGAGTAGCACAAACTGTCCGAGGAGTGTTGAAGAGACCTTATTCCCAGAAACAATCTGGAGTTTGAGTTTGTATCGTCCGATGACAGCATTGGCTGGACTGAATATTGTGAAGTTCATGCAGCCAGGCTCACTAGGCTCTTGAGTTGCCCTCCAGCCACTGGCATCTTCCTCAGAGAGGTTAAATATGGCCTTGGTCTGCTGTGATTCTGCTGGAGATGGTCCTGCCAGAAGGAAAGCACAGCAATTCTGAATGACAGCCATGGGTAACAAACTTGGGGTCAGCAATGATCTCGATTCGTATTTTTTTAAATGACTTAATTGAAAGATTGTGGCTTATCAGATCAAATGCTTATTCAATGTAAACTAGCTGTTCTCCAATCCATAGAATGATACTATGCAGTGCAGCCCTCTGCGTTATGTGCACAATCCAGTAAAGGTCAGTACGCCCATAATCATTCTAGACAAGTGAGGAGGCAAGCCTGTTATCCTGAAAACCTGACAGTTCAAAAATATGTAGGTAGCATGAGCCACACATTTTAATATGCATTTCATTAAGAGTTAGCAGCTGCCTGGAGAATGTTTTTTGAGAAACCTTTTGGGAAGATACAGATAGGAGTCTTATGAATGAGGTCATGTAGACTGTTCTAGTAATAGGAAACACATGAAGTTAATCAAGGGGAGTTTAAACAGCTGAAGTAGAGAGTCAGGAGAGGAGGCAAATGGGGAATGGTGTTTTGTGAGATGTAGAGTTGCAAAAACTTCAGGGAACACAGAACAAAGACAATTTGCAGTATTGCAGGTAGATCTTCAAGAGCTGAGATACAGGCTTGTTTCTAGAATGAAGATGGCCCCTAGTTTTTTGTTATTACCTTAACTGTCTGTTGCGTTAAGGTACAGGTTGAACTTTAAAATGGGGGCTCTTGAGCCTAAAAGGATAATGAATCCTGAATGATAGAGGATTAAGCTTAATGATTTGGGAATGGATCACACAGAGCTGTAAGGTACTAGTATTTTGGAGATGGAGTGACTTGGATATGAGGTGAGTGCCATGAGGAAATTACCTGTACTTGCAATAAAAGTGAAGTTGTCCTCGTATTGCACTGTTGTTTGGAGGTTCAGAGTGATGTTGAAAGCTTGTCCTCTCCTCAAGATTGCTTCTGTGCTGCTGTAATCAGAGGTATGGTGTGCAGCTTTATTTAGTTTGGATTGCCAGTTGACATTTGCTATTTTCAGGGCTAGAAAGACACAAAGCAAGTTAGTTAAAAACTATCCCTTTGAACTTGTGCATCTTTTCTGCTTGTGTAATGTAGAAATTTTGTTATATTTATTTATAGCTGGGGTTATATGCTCTAGAAAAACAGAAAAATCCACTGTTATTAAAAAATGCAAAATAAACAACAACTCAAAAACTTAAAGAAACAGCTAGAATATCTTTTCTGCAGGCATCTTTCAGAGACAAAAAAATACACCCATTCAGAGAGTTAATCTCTGATTTTTAAAAATAAATCAAAACCCCATTGTGTTTAGATAAGACTGTTAAAGTTTGACAAGACTGTCTAATTCCACCATGTTCCTTTTCTGTTTCTGTGGAGATCTCTAGTTCCCAGAATGCTTTACAGATGTACAGAAAGAAGTATTAAAACTCTCGTGAGCAAGTGCCTGCCTGATTCTGGGAACACTGTATGACAGATGATGAATCGACAGCTAGTATCTGTTGTTGAATTTGCACATTATCTTGTCATGTATCTTGTATCTCAGTTAATTTACAGTCTTGTTACTTGAAGCTGGCTGTTATTTCACACTCTGTTGCGAGAAGATAACCAGCAGAGGACAGGTGGTAGGATTAGGAGTGGTGTATCTTGAGGCAGTGCTACGGGTTGCTCTACTGTATCATGATGGGTTGCTCACTATTTAAAATGGGACACTGAAGCACGGATTACAAAAGCTTTCAACCTTTTTTGTTCCCTGATCAAGACAAAAAAAAACCCACCAAAAACCACAACCAAACAAAAACAAGGCAGAAAAAATACAAATCCCTCTATGAACGCATGTTTGAGAAGCGTCCTTCCCCAGTATGATATTGCAGAGGAATTTCACTTGAAGATTTCCTGCCACAACTAAAGTATGTTAAGCCTTTGCAGACTAATGGTGCTGTCAGCAGCACTTCCTTCACTGAATTAAGACACAGGACTTGGTTTAGCACCACCTTGAATCACTTGGAATGAGATTCGCATCTGAGGGAATCCACAGGGAACTACTATAAAAATAGAGGTGGGATTTGAGTTATCTGCTGTGTTTACAGCACAGAATCGTATTCTGTGGTCTTGATGTAGTCATAATTATGCTAATTTTTCAGCTTTTTGGAAGAAACATGAATGTGCACATGCAGTTCTGAGGCTGCAGGAAGGCCCTGGAGCAAGTTGCTTTCCTGTAGTCTGTGAGCATAAACATGTTTGAGTATTTTCAGTTAAGTGAAGGGTCTCGTTCCAGATATGTCACAAAAATTCCGGATATGTCAGAAAAAAATCCATTGATAGGAGTGTGATTTTTGAGTTACGTAATGTGAAATGTCTAGAAAGTTTCTGACTTGCATCATCGCTTCATTTTCCTGGCTTAAATATGTTTAATTGAAAAGGACCTACGGAAAACAGCATTCTGAACATCAAGTCCTCTAATTTAAGAGTGAATTAGAATGTGTTTCTGAAGGGCAGTTGGGCTCAGAGTTTGAAGAGAGTTTAGCCTTACAGCACTTTACCCATGAATATCCTGCCGCTGTGTATCCTGAATGGTGCAACTTAAATCCCGAGGCTCTTTGGGGCAAGGAGCATGCGTGTTGTTAGCTGTGCAGTAATGCACGTAACTAAGAGCATTTTGCATGTCTGCAAATAAAAATGCAGCACTTAGACGATTTAAGAGCAGCTGAGCCATGGGTTTGATACCAGTGGAACTCTGATGTTTAAGGACCTAAGCAATGTTGCTAATACTTTCAGAATGGAACGTCACAAGCAAAGACAAGATGTACAACAGAGTAAGAGGGGACATCTGGAGGAGCAGGAAAGATGACGGCAGCAGTGGCTGCCATTGGTTAGCTCTCAAGAATTTAGTGCATTAATAGTTTGGTCTGTCTTGTAAAGTCTACAGTTACACAAGCTTTTCTAGTGAATATGTGCATGAGATCGGCAAAAAATGGTTTATAAAACCAAGAACATAACGGTCTTTTGTCCATGTGTGCTTCAAATTTCTGCTTGTTTTGTTCTTCGCAGTTTCAATTTAAAGCTTATAATTTCTTTTTCTGCTTTCAGTATCTCTCTGTTGGGGAAACATATTTTCAATAATCCTGTCAGTGTACAATTGGACAAACTTCTAAAAAGTTGTTCAAGTGTTTATCCTCTAATGGGTGGAAGTTGAGAGCATACTCATAAGCAAAAGTCTGCAGAATCAGTGATCGCTGTTGAAAATGCTGATCATTACGCACAGAGGGTTCTCGTTGCCTCTGACAGAAAGATGAAGCTATAACAGAAAAAGAATCTTCGGGCTAATTTGCAGATAGACTGTCTATATGTGTGTGTATTATATATTATATCTTTCTAACTGGCAACCTTTCCAGTCAGCATGAAAGTGAGAGCACTTCGACAAAGCAGCACACAGGCTAACGCCGCTGCTTTGTGGGGAGGTGAACGTGGGAGTCCAGAGGCTGTCAAGTGACCTGTCTGACGCCAGACATCAGTTTGATGTCAGAGAGGGATTAGAGCCTGGGACTTCTATGTGGCAGTTTGATGCCGGAGTCACTAGCTGACAGTGTTGAGTAAGTGGCTGCAAAAGCTTTGTATAGAGTAGTTAATGGATAGGATAGAAAAATCTTTTCTTACTCTATTTTTCTGTGTTACAGGAAAAAAGAATAAGTTCAAGACCCATTATATTAAAAAGAAAATCAGTTCTAGTAGAATAACCTGTAAATACATTTAACCTAAAAAGGGCTAAGTTGCCAAGAGAACAATTAAATGTAGTTTATCCTGTTTCCTCAGCAAACGTCACTCATCTGTATTGGCAGAATGATGTCTGGAGCAATCAGACTCTCTTTAACTTACCCGCCATAAGGTTCCTTTCTTCTTTTCCACACTTGTGCGTAGTTCAGGTTATGGATACAAAAGCATGCAAGAACATTCTGAATCCTCTTCCACCAGCATGAGTGACAAAAGGCTTAGGACTCTCAACTTCACTACATAAGCTAGAGTTTATACAAGCTGGGTGTGACCTGTGGTTGTTAGCTACTGATTTTGTAGTCATGTCCTACGTAAGCATCTGCTTATGACTACTTTAATTGCACAATCTTTGATCTAATTATGCTTATTTAAAACTGATGAATGGCTAGGAAAGGTGATAAACAGTGTCCTGGTGTCTTAACTACTAAGAGAGGAAAACATCCCAAACTGGATCTAATGAAGGATATACAGTCTTAAGTAGACAGAAGAGATCTGATTTTTGGACAGTTTGTTTTGTGTCAGTTTAAGTTTTTGGAGACTGTATTTACAGGGGCGGGTATAGACAAATGTACATATCGTAGGACATGGAGTGGTCTAAGTAGATTTGTAATATATTAGCGTTACTGTCACTCAGTAGCATCATGACTTTGTGTAGCATAAACCACTTTTTAATTTTTTTTTTATTTATTTTAAGGCAGGTCTGCCCAAAGATCTTTCACGTAACTGCATATAATTCATTCTTTCGTAGAAGCATACAGAGCTGTGACAGTGTCGTTATCTGTTCCCAACATGAATACCTATAATATGCATTTCTTCTATAAGCAGCAATACGTCCTACTGAGAGGGCATTGTTATGGAGTTAGCTGTGCATCAGGGATTTCTGTTAAGTACAGAGGAGTGTTTAATGGCTGCCTCTACTTGTAATAATTTCTGTTTATAGCTTGGCATTCTTAATACATGTACATATTTTCTCTGTGGCTATTTGGCATGGCTCTGGAGGAAGCTGCAGAGCTGTTCTGGTGTGAGCCCTGCCCAGTTTAATTACAGACACTCTCTTCTGCACTCTTGAAGCTCCCTCATCCTGTGTCACAACTTATCTAGAAGCATGCCCTGCCAATTTTTCCTGAGAGGAGGTTGTATGCTGTTCTGAACTTTCAGTGGACTGTGACTGAGGAGTAAGTGGTGTATGGGGAGAAGGAGTGATCCATTGTTTTCCTCATCTCTACTCTTCTACATTGTGTCTTCTTTTTTGGTCTGTTTTCTGTTTCGTTTCCACATTCCTATCAAGATTGCTTGCTACCGAAAAGGCAAATTAATTACCTGCGGCTTAAATTTATTTTTAAAAAGGAATCTAAATTTTTCTTATGGTTAGTTGTGTATTTTTTTCAGTAAGAGCTTGTGATGATGTCTGGATGCATCAGACTCCCTGAAATATTATCACCTGTCAGATGCAAGGTGTCTATATTGAACTCCTGACAGCTGTGGTTCAGAATTTTGGCCTTATAAGTTCTGCTTTAAACATTCTATAAGTTGGACAACAAATCTAAGTCTTCAGGCTTGGCAAAGCTGTTTGTACACCGTTATTGCCTCACACCCTACTTCCGAAACGTGGCCAGGTGGTTACTGAGCCCCGTCAGTCATGAGCTTTCACAGCAGTCCCTGGAGAGGCTGCATTGCCTCAGTAATAGAGAATCATTAAGGCTACTTGAAAGTGCATTTCAGGTGAGACCTGGTACCTGACAGTTACACTGTCGGGATTGGGAGCCCGCAAAAGTCATCCATATGCAAACACGGTGACAGGGGTGTGGAGTTAAGGGCTGCCTGTGAGTAAGTTACATTGGGAAGGTTTGAAGACAAATCTGTTCCTTGTCTCCAGTGACTTTATGCTGGTGGGCAAAAAGTGTTAGTTACCTTGTGTTGCTGAACTTCCATATTAATGCAAGACTCTCCCTGTGCTTTGTGGTGCCTGGGACTCTGTCTCATTACACAGGAATTAAGTTACTGATTTGAATATGTACATGTGTTGTCCACTCTGACAGGCTTATCACCACAGGCTACAAAAATATTGTTGTCATGGACCTCAAACATTACTTTTTTCAGCCTTCATAGGCTTTTTTCCTCCCTGTTCAGAGTTCTAGGTGTCACAAAATACAAAAATTAAATGAACAATGGAGGAAATGCTCTACATTTTTAGGTAAGAACTTTCCTCAGTCTTGTGATTTCTCATAGTATTTCCATGGAATGTACAATTCATTACAAAAGAACACAGTTATATGAATAGTTTTTATTTATTGCTGACAATTAGAACGTGGTCACAAGAGACTGTATTAATTATCTGATAGAAAAGTCAAAACTGAGAGCTTAAGACAATGAGATTTGTTAAAGCAGTGAAACTATTTCTACAAGGAAGTGGCTTAATTTTTCTAGAGAAGAGGACAAAAAAAGAAATGCAATTAGAGAGTAAATAGTTAAGCACTGTGAAAGCAGGAGACTTGATTCTATTGCAATGTAAGAAGTAACCAATTTTTGTGGAAAGTTTCTTGCTGTCATCATTGTTCCTATATAGAGAAGAATGTCTTGCCATGTTAATGCTGTAATAGGAGATTGATTCCATCACATTATGCAGGTGCTACTGCAATGGTTACAAATCCCTTAACATGTGAAAATTTGTCACAAGAGAAGTCTACTTGCAGCTGTAAGGGCCCAGTCCTGCGAGGCGTGAATTCAAAATAAATTTTTGATCTCTCCTTTGGTGCCAGTCGTGCTAGACTGAAGGAAAAAAAAAAATATTCAGGCTTGCATTGTCTTTCTTTGAGATTCCCAAGAAGCAGAACTGCATGACAGCCATGACCTCAACAGTTACTTGAGACCTAGTCTTTCTTTTTGAGAATTACTGAGGGTTTGAGGCTTTGTGTAGACTAGAAAATGAGAAAAGCTAGTACCATCTTCATTTACTCTTGAATAGACTGATGGAAATGAGAAGTGCTGTGCCATGCTTCCATGTTCGGGCTGGGTACAAGTTTGAATAGTCAACATAAACTCAGAATAGGAGAACTCTGATGTCAAAGATCAGTCCTCTGTCCAATGCCTACTTGGTTCATATTCATTTTGGCAATAATATGATTTTTCTAATGGCCAGGGCGCTTTGTTTTGTGTCTCTTTTTGGCCTAAATTGGTTTAACCTTTCACTGGAATAATGTTTTTCATATTTTTATGGATTATTATGTCCAAATACTTCCAGAGCCACAGACTCTTTCATAATAAAACAAGCTTTAGGAAATATGAACTACTCAACACTGAGTTAATCCATAAAGCAGTAGAGTCTAGGGGAAAAGAGAAAAGTAAAAGACTATTCGCTCTTATGTTTTGAAAAGGCATGATTTTCTCCTACTTTAAAGGAGAACATAGCAACTTCTCATTTGAGCTGAAACAAGGGGAGCCGTGGCAGTATCTTATTTATTTGCTTTAGCTCAGACTTATTTTTGTGGAATTAGGGTACTGTACATAAAAATAGAAACACAAAGCCAAACTGTAGAAGAAATACCAGAGACAAAAGAATTTTACATGCCCGTTTGCTTTGCTGGGAAGGAAGGATGTTAGCAATTTTTAATTGTTAAAGAAGTTCTTGTGTAGAAAAAAATAATACATGATTGAGAAATCATAGTATCTCAATATATATTTGGTGGCATTTTTATTTTCATAAATGGAAAATATGAAAAAGACAATTCAACTATGATTTTTTTTTTTTTTCTTACTGAGAAACTTGCCATGCTATTGGTCATGTTAGAAGCACTGAGTAAATGCTACGGCTTTCACTTACTGTATCTTGACCTGTTGATTCATCAAAGTCACTAGTAGTATACAGCGGTTCACAGGTTCCGGGAGGGGATTGGCATATGAGATCTCTAAAGTAACAGCTTTGTTCACTACAACCCGCCGAGGAATCTAAATGACAAAGATACATTTCTGATCATTTACTGTTTTACACTTTTCTGGAGTCAGACTTGAGTCAAACTGTAAGCAGAGCATCTCTTACATTTGAGGATGAATGAGATATTTGTAGGAGCAGTGAAATTTATCTGATAGGTGGTGTGCCTTTCCTAATACTTCAGAATAGACTTGAATTAGCTAAATAGTGCTATTAAACTGTATGCAATGTTTTGTGCACAATTTCAGTGAAATAGAGCCCTGACTATACAGACACATCTCAGTAAATCTGTCTGATCTTTGGGTTGCTGAGTGGCTTTTTTTTTTTTTGGCACATCATTGATTAGGATTAAAGTGTTAAAACAATATAAACTAGCCCTAACATAGATTAGAATTAAAGGTTTAAGTCTGTATTTTGGGAGTAAGCTAGGTTGTTTAAAGGCAACACAAGCACTTGCCAATGACTAAAATACAGATGAAATCAAAACAAGTTCTATGAACATAAAGCAGTGGCATCTGACTGGGAAAGGAAGAAGGTAGCAGAGCTGTTCTGAAGAACAGGAGGCGGTTCAGGCAAAGATTCAAAATTGGACTCTCACATGCTTACTTTCTCGATTTAAACAGGCAGAATTTTAGAGCAATATCTGAAATTGCGGCCTAAATTAATGCATTTATCCCCAAATTCTCATCGTAAGATCTGAGCTCCAGAAAGACTCTTTAGTTCTTTCTGTCTGTTCAGGACATCAGGGAGAGAATTGTTTACCTTAATTATAATGTTTGTGTCCTCTAAAATGATTGTCTTCTCCACCAGCAACTTTACCCCATGCATGTTTAGGACTTCACACAAAGCAGTAACTTGGATCCTTTTGTCAGTAGTCAGATATTTTCCATAATAAGAATAAGGAATCTTTAACCGGATATGTTTCCCTGGAATTCAGACATATATTTAGGAACCATTACATTCTCAAAGAATGCTAAAGAAAAGAGAGTTATCATGAAGGTTTTTGAAATTATTGAAGAGAACAGAAGACAAGACATCTAGAGTCTGTTTATATTTCTTCCTTGTGAGACTGGTTGTGTATTTCTCTCGTCTCGTGATCCTTTTCTACTTTAACTCATTTGACCCTTACAGTTTTGAATGGGGGATTTTGGCCTGAAACTCAGAATGTGCTCATCTGCATTCCTCTGGATTCCTGTCCCTTTGTATTTCTTATAATCAAAGATATACCTTTTTTTTTTTCCCTTTTTCTGTATTCCCTCCTTATATCCTATTTGGTTTACCTCAGTCAAGATGAAAGCTTGGATCAAGTTTCACAAAGATCCTTTTCAAGTGATCTGGTCAGCTGCTTATTGTTGTAGTCCTACAACTTTTCTGCTTTGTATGGAAAAAATGTTCGTCTTTGCAGACTTTGGGAATGAAAAAGATCTCTATAATAGTTTTAATAGCCCTGACTCTTCAAAAGAGAAACAGAGAGTTTCACTGTAATTTTTAACCTTTGTCCTAGTTAATTTCTATTAAAGTGTTGCCTGTTGAGTGCCAGAAAGCGTACATCAGACTTTTTTAATTTAAGTGTTCCTATACTTGTAATAATCACCACAGACAGACCCGGGCGCGCACACACACACACACACACATATATATATATGTATATATATAGAGAGAGTACTGCTTCTGGACTTATAATATAAATGTAGACTTCTGTATAACGTTTCATAAGACTTTCAGTTCCTGGTTGAACTAGTGAAAATTTTCAGAGGAGAAAAAAAAAATCTTGTAAAATATAGTCATAAACAATGCTATTAAGAGATGCAACAAGTAGATGCACTACCACTACAGGGCTGATACAGATATGATACCGATGTTCTTCATTCCAGTTGCGTTCATGTGGCTAAGAGGGCTATATTGGCTCCTTAGGGACATTACAAGTTACCTTGTTTAGAACCAAGATCCACAGAAGTGGTTGCCTTCAGGATCTCTGCCACTGCTCTCCTTGTATACAGGATAGTTGAGGCACTCATGTCCACCTTCACAGACTTGTGGTCAAAAGACAGGTTATTGAGAATTAAGATTAGGGTAATGTCTTTGCCAAATACTGGAGGTTCAGCAAGCTTGAATTTCCCAGAGATCCCAGGGTTTCTGATTGTCTCTGAAGATCTTCCATCTGAAGATTCTGTGTGTCCTTCTGTGATGTTTGAGCCAAATATCTTGGCCAAGGCCTTTTTATAAACTCGTCTTTCTTCAGAAGAACCTGGTTGAAGGAGAGAATGAAGTAAAATTCATACTTTTGTTGCCATTGCACCTTCTTTGTGCAAAGACTTTCAGGATCATGTAATATGCAATGCCTAAAAGTTCCCCATATTTTTGTTATGCCTCTGTTCAGGTTTTTTACAAGAAAGTAATAAACATATTGTAATAAGAAAAATAAGTCACTAAAATGAAATATGACACATTTGTATTTGTTTAGGATGCAAGATTTCTTTTTCTTTTGTCAGAACGCGCAGTAGTGTGATAAGCATTACTTTGCTAATTTGATGATAACCAGCCTCTGTGCTAAATATGGTTGCACTAGAACTTTGAGGAGTGAAGTATTGAAATATGGCCACCGATTCTGAATGGCAAACTTTATAAAAAGTGACATACATCTTCCTTTTTTTAAGACTTTGATTCACAAACATTAAACAAACTATTACGTGAAATCAGTAATCCTAAATGTAAAAAAAAAAAAAAAAAAGAAAGGCATAGGTAGCAAGTTTTTGAGCGAAGATAAAAATATTCCTGCAAACATATGGCTATGCAGTTCTTAACCTTTGGTGCTTTGTTTTCCTAAGTACAGACGAATGGCACTTAGTCCCTTTACTGTTTCCTGGTATTTTTATTTCCAGAATCCAACAATGTGGAGACTGAGTCCACCAGGAGTGCAAACATAACAACTGAATGGCTGTATAGCTGATGGCTGCTTCAGAGCAGAAGCACAAGAGAGCATAACTCAGTGAATTTTTACAGTCACAGAGGGAGACTGAGTCAGTGCTCTTGGGAGTGGGATGTAGTGGGGTCTTCAAAGGGAAGGATGATGAGTTGGAATGGACACAGCAAGAATTTATTTGCTGAGAGAGACTGATCATGAGGTCATATGGGAGATGAATGTCTAGTGTTAGAGAAGGGGGCCTACAAGAAAGAAGAGAGGGAATTTTTACAAGGTTGTATAGTGATAAGACAAGGGGCAATGGCTTTAAACTGAAAGAGGGGAGATTGAGATTAGATACAAGGAAGAAATTTTTTACAGTGAGGGTGGTGAAGCACTGGAACAGGTTGCCCAGAGAAGTTGTGGATGTCCCATCCCTGGAAGTGTTCAAGGCCAGGTTGGATGGGGCTTTGAGCAACCTGGTGTAGTGGAAGGTGTCCCTGCCCATGGCAGGGGGGTTGGAACTAGATGATCTTTGAGATCCCTTCCAACCCTAACGATTCTGTGATTCGATTGTTGCCCCACTCCCTCTGCCAGCTTTGACAGAAAACTAGTACTCACTAATCTGTGACTTCCCATACTACAGACCTGTGTACAGCTTGTGATACATGACGGACTCAGTTTTAAAACTTTTTGATATGGCACCTTGAGAGTCTGTCTGCCTTGGGTAGTAAAACGTATTTTATAGCCCTGTTTTGTGTATATATTAAATTTTGTACTTCTGTGTAAGAGACAAAGTATATTTTGTATTGTGTCTTAATAAGGAAACAGTACTGAATACACACAAACAGAAATATAATACCCATTGTATTAAGAAAGTAGTCTGAGAACACTGGCAGAAATATTTTCTGAAAGAAGGGGAGAGATGCTCAAACAAAACAGGTTACCCATCCTAGCTTTCTAGCACCAAGAATTCAGTAGAAGATAATTCATGATAATTCCTTTACCTTCTGGATATTTGTAGTTATAGGTGACATCCACACGGGAATTGCTGCCTACAGCTTTGGTGCTGATAAACCTGCCAATTATTTCCGTATCACAATAAACTCTTTTCTTAGTTCCATCGTTGTATACAATCCATCTGTTGCAATCGGCGTTTACCTCTGTATAGACAAATAAAGTGTCGTAATCCAAGTCTACATCACCTTCTTTGATGGCTATGACAGATGCAGGGCCACACTGAAATAATCCTAAAACATAGAGAGGAAAAAAAAAGCCAAAATTTGTTAGTCATGGTCAGTTTGAAGAAGGAACCTTAAGTCATGCTAAGAACTTACACTATTACCTTTACTTTGTTCCTGTGGAGTTGCGTCTAAAACCTGCCATCCATTGTATGATGTTCCCAGATCTGGGCGAATGAACCAGCTTTCGTTCCAGACATGATAATCCCTGGGGACAAAGAACAATGTCTAGGAAGTATAGCGATATATAGAGTCATACAAACTTCCAATTTGAAAGGAGTAAGGAATTTTGTTTTTTAGAGATGACGCAAGCTGTCTAGTTACAGCAACTCAGTACCTCTTTCAAAGGATAGATTTACTGCCTGCTTTTGAGGTGTGTACCTCAGGGCGGGGAGGGAGAGAATATAGGTGTCAACAGCTTGCTTTGGGAGCAATATGAACTATAAGTGGAAGATTTAAGCCTTGAATACAGGCAACGCTTGGTGATTGGGTTCAGTAACCCTCAAATGTGGGAAATACTATAATACTGTGCAGCAGCAGATGTTTTTTTGAAAAGAGATAAGAACAGCACGTGAATAGAATGACCCTTCCCCTGTTATGTTGTGATTTCTCACAGTCAGAGAATTGGAGACTTTCTGAATTAGATGTTACATTGAGACCACTGGGTTTAATGATTGTTAGTCATCTTATTCTCTGCGAATCTCTTTTGTCCTGTTCAAAAACTCTTTATAGCTTTGTTTTCAACAGCATCTAGTGGTGATGAGTTCCACAAACTCCAAAAGGAAAGGATAGCATGAGAGATTGGTAAAATGTAGGTCACAGGAGGACCCAGAAAAGATTTATTGGCTGAATTCTGTTCAGAGGCTAATACTTTTAAGGAAGTTAAGAGGTGAAAGACTTCCCATATCTTTCAACCACATACACTTGGTTAAAGGAAGCAGACTAAGTAATGATACTTTTGGTGAAGTCTGGTGTGCACAGACTTTGACTTGGTCCTAGTTAATTTCTGAATTAATTATTCTGCCTTGGTCCTTTACTTTCTGAAAAGTAAAGTGCCTGTAAAGATTCTAAAACTGGAGGGCAACGAAAGTATAAAATGGTATTATCTGAAGAATACCATGTTTCTTTGGCTACTCAAATTTTGCGGCTTGATTGATGATCATGGATCACTTGCAGTTTACAGTACTGGCCTACAATGTCCAATAACCAAGTCTGGAGAGCGTTGGGATTGTTCTGTCTTTTTCAGCTCCTGCAAAGGGAAGGTCTAGCTAAAGGAGTGCTGGAAAACTTCTAGGGGAGGCTCCCATCTAGCTGGGGAGGATGACAGGCCAAGCTCAGAAACACAGGCTTTGGATATGTGATGAGATAAAGTTATGGCAGCAGTAAACCAGTTAAGAGCATGGAAGGTATACAGCTCAATTATCAGGAACAGACTGCTTAGGTCTTAACAATTAAAAGAGCCTCAGGAACTGGTACGTTGTCAATGGAAACATACTTTTTAAAGTAAGTTGCAGCTTGTTTGAGGTCAGGCACTGCAAAAAATTGGGCTGGCTGGTTGTTTGAAGTAACTTTTACCTCAAAACCATGAAGTATGTTTTCTTTCCAAATGTATTTCTAGTGTATCAGTTTAGAGATTTGTATTAAATTTTGTCCACTCAGTTGCTTTTGTACTACTACTGTTTGTGGTTTTAAGTCCCATAAATCCTCTTGCTAATTATTGGTGAGATGCACAAAATTATATTTACCATGTGGAATCCTTGCTGATATTAAGACTCTTTCCAGAGCTGTCATAGTACTTGTCAATACTCAGGTTTCTATCCACATCATGGGCAGAGTTAAAATTTGAAACCAAACGAGTTGGAATCCCCAAGCACCTCAAAACTGAAATATATTAAAAAAAAACAAAAACAAAACAAAAAACCCAAACAAACAAAAAACACACAGCTTTAGTTCGGTGATTACAAATATCTGAGAATCAAAGTGAAGTGTCTAAATATTTTGTGATTCTTCAGCATTTGTAGTTTTCAGAGCATTGTTCCTCTTGTACAATTAATGGCTTTGTAGTTTTGACAAAACCAGAGGTCACAAATGCTTCCATTTTACCACAGTCCTCTCTTCATAAAGCTTACCTGTACACATCACGCCTGCAAAAACCCAGCACTGGCCGTACTGAACAGGCTTGTAGTTGTCCTGACACCATTTCTGGAGGATTACCACACTACCATCCCATCTGGATGGATTCTCATCTGAATGGAAACTTCCTTGCCACTTTCCCAGGAGAACTCCATTATCATTATCATTTCCATTGATCTAAAAATAGGCCAAGGAACAGAATGCACAAAATCAATTGTGTAATGCACCATATCTACTTAATTGTATTGCTTAAGGTGCAGGTATCTGAGTCTCAGTGGTATAACTAATTCTTTCTGCTTAAGCATGTGGAATTCAGATTAAGTTGTCCATTTCTTACCATGGAACTGATTACTCGGCCCACATATTTAGGATCTCCTCTTCGGGACACATCAATGGCTGGATCCTGACGATAGTACAGGCTCAGATCAAGCATGGTGAGACAAATGTTTAAAAGATGATCTTGAAACTGTGATCAAATAAGGTAAATTTTAAAGAGAATATAGTTTCACAAACAGAATTAGAGGAGGTTCTACTGCAGTTCCTCCTTTCTAAGATATTCCAGCCCAAAAGCGATAGGCACAGTGAGGCACAAAGTAGCGTGCACACTGCAATACTGGCTAAAGACAGGGCTAACTAAATAAAGCAGAAATCTGACAGGATGCCTTTTGTCATTGGAAGAGATGACTGTAGTAAAACTAAAACTGCCAAGGTTATTCTGACTGCAGTTAGTAGATTCTTTTGAGTTGTATCTCTGGAAACATTCAAGGTCAGGTTGGATGGGGCTTTGAGCAACTCTGTCTAGTTGAAGATCGTAGAATCATAGAATGGTTTGGGTTGGAAGGGACCTCAAATATCATCTAGTTCCAACCCCCCTGCCATGGGCAGGGAAATCCTCCACTACACCAGGTTGCCCAAAGCCTCATCCAACCTGGCCTTGAACACCTCCAGGGATGGGGCATCCACAACTTCTCTGGGCAACCTGTTCCAGTACCTCACCACCCTCAATGTAAAGAATTTCTTTCTTATATCTAACCTAAATCTCCCCTCTTTCAGTTTAAATCCATTGCCCCTTGTCCTATCACTACACACCCTTGTAAAAAGTCCCTCTCCAGCTTTCCTGTAGGCCCCCTTTAGGTACTGGAAAGCTGCTATAAGATCACCCCGGAGCCTTCTCTTCAGGCTGAACAGCCCCAACTCTCTCAGCCTGTCTTCATAGCAGAGGTGCTCCAGCCCTCTGATCATCTTTGTGGCCTCCTCTGGACTCGTTCCAGTAGCTCCATGTCCTTCTTGTGTTGGAGACTCCAGAGCTGAACACAGTATTCCAGGTGGGGTCTCACGAGAGCCGAGTAGAGGGGCAGAATCACTTCCCTCGACCTGCTGGCCACGCTCCTTTTGATGTCTCTCCTCATCACAGGGAGGTTGGGCTAGGTGATCTTTACAGATCCCTTCCAACCCGAGCCATTCTATGTCAATGTCAGTTCTGGCCTATTGTAACTGCATTACAAAAATAGTGGGTGCGTTGGAGCCACACAAGTATACTGTCACTTATACTGTGGATGCTTTGGTCACAGATGAGGTCCACGCTTGTACCATGAGCTTCAAGCACATGTAGAAGTCAGTTCTAGCTGCAGTGCTGTGCTAAGCTGTCTCTCACATCAAAGTCCTATTAGGCACACAGTGAGCAGACCACAAGTAAGGCTAGCCAGGTTTGTTCAGTTTGCATGTGAATAGGCAGACCTATCAGAGCGGCAAATGATGAGAGAAAATGCTACTGGAGACAGAATAAGAGCCTAAATGAATTCTTTATGGCTTACCTGTCCATAGTACCATCCTCTTGCTTCAATGTACTTTGCATTGCCCACAAAGATTATTCCATTTTCATTTAGAACATATTCTTGTCTCTCATTTTCATTAGCCATATAGACATCATCACCTGAAAACCAAGTTGGACACACTTTTACACTTAAAGTGGAGAATACTAGTAACTTTTTGAAAACTCTTGTATCTTGTTTTAGCAAGGGGAAAACTACTGTTTGGAAAACACATTATTATTGCTCACTGAACATGTACAGCTCAGTGAACATGCCTGCTATTGTAAACGGCCAGGGTGGAGAAGGAGGGAAATCCAAGTTATATTACTCTAACTTTTTTCCTTAATTTTAGTGTAGCCTTTGTGTATTATCTAAATGTCCTCTTTCTGTGTGGTTTTTTTTTTTTTTGTGGGGAAGGAGAAAAGTCCAGGCTAGCTCACTGGATTTCTCTGCCTTCTCAGGGTAGTTAGAAGTAGAATAGGCATTTGAAGAGAATCACACAGATGACATTTTTCTGTTTTCCAGTCGTATTCATCATGTTTAAAGATTCCTAAATGAAGATCTCTACTTACCTGATCCAAAGTGCTATCAGAAATGTTATTAGGATAATGCTCAACCATTCACTTTGATTTCAGTTACTCATTGGTTTCCCTAGTCTATGGCACAATCCTATGAAAGCATTGACTTCCCACAGATATTTAGGTTATTTTTATCACTCTTTAGGTAGCAATATCTACTTAGCTCTATGTTTAATGTTCAAAATTATTTTCTGAAAGCTGTAGGATTTTAGGAAATGTATATAAAAATCTGCTTTTCTATTTTATCAAGTAAACTTCTTTACCTTCCTTATTTTGAAAATGATATCATGTGATACAAGTCTATTTTTGTAGTGGCTGTCCACACTATTATTTTTTTTATTTTTTCAATAATATCACCGTTGTTGATTCCCAAGCTTTTGGGCCAACATGGGCCTGGAGAACTGTGTGCAATTCCAGATGCTGCACTTCAAGGTGTGGACCACTTGGAAAGAGTGAGAGCAGCTCTGAGAATGCTCAGCAATCCTGAAAATATAACTTATGAATTAACTCAGAATTATTTAAAGTAGAAAAAAAAATAAGGGGTGAGGAATAGGGCAAGCATGGTAATCAATTCCAGAAATTGTTGTGAAGAGTATGGGGTGGGTGGGAGGAAATGTGTTCTTGGTGTCTACCGTATGTAGGATGAGAAGTTATATGCTGAAATCAAAGCAAAAAAGATTTGGTTAGTTAATAGGAAAAAATTCTGATGGAAAGGCTAGTGTTTTATTAGAGTGAATTGCACAGGTAGAGATACTGGAGCTTCCACTAATGGCTGATCATTAAGGAGGAATTCAAGATCTGTCAGGAATGACCTAAGTGCTGAACTGAACATGCTTTAGAGCAGCATGTGAGACTAGATAACATTCTAAGATTTTTCTAGGCCTACGAGTTTATGATTCTGAGCAATCTAAATGTCCTTCTGTAATCACTTGAAAAACATCTCTTTTCTGAGATTTATATGTTGTCAATTATAATGTTCTTTGAATAAGTATACTTACTTTTTTTTTATAATAACACTGTTCCTACCAAAAACTCAGAGCAAAATTAACGTTATCTTAAAAGGAGGAAAAAAAGCCTCACAACACACCACAACAAATCTCTTCCTTTCAAATATGACTAAATAGTAACAACTCATCCTTCTGTTATTCTCAGCAGACAAGAAGAAAAACAAATGCAGTCAGCCACGATAGTCCTCTTTGTTGACCATTATAGAAAGACAGACCACTGTAGACCTAATCTTTTTTAAAATTAATTCCTTTTAATACAAAAATACAAAGTTGTTATATATTATGTCCTCTCATTCTGAAGTTTATTCTGGCATAGTGAGAAACATATTGATATTGATTTTTTTTATTGATATTTTTAAATCAATATGTAAGTATGCTTTCTAACATAGAGATACTTCTAGTAATTTCTTCATATAATCTTCACCACAGAAACAAGTGGCAAGTATTAGACACCTAAGAGAAAAATATATGTTCTACAAAATTCTCAAACATGCTTATCCTTTTATCCTCTAAAGCTTTACAATTGACCATGTCACTTGTGAGCTATAGATAAGCAGGGTATGCTCATTCATTTAATTCATGATTAGCACTCGTTAACTGTACATTCCTTCAATAGCATGAGGACATAATGCATCATTATCAGAGGCTGGCTTATTAGTATCTTAGATTTCTCTTTAAATGTCCTTAAGAGATTTTATTAATGTTAAAACATCACTTTTATTTCATCCACAGGTTTGAAACAAGTAACATTAGTGAATTAATAGGCTTATTGGTTTGTTATCATTATGGTAAGATCAGTATTTTCTGTGTCCAAATTCTGTATTTATTTCAGATATCCGACCTGTGAAACTAGTTGCTTTCAGCTTGCTAAACTAAAAATTTTCTCTTGTCCAAAAGGCTTTTTGTGTGTTCAGTTATCCTAGTAACCCTTCACTGAACATGTTCTAATTCATAATTCCTGTTCAGGAAAGATTAACTGAAAGAAAATTCCAGATGAGATCTTGTCACTTTGTACAATGATATTAATATTTAAATCTGAGTAACTGTTTCCTCTTACACAGTGTACGATTGCATTTGCCTTCTTCAGGGCCATTTCACTTTGGTTCTCATTCTTTGATTAGCAAATACTTTCATATTCTTCATGATTTCCATCTGGCAAGTCTGCCATTGAAATTATTGTTATTTCACCCTAAATGTGTGGTCTTTTATTTTGTATTCTTAGATCTTAGCCCTTCTCAACTACTCCAGTCTCTAAGGTCAGCCAGTTATTCCTATGTGGTATCCCAGCCCATCTGTGTATGGACAATGCTGCTTAATGTCAGTTTATCAAAGTCAGTAATGAACCATTTGATCAAAGTGTTTTTTCAGATGACACTTAAGGATCCACTAGTAGATTTCTCCAATTCAGTGCTTTTCCTTTCATCTCTGCTCCTGACTGTTTCCTTGTAAGGAGTTCTTTACTGATATTACAGGTTGGGAATTAATTCCTGTCTTCCAGCTTAATGAATAAGCTCCCTCGTAGAACTATATCTACAGACCAGATCCGCCATTTATCCTTTGCTGAGAAAATAAATTTTCTACTTCGCTTCTGCTATGACACTTACTATAGCGGTAACATACCCTCAAACCGAATCTGTTCCTGTTTGTCAGGATCAGGGAGCTATTCCATTCTGCAGAAGCTTATTCAGCAGCATCCTGCTTTAAGGATACTCCCTTTTGTTTAGCAGCAGTGGTCATTGCATCATCTGATAAATCTGGAGAGCTCTTCTGTAAAATCATTAGTCTTAAACTGGAATGGCGCAACCTAGTTTTTCTCAGTTTCCGTCTGAGAACAATTTGTCTGGTCTCACGAGTACCACTGCTACTCCAGAGTTCCAGTTCAGGCGGTGTCAAATATTTCAGTCCCTGCAGTGTGGTTTCCATGAATTAGAAGTTACACCACAAGTGATCTTTCAGGAGGTTCTGGGAAGGTTTTTTCCTCAGGACTGTCTATACAGAGACAGTCTGAGTTTCTTGAACGTACTTCTATAATTATTTCTGTCTTCCAAGACATGCTGAGCTAATTAGCAGCTTCTTTCATCTTGGCTCTTGACATATTTTTTAGTGGCCCTTGATTAACATACGGTGAAGAAGGAAATAGTGGATGATTGTGGTTACTTTTCTTTCAGAAGCTGTTTAGTCACTCGGCTAGCCAAGAGCTCTTTTAAATCTAGAGTGGTATATTTTAAGGCTAATCCAGGTTACTGCACTATCACATATTTGCAAAATCTGTGAGTTTAGGAAATTGCATTTCTTCTGCAACATACTGAGGCTGCAGAAATAAAAAATGGAACAGCAAGATATGTGCCTTTTCAGCCCATGGTGAAAGATATGGGAAATGCCAATCTTCTTCATACTAGTCCTCTATCATTTATAAAGTTAGTTGAGCTATTGTTTTTGCAGTTAACATCTACCAGAGCAGTCTTGCTTTGATTTAGGCGCAAGTCAAGGACGCTACTGTATGCTTGCTTCGAGTTCTGAGAAGTACATGCACTTACGAAAGTCTGTCAGCCCTCATCTACAGAAAAAAGTGATCTGCTCAGTCCTGAAGAAAGAATCATAGAATGGCATAGGCTGGAAGGGACCTTAGAGATCATCTAATCCAACCTCCCTGTCGTGGGCAGGGACACCTCTCAACTAGATCAGTCTACTCAAGGCTCCGTCCAACCTGGCCTTGAACACCTCCAGGGAGGGGGCATCCACAACCTTTCTGGACAATCTATTCCAAAGTCTCACCACCCTCGTACTGAAGAATTTCTTCCTAAGATCTGATCTAAATCTTTTCTCCTTCAACTTAAACCCATTTCCCCTTGTCCTATCAGTGGACACTCTTGTAAAAAGTCCCTCCCCAGCCTTCCTGTAGGTTCCCTTCAGGTATTGGAAGGCAGCTATTAGGTCCCACCAAAGTCTTCTCTTTTCAGGGCTGAACAATCCCAGCTCCCTCAACCTGTCCTCATAGCAGAGGTGCTCCAGCCCCTGGATCATCTTTGTGGCCCTCCTCTGAACACGCTCCAACAGATCTATGTCTCTCTTATGGTATCACCCCATATAGCACATTTCGTTAGGATAAGAGGTGGGGGGGAGTGGTGCAGCAGCAGCTTTTTAATGTAGTGATCACCCTAATGTGATCTGATCTAGGTGGTCCTGCTCTGGCAGGGGGATTGGACTAGATGATCCTTTGAGGTCCCTTCCAATCCCTAACATTCTGTGATTCTATAAAACCAGATCTCTGAACAGGTAGCTGAGATTGGGGCATCAGCAGCAGCAAAGAGAGACAGCTTGGGGGAGCAAGCTAACTGTGCAGATATGAAAGCAAATGGGTCAGTTACATTCAAGAGTAAAGGCATTGGTACCTACCTGGGCACCAAGGGTTGAAGAGTAACACAAACTGCCCCAGGAATCTGGAGAAGATCTTGTTCCCCGAGGTTACCTGGAGGATAAGATTGTATCGTCCAATGACAGCGTTGGCTGGGCTGGATATTGTAAAGTTCATGTAGCCGGACTCGCTGGGTGCTTGAACAGCGCTCCAGCCACTTGCCCCCACCTCAGAGAGGTTAAATACAGCCTTTGTACCATGAGATTCTGAAGGGGATGGCCCTGCCAGAGAGAAGAGGTAAGTGGTTTCCATTCCGGACTGTGGTTTCAATATTAACCTCACACTTGAAATGAGCACATTGAGGTGGGAAAAGCATTAAAAATACATGAAGAAAAACTGCATCTCTAAATAGAATCAAGGGAGAATTACAAGGGATAAAGATTATGGTTCTATGAGAACATGGATTAAGCTAAAGGAGTGTTACCTATTTCAGTGACAAATGCTAAGCTCTCCCCAGTCTGCTTTGGTCTGTTGAAGTACAGGGTAATGGTGAAGGCTTGTCCTCGCCTCACAGTCAGCTCAGTGTTGGCATATCTGTCAGTATGGTGTGCGCCTGCGTTTACTGATGGCTGCCAGCTGATATGTGTTGGTGTCAGATCTGTAAAATAGAAGAAAAGCCATGAAGAAGCAGCCAGCATGAAAAGAAATTATTTGTTGGTAAGGGGCATGATGAGGTTGCTAAAAGCAGTTATCTTTCTTGGAGGAAGGACAACTGAAAAGCAAGTGCTTCATTAAATTGATTAAGTCCAGTGGTCAATAGTAAAAACTTGTGCTTGGGTTTTGTTATAGGGCTGTTATACACTGAGGACTTACATATCTCCTACACAGTGCTGGATGCTGTTTTATCACTGGACTTAGAAAAAAAATTACAGGGGCAAATCAGTCTCATTTAACTGTCAGCACCAAATAAAGTGGCCTTTTAACATATATATTTTCAGGATCTCAGAAATGGCTATTAGGACATCTTACTTTTCCTGCTTACTTTTCCCGATGCTGTTTGGCCTAGAGTAGGGAAAGATGCACAGTGAGAGATCATCTGTCTTATATGAATGAACAAGAGGTATTTCAGGACATAAGTTGGACATTTTGATGAAGAAATCAGTCTGAATTTAGCTCTTTCCAAAGTCACAGCTGGACCATTGGGATTCCTGTTCTAGTAGGCACTACCTTCATGTCCTAGAGGAATTCTGATGACTTACAGTGTGCTTAGAGTTCTCTGATATCAAGAGTCTTCCTGCACACATACTGTTATTATGGTTTGTGGTTTAAAACCCATGAAGTGGCTCTTGCCACCTTAACTGCTAAACTACCTTTTTGGCAAGCAAGTATGTATATGATCTTCCTTGCAAGATGGTTTTCCCTTCTGTAGTTCATGTTTTATTGCCATGCCCAAACTTGAGCAGTTATACTGCCTTCAGGAGCTCTGAGAGGCACCGTCCTCTGTGTTTATATCTGCCCTATGAGACTCCACAGACTACACCTGGAGCATTGCATTGTAAGTTTTGGCAAATGTTTAAGGCGAGTACCTTGATGAAGATTCTTCCAAATCATTTTATTGATGGTGGTATCATAAATGCACTGAGGTTGGTGGGAGGGAGGGACAGGATAAGGGGACATGACTGCCACTCTTTTAAAGGGAATTCAGAAGAAAACAATAACAACAAAGTAGAGTGGGACGGAAAGGATGGAGTAAGGCCTATGGCACCATGCACCATTACAACAGGGATCTTCAAATGATCTTCCAAGTCTATCTCATGCCATATAGCATAGCAATGAAATACTAAGTCAGATCTGAAACAATACAGCTGCATATTAAACTACAATTTATATATAATCTTTGAAGAAGACATAAAAGTAAAATCTAACTTATGCAAAAAAGTGCCATAATTAAATTCGAGGAAGAATATTTTTTTTATTTGTAGTCTAAGACCACAAAGTAGTAATGCAAGTAAGCGTTGATGGGCCGAAAAAGATAATCTTTAGCATGACTATCTGGGACAACAGCGAACTGCAGCAGGGTACTGCTTTCTCCGCAAAGCAACATTTTAAAAACTGATTTGAAAACATCTGTTTCATCATTAAACAAGAGAAAACCCTGCTTTGCAATTGCCCAGTTCAATAGTCGTCCTCATTTTAAACTTTAAAAAGCAGAGATAGTCACGTGTCCCTTTGGTAGGGTTATAATACATCTTTGCATTCCCATCTATAGGCTCCGTGCTCACAGCTCTGTTAGGATGAATTACACTAATTTTGTTAATACAAAGCATAACACATCTCTGAAATAGCATTTAAAAAATAAAGGGTTTAGATGGAGTTCTATGTAGTGCCTTTTGAAGTAATGGAAATTTCTTTTCTCCACATGCTCCCCCTGCGCCCCGCCCCCAATATTCTCTGCTTAGCTCAAAAATTATTCTCAAATGAGTCTTAATAATAACAACAATAAAACTTTGAAAATTAAGTTCAAGAACACATTACAATATAAAATTTCCTTCAGATAAGAAATCTGAGCAGATACCTATAGGGCACATATCTTAAGAAAATGGTCCTGAATAAAGTACCTACTAAAGGGAAGCAAATGACACACAGAACTCACCTGCCATTCCCTCAGCTTATGAGGATTGCATACACCTTCTGCTTTGTTCTTCAAAGATGTCCAAGTCACATTAATCATAAAAGGCAAAAAACCAGCAATCTTTTCGTGCTGTCAGCTGAAATTTGAGAGAAGGGAGAGGTACTTAGCAGTTGTTATTAATACCTGTAGACTTGTCAAACGAATTAACTAGTTCCTATAATATATGTATGTCTAATGCCAATGTTCCTACTCAACGTGGGTGTAATTATGGGAGGAGATACCAAAATTATTTACTCAGAGGAAATGCATTCTCTTGAATCCCAAGACAAGAAGAACTTCCTACAAAGGATAATAGGTGTGCCATGAATAAGTTATCTTTAAGGACGAGGAAACAGGGAGTGGTGGGATGTAAAAGCCATAGGAAGAAAAAAGGAGCGTTTCCTGATTACTTAACTTCCAGATTGGTTAATGTCACCTCTGGTTTTGTTTAAAAGCTGTGAGTTGGTTTTAGAGGGTTTTTTTGGGTCTCAAATTATCTCCAATGCCTCCTGACTTATGTGAAATGATAAACTCCTACCAGAAACAAATGTCTGTTGACCTGTTATGTTAGCCAGCTCCATACTACTGTTTCAGCAAAAGTTTTATTAAAAAAAAATAAATATCTAAACTATTAACCATGAGTAGTGTTTACCAGTGCAACTTCTAAGCATGTCTATCTTCACAACTGTTAATATATTTATTTTTGCACCCTCACTTAAAAGTGTACAGATAATAAAGTGACATTGTTGTCAGGAGAAATATTTATCTGTTTAAGATTCTGTAGCTCCACTGAGCATGTTTTAGCACTCAGTGAAGACTTAAAAAAAAAAGTTATTTTGAATTTTTAGTTACAAAGAAGAACAAAAAAAAACAACACAGAATAAGAAGCAGAAATTAAGCTTCAACAGCTGTTTCTAAGGTCGATTTTACCAAAAAATTGGCGTCTTGCACCTTTTTGAGAAGCTTTGTTTTGATAACACGAAGAGTAGAAGAGTTGACATCATGCTAGCCCTGTCCTGAAGGAAAAACACTAAAACTTTTCACGTTTAGCAGCAGTATATCTGGTATAGTGTATCTCCACTTACATTATAATTCAGAGGTCCTTCCTCCTCTTGGAAGTTTCCAAGATGTTCAGGCTGTCAAAACTTGATCCAGGAATCACCTCAAATAGATTTGATTGTTGTCCAGAGCTACTTTAGTTGCCTTTTTCTCTTTTCCTTAATTCATATTCCTTGGAAACCATAAGAGCCACAAGCCTCTGATGTTACCTGATCTTCGCGCACAGCCCTAGTGACAAACCGCATAGACCAGTTCTTAAGTTCAGTACTTATAGTGATTGCTTCAGACATCACACGTTGCTCCCTCTGGAGTATGACTATTTCCTTTCTTCTTCCTTGCTACTCACATAAGTAATTAACTCTCAGAACACTTTTTCTGTCTCGGCCACCTCCTTTACGTCTGTATGACACGCCCACAGTGGTGTTCACCTAGGCACCAGAACCTCTCTCTGACTGGCCTACATCCCAAACTGGCACCTGCCAGTCCATCCCTTGACCACAGCAAAGCATCAGCAGCTGCTTTTTTAATCCCTTTGGAATGCAGTGGTCATGGTTCCTAAGTGACTAATGACTTAACATTGTCGCAGGTGTTTTTCCTAACTCAGTTCCATCCACCCATTGTCCAAAATGGTTCAAAATATTTGGTTCCTCCTTTTCCCTTGTTTCAGAGCCTTGAAATTGCAGTGCAATTTGCTAACCTTCGGGAAAACATACCCTTTTATTTCATTCATCTCCTTAATAATTTTGTCTATTGTTCAAGTGTCACACTATCATATCCTCAGGGTAACCATATTGCACCTTTCAATTATATTGCTGCTATGCTTTACTAGAAAGAGGAGATCAGTATAACTTCCATAAAAATGCTGCATAATGCCTTCGGTGAGTCTGTGTTCAAGTAGGCATACATTTAATTAGACACATTAATTTAAAACGCACGTGAAGTGTTGAGGGGGAAGGGTATTGCCTTCCTTTTAATTCTCCTAGAGGTCCGATTTACAAGCTTCTCTCATTTCTGCTAGTGCAATTCACTTGACTTTAGCATAGTCTGGTTGTTTTCATGCATACATGAGATGTAAAAAAAAAAAAAAAAGTCACTAAGTGTATATCCACATCCTAAATCCAAGGCTTTGCTTGAGCTTGAACTTCTGTCGTTTGGTCCACATGATGAGAGCTCTTGGCTCTGGTGAGTCTTGGGGAACATCAGGAGAAAAAGAGAGGGTACCACAGTGGGCTCCTTATACAGCCTCTCTGTAGCTCCTCTTATTATATGTCCAGTATGGTCTCGTACTTACATCATGTGACTGGCAGAAGAAAACTAGGTGGCTGCAAACGCCCTCCTAAAGCAATTTTGCAGGCTACAAAAGGGGTTTATGGCAAATCTGAGCTTGGGCTGCTCATGTAACAGTGAGGAGTCCCTATGGCAGGTCACTGGTACTCTGTGCTGTGTGGTGCAAGTAGGGACACAGAGCTGGCTCCAGGCACTTGTTAGGATTTTACTGGCTTCTGGGCCTAGCAGTTCAAAGTGCGATAGAGCAGTAGCTGGGCTTTCCATTTGCTTCATCTACACAGATCATTTTCAGTCAGAGATTGACTTATTGCTCTACAAGTATTGGCCATAAACACACTGGACTACACCTAGTTCACTTGTTCCTGGACCCCAGCTTTTGGCCCATACCTATCCTCCCATAAAGGATTTAAGAAACCTTTACTAAACTTGAACTCTGAAAGATGACTTCCTGACACACAATCTATAGTGAAGAATTCCTATCTCGAGTTAAAATACCCTTAGACTTAAGATTGCCCTCCCTTTGATTCCCAAAGATGACTTTCAGCAAGTGCAAAATAGCAGCATACAAAAATATTGTGTATGTTGAGCAGGGCAATTATCTCAAGATATTTGTCAAATGGCTCTCAAATTGGACACCACCCAAATTCCTTCTGAACATTTTCTATGCCTCATTTGGTCACTGATTTACCAAAAAAAGGCAAAATGTAGACTTTGCAGCAAAAAAGACAAAGCTGATTGACATAAATCATGCAAGTCATCCTGGCTACTTTCTAGTATCACAGTTGCAGTAAGAAACACCACTTTGAAAGTCCACTGTATAAGGCTTTGAATGTGTAAAAATGAGTTTATGAATGTTTGTGTAGAGACATCTGGAGCTGGAAGAAAGATTTCCAAAGAAAACCAGACAAAAGTCAAACAAACAGTCTCTGAATAGAAGGTAAGATGCTTTTTTAATAACATGGACACTCACAACAGTAAATAATGAATCAACTATGTCTCAGTTTACTTAAAATTACAATGCAAAATTTTGATGATATTATGTTGGTAATCGCTGATCACAGGACTTAAGGATTTTTTTTTTTCTAATTTTCTCACTGTTTTCTTATACAAGATTTCTTATGACATTTTGTTCAAATTATACACACACAGACCATTCATTGTATATCTTCATGTTAGTCAATCACATTTACCATCTTAAAGGTCTTGATATCTGCAAATTTATCACAGGAGAAATTAACAAGTAGATGTTTGGGACCTGTCTCAAAAGGGATGAGTTTAAACTTTGTACTGGATTTCTCACCGGCTTTCAGTGGTGGTACACTAAAAATAGGAAACAAAAGAAAAATATAGCTGAAAAAGCTGAAAACAGGTTTATGCATCATGCTTCAGTTTCTTCACTAACCATCGCCCATCTTAAGTAAGAATTCTATTAGTTCAATGTAGGATGGCCATGAAAAGACCATACAGGACTTGGCTATCTGATAGGTATTTAAATGCTCAAACCCATGCATTAAGGTCTCTCACAAATACATTACACAGTGACAGAGATAAGCACATAAAGGGGGGTGTACTAGTATCATATGAGATAGAACTTCATGCAGAACAGAGGGTGTAAAACACATCACTGAATTATTAAAAAAGAATAATCTGAGACCATGAAGAATGTTAATACGAATGCCTGAATTAGAATAGATTATAGCACCAAGAAAACCTCAGTGTTTACACAGCAGGAAATTCTGAATGGAAGTTAAAATGTTTTATACCAGGAAATTTTTTAATTCTTGGAAACTCATGTTTATGGTTTTCCCAAACAGCCTTACCCTGTCATATTGTCTTGTCTTGCATGAGGATAAAGTTGTATGTGATAGATAACATAGGGCTGCTAAATTCCCTCGGGAGAGCTGAGAAATTATGGGACACACCATTCCTAGTTGCTCAAGCACAAACAGCAATGTTAAGTTTCTGTGTATGTATGTTTGTCTATGTGTGTGTATTCAGTTAAAGAACACACTCCCATATCCAAGATATTTTTTAGAAATAACTGCATTTGCTAGGATATGTCAAAATTTGTGTTCAATTTTGTATACATACAAAGTAGGGGACAGTCTGAAAATGTAACCTTTCTGTTTCAGTTGTAAAATACTGAAGGAAAAAGAACAAGACAAGACACAAAATCATCAAAGCATAAGAATAGGGACCTGGGTTCTATAGTAAAAGGAACCTACTTTATTCCAGTTTTCTCATTCACCATCTCAACACCATCTAATAGTTTCTTGACTCTGTTTATTAATCTCCTAACATAATTATTTTGTGGAGTTCTGAAAGCAGAGCTTGAAAATCAGTGTGCCTGTAGTTCTTGTTTTGGAAAAACTTTGATTAAAAAACCCAAGCCAAACTAAATTTTTGTTAGTAACATTCACCATGTTTCCTCTTCTCTTCCTGCCTGCCTCATGGTTTTCAGCTGTGTTCAAGTTCCAGGCCTTAGTAAAGTAAATTCAGTCATCTAAGGAGTAGCTGCTGCTCATGGTTTAGTCTATTCTTTAAAAGCTATCCTCCTTAGTCATGATTTATTGTGTCTGGAATAGGTGTGCATGGAGCATACTTGGGGTTGCACTTTTCAGAGGTAACACCCTTTGAAATCACAAGCTGTGTCTAAACAATTTGTGTTCATTTTTGTTGCCAAAGCTGGGACACCTGCACATCTGCTTCTTACATGTATGTTTATCTGTTTGATGTAAGCACTGATAGTTTAGAAAGCTGAACACCCAGAATGGCACCTGCAGTCCATTTAATAAAGTGAAAAAAAATTATGGTTAATATATGCTATAATTTGGGTATAGTATGGACAAACAGTCATGTATCCTATTGTTGGCCCCATGATCAGATCAAGAAAGTTCAACCCATCTGGCCTGTAGCAGCATAGACAGGCTCAGCAAAATTTACTGCATGGATAAGAATATATTTTTTGCTAGAAGTGTGGGGTCCTGCTAGATAGGCAGGAAAACAAGTTCTGTCCAACTATGACAGCAATTATTTGCGCTCCCAAACTATGGAGCCGAAGCCTAGGTTAGATGAAGAGCTGGTTCGAAGCTCTGTGCTTCATTACGAGAAGTTACATTGACTCACCTCTCAGGTTAAAGCAAGGAGAAAATGCTGTCTCATCCCACCATTTGGTTCCAGATCATCCCAGCTTACATTCTTGCTCATGTATCTTTAATAGCAGGAAGGAGGCATTTCTCATACTTACTCTATCTCAAGGATTCCTCTGAGCAGGTCATTGCCTTCTACCTGCAGAGTACAGTCCATCACTTCCCTATCAATAGGATTGGTAAATATCACTTCCACATCCACTTCTTTATTCACTTTTGCTTCACCAAGTACCTGTGCAAAGAAAAGGCTTGAAAGGTCAGGTTCTCAGTATTCTTTTCTATCTGAGCCTTCTCAGTCATCAGAAGAGGAGATATTATGGGATGCTATGATGGAACATAGCAGAATGTGAGCAGAACATCTCTTTTGCAGAAGAAAGTGCTTTTAAGAGCTCATTTTCCCCTTTCTCTGGTACTGCAGTTAGAGCAAAGGGACAGATATTTACCTGTATGTCGATGGCAGGATTGTCCAAGGTGATGTCTCTTTGCACTAGCACTTGAATCCCACCTTCTACGTGACATAAAGCTGTTACTTGGATCGTGTTGTCTGTAGTTAACTGCTGTTGATATTCATTATACGGTATCTTAATGGGAAATTGTTTCTCTGGAAGGGGGGAAAAGGAATTGATACACACTTTTAAAAGTCCGGAGAGTTTCATACCTAATATTAGCATTTTCCTTTTATGCTGTGTCTGGGACGAGGAAGGCCTTCAGCCATCACTGCCAAACTCAATTCATGCAAATCTATCAGTTTGCTATAGAGAGTGAGTGATTTCTTCAATCTTATCCCTCCTCCATTCCCTACTACTGTCTTGCCTGGCTTGTTTTCCTCCCAATTGCTCTGAAAGATAAGATAGCTGGTGTTCAAGGAGTTTACCAGTGCCATTCCATTTGTTACGGGACATGCTCTGATAGGCCTTATCAGTCCTATTTGCTCATGATATACTGAGACAAGCTGAACGATGTCTTTATGTTTCATTTATCTTTCCTAGCTGTATCTGCTTTTCATTATCATGTGTTTTTACAGTAGTAGTTTCCATGCTGTAATTCAAATCAAGGAATGCTGGATGGAAAGGGATCTCTGCTGTCTCTGAAACCAGGCAATTCCACGGTTTTGGCCATTTGTACAATAAACATCAAGTTCAGAAGAACTGTAGGGTAGCTATGCTACATGCAAGCGCTGTAGGCCACAAAGTACTTTCCAGCAATTCACAGCAGATGAAAAACACAAGAAAAGATGAAAAGTCATCAGAAGACAATGCAAACTCCCGCAAAAGTAAGCAAGAAACTGGGGCAATGTGAATTTCCTAGATTCCTCCAGTAGCAACAGGTTTGTTAACTACAAATCCTAGCAAACAGAGCATACCTCCAGAAGAGGGCAAAAATATTTCAAATGGTCCCTGCCATCAGATCCAGTGAAGAACCTTCCTGTGGACTGTAAATTCAGCCACTGGCTTAACACAGTCTGTGTGAGCACGAGACACCACAAGCTGCCTGCATGACTGTAATGCCATTAGGCATATGAACTCTGGCTTTACCAAGAGTCCAATTCCTAATGCTTTTAGAGGAAGCTGATAGATCCCAACTCCAGCAGACAAATTACATAGTAAAGAAATGAAACGTTATTTCTGCTTCTCACTAGTGACTTGAAGCCCAAGATTAATACAATATCGTATCAGTTATGAATCAATGATACTTCAGTTCACTTTAGAGATGCTGATGTTATCTATTATCTCAAGCTGCTAACGGTAACTTAATTTCATCTTTCTAACAATACTCATATTTAGGTAGAGAATTTCTTCCATAAGGTTATCAAACTCTGAAAAAAAAAATTTAGAAAATCTAAAAAATCTGAAAAATGATCTAAAAAAAAAATTTAGAAAATATTAAGCCCTTTACTCCTCAACAGCTCTTCAATGCAAACTTTCTTTTCTGTGGAGTTCAGTGGGCTATTTCAGCTATTTCTATTCCTTATACTTTGATTACATTCTAATGTGCTAATGGATCAGGTTTGTTGTTTCTGCTGTTAGCCATGTCCTGTTATCTTTCAGTAAGGCCCCTCGTAATTGACCAGAACACATTTAGTTGAAGTTGATTTCTATGCTTTTATGTTGTCCTTATATTTTTTAATGCAAATTTTGTTAAATGAAACTTCATGTTTACTCATCATCTTCTTTTCACTCCTGAGATACATTTTCCAAAATGTGAATAGTACTTAAGGAAGCGATGATGTGAAACATGCCTTTTTAATATGTTTATAAGTGCAATGTAATATTTTTTCCAGCTTTTTCTGCACAGAAATTTAAGATTGCACTTTTTTAGAGCTTTTTCCCCCAAGTTGACCACGTTCTAATGCCCATTTACTGATAAAACAATTATACAATTATGATTCAAAGTTATTTGAAAAATTACCTTCCTTAGGAGACAGTGTGACAGATACGGAGTCCTTCCAGATCTCATGAACTGGTTTTCTAGTGTACACAGTGCTCCAAGCAGTCATATTTACTTGAACAGTCTTAGCATCAGACTGTAAGTTTTCAAGAACCAGAATTAGATTGAGATCTTTGCCAACTTCGAAAGGGCCAGCCATCTTGAACCTCCCTGAGATGTCAGGCCTTTGATCGATTTCCTCTGGTGTTGGTGCTGTAGGATCAAATTTATCCTCAAGTCCCAGCTTCTTACGGGCTTTTTTGAAAATATCTCTTTCTTTTGTAGAGCCTGTCAGAGAGAACCATGAAAATTATCCTCAACAGTTAACATGCATCTCTTATTTTACATGACAGCTACAGACAAACCAGCAGAACACAGTGTCTGTATTTACAGATGAACAGAGCCTGTTTTCCACGGCTGCATCTAATTTTCTGGATCTGCAGACAGTAATGTCACTGCCTCTGTAGTAGCATTTTTCGTAACACAAAATCTTAAGTCCAAAGTTTCTCACTCTTCCCATTTCTGTCCCTTTTTATGGTTGTAATATTTAGAAATGTAAATTCTTATTTGCTAATACTGAAAAGGCGTTTAATATAAGGGAAGGCTGATGGCACCGTGTGGTGGGTTGACTGCCTAGCAGCCAAACATCCACCCAGCCTCTCACTCGCTCCCCATTCCTGCAGGATGGGGAGAAAACAGAAAGAAGGTGAGAAGACATGTGGATCCAGATAATGACAGTTTAACAGGGAAAGCAAAAACAGCGCGTCGGCAAAGCCAGAAGAGGAATATCTTCACTACTCCACATCGGCAGGCAGATGTCCAGCCACTTGCTGAGGTTACGTACGTTACCTCAACACATGTAACGGTTGCTTGGAAATAAAAATGCCATAACCATGAACACCCCCCAGCCCTTTCCTCCTTCTTTTGTGGAGCTTTTATTGCTGAACACTAAGTCATAAGGTGTGGAATATACCTATGATCAGTTTGGGTCAGCTGTCCTGACTGGGTCCCCTCCGAGCCTCTCGCCCACCCACAGCCTACTCACGGTTTTTATTTACCTTCTTCGTATTTATAATCATTGGTGACATCTACACGGTCATCTCTGCCAACTGCTTTTGTGCTGATGAATTGGCCAATTTCGGTAGACTTAGAGAATATTAATGTTTTCTTTCCAGTTGTGGGATCATAATTCCAGTACATACAGTCTGCATTAACTTCTGCAAATACAAATGGGCAGTCGTAGTCCAGATCTACATCTCCTTCTTTGATGGCATTCCGTGAGGCAGGACCACACTGATAAATTCCTATGGCATCAAGAAAAAAATAATTTAGGCCTAATCAACTCTCTGATGGTAAGCAGATTACTAGAGAGATATTTTTTAATGACTCCTGAATTGCCCAGTGCTGTTGTCCCATTCTAGCCCTTTCATCCCCATAGACCCTCACCCTAATACTAGGCCAATCATCAATGTATCTTGTGTTTATTCTGAAAGTACACTTGATTTATTTTATAGTATTCCTTGATTTTCAATAGCTCTGGATACCTACATTGGAAATACAGGAATTGCCATGAAAGACTGCTCCTAGAAGTCTAGTTTGTTTCTTGGCATCCACAGCTGATCTGAGGCTTTTCTAATGTGATATAGTGTATTATCTTCTGCTACTCTATTTCTGAGCAGGATGAGAAATTAATTTTACAATGGTTTTACCTTTTTTTTTTCCTTCTGTCTGAAAGTGACTAACTTTGTAATGTTTCAGCATTATTCCTGAAATAAAATTTGTGTACCTCCACTTTCTTCTTGGGGAGTTGCATCCAGAACTTGCCATCCACTATATGAAGGGCCTAAGTCATTGCGGGAAAACCAGCTTTCATTCCAGACATGGAAATTCCTACATGTGAGAATGAACAAAGTAAGCTACTAGTATATGTTTCTAAATTCCTGTTCACATCCCTTAGTCATCCATCTTAGTTAAATGTATTAAATGCCTTAATTTGCATAGGTTCTTATCTGAGACTGACCACTTCCACTCTGATCCTGACTATGTTAACTACACAGAAGCTGAAGATTGCATTGTGGAACAGGTATAAATGTTCAAGGGCAGAAAGCAAATTTGTAAAATTGTACAAAATGTCTTGAGCCTGTTTTTCTCCAAAAGTTCTGAGCACATGCGCTTCCTTAGTTTTAGCTGTTTTCCTTATAGCACAATGCTATGATTATTCTTATCACTTATTTTTAGAATGGGTCCAGGACAAGCAGGGGGAGTAAACAAGGCAAAAAGTCAGGGACTGCACCTGTTCTTTGCTGAATGCAAGCTTGTTTGAATTGTATTTGATACTTAGTAGTGGCAATAATTAAATTATTTTCACTGAAAATGATGTCATTGAAAAAAAAAAGACAGGGAAGCTAGTTCTGTTGAACTGTTACAGTTTAACGTGAACTGTTTTTGAAACATAGTTCCAAACTAAGTCAACTCACATTGTTCGATATTTCCAGTGTTATATCACAAATTATCCGTCATCTGTGGCATTATAACTGTAACGTTGCCTTCCCTGGCTTCACTTTGCTGTTGTAACTCATATCATAATTCTGTGTTTACATGACAAAGTGAAAATGTCGAGTTGTGTAGTATTTTTTAATTGATCCTGTGTGTGTGTAGTTGTTTTTAAGGCAATTTTTAAGAAGGTAACAAAGCATTTGAATCTATACTCTGCACCTGAAAACTCTATAGGCATTGATAGGTCCTACTATTAAATATTGTAGAGCCTTACCATATGCTGTCAGCTGCTCTGTCCAAATGATTTCCAGAAGCATCGTAAAACTCATCCACACGCAGATTTCCATCTGCATCGTGGGCAGAGCTGAAGTTTGTAATCGTACGAGTGGGAATCCCCAGACATCTAAGCACTAAAGAGCAAACAGAAAACCATAGTCCGAAAGCAGTACTTGTGAAATAGGAAGTTTCATGTAACATACTAATGTTTTGAAAGACTTTCACGTAGGAAGTATTATTAGTGCTTCTCTTAACAGGATCTGTGCAGTGTCAGTTATGTCCATGACATAAAACATACCTGTAGTCAATACTGCTGCAAAAACCCAACATTGTCCGTATCTAACAGGTTTAAATCCTGATTTCTTCCAGTTTTGGAGGATTTCGCCACTTCCAGTCCAGCTGTTTGGACTTTTCCCACCTTCATAATTTCCACTCCAGTTTCCTAGCAGCACCCCTTGGTCATCATTGGCATTGACCTGTAAAAATAATCACTAAATTTATGATGAGATAAATGAAGAGTTTACAACAAATGTAGTAGCGGTAGGGGAGCGGGCAGGAGAAAAGCCTTGAATGACATTTTAGTGGACAAGTCACTGCTTCATGCAGCTGGCCTTCAGGAAGAAGCCTTAGCTTTTCAGGGAAATAAACTATGTGTCCTCTCATGAAGTGAAAGGCATTTAAATGCTGTTTCTCCCACCCAAGTACAGTAGCACCAGGCAAGAAGGCAAGCACCAGTTTTCAGTGCACCGTGCTGACATGAGGTGGCAACTTTACCACTGTATGATTGAATGGCATCAGCAAAGCATATCACGCAGCTGAGCTTTCAGAATGTGTGTGAATCATGAGGTAGCGAGCCCTCAGCAAATTTACATTAAATTATGGGAAGTGGCTGGCACAACAAATAGGGCACAGTCACCTTGAAAATCTTGGATACTGCATCAACAGAAACTTCATGAAGTTCAGGAAGAAAAGGTGTAGATTTCAGAACTTCGGGCAGAATAACCCCACACATTGGTACAGGCTGAGTGGCAGTCTGTCTGAAAGGGGCTTGGGAGTTACAGCACCTGGAGATTGAGGGGAGCTGTTAACTCCCTTTAATTATCCCTAGCCAGGCTGTGCCAGGAATCCTGTCTCCATTTTTGGGTCCCTCAGTTCAAGGGGATGTCGAGACACTGAAGAGGGCCCAGGAGGGAGGGCTACCAAAGTGGTCAGGGGCCCTGGCACACACAATCTACTAGGAGAGGGTGAGAGCAATGGGCTAGTTCTGCCTGGTTAAGAAGGGGATAAGGGGAAGGTAATAGCAGCTTACAACTACTTGAATGGAACATACTAAGTTGTCAGAGTCCACCTTTATTCTGGCGCATTATATAACAAGTGGCTACAGCAGAAAGCTGTAGCTTGGGAAAATCATATTTGACATAAGATAAAAATTCCTCACAAAGAGGGTTGTGCAGCTCTGGACCAGTCACCCAGAGAGGCCATGAAACCTCCATCCTTGGAGATTTTCAAGGCAGCGTGATGAATCCATGGCTGAGCTGATCCAGTACCACTGTAGTTCCACTTTAAATGGGAGGTTGGACTAAAGACCTCCAACGGACTGGTCCCTCAACATATCACCCTGTGCCTTATACTTTTGGTCTGACTACTGGATATCAAAGTGGTAAGTGTCAGAAATGGCACAGATGGGATACAGGTGTTTCTCGGGCCCACATTTCTGGTGCATACAAACAGTGGCCTAAGATTTTCTGAGAAGTGTCTTCATACTGACTTTCACTAACTACTTTAAAAGAACAGTTAGTGGTTTGGACTTTTTGAACAAGTTGCTTACCATTGCACTGAGAACGCGGCCTAGGTATTTGGGGTCATTTCGGTGAGATACATCTGTGGAGGGATCCTGACGATAGTTTAAGCTTCGATCCAGCATGGAAAGGCAAATATCGAGAATATCTCCTTGAAACTATGTTATAGAAATAAGTTAGCATTTTAGAAACATAATTACTTTACTAAAAATCAGGATAAGTAGAGCCATATAAGTGTTTAATGGGTTTTTTTAATCGCCAAATGAAGTGCTGCAGCTCAGCCATGAATTACTGTATAACAATCCAGTCTCAACAAACTGTGAAGATTAGAATGCAAAGAGCTTTTCGAAACTTGGAATCTGTGGACTTAAGGCCAGGACTTTGCCTCTCAGCATTGCTACAGTACTTTACTACCCAACAAACATTAAGGTTTCTGCTGGCTGCACCTCCAAGTCCTAGGTCATATCACAGACTAGTCAATTACAAACCCTCATATTGATCGGTATAACAGGGCTGGGCACGAGTTGATGATGTCAATACTAGACTCCTCTTCAGAGGTGTATGACTGTGATGGACTGGTCACCTAGTTCGTGTGCAAACCAGAGCACAAAACTGTCTGGTGTTTCAGTGCTGCATTTACCTGGCCAAAGTTCCATCCAAAGCTGTTGATATGATTTTTGTTGCCCGCAAAAATGATGCCAAACTCTTCTAGCACATATTCCTCACACTCAGCCTTTTTAGGCATGAACACATCATCACCTGAAAAGCCAGAACAGAGGTATGTACAACCACAGCAGGCAAGATAAAACAAAACCTCAGGAGCCTTGGTCTCCATTAATAAGAATGCTTGCAGATATCCACCCTTTGCTGTTCCTGCTGTTACAAACAGGTGGTGAAACTCAGGATTTCCCATAATTAGAGAAAGGAGTGGACAGCGTCTGAGGAAGGTGTATAAGAAGTACGACACTGTCCAATCTGGGAAAAGATGGCAGCTGGTAGATATGTCTCTTTTCTTGATTCTACAGAGACCGGACACACTCTTCTAAACTTGTGCAGAAGTAGGGAAGCTCTTGCAAAAGCACATTTTAATCTGCTTAAGCAGAACTTAATCTTTTAGAGCAAGAGCTCTCCAGTAAGTACACGATACAGAGCTGATTTTACGTACCAGAATGTCCTAAGAAACTGTTAAACTCTTTTTTTTTTTTTAAACCCTTTTCTCACTGATACATTATGTGGTGAATGTTCAGCCCCTGTATTAAAGTATAGATCAAATAGAGAAGCTGCAAATATTAATGAAGCTACAAGCAACTTAGTTCTTTCAAGGGAAAGTCGGCATGTTCATACCTGAAGACCAGGGGTTAAAAAGCAAAACAAAAGTGCCAAGGCTTGCTGGAGAGGAGCTGCCACTTGAAGTACTTTGAACACTCAGTTTGTACCGTCCAATGACAGCATTAGGTGGGCTGGAAATGGAGATGCTTACAGAGTTGGAACTGGTAGACTGTAGAACTGCACTCCAGCTCTCCTTGCTTACTGTGCTGGAGATACCAAATGTTGCCTGGGTCTTAGCCAGCTTTGAGGGTTTTGGACCTTTTAAAGAAAATAAACGACATTTTTTCCTCAGCTTGCTGAAATAGAGAATTAGTTGTCAACAAACTCATCAGAGATTTAACCCTCCCCTCAGGTGAATTTGTGCCGTATATTGGAAACTGAAGGAAGCTATCACTGCTAGCTGAGATGGAAGTCATACGACAAACACCTCAAACAGTGGCATGGCTATGTGAGCCATTGTGTTGGCTCCAGGGTATTATATTGCTGCCCTGTAGTGCATATCGGGCCAAAAGAATGTCACGAGGCAGCATTACTCTTTCTACAAAAGAAGTTGGGAGCCGTACCTGTTTCTGCGATGAATGTTAAGTTTTGCTCGGGCTTTTCTGTTCCATTGAAGGTGACAACGAAGGCCTGTCCTCTCCTCACAATCAACTCTTTGCTAGAAAATTTACTTGTATGGTGATCTCTTGCATTTTCTTTCAGGTGCCAGTTGACACTTGGCTGCATTGCAGCTATGAAAAAGTGAGAAGAGCAAGAAAACTTGAGGGTACATCCAAGGAAGAAGGGCCACAGACACAGTCTCAAGAATTGCATGTTACTTTCTAAAGGTAACTAGTACTCATGTGGTGTTTCCACCAGAAATAGAAATTATTTATTTGTGAGCCTTTTATTCTTTTTTTTTTTAAGAGAGAGACTCCACCTTGCATAGGCTGTTAGAAATTATCTGCATAATTAAATAGAAGGAGTAGTATATCCGATACTAAATTAAAATCAGAAAGGCATCTAAGAGAGGACCCTGAGAGAACTGAATCCTTGTGAGTTACTTGGATAAAGAATCTGGCTGAACTCAGCTATCTCTTTCAAGGTGTCATCCATTTCAAGACATTGTGTTACAGAGGCACAGCCTCACTGCCTCTTAATAAGAAATAAAGAAACCTGATTGAGCTGAGAAACACTTCTGCATCGTAAACCATGACATGGGATCTCTAGCCCAATTTTCCTGTCATGGACCTCTGATATAACTGACAGCTGCTATCTGTTGGAAGCACCTAACAAGAATATGTTGATGGACACTGTACTGTCATTTGGCAGTGGGAGGGAAGGCAGAATTGGAGTAAGAACAGTACTAAAACCACATATGTGAAACAGTAAGTTGCAGAAAGCTCTTGCATGTGAACTGTGGCTTCAATGTGCGACCAAAGAATAAGCATCTGAGATTGGTTTGGCTCTGATATCATCAGATCCTCTGGAGAGTTCTCTAGTAGAAGATAGTTTGATGATTTAAATGAAGTGCAGAAGCACAGATTTATTTTTTTTTTCGAAGGGCTCTGTGTGCTTTTTAAAAATATTTTTATTATTCTCTATCCCCATCGCCCCCCCAAAGAGAGAGAACAGGAAGGAGTAAGAGCATGGTCCTTAGTAGTGGAACACAGCTACCCTGTGCCATTATTGAGTAAAGAATCATTATCCCATGTTCAACTAGATTTGTTAGGGTAAAGATTTTTTTACAGCATGATCTTAAGTTTTTCAAGTTTAGGCAAGCCTTGAAATAGCTATATTAGTAGTAGTAGTCACAGTTCAAATTGGGAAAACACTTTTTTATGGTATTAAGGCAAGCAGCACGTACTTTGATTTTTCAGGAAACATGCCTACTATAAAAAAAAATAACCTTCAGAAACTTAGCAATGAAGCACATCTATTTAGGGATGGGGGAGATTTGTCTTTGGAAAGGCATGAATTATCTGCCAAGATTGGAAAAGCAACATGGGACCATTTATAATAATTATTAAACTGGTTAACGTGCGTATGTATAAATATTAGCATGGAAGCAAAAAATCCCCACCATTGCAACAAACAAACCACCAAAAAAATTCCTCTAAATTTTATTATCCTCCCTGCCTTAACTTCAGGTTTCAGTCTTCTCTGCTTATTGTAGCCTCAGCCTTTTGCAATGACAAAAAAGTCAGTTTCTGCTTAAAGTTCTGCTTTGCTTCTTTCTGTTAGATTTGTCAGTCTCTCATTTGCATTTGTCTGACAACTTAAAATAGCCGCAAACTTTCCCTTCCTTCCTATTTGCAAAATACAACGTTTTTACATCAGGTAATATATCTGTCCTCTCAAATCTCATTCTGATAAGCTTGCTTTTCCCACGTACACATTTAAATGAAAAAAACCTGCAATTCCTGTGAAAATCCTTCTCCTAACTCTTTGATGGAAGAATTTTCTCTTCCTTTTTTTTCATGGATCAAAACTGCTTAGAGAAGTAGTGATCTTTCAGTGTCCATTACAGAACTGAATATGAGGTATGGATGTAAGAAAAGAAAAAACAGACCGCCACGGAAGGGGCTTCCCCCTTGCTCACCTTGGCCCATATCTGATCAATACGTCCTGTATAAGCAGCTTCTGGAGCTTTCCTCTGAATGGCCTCCTTTACTTCTGTTGACTCAAGGAATGGCTGGTGCTTTTCACTTATTTAAAAGTCTAGATGTAAAGTTGTCTGTTTGCAATATTTCCTGTGGGGGTGGAGCTTGAGCAGCCTTCTTTGCTCCTCAGCATTTATCTGACCAATGGGGCATGAGGATTCATTTTTCATTCATTTTTTGCTTTCTCAGTCCCCACATCCTGATCTCATTTCCCTGCAACTTAACATCTGAAGCTTGGACAATATTTATCCCTAATAGTCTGGCCACTTGTTAAGAGTTTCTTAATGTATTTAAATTCATAAGAATTTCAGCATTTAGTTGCTTTTCTTTCTGTTATAATGATAAAACCATAGAAATAGCATAACTGCTTTTTGCACCACATTGTTTTTCATTTGGAATACTTCATGAGCAGTATTTACAGTGACTTTTTCTTTAAATTAATTCACTGAACCCATTGTTTTCCTGGAGCTGCTTTTTTTTTTTATTGTAAAACAATGAGCAAGCTATTGCCTCTGCCCCAAATTTAATCAGGCAAAATCTAAAGAACCAATTTTTCCTTTATCACATAATTACTGTTTAACAATGTTAAATAGACAAGCACTCCATGTCATATTTGCATGACACACTACAGAGATGATATGTAAGTACATTTGTGACTTGTGATAAAACAGCTATTATTGTTTTCAGCTGTTACTATTTTCTTGATAGGATATCTTTGAACATGCAACTGGCAATGCCAATTTATGCACAAAAATCTTTCACTGAATTTCAAGGAAAGTGATTTTTGCTTATGCTTTGCAGGTGGCTCTACTTTCTGTTAAGAAAGAGAGACTAATTCTGATACTTTTATGAAATGACCTGTAAAATTTGACGAACTCAATGTACAGTCTTAAGGATGCTCTGAGTGATACCCATTATGCTGGACTGGCCACAGCTACACACCTTACCAAATGCAGACTTCAGATTGGTTGGCGTCAGTATGCAGCAGCCCAAATTGTTCTATTTTTAGGTTTGGATCATGTTTGGAAATTTTAGAATTGGAACTTGCTCGACCCATTTAATATACAGACATATTTTATTCATATTTCCTATAAAAAGGTATTATTAGAAGAAACAGTTCTTAACTGGATATAATTCAGACTGCAGCTTTGAGTCTCTGTTCATTAATAATATTTAATCTTGAAAGGGACCATAGTTTTATCACATGCAAAGCCCAATTGTGATTTTAAAATTATAAGACTTTAATTCTTAAATTTAAAATTTCTTAGAATTTGATTTTAAAATATTAAGTCCAAACTTTGGAGGTTTCAGATGTTAAGCTACGCTCTGCTATCCATACTTCTAAATTCTCTTAAATGATACACTACAATTTTCAGAATAAATTTGCTTTAAGATTTCAACCTATCCTTAGATACATATGAAAATATTTCTCTTTAATAGAAAGATTAGTTACTGTTGGGAAAAAAAAAAAAAAGTCAGTGATTATTCACCAAACAGCTGCTGATGCTTACTTGGTCATGTCTTTCACCTTTTTTTGTGTGACAGCAATAGTGCACTGGATTTCATTGTCCTATAGGTCAATGGCATAATTGTTTCAGGTATTTGATGATATGATAGTATAGTTATAAACAGCATGTTCAAAAAAACAGATACAGTCCATTTACTCTAGAAGGCAGTATAGCAAGAAGAACAAGTTGCATCTGTTGCATTAGCTTCCGGTGTTTATTCCCAGCTCTGGCTAAGTTGCCTTGCAGGCCTCTTGTGTGCTTTGTTTGTAAAACATATGAATGATACATACTGAACTTTTGGATTAAAGATTATGGGTGAAGCTTGAGAATGAGGGTTGAATTAATGAGAAATATTAACACTAGTCAGAATACTAGTCAAGCAGAATACATCTGACCCAGGCAGCTTCCTGTAATCCAAGTAGGATTTGCAGAGCTTGCAGTATTTGTTGTAAATGTAAGGACTGCACAGGTAGGTGCTTGGAACTTTAGTGGATAGCAAGAGAAGATTCTTTTGGACCTCAGAAAATGAAAGCTCTAAGCCATCTTAGTATTTTTTTTCATGTACCCAAAATAGGCTATATCAGAATCATCTTTTGCAAACTGGTTCAGTCATATAACTCATGACATCCTGTTCAGGTGATATCCAGATTTTTTTCCCTTACTCCAGTAACTGTGTTAAAGAAATGAATATATAGGATGAAAGTTCAGCACTGAACAGTGGAGGACATCTTTTGTAATAGACTAATTCCCCTCAGTATTACTTTCTTTCCTTCTTTATATCGTTGTTTTCTTCCCACCGACTCTATGTTAATCTGCAGTGACACTTGAATTCTGTTAAATGTTACCTATTATTAAATGTGCCTTTGTTTCAGAATGAGAGATCATTCCCTAGAATAGCCTATCTCCTCCTTCATTCTTTCTGAGCACAACTCTTCCTTACATACTCCTAAAGCATCATGCTACAACCATATGGCCATGACTCACTGGGGACTGCTTCAGTACCCTGAGGAGTTCGGGCTATTCTGTCTCCCCTCTCATACCCTTGTTGGATAATTCAGCAAGGAATTTCATCGGCAAAACCCACTTCTGCTATCCTAGATACAGGAAGTCAAGTGGTTTTCTACAGCTATACTGTATTTGTGAACCACACTAAGGAGAGACTTGGGCCTCTAGAACAGTGGTATGAACTGATTTGCATCAACACTTTCCAGGATGATTGTTCTGATTGGTTCAGATTGGTCATGTCCATATGGAAAAGCACTTGGCTGAGATCTCTTCTGCGCCCTATATGTTGTCCAAGACACACTTCTTATTTTCTCTCTTCCTCTTCCATTCGCAATGCCCCAAACAGCAGAGGCATTTTGAATGGAAGCCTGCAGTCTGAAGCGTTCTTGAAGTTCCTCATTGTTCCTGAAGTTCTCCAGATGTTGAAAGTAGCCAAAGTTGTCACAGTCAGTTCCCATATTGTCTGTGTAAGGTAGGCTACCCTGTTAGCTGGGCTCAGATCTTCTCATTCCAGAGGAGATGGCATGTTCCAGAAGGCAGACTGACACTGACATAGTAGTGACATATACTAATAGGTGAACTTCAAAACTACCATGGGACCAGTATGCTGGAATAAGCCACACTGACAGTGCACAGACTGGGATGAACCTATGCTAAGCTCCCCGGACAGCTCCCATGACCTGTTATTTGTAGCCTATTGTATTTAAATGTATTTCCCTACCTCTCCCACTTATGCACACATCTCTTGCACTGGAATGGAGTAAAGACGCTATTCAGAAGTTTTAACTTCCAGCTACTGCTGCACACTCATCAGCAAAGAATACCTCTTTGCAGGCTCCTATCACTACATGGCTCTGCTCATTTTCTTCGAAGAATCCAACATGTTGTCCCATTCTGCAGGCAAGTGCTCTTAATTCTAATACACAAACAAGATGCTTGCAGGTGTGACTCACACCTTAGTTGTAATGACACTAAAGCTTAAAAGTGACAGACAGAAGCTGAGATAATTATTTAGAATGTGAGACTGTGAAACAAATTGCTGACTCCTTAGTAGCAGTAGTGTGCTGCTGACTAGTAAAACCTTTTAAAAAAAAATCACACTATCAAATTTATAGGATTTATAGGATCTTTTTTGATGCTTTTCCCTTTTCTTTACACAGCACCTTCTGGGTACTGTTCAAGTAGATCCATTAGAGGTTGGCCCATAGATGCATAAAAACTTCCTGTGGGAAAAAAATGTGTGTATTTGCAGGATGTGTGTGTCGGGGGGGTGTGTGGGGTGGGAGGAGGATATGAGAGAGAGAGAGCAGGGGGGTGAGTGAAAACAGTTATCTGCACACACACCTGCACACAGACCCTCACAGTTTTTTACCTTAAAATTGTGCATGGCACTGGGAGGAGCATCCCTGGACACTTTTGACATCTCCAACTGAACTTGGACTTGGATATTTCCTGGGCCCTGGGTATTTCACAAGCAAGGGCTGACCATGATCGGCAAATACCAGTTTGTTCGTTAAATGCTGCTATTGCTTCTTGCGTTTTGTGCGACAAGAAAATTGTGGTTAGAAGAATAGATTGGTGTATGATACTTAAAGAGGAAGTTTTAGGGATCATCTTGCTAAAATGTCTTGACTAAATTATTGGCAAATCGTTGCTTAAGAGGAAGTGTTACAATGCAGAAACAATTGGTTTGTGGTTTTTTCCCCATTGCTGTAGATGAAGGTTTTACTGTCCAACTTACCATATAGTTCTTTTGTTAAAAAGAAGAATTTTTCTGCTCAGTCCAACCTTTCAGCTTGATCTATTGAATTGTGTTTTGCCATTTATTTAAGCTCTGCTAAGCGGTCGAGATTTATGAGGGAATCAATAGCCTTATGCCCATCATACGCACCTGATTCCTTCACAGCGTATGTTCAGCTCCTGAACAGGTAAACGTTTAGATGATATTACATTTAGCAGATGCATTGAGACAGTCATTAACTAAGCACCATCAGGCTAGGCAAACAGCAGACGCTGTTGAGGAATGCTAGCACAAGTAGATCAGGTCAATAACATGAATTATTTCAAATAATAGTATATGAACGAACACTTGTGTCCTAAGAGTTCATGCCATCAGTTCTTCTAAAACTGTGAGAATGAGGGGAAAACAATGCCTGTCATTTCTGTGCTTAAGCGTCTGCTCTGTGGATGGTTGGCTTTTATTAATTTTCTGACCTTTTCAAGCTTATGTTGCATAAAGCCAGCACAGCATGACCTCTATGCCTAGAAGAGGTAAAGTGGCAACAACTGCACTCAGGCCGCCTTATACATTTTTACAGCAGTCCCAGCGAGTCAGCCCTAAGTGACAACATGGCCAACCTTGCTAAAGCGTATTAATTCAGTATCTTTCCTCCTAAGACCTCAGTGCTGGACATATGCTTGCTTTTGTCTGTATTTTAAAGTGCCTTTGCCGTTCACACTAATTTTAACAAATCGTTAAAATGGCATTGCAGTTTGCTGACTCTGAATCTACAGGAAGGAATCTAGCCCATAGTCTATTCTTGGCACAAATATTCCCATTAACAGAAGATTCATTCATACCTGAACTACTCTCTGAATCACTAAGTTTCATGCTAAAAGATAATTTGCAGTTTGCCATAACTACTTCTGCTCTATTTGCAGTTTTATAATATTTAACTCCAGTATCGTAATGGATGGATTATCTTCTTTTCCTTGTTTGTGTCTTTTGGAAAATTCAGGAAAGAAAAATGCTGAAACAACCTATTCATAATCTCAAAATGTCAATTCAGAGCCCTTTACAAAACATAACCCCACAGAGAAAGCTAACATATGGTACATTATTCAGTTGCCTATTCCTTATGCACAAAGAGTGCTTTTTTTTTTTTTTTTTTTACTTACCAGCCATGCTTCCTTGCTCCTCTGTGTCTTGGATTTTGTATTTCTGAGAGCAACTGTAGGACTATATGATAAGACTTCAAGTTCTGGTTGTGTGGCAGCATTTATAGAGAAAACTTTAGGCCTCTCCTTATGTTCAAACCAATTATAATTCACATTAGGTGGGTGAGGCAGGTAAGTCATACCAGTGGGCATGTAAACTTCCTAGTGACCATATATTAGCTCATGGGTTTTAACACATTGTACTTATGCAATTCAGGCTATTTATCCAGACGGTTGACTGAGATGCTGAGAACAGTAGAGCATTTAATTACATACCTGGAATCCAGAACTTCACACACAATGATGCGTCACTCGGGAAGGGATATTTTTTGAGTCAGTATGAATTAATATCTTTTCCCAGTATGATCCACAGATGAGTATTTGTGCAATAAAAGTATATATTCATAATAAAATTCATAGGGTTTTCTCTCTGTGAGTGTACTCATAAGTCTGGAAAGAACCCTCAAACTTTTCATTTACCTCATCAGTAAATGGATCATTTGGGGATCACAGCAGCAATACCTTTGTGTCAGCCCCTCCTTAGAGCCTCTGTGAATATACTAATGGTATTAATGCTGTAAATGTAATGTAAGCTACTATTAACTTGACAAACCACTGAATGCTGAACAGCTCTGAGGAGCGGATCTCAAGTGGTAACTCTCCCTGCACAAAGAGAAACTTCATCCTCATAAAATAAACGCTCATTTTGGAGCAGGTACAAATTATGACTATAATTTGTGCTTCTATGATGGTTACTCATCTAGTTTCTGACTATGAAGGCAAAACAATAAATGTTAAAATACTTTGATCTGCACATATAGGTCATTTTATAGATACAAAGAAAATGAATTTGTTAGCATAGCCTCACAATATTTCTTTTTTTTCAGGCTAACTCTTAATTTTTTCTATCAGTTCTCTAGCAATTTGATCACGGATCTCTCTCTTTGTCTCTCCCTTCCCCTGCCCCCTATATCAGAACTTCCATTTCCTTACACTTACACAGCTTTGAATAAGGTACGTTGTCTCTTGTTATTACTTCATCTCACTTATCTACAATGTGGAGAAGAGACTGAAGCAATCTCAGGAATGTTAGTGCTTACCTTGAAGAACTCGAAAGGTGGAAATTTCATAAGATCAGAAATGGGCAAACACAATATATACATGTAAAATGGGGTACAAGGTATGAGAAAAAGCTGAGAAATTATAGTTGACATCAAGTAGTTTGATGTCAATTCCTGGAAAATACTGAAATAGATAAACTTCTTAGCATCTAGAAGATAACTTGTAAAAAACCAAATGCTGCATTGTTTTAATAGATCACTGTTGAACTGGAAGTGCATAGTGACTGAAGCGCTATTAAAAGCTGCCTTGGAGCTTTCATGTTTGTTAAATATGCTCTTTCTGTTGTTAGTAAGACTTCAGCTGAAGTACTATGTTAGCCCTGACCTAACATCAGCTCGATAATATCAAGAATACAGAGAATGGAGAGCTTAAAAAAATTAGAAGGATCAAGTTGGATCAGTCTAAAACACGGGCAACTGCAGAGATATGATGATGTTTTTAGAAAAAGGTGAAAAGTAGTTATAGAAAGAGGAGGCCAGTTGAGGAGTCATGGGCTTAAATCTTCAGTCTTTGAGTAAAGACACTGAAGTGACGCATAAAATAAAAATGTTGGCAGTGAAGAAAAGTACTCAGCTAGACCCTCTAGGTAGGCTGTAAAAACGTTAAATCATTTTTTCGATGGAGATTAAGAATGGGCTGAATGCACATTTGTCAAGGATAATGTGTATGTGTTTAGTTGAGCTGTCCTTGGGGAATTTATTTTGATGTCAAAGCTGTGACAGTAACAGTTTTACCCCTGTTGGATACTCTTGGTACTTGATGCTTAACTGTATGATGTAGAGAGGACCTTAGTAGGGAAACTAAGTATTCAGCGTCCAGTGTTGATTCAGTCTCATTTGCCTTGTTATTGCTTTATTGCTGTTACTGACTTACCCACAGTGAATAAACTTTGCATTGTGTCCTACGGCGAAGGGTTACCAAGCTTCTGACTAGTATGACACACGCCTGCAGACTTCTTGCATGTCATGGTCATCTTAAGAACTGCTCTTTTCAAAGAAATAGTTTTGCATAGAAACAGAGGAATGTTAGCACTGTATCGGTCCAGTACTGCATCAGCTGAGATTCCCGTTTTCTTCCAGTACAAGCCAGTTCACAAGAATCACCAGGAAGCCCCACAGTAGTCTTTCTCGATTATCTCGTGAAGGGAAAATCTGTCCTACCTTCAGTCACTTGGGTACTTGTTCCCTGAAAGAAGGAATTTACATAAGTGACCTAAAAATAACCACATCTTTTTCTTGTACAGAGAAAAGTTGCCTCCTTTTTAGAATTCATTAAAGTTCAGTGGGTTTTTTGTACCTTAGAGCAATGAGTTTCACATGCTAATTACAAGTTGTGTAAATAACGTTCTAAACATTTCCTTTCCTCATTTAAGATCCACTAGCCCTTAATATTGTCAGGTTTAAAAGGTACCTTTTAAACCTTTTAAAAGGTACTTGAGGCTTTGCTTCACTTTATTGTTCATTGCTTTGTATTCCGCTATAATACGATGTTTTACAATATATTGTAATCCTCCAATTACATATTTTCAGATTTTACAGTCTCTTTGCATGCTGATATCATCTTAGTTTCAATATGTCACGCATTTCTGAAACACATTAGATTTCTTCTGTATGCTTTTTGATATACAGGAAAAAGAATGAACATGATGCAGCAAGGACAATACATTATCACTAAAATGGTGACAATGAGTTTTAGTATTTCCTGATCTATTTTTATTAATGCAATTTTTGTTTCTTTTTTTGTTAGTTAAGCATTTGCTCAGCTCAGCCCACAAGACTCTTTGTTCATCCTACACAAAGGAATGGTGTAAGATGTTTAGCTCTGTAGATGAGTAAGAACAGGCATATTGGAAATCTTGTGAAGAGAGGCCGCACAACAATCTGATGGGTGGAATCCATAATAAGAAAAGATAGGATTGGAGTGTATGAAATGAACTTGCAAGGGACCTGTAAATAGCATGCTCAGTGAGCTGATAACCGCAAGCAAAATGCTGCAATAGATGGAAAGGCAAGTGGAATCAATTGTTTGAGATGAAAGAGAATATTGTTATGAGAGAGAAGCCAACAAGTGTGAAAGACTAAGGAGCAGAATTAAGGAGATCAGGAATTGGGATGGAGCACAGCAGGAAGTAGAGAGAAAGATGAAAAACTCATACCTTTGAGACAAAAGAGAAATAGAGAAATTAAAGATGTAAAGTTAGGCAGGAGTACCACTAAGGGGAAGTGGAAAACCACAATTCTGCTATTTTTTTCATGGAAAAAAGATCACAGAAATTAAGGAACTACGAGTGAGTCAAAGATGGAGAAAACTGAACCAGAATGATAGCTTAGTATTCATTAAAGTCCAAGAAGAGTAGAACTGAGGAAGAGGAGAATGAAGTTTGGGGAAGTATCATCAAGTGACAGCAGGAGGAGGTATTGACGGAATCCCTAGCCTGGGGATGGTTGGTAGGGATACGAGTATGAGAGAGAGAGAAAAGTTCTAGGACAAAGGAAATGGAAGCTTTAAGAGAATCAAAGACCAAATCAAACAAGAAAAGTGAGGAGATCGTGACTAAAAAAATACATCATCCGCATATATAAATACAGTATTTCAACTCCTGTACTGAAATCCAACATGCTCTCTAAAATAGAATTAGCAAGACCTAGTTTAAGAAATCTCACGTGCCTGTAGCTTTTCCATGTTTTCCAGTTGCATCTGCTGGCCTAATAAGCGACTGTTTCGCTCTGCAAATCTTGTTTGTTGTGTAACCTTAGACCATTACAGCTATAGCAACAGTACCACTAGAATAGCATTGGTATTTTGGCAGTGCTGAATTTGTCCTAAGAATTTAAAGCAGTACTTCACCTGGACCTAAGTGCGTGCAACTCTGTCCACAAATCCTTCGACTCATAGCTAGACATTTTCTCCTTTTAGCAGAAAATCATGTAGCGCTATACGCTGTGGCTTTGCATGTTTTAGGTAACGTTCCACAATTTGCCAGCCCCTTTGGCAGTGGACCGGTGAGAGCTGGACCTGAAGTCCGTCTTTAACAATTGGCAAAGTAGGAAACTGTGAAGAACAGAGGCTGCTGGGGAGTCAGCAAGATGCCTTCTTTTTTTGTGTCGGAGTGCTGGCAAGTCCCAACAGTTGTTACTGGGCTTTAACTAGATAGGAGTTCATTGTATTTTCCATAGTGGATAATTGTGTCTGGTGCTGTCCCTGAAATAGAATTCTTTGGAATCTATGAGTGCCAAGGAACAGGTCATGCCCACAGAATACTGAGCTACAAACACTGTATCATGGTTTTGAAAAGGTTTTCTCCCCAGTCACTGGCATGGCATTAACCTAAACTAACAAAACCTGTTCTGCAGAATCTAGCACTGTACACAAGTGCTGCCTCTGTAGCTCATCTTTACTCACAGCCACACGACTTTTCTCAGTTTCAAATCAGACTGAAGACTTTTCTGGCAACCAGTGTGGCATCTTACTCAGTTTCGAGGCCATCCTGTGCTTGTTTGGAGTTCCTCCAGCAATAAAGCATCCGGACAGTTTGGAACACATGACTATGGCTAAAATAGAGTATAATCCATTCAGTTCCCAAACTAGACTGAATCTTTAAGTGTGACTGGAGTAAGGAGAGCAGACAAGGTATGGGGAGAGATCAGCAAACAAAACCCACAACAATCAAACCAAGGGACTTTCTGAGGATTATTTCCAAGGCAATAGATCAGCCTATATTTGCATTTAAGATAGTTAAATGAGTCTCATTTCAGATTTAAAGCACTGCCTTACTTGTTTGTTTTTATGGTTGAGCCAAATGAAACTTCTTTAGCTGTACAAGAAGGCAAGTGCTTTCCATTGTAAGAGAATGGTGGCTGTTGTCATTTGTAACCATGAGATAGATTCAACAGTAGAAACTTACTATTTTGGACAGGAATTACTTTTGAAAGTCTGAAGCCACTTTTAACTGCAAAAGAGGGGAAGGGACATGGGTAAGTAACATGTTCTTACTTGCAGATATTACGGCTTTGCTACTATCCATTTTGTGTCCCTGGAAGAATGATAATTTCATAGCAAGAACATTATCAGCTAACCTTGAACTTTTTTTTTTTTTTTAAGCTAGTATCTGTAGTGAATAGTATCCCTATTTTGTAGCTGGGGAAACCAGATAGGTGCCATGACTTGACACTGTAAGTAATCTGATATCCTAAGTCCCATCTCAGTACATTACTGTCAGCTCTTTTGTCCTTTTTAATCACATACTTTATGATAAAAATATTGGAATAATGTTTCCCTTTGGAATTTTTTTTGAGCAAAAAACCTCATAATAAATGACACTGCAGTAATTTATCCTTTGTGTTTGGCAGAATAACCATTGGCATGACTCAGTGGCTACACAGGGAAAGAACAGGTCCCTGGTACCAATTATCCCACAATTTTTAAACTCCTGCTGTTGGTATTAACAATAATAACATAGACCATTGCAAATGATTCTGGCTTTTTTTCTTTCCAGTTTAAAATACTTAGTAGTATTCTAAGAAAACATGAAATCTGCAGGACTTTTTAACCTGCAATTTATGGTTTGCATCTGAAATCTGGTTTCTAAGCCTCACCTATTCAGGTAAACAGAAATACTCATTTTCTTGGCCCTCCCTCTGTTCAAGTTGCTTGTACTAGCACAGTTGTGCACGTGTCACTGTACAAAAATGTTTAGGACATTTCCTGTAATTTCATGCTCAGGGCTAGTTTTGAGAAACCAACTTGTTTTAACAGTTATTTCTTATTTGTGAACCCTGAAATAAAAAGTTATTGGTGTAATAGCAGAAATTTTAAGTGTGCCAAGTCTCTTCCTTTGGGCAAAAGGGGGAAAAAAGTATTGCGTCAAAAAGGCAAGCTGTTTCAAGCATACTGTGTCCTCACTTCCCTTAATAGGGCTCTCTCTTCTTTGATGTTCTTCTGTAAGCACGCACCATTAGGTTTTATTGGAATTTTTAAATAATCAACTGAGTGGCTACTGATGTAAAATGAATATAGCAAAGCTAAATGTGAGACTGTATAGAAGGGGAGGGTGATTTTATTTTAAACAAAACTGATTTCAGTCACTCACACTCATTCTCCTATGGATTTCATTCAGTCAGTCTTTCATACTTGTTTTCCTTATCCACATTTTAACGAAGACCAAAATGTGTATGTCTGGCTAGTCTATCCAGGATTATTTGTGCTGAAACATCGGACAAAGGATGACAGGTTTGAAGTCATCATCATGTTTCCATGTGCTCGTTTTGGAAATGCCTTTTGAACCCTTCAGGGACTCAGGTCTGTGAGTCATTAAGCAATGACTGCCTGTCCTTTGTCTCCTCTTCTGTGAGTAGTCTATCTTTAGTTTTAGGCTGTCCTTTGTTTTCCCAGTCTGTGCTTCAAGACTGTGATCTCAATGACCTGCTGGTACTGTCAAATCACACTATTCTTTTGTCCCTTCTTTTCTTGTAATTTCTTCTGGGGCTTTCATACATGTGTTTCTGCCTGTGATTTATTTATTTCAATCTTAATGTTTCTATTACAAATCTCTGCATTACAGAAGTATATCAGGTCACACAAATGAACTAGACAATGTAAGTACAGTGTCTCGAATAGGTGATAAGTTATAAAGAGGATCCTGGGTTAAGTACTGTACCTGTGACACTGAAATTACATTTGGAGGGACTTTTGCGCAGCTCATTCTGCCAGAATAGCATTCATTATCAATGAAAGTCCATCAGCGTAAACTAGCTCACTCACTTGCTAAGACATGAAGGGTATTTGGTTCTTTTGGTGACTTTTTAGTCACCAGACTCAATACTATGAACACTTTTGGAAGGAGGACAGAGAGATGAACCTGCTGGAATGACTGTAAATATATCAGTGCTCTTTCATATACTGTTGCTCCATTGAACGTTACCCAATAGTAACAGTGCTATACAGGCTTTTGTAAGAGGAGTTCCTGAATTTACGTACCAGTAGCTTTGTTTGAGAGGGTCTACACTGTTCTTTCACCTACGGATCTGGTTTTGATTGAATAATGGCCTGTGGTTCCTGGAAGGTCATTAAATGTCATCCATCTTGTACATAGTCAAAGATAGAGAGAACTAGACATTAAACATGTTTATATGAGGGTTTGAGAGAGAATACCAAAGCGTACAATAGTACCAAACCAGAATAAAAACAATGTTTTATGGAAGTGAGTATAAGGTGATGCTCCTACCTAAGAACCAAAGGTTAACTGCTGTATTTAATATTTCCAAAATTTTAACCTTTTAGTACATGATTGCAAATGATGTATTAGGACCTTTCCTTTGAGTGAAACAAAACAAAACAGAAAAAAAGAAAAACCTCCACCATGCTAAAGAAAAAAGAGCATGCATAAATTCAACAGCATCTCAGTTAAAATGAAATGTAGAGTTTATTTGATATTGTAGAGATGGAGCCAGTGTCAGCAAATGTTAAAAGGTAACAGACAGAAGATCCGTCAATGGGTTTAGCAGACCCCTGATATCACTAGAAGCTCCTACAGAAGGAAGTGTTACAGCCTGGTTAACTAAGATAACTATTGATAACAATCGTTCATTATTTCTGTCTCCCACTTGCACCCTGTCACTATTGTTAACTGAATCTTGCTTAGCTTTGCTTTGGATGGTTCTGTTTGTTATCTTACGTGTTATTTGTTAAAACAGAAAGATACCATGCTTAGTTTTTAGATTGTCATAGCTGAATTGAAGACACCAGACAAATATAAACAAACTAAAGTAATAACATCAAACGGATCCAATAGAAACCAAGTTTCTCCTGTGATTAGGATAGCTTACCAATGTGTACTGCAAAGTCTCTACATGTAACACAAAGTATGATACATAAACATGTATTTGTGTGTAATGAAGCATTACCTTTTAAAAGCTACAAGGCACCAAGTTATTATGCTAGGTAGATGGCTGTCAAGTGACCGAGGCTACGGAAGAGGAAGTGGGAGAACTATCTAAATTATAAAGTTGAGAGATCAATTTCAGTAAGGCTTAATTAATGCTGCCCCAGGAATTGTAACTGGGGAAATGGAAAGACAGATACAAAGCAGAAAGATTAAAGCTTTGTCTGGAATAAAATCTTCTTCAACTCCAATTTAAAGCCGCTTTAGGAGAATTTAATTTTTCATGGCAGTGCAAGGTAACTTTGCTGGTATCAGCAGACCACAATGAAAATTACTGGAAAGGACTGGAACAGAGCTGGAACAAAGAATACGCTGGTGCTTTCACAGAATTTAAACAAGCAGTTGTAAAAACTCCTGCCTTAAAAACCCTGAGACAAGGAAAGCATTTTACTGGAAGTATTTTCACATTCACTGATACTATGGGAGCAGCACTGTTACAAAGCCGAAGTGAGTGAAAGTGAGTACCAATGGCACTGGAATTGCATTACTTTAGGGTTGGATCGAAACTTCACCCACTCTGAGAGAGGCTGTTTAGCATAGCATTCTGGACTATAGCAATCTTTCACCCTCAATAGCCTGGTTGCAATCCAGTCTGCTTAGACCCTCCTGAAGTACCTAATTTCAGGGAAATGAGCAGGCAGCAGAGTACCATCCACCAAAGTGGCACAGCGGGCACTAATCTTAGTACATGAGGATTACCTCACAGGCATTTTAAGTGGATCGTCTCACTAGTGCATTAATTGAGCAATGGTCAGAGCACAATTGTGTCCAAAATGTGGACACAAAGTTCCAGAAAAATCAACCTCTAAAGGCTTCTTAGTATAACCGGCCCTCTTTCTCTCTTATGGGAAGCCCAAATATCATCCTATTCCTCCCCTAAAAGGGGACGAGTGAGAAGTATATTTGTGCCTTGTATATTCTTATTTACCCTGCTTATGCATATTAGATTGGCCTATATGATTATTTACTAAATTTATTTTTTTATGGTTTTCTGTAGAACATTGATTTCTGCTTCCTTTATGTTTCTGTAGGGTGACGGATTCGCTACACCTCTATCAAGAAGTGCTGGCTGATAAACTTATTTTGCCATAATAGAGAGTTTCAGTTCAGACTGAGGAGTTGAAATATGTGGAAGAATATTGCTTAGGAGCAGTTGCTAGCCTTGCTTGACCAATAGGCACGGGTGAGTACAGCCGATTTTATCTGACTCACACGGGTTTATTGCAGTTGCAGGAATTTTTAGTCTGGCTTTAACACCCTACAGTAATAATATATATGTGTTTATAAATTGTGTTAACCCTAGAACATTAGGGAATGAGAACACACTGCCACGAAGAACTACAGGGCAATACCTGCAAACCTTTAGAAGCTATCGCAAGGCAAGAGCAGTCAGGAGAATGGGAACGCTTGACAAAGGCCCTCGGGGCTTTGAGCTGTAACTTCCACCAGCCCCGAAACTTATCCAGCCCTGCCCCAAAACTTCTAGCTGTCCCCACATGCTATCTAAACCCTGTCCCAGAGTTCCCATCAACCCTAAACCACACCAAAGCCTGACTCCGGGGCCCCAAAGCTCCTAGTGGCCACCCAACATCCCCAAGCTTTGTCCTAGAACTCCCACCGGCCCTCCATCACCCCAGACCCTGCCTCGGGGCCGGCAACTGCGGGTGACAGACCAGACAGCCTGGGTCACCCCAAAGCCCACAGCCACCCCTGAGGCACGGCCGGGACGTAGCGGCCCCGCCCAGCGCCCCTCAGCCGGTCCCGAACGGCCCCGCCCGCCCCGTCTCTCAGTGGCCAATCGGTGAGCGGCTCCGCTCAGGCCAAGGAAAAGCTCACGCCATGTTACATGCAGCTGTCTCGTGCAGGGGCAGCGCGGCCAACCGTGCTCCACTGCTGCCACCTCTCGACTGCAGCGCAGTACTGCACGTGCCCGGAACACGTAGTACTGCACGTGCACATGGGCACCGCAGCCGACCATGGTTACTGCTGCCCTCTCGGGAACGGCCTCTAGTACTGCAGCCAGTTGCGCAACGCATGCGCGGTGCAGCCCCCAGCTTTCCCTGCTGATTTCAACCCGGTAGTCCCGTTAACGACCTAGCGCAAGCGCAGTTGGAAAGGGGATGAATAACGCTGCCCGCTCCTCGTTAGGCTGCAGTACTAGAGCCGGGCGACTGACACATGCGCATTGCTTCCTCTCGTGCTTATCGATGCCTTCTCCCGATCACTGCAGTACTGCAGCCAGCGCGGTCGCGCATGCGCACTGCATTGTGATGGCTCACGCATGCGCCGTTGCTTACTGGCCTTCCCTCGGGCTCCCAGGCGGCTGGCGCAGCCGGTCACTGGTTGTTGCTGCTGTGCAGTGCTCACAGAATGGCACTACATCTGCCTGTTCCCGCTTCTACCCGCGTGTGTCTCTGGGGCAGGCTGCGGTGCCGCGGTGTGGGCGTTGCTGCACGTGATCTCAGGTGTGAGTGGCACGCTCCGGTGTGCGTGTGTGAGGCAGCCGCTGCTCACCGGTGGTACCGTTTCGGGCAGCCGCAGTAGCGCTGCGTGGGAGCATGCGGGAGCATTCACTTTCTTTCTCGATCTGTATGTAATGCTCCCACTCATCATTTTCTCTCCTTTTCCCTCTGTCCCGTTCCCTGACCCTCTTTTTCTTCTGCCATGTTGTTGCAGGGCTCCTTATAATTTTTTTTTAAATCGATTTCTCCATCTTACTGTCCTTTTCCCTGTACCTTTGGGGTTTTTTAATTTTTATCTTTCTGTTCTGCTGTCTTCCCCATTGCTGTATTTTTGTTCTCTGCATCCGCCACTCCAGTAGTGACTGCAAGTTGTCCCAGCTGAGCATATGGGCACCACGATGCAGAGCAGACTCACTCCTAGGACTTCTACGCAATTAATTAATTCAGGCTTGCTCTCTCCTTTGCACTCTTTGTTGCATTCGTAGTCCTTTGCGCTCGGTGAGCAGCAGTTGAAGAGTGCAGAGGAGCGGGTTACCTATTGTGTCCAAGAGGCCCTGGCTGTAGCTGTGGGCGGGGCTGGAGGAGCCCCAGGTGGGGCTGGTGAGGCTGACTAGGACGGCTCCTCCTTGCAAAAGGGCTGCAGCTCGTGGAGAAGGTGCTGCTGGGGCCTGCCTGCCTGATAGTGCTGATCAGCTCCCAGGGATTTCCTGAGAGCTGCTGCAGAGGAAGCAGCAAGAGAGGCACACACCTGCCCTCACCCGTCCGGGTCCCCCCAGGGCTTCCCACCCCCTGGAAAAGGTGCTGGAGGCCACCCCGATTCAGCTGAGCTCCCATGGAGTTGAGCCCAGCTCTGGAAGTGCCTCCAAAGCCTGTCCCGTAGCCACAGACTGACCCCAAACCCTGTCCTCCTGGCAGCGAGCTAATCCTTGAATATGCTTTTTTCTCCATAAACACTGGTGCTGTTAGCCTCTGTTCAGAGACAGTGCAGTGTCTCTAGAAGCCCCTGCGGAAGAGGGGTTCCTGACTGAGGAGAGCTACGGTCAGCGCTTTGAATCAGAGCTGCTCGCTCTTTCCCTCTGCCAGAGGAGGCACTGAGGGCTCTGCTGTGGGTTCCTCTCCAGGGAGGTCGTTGACGGTGTCTGGCTCAGGTATGTTTGAGTCGTTCTCCTGGCGGCATGGACAAAAACGGACTTCTGTAGCACTTACTGGCTGTGGACAGGAGCTGCCAGGGCTGAAGCAGGAGAGGCTGGGAAAAAGTAAAGCAGCTGAAGAATATAGTAAAGTGGATGTTGCGGGCAGCTGCCTTGGCCTGGAGATGGGCCCACTGATGAGATGAGACAGTGGGCCTCTGCAGGTGATCAAGGATCCCTGTTAGTGTAGTCCTTGGCAGCTCCGATCAGCAGCGTGCATGGCATGGTCCATATGCATAACAAAAAGCATGATATGACTGTGTAGTGTGCGCAACTATGTATCTGGGAAGCCTTGTGTTCTAAGAAGTGTAAGATGCCAGTCTGTTCTTTTAGGTGGATGACAGGGAACTACAGCTACAGAGGAAGAAAGGAGCCAGGGAGTGAGAGAGAGAGACAGAGATGCATCCGGACCGTCCATTTCTCCCACCAGCTCCGAGAGCGGTAGCCACCTTGAGTCCTGGGAACCTTGGGGCCGTGTCATCCCTCTTGTGCATCCCAATCCTTCCCTGCCTCCCCACTTTTCTTTCTCTCTGTGCTGTAATGATTTTCACTTCCCTGTACTTCTCCCTCTCTCATTCTCCAAGTCCCACCTCTCAGTTTTCTTTTTTTCCCTCTACGTTTCTGTCCTGTTCCCTCTTTTCTTCACCCCCGTCTCTGTCTAGCAGCCCATCGCTATTTTTGTTCTTCTCTATCTGTCGATCTATCCATCACGTCCTATTCCAATTTTTTTTTAATTCCTCCTTGTCTGCCCTTGAGCCCTCTGCTGTTTCCACCCCTCCAGGTGTTTCTGTCTGGTTCCCTGTTCCTGTTTTTAAATTCCTCCTCTTCTGCTCTGTAATCCAGATGGACTTTTTCTTAGATTCTCTCTTTCAGGTTCCAGCTCTGTATGTTTTAATTTCTTCCCTCTCTGTACCGTAGCACATTTTTGTGTTTATCATTGTCTGTCTTGCTCCCTGTTCCTATTCTTTAATGGCTCTGCCTCTCCCATTTGGCTCACGGAGGTAATTTTTGGTATTTGTCAGTCTCTCTCTGTCCACTTTAGTGTCCCCTCTTTTAATTGCTCTCTCTCTGCCCTGTGGGCCATGGCTACTTTTTCCCCCTGTGCCTCTATGTGGCTCCCTTTCTACTTTTTTCAGTCCCCTCTCTCTGCCCTCTAGCTGTTTGCTGTTGTATAGGAGTTTTGGGGCAAGGTTTTGTTAACTGGGGCAGGGGCTGCAGGGGGGAGGTCTGTGACAAGGCACTGGGAGTAGCATGGCCAGTTCCAACTCTGAGATGGATCTGGTGCCAGTCAAAGCTGAGACTATCAGCAAAAGTAGGGCCCCTGTGATGACATATTTTTGAAGGGCTAAAAAAGGTCATGGAGAAGCTGAGATAGGGAAAATGCGAGTGTGAAACAGTCCAGCAGAGAGAAAGGTTAGTGAAGAAGGAGAGGGAGAAGATGTTGCAGACACTGGAGCAGACATTCACCTGCATCCAGTGATGAGCATGGTGGAGCAGTGATGTATGCGTGGCCTGTACAGGATCCCATGGCACAGCAGGTGCTCAAAAGAAGCTGTGGCCCTGTGGAGAGGAGCATGTGCTGCAGCAGGTTTTCTAGCAGGACCTGTTGCCCTGAGGAAAGTACCCTGTCCTTGACCAGAGTAAGAGCGTGAGGAGAAACGAGCTGCAGAGATGACGTGCGATGACCAGACCGCAACCCCTGCGCACTGTTCCCCTCTGTTGCCTAGGGGAGAAGTTAGGAGTGAAGATGAGCCCAGGGAAAAAAAAAAGAGAGGGGCGGGGGAAAGGTGTTATTCAGCTTTGTTCCTATTTATCTTTATAGTAATCTGATTTTGATTGACAAGAAATTAAACTTCCCCAAGTCAAGTCTGTTTTACTGGTCACAGTAATTGGTGAGTGACCTGTTTGTCCTCCTTTTGACCCACAAGCTTTTTCACTTTATTTTTCCTCCAGACTTGTTGAGGAGGAGGAGCGATAGAGTAGCTTGGTGGGCTTCTGGCAGTCGACCACAGTCAACCTACCACACTGTCCTTGTATTGGGCTCCCTGTCCCTTTTTTTTAAATCTTGCTTATGTGTCTTGTGCACCACTGCTTGTGAAACTTTATTTCTACCTCTCGGACTCTATTTTTTGAACTTTTGCTTGTGTTTCTCGATCCCAGTTGCTCTTTTAAGTTTTCTTGCTACCTTTCCTTCTCTCTGTCTTCCTGACCTAATTGTAGTTCCTTGCCTGTATTTCTCGAACCTGGTCGCTCGTGAAATTTTCTTCCTATGTCTCCCTCTATGCAGCTCCATGTACCTATTTTTACATTCCTGTCAAGGATTTTTGTATTTTTTAACTAGGTTTTGTTCACATTGTGTAGTTTCATTTTCGTGTTTTAATTTGTTAAAATTAGCATTAGAATTCTCCATGGAATTGATTCACTACTGCTTTTGATGTGGGTAAACAAGCAGGGATTTGTGATGTGTTTTGCAATTTGGCAAACTCTTTGATTAATCTTAACGTTATATATTTTTTGGGGGGCTGGGGTTCTTGCGAGGTATATTAATTTTTCTGCTTCTATTTGTCTTTTATTTTTTATCTTTCTTTCCTTTTTGGCCTGAGTAGGGACTTGAACTTTTACTGTAAAGACTTTATGGTCTGATTCTCCATCTCTTAACCAACAACAATATTGACCTTCATTTTTCAAGGTAATATTAATTACCTTTAACAAGTTCTTTCCATTTTGTTTATGCATGTTATTTTTATAGTCAGGGTGCACTATTACTTCATTTATTTCTGCATCTAACTTTAAATATAATTATTTTCTTTTTTTCTAATTCACCTGCAACTTGTCAAGATTGAAGTCTGGGATTTGAGTAAAATTACATCTCAGTTTTAATTGATTTTCATACTTCACTGATACTTCTTGTTGTTCAATTTTTACCTCGAACCAGGCTCCCACTAACATTTATCTCCACCACAGTGTTCATTTTCCAAAAATTTCAGAATGATACACAAAATAAAACATATTTCAAAGTCAATTTTGAAATCTCAGGATCCTTATTCACAGTTTTCCACAATGGTGGGGCTTTCTTTAGCCTTGTGTTGTGTATCCAAGCATCCGATTCAGCAGTCTTGATGGTGGTGAAGGCAGTCAGCAATACCTGAAAAGGTCTTTTCCAGCCGCCTTGAAGAGGTTCAGAAGTCCATGTCTTCACATAGACACAATCTCCTAGTTGGAAGTCATGCACCAGGTTCTCCAAAGACAGAGGTTTGTTCTATACAACCGCACCCTGAAGTGCAGTTAGAGTTTTTCCTGAAGAAAAATAGATAGTTATATACAGCTTGTTTTCCTTTCAAATGCGTATTCAGATTTGGCTCAGAAGACTCCTAAGGCTTTCCATACAATAACTCATGTGGACTGACTAATGTTCTGCTTTTTGGTTGAACTCGAATTCATAAAAGGGTTAGTGGGAGTGCCTGAGGCCATTTCAAATTAGTTTCCTGACATATTTTACTAATTTGTCTTTCCAGCGTTTGATTAATTCTTTCTACCTTCCCGCTAGATTGCGATCTCCAAGGTGTATGTAAATCCCATGTGATTCCCAGAATTTTACTAACATCTTGTACTATTTCTGCAATGAAATGTGAACCTCTATCCGAGGAAATTCCAATAGGTCCCCCAAATCTTGGGATAATTTCTTGCAGTAGCCACTTAATGACTTCCTTTGCTTGATTGGTTCAACAGGGAAAAGCTTCTGGCTGTCCCGTAAAAGTGTCAACCCCCACCAGAGTGTATCGATACCCAGGTTGCTGGGGTAATTCTGACAAATCTACTTGCCAGTAGTCTCCTGGTTCCATTCCTGATTTCAGTATTTCCGTTTGAACTTTTCTCTTTATAACTAGATTTTTTTTTTTAAATGTATCCCACATTTTGCAGTTGTCGTTTTAGCTATTTCTAGCATTTTCACTGAGACCATGTCTCCTTAGGAGAGCTACCAATGCTTCTGCTCCCCAATGACATTCCTTATGTTTTGTTTGTATTATTTCCTTCATTAAAAGTGGTGGGATTACTACTTGACTTGTTATTGTCACCCACCATCCTGCCAAATTCTTCTTTGCATTTAGTTACTGCAACCACCCCTCACTGAGCATGCACCACGAAATTCTTTGTCTATACCTTTAAATCCAAGCGAGGAAAATTCACACCAATCCTGAACAAGATATGCATGACCAGAGTCACTCGAGCTCCACCTGAAAGTATAAAACTGGCTTAAGAGAAGGGGGTGTTGGGGGAAGACCTCCATCGGAACATCTGAGATCAGCCGTCTGGACCTCTCTTCTCCCGCGCACAGGGACACCTGTTGGGTAAGAGCTCTGTGTTATGCACGCTTAGTTACCAACACCTTGCTTGCTATTTAGAATTATCACTGATCGGTTCTGTTTTTTGCAGTCAGTACCCATCACTGGCTGTCTTTGAATCTGTATCTTGTCACGAATATATGTAATAAAATTTGTCTTATATAAATGCAAGTTACCAGAAACTTTAACAATTGATACCGGGGAAAGAAGGGATTTGGCCCAGTGTGCTGCTCACAGGGTCCTTGAATAGGTCAGACAATCACCCTCCGACTCAGCGGGCTGCCCAGAGGGATCTGTCCCAGTGATGCTGTCAGTGTGAGCCTGACGGACCGGTGCCATTGAGGAGGGCTTGAGGTAACCCCCCCCTCCCTGTCCTCTGTCCACCCAATGTCGTGCCGCAACGCGACAGCAACGTTAATCTGCCCCAGGCACAGGATCCGGTGCTTGGGCTCGTTCTGTTTCACGCTGCTGTTTCCGCCCAATGCTCCAGTCTCCCCAGACCCTCTGCAGGGCCGCCGGTCCCTCGGGAGTCGGCAGCACCCCCCTGCTGAGCACCATCAGCATGTTCTGCTCCTGCACCCCAACTGCTGATCGGAACACCGAACAGCACCAGCTTTGCTTCGTGGTCTCCAGTGTCACCTGGCAGGTGGGCGGCTGCTCCCGTGCAGGCGCAGAGGGCGAGGGCACGCTGCCGGGCACAGAGCTGACTCGTTTTGCACTTGGGAGTCACGGCAGTGCCGTGATGAGAGCTGTGCAGATGCTGAGGACAGCCATCTGCCCACAACCCTCCAACTGTCTCCGTAGCTTACAATAAAGCATAGCACTCTCTGTGCTGCATGTGCGTGACCTGGCATGGTGTTTCAGTGCTACGCATCGTACCTGCCACCTGTACTCACTGCAGCGCTCCTCTGTCTCCATCGGGCACCCACAGGCGGTCTCAGTGCCAGTGGTTCCGTCAGAACCTTTTGGCCAAGAGGGCGGCAGTCGCTCAGGCTTCAGCAGGAGCAGCAGCAGTAACGGGATGCAGCAGGTAGCGGTGGCACAGGCCGCACTCTGACACTGCTGCCTATCTGCTGCACGCGTGTCTGCTTCCCCCAGGAATTCGGGGTTCCTGGAAAAAAAGGGCTGGTGGAGTCAAAGTGCGAAATCCTGCAGCGACTGAGTGGGACTGAAGCGCTCGTCTGACCTCTGCTCACACCACAGTGCTCCCGCTGTTCTCCCTGGGATTTCCAATGTTCCTGTTACTTTAATTTTTACTACTTGTTATTTACTTTAAAACAATTAGAATAAAAAAATAATAGGAACGAGAACAGTCTTTACAAGTAAATAATGCACAGACTCCAGCTACTCTACAAAACTTTACAGACAGTAATTGCTCCCAGTTTATATTATAAAACCACAAGCAGCAAAATACAAGTAACAGCACTAATTGGGATTAGCATCTGTAGAGAAACAACTCTAGTTGGTATTAAAAAATAAAAAAAATCACGGGCACTAGTTGATGCCACTTAGTGGTAAAGTGACAAAACCTTAGAGTGCAAATAAACAAAGGAAAAGTTATTTAGGGATGAACCATGGTTAAATGTAATCGTAGCTACTACTTCACAAACCAGGTAGTTCAGATTCCCGGTCTTCGTTGTAATTTTAATAAAAAAATTTAGCAGTCTTTTTTGAAGCCATATAGAAAACTGGTTGACGGCCATTAATAGCTTAAGTTAAATAGAGCCATTATTAAATAAGTTGCAGTCATTAATGACGCCATTGGAAACAAAAAAACGGCCGGACGCCGTCACTGCCCGGCGCAGCTGTCCCGCCCGTAACGGACAGCATCGCTTAAACGGCCATCGCCGCTTCCGCAGCGGCGAAATAGAGTAACCGAACTGCGCGACTGAGGCTCCCCCCCGCGTCGTTACCGCCCCTCCGCGCAGCACTCGCCGAGCGCGGCCCGGACCCCGGAGCGAAACGGCCCGGAGGTAGAACCGGCCGCAGCGAGAGGGACCCACCCGCCGCAACGGCTGCCGCCACCGCCGGTACCCGCCCGGGAGGGACCGAGCCGCGGAGAAACGCCCTCGCGGAGGCCGGGCCGGCGCCGGGCCCTCGAGAGCCGCGGCCAGAGGGAGAACCGGCACCGCCGCGGCTCTGGCGGCAACAGCTGCCGCCGCTCGGAGCGGCTTGTCGGCGACGGACGGACGCTCCCGCCCTCCCGCAGCACAGACCTCTCCGCCCGGTAGCGAAACCGGCCATCGGCGCTCCGGTACCGGCCCCTACGGCGCCCCAGGGCGGCCCGGAAGAGCCTTTCAGTCCTCCGGGTTCACACTCTATGGGCCGGCAGTCCTCCGGCATACCGGAAGTGCCTTCTCAGTCCTCCTGACTAACACGTCATGGGCCGAAAGTCCTCCGGGACACCGGAAGTGTCCCCTCAGTCAGCCGAACTCAGTCTCTATGGGCCGGAAGTCCTCCAGAACACCGGAAGTGCCCCGTCAGTCAGCCGAACTCACTCTCTATGGGCCGGAAGTCCTCCGGGATACCGGAAGTGCCCCGTCAGTCAGCCGAACTCTCTCTCTATGGGCCGGAAGTCCTCCAGAACACCGGAAGTGCCCCGTCAGTCAGCCGAACTCACTCTCTATGGGTCGGAAGTCCTCCGGGATACCGGAAGTGCCCCGTCAGTCAGCCGAACTCACTCTCTATGGGCCGGAAGTCCTCCGGGATACCGGAAGTGCCCCGTCAGTCAGCCGAACTCTCTCTCTATGGGCCGGAAGTCCTCCAGAACACCGGAAGTGCCCCGTCAGTCAGCCGAACTCACTCTCTATGGGTCGGAAGTCCTCCGGGATACCGGAAGTGCCCCGTCAGTCAGCCGAACTCACTCTCTATGGGCCGGAAGTCCTCCAGATCACCGGAAGTGCCCCGTCAGTCAGCCGAACTCACTCTCCGTTGGCCCGAAGTCCTCCAGAACTACCAAACACATCCTAGAGACCTCTAGATCCTCCCTGACCCATTCTACACCTCACCCGGATCATCCCAGAAAGATTATACAAGTGCCCAGGCCTCTTTTAGAGCCCCCAGACCCGTCCTAGAGACTCTTACATCTCTCCAGAACATTTTACACCCTCTCAGGACTATCTTAAAGCCCCCAGACCCTTCCTAGAACCTCCAGACTCATCCTAGAGACCTCCGGATACCTCCAGATCCATACTACAACCACCCAGGCATATCCTAAAGCACCCAGACCCCTCTTTGAGCTCCCAGACCCATCCTAGAGACCCCCACATCCCACCGGAACCATTCTGCACCCCCTATGACAATTCCCAGAGCTCCCAGACCCATCGTAGAGATCCCCACATTCCCCCAGACCCATTCTACACCCCCTCAGGCTTATTCTTGAGCCCCAAGACCTTTCTTACAGCCCTCAGACCCATCCTAGAAACTCCCAGATACCCCCAGACACATACTACATCCCCCATGCAGATTCTAGAACCTCCAGACCCCTTCTAGAGCTCCAAGACCCCTCCTAGAGACCCCCACATACCCCGAGATGCATTCTGTGCCTCCCTAGTTCCCTCCTAGAGACCCTAGGCCTGTCCTAGATACCCCAGACTGAATTTAACAACACCCAGATCCCCCCAAACCCTTTCCACACACCCCCACATCCTTCCTACAGTCCCCAATCACCTTCTAGAGCTCCCAGACCTCTCCTAAAGCCCCCAGACCCATCATAGAGACCCCCAGATCTTTCCAGCCTCATTTTACACCCCCCTAGATAACTCTAAGAGCCCCTAGAACCTTCTTAAAGCCCCCAGAACCATCACAGAATCCCCCACATCTCCCAGACTCATTCTCCAACCCCCTGACTCCTCCTAAAGCCTCCAGAACCCTCCAACAGCTGCCAGATCAATTCTTAAGACCCCTAGATCCCCCCAGAATCATTCTACACCCCCTAGACCCATTTTAGAGACCTCAGATCCCTCATAGAGCCCCAAAACCCCTTCCATAGAGCCCAGACCCATCCTAGAGATTCTTAGATCTCCCCAGATCCATTCTACACCTTCCCAGACCAGACTCCTCCTAGAGCAGTCTGGACCCCTCCTAGAGCAGGCCAGATCTCACTAGACCTATTCCAGATCCACCCAGGAGTATCCTAGAGACCCCAGAGCCTTCTTAGAGCTCCTAGACTTATCCTAGAGACCCCCAGATCCCCACACACCAATTCTACACCCTCCCAGGCTAATCCTAGAGTCCTCAGACTCCTCTTACAGCCCCCAGACCCTTCCTACAGTATTCTAGATCCCCCCAGACCCCTTCTACACCCTTTAAGGTCTATCTTAGAGCTTCCAGACTCCTCTTCAAAACCCCCTAGACCCCTCCTAGAGACTCCCAGATCCTCCTAGACTCATTCTACACTCTCCAGGCCAATCTTAGAGCTCCCATCCCCACAGATTTATTCTGCACCCCTACAGGCCTATCCTAGAGCTCCCAGACCCCTCTTACAGCCCCAGACCCCTCCTAGAGCCCTCAGACTCATCCTAGAGACCTCCAGATCCTCCCAGACCCATTCTACATCCCTCTAATGTATCCCTCTAATGTATCCCTCTAATAAGCTCTAGGCTTATCCTAGAGCTCCCAGACCCCTCCTAGAGTCTCAGACTCATTGTAGAGATCACCACATCCCCCCAGACCCACTCTACACCCGCCAGGCCTATCCTAAAGCTTTCAGACCCCTCTTACAACCACCAGACCCATCCTAGAGCCCCCAGATCTCTCCAGACCTGTTCTACAGCCTAAAAGATCAAACCTAGAGACCTCAGACCCTTTCTAGTGCCCCATGACTCATACTACACCCTGCATGCCTATCTTAGAGCCATCAGACATTTCCTTTAGCCCCCACAAAAATTCTTAAAACCCCCAGATCCCTCCAGACCCATTCTACGCTTCCCCAGAAACCTCTTAGAGCCTTTAGACCCCTCCTAGAGACCCCAGACCCCTCCTAAAGACCCCTAGATCCCCCAGACTATTTACTACAACACTCCAGCCTATCTAGATCTCCCAGACCCCTCCAAATCTCCAGGACCAATCCTAAGGCCCAGACCCCCAGATTATTCACCAACTCCAGGCTATCCTCCGATCCCTATTCTCAGTCCTAAGCCCAGATACCCCCAACATCTCCTAGAAACTGCCTGTATCTCCTGGCCCATTCGACAATCTCTACGACCATTCTACAGCTCCCAGACCCTTCTTACAGCCCCCACACTTATCCTAGACACCCCCAGATCACCCTCAGACCCATCTACTAAACATTCCAGCCTGTTCTAGAGCCCAATACCACTCTTAAAGCTTCCAAACCCATTCTAGAGACCCCTCCTAGAGCCCCCAGACCCCTATTCCAGCCCCAAGACACCTCCTACAGATACCCCCCAGACCCATGCTACACACCCCAGGCCTATCCTAGAGACTCCAGACCCCTCTTAAAGCCCCCAGACGCATCCTAGAGACTCCCAGATCTTCCCAGACTTATTCTACACCTTCCCAGACCTCTCCTAGAGATTGCAGACCTAGTCTAGAGACCCCCAGATCCCCCCCATTCTACAAACTCCCAGACCCTTCCTACAGCCCCCAGACCCCTCTTACAGCCCTTAGACCCATCCTAGAAAACCCTAGATCTTCCCAGACCCATTCTACACCCTCCCAGTCCTATCCTAGAGCCTTCAGACCCATCCTAGAGATTGCTAAATCCCTCTGGACCCATTCTACACTTTTCCAGGCCTATCCTAGAGCCCTCAGATCCCTTGTAGACCTAACCTACAGCCCCCCAGACCCATTTTACAGACCCCCAGAATCCCCAAAACAGATTCTACACCCCCCAATGCCAATCCTAGAATGCACAGAGCCTTCTGAGAGCCCCCAGACTCATCCTACAGACTTCCAGATCCTACCAGATCTATTCTAGATCTTCCCAGGCCAATCCTAGAGCACCCAGATCCTTCCTAGAGACCCCAGATCACTCCTACAGTCTTCACACCCATCCTAGAGACCCCCAGATCCCCCCACACCCATTCTACACCTTCCAAGGACAATTGTAGAGCTCCCAGACCCCTCCTATAGCACCCAGACCCCTCCTAGACCTCTCTTTCAGCCCCCAGACCCATTGTAGAGACCCTCAGATATTTCTAGCCCCATTCTACAGATTCCAGACCCCTCCTAGAGCTTTCAGACCCATGCTAGAGTCTCCTAGATCCTCCTGGACCTGTTCTACACACCCCCAGCCCTTTCAGCACCCAAATTCATCCTAGAGACCCACAGATTCTACCAGACTTATTCTACACCCCTCTAGGCTTATCCTAGATTACCCAGACCCCTCCTAGAGAGGCCAGACCCATGCTAGAGACCCCCAGATCCACTCAAACCAATTCTACACACCCCAAGACCCCTCCTACAGAACCCAGACCCCTCTTACAGCCCTCAGATCAATCCTAGAGACCCCTAGATCCCCTTGGGCCCATTCTACACTTCTCCAGATCCATCCTACAGACCCACAGATCCCTGCAGACTCATTCTATGCCCCCCCAGACCCCTCCTTGAGACCCTAGATCTTTCCAGACCCCTCCTATAGCCCCCAGACTCATCTTAGAGACCCCTTGATCTCTTCAGATCCATTCTACACCTCCCATGTGCATCCTAGAGCCCCCAGACCCAATCTAGGTACCCCCAGACCCCCCTGGGCAAATCCTAGAGGCATTGGCTCCTCTTCCCAACAGGCTCCAGCTGGGGCTGGGACATCCCCAGGTGTGAGCAGTGAGGCTGAGGGTGGGGCTGTGGCTGTAAAAAGGGTTGGCTGGGCACACATGTCTGTGGGGAAGTGGCTGAGGAGTGAATCCAGGGGATCCCACAGGCAGGTGCCTCCAGGCAGGAAGAGCCAGTCCTTGTGGCAAGGAAGGATTCCCCTGAGCTGACCCTGACAGAGTGAACACCAGCAGAGGGCAGCAGGAGCTGGAAGTCTGTGTCGGCTAAGGTGGGTGGGTAAAAAGCAGGCAAAGCAGGCAGGGAGGTAAAAACAAGGGTGGGTGTCGTGGTTTTTGGACTGAGGGTCGAGACAAGAACCGAGAGGGAGCACTCACCAATCATGGTCCCGGGCAAAACATGACTCAGGCTTTCTTCATAAAACAAAACAATTTATTAACAGTTACTAAACAAGAGACACAGGGAACGAAACCGGTTACTTGAGAGGAGAAAGAGAAAAACAAGGCCAGATCTTAAAAATCAACACCTCTCCACCCCCCTTGCCTTTTCTTCCCCCCTCTACCTCCCCGCCCCAGCAGCACAGGGGGGCAGGGAATGGGGGAGTGCAGGTCAGTTCATTCCATGTTGTTACTGTCGCTCCTCTCTTAAAGGAGAAGGAGTCCTTACACCATTTTTCCCTTGCTCCAGTGGATCCCCTACTCACGGGGCAAATCCACAAACTTCTCCAGCGTGAGTCCTACCCACAGGATGCAATCCTTCCCCATAGGATTGCTCTGGTGCGGGCTTTACAACAGTCTTGGATTCTTAGGGAGTTGTTGCCACTCGCTCAGGTGTGAGTCGTCATATAGACTCTAAATGCATCTCCATACAGACTTTAAATGCGTCTCATACAGACTTTAAATGCGTCTCTACCTGTGCTCATGGTTCACAATAGTCCCCGGGCTCAGGCATCTCCTTTAAACAAAACACCTCCCCATCGACAGGGTTTGTCCCACGGACTTCAGATGTGTACCGTACTCAGGCTCAGGCATCTCTTCTCTGACATGGGTCATCCCATGGACTCTAGATGTGTACCGTGCTCAGGCTCTCGCATCTCTTCTTTGATGTGGGTTTTCCACGGGCTGTGAGTGGGTCTCTGCTCCCCCGAGGACTGCCTTTGGCTGCAAGGGGGCCGCTTGCTGTCTTGCTACCGGTTGCAGGGGAAACTCAGCTCTGGCACACCTCGTCCTGTTCCATCTTTACTGACCTGGTGTCTTTGTGGCCGTTTCTTTCAGATCTCAGTCCTCTCTGGGTGAACACGGCCCAGTGGGCACCCCGGGAGCGGGGCTCTCCCTGAGTTCCCCAAGCGGTTCCGCCACCGCCATCCTCAGCGGGTGGCACTGGTCCGGCCTGGGCCGCCACCCGGCCGGGTGCTGGGAAGCAGGGGCAGTGCCCCCCTCCCCTCTCCTTGCTCCTGGGCAAAGGCACACTTTTCCGGTTCCTTTGTCCCAAGGTAAATGGGGCAAGTCACAGAGGCACCGATTGGCTCAAGCCTCAAGGGGAATGGGAGTCCAATCTGATGGGCAGCTCCTGCCACCAGAACCTTCCCCCCCGCCCCATCAAACCATGACAGTCAGTAAAAAGCAGGCGAGGAGAAATAAAAAGATGGCCGTGTTGGTAAAAAGCAGGCAAGGAGAAAAAACAATACCAGGGCGTGTCGGTAAAAAGCAGGTGAGGAGAAGAATGCAGGGTCGACCAGTAAAAAGCAGGCAAGAAGAAAAAAAAAGACCTGGGCCAGGGCCACGTAGGACAGAAAAAGGGACAGACTGGGCAGAATCTTTGTGTTCTAGAAGGTTCTAGCGGGCTCTCTAGGGGTGTATAGTGCTCTGTGGGTCTTCTTTAGGGTTTCTATGGGAGTCTTTAGGGCTTTATGGGGCTCTATAGGAATTCTGTAGGGGTCTATAGAGCTTTATGGGGCTCTCTAGGGCTTCTAGAGATTTTTTATAGTACTCTGTATGGCTATAGAATGGTCTATAGGGCTTCTATAGGTGTCTGTAGGGTTTTGTAGGGCTCTAGAAGGCTCTATAGGGCTTCTATACGTGTTTATAGAGCTTTATGGGGCTCTCTAGGGCTTCTAGAGTTTTTTGTAGTGTGCTATATGGCTATGTAAGGGTCTATAGGGTTTCTGTAGCTGTCTGTAGGGCTCTAGAAGGCTCTATAGGGCTTCTGTACGTGTTTCTAGAGCTTTATGGGGTTGTCGAGGGCTTCTGCAGGGTTCTCGAATGGTCTAGAGGGCTTTATAGGGCTCTGTAGGACTCTCGAGGCTTTTTAAATTCCTGCCTATATTTCTGGAACCCTTTCACATTCTCCCGCTGCCTTTCCCTCCCTCTCCCTGACCTCATTTCCATTCCTGCCCATCTCTCTCCTACTCCGTCGCTTTTCCAAACTCTCCTTCTCTCTTTACTTTTTCCAGGCTCCTCGTTTCTGCTTTTGATTTCCTCTCTCTTTCTTTTCTCGCCATACCTTCAGGATTTTCCCTGTCTCGCCTTGTGATAGTTTTATGGGGGGGGTGTTCTGGTGGCAGGGGAGGGGATTTGCTCCCTGTGCCACCAGATCTGAGTCCCATGCCCCCCCGGGGGAGGTTGAGCCAAATTGGCGCCTCTGCGAATTGCCTTATTTAAGTTGGGACAAAGGGCGGGAAAGAGCTTTTTGCTCAGGAGCGAGGAGAGAGCAGGAGGGCGCTGCCCTCGCTCCCAGCTCCCGGCCGGGCGACTGCCCGGGCCCGGGCCGGCGCCATGTGCTCAAGATGGCGCCGGGGGAGCCGCATGGGGGACTCGGGAAGCGCCCCATTCCCGGGGTGCCCGCCGGGCCGAGCTCCCCTAGAGAGGATTAAGATCTAAGAGAAAACAACCACAACGAACGGGTCAGCCAAGATGGAGCAGGAGGAGGTGTACTGGAGCTGAGGTTTCCCTTGCAATTGGTGTGAAGATGGCAGGCGGCCCCCCTGCAGCCAGGGTGTACTCGACAGAGCAGAGACCCACTCGTGGCCCGTGGAGAAACCCACATCGGAAAGGAGATGCCTGAGCCCGGGAGAGGTCGTGGAGCAGGGGAGGCGTGACCAGGTACTGTTAATAATGGGGCATGGAATGCACGACGAGGTCGTGGAGGCATCTGGAATCCGTGGGACGACCCACGCCGACGCGAGTGGCAGCAGCTCCCTAAGAGGCCGAGACTGGTAAAGCCCGAACTGGTACAATCCATGGGGAAGGATTGGAATCCTGCGGGCAGGACTCACATTGGAAAAGTTTGGGGACTTTTTTTCTTCATGAGTAGGGGATCCACCGAAGCAAGGGAAAAATGGTGTAAAGACTCCTCCTCCTTTAAGAAAGCAGCGGTAGTTAACAACATGGATGAACTGACCTGCACTCCCCATTCCCTGTCCCCCTGCGCCGCCGGGGGGGAGGTTGAGCCAGGAACGAAAGGAAATGGGGTGGGGAGGTGGTGTTTTAAGATCTGGCCTTGTTTTCTCTTTTCTCCTCTCAAGTAACCGGTTTCGTTCCCTTATGTCTCCTGTTAAGTAACTGTTAATAAATTGTTTTGTTTTATGAAGAAAGCCTGAGTCATGTTTTGCCCGGGACCATGGTTCGTGGGTGCTCGCTCTCGGTTCTTGTCTCGACCCTCAGTCCAAAAACCACGACACGCCTCCATCTCCTTTTCCTGCTGGTCCCTCCTGCCTCTCTCTCCCGCTCCCTCTTTTCTTCATTCCTCCATCTCTCTGGCCCTGAGTTTTAGCTCAAGCTCTCCACACTGTTGTCCCGGTCCCCGTCCCTCTCTGGATCACAGTGTCCTTCTCCTGCTTTTCTCTTCCCTTTGTCTCCCTCTGTCCTGCTGCCTTTGGACTCTGAGCCTCATAGCCGACTCGCTGCCGAGATTTCTTCTGCCCATTAAGGAAGAAAGTGGTCCTGCCTTCTCCGTTCCCCTGGATGGACGTGTTTGCAGCTGCCAGATGTGGAGCTGGTGGCTGGGTCCAGGGGAGGGTGCCATGTGCTGTGGGGCTTTGGCCATGGCCCCTCTTCCCAATGGGCTCCAGCTGGGGTTGGGAGCACCCCAGGTGTGGCCAGTGAGGCTGAGGCTGGGGCTGTGGCTATAAAAGGGGCTGCCTGGGCACACCTGTCTGTGGGAGCTGATGGAGGAGAACTGGCTGAGGAGTGAATCCAGGGGGTCCCACAGGCAGGTGCCGCCAGCCAGCAGCGGGCAGTCCCTGCGGAGATGAAGGATCCCCCGAGCCGCCCCCGACAGAGCAGACATAGCACCTGGGAGCTATGTCGCCTACGTAGGTGAGCTGCCGCGTATCAAGGAAGGGTCGCAGACGAGTGTTTGAAACTTGAAAATGCTGTTTTTGATATTGTTTTCCACGCCTCCCACTAACTGGTTCCCTGACCCTAAGTTTTAATACCTCCCTTTTCTCGGTTTGCTATTTCTTCACACTCCTTCCTTCACCCTGGTGGTTTTTAAGTTTTCTTTCTATGTCTGTGTCTCTCTGCGACTCCCTGGCTGGGTAAGGGATTGTAGATGATGGTCTGAGTAGAGCCACGATGGAAAATGACTAAGTGGACTCAGCTGTGAGAAAAGGCATAGGGAGGATTGTGGAAGAGCAATGCAGAGAGGGGAGTGCAGCGCTGCGGCACGGTAAGTCGGCGCCGCGTGTCAGAGGGAAGATGGGACTGTGGCTCCGTGACTGCTGACGTTGGGATTTTGGTTCCTTTTGAAGGTGCGAAGCAACGAGCGCAGCAGAATATGGGCACAGGAGCTGATGGGGAAGTGAGCAGTGGGAGAAGGAGCAGTGACTGTTGAGGTGTCACACACCTGGTGCAGCGGTAAGCAGCCCCCAGAACCATCCTAGGGACTCGCCCAATCCCCCTGAACCATTCTGCAGCTCCTCAGAGCCTCTCCTAGAGCCCCCATATCCCTCCAAGAGACCCCCGGACCCATTCTACACCTTTCCAGATCTTTCCTACAGCCCCCAGACCCCTCCTAGAGACTCCCCAATCCCCCAGAACTATTCCGCACCTCCTCAGAGCCCTCCTAGAGTCCCCGTATTCTTCTAAAAGACCCCCAGACCTGTTCTACACCCTCTGAAGCCTATTGTAGAGCCCCCCGACCCAACCTACAGACTCTCAGCTATTTCTGGCCCCATTCTACACCCCCAGAGCACTCTAAGAGCACCCAGACCCTTCTTCAAGCCCCCAGAACCATCGTAGAGGAACCACATCCCCCCAGACCCACTCTACACCCCCCCCCCCCCCCCAACTTTTCCTAGAGTCCTCAGACCCCTCCAACAGCTCCTGGACCAATTCTTAAGACTCCTAGATCCTCCCAGACCCATTCTACACCCCCAGACCCATTTTAGAGTCCTCAGACCCCTCCTAGAGCCCCAAGACCCTTTCCAGAGAGCCCAGACCCATCCTAGAGATTCCTAGATCTCCCCAGACCCCTCGTAGTGGCCCCAGACCCCTCGTAGTGGCCCCAGACCCCTCGTAGTGGCCCCAGACCCTTCCTAGAGATTCCTAGATCTCTCCGGACCAATTCTACATTTCTCCATACCTGTTCTAGAGCCCCCAGACCCCTCTTAGAGCACTTAGACCAAACCTATAGCCCCTAGACCCATTTTACAGACCCCCAGATTCCCCCACACCCATTCTACACCTTCCAAGGCCAATTGTAGAGCCCCCCAGACTGCTCCTATAGTCCCAGACCCATCCTAGAGACACCCAGATCTCCCCAGACCCATTCTACATGCCGCTGGACCCCTCTTACAGTAGCCGGAACCCTCTGTGGGGCTCTGTGAAGCTTAGCAAGGCTTTCTGAGACTCTGTGGGGCAGTATGGAGCTCTATAGGTCTCTTTAATACAGTATAGAGCTCTGTTGGGCTCTGTGGCGCTCTATGGGACTCTACAGAGACACGGACATCCCCACAAAGACCCACATTGCTGTATAGAGCCCTTTAGAAATCCACAGAACCCTATAGAGCCCTACAGAGCCCCTGAGAGCCCTATAAACCCTGTAGAGCTCTATCGAGCCCCACACAGCCCCATAGCACCTTCTAAAGCCCCAGACAGCCCTGGCAGAGCCCTATCGAACCTCACAGAGCTTTATAGAGCCCTATAGGGCCCCACAGACCATACGGAGCCCTTTAGAGATCTACAGAGCCCAAAAGAGCTCTCTAGAGCCCCACAGAGCCTTATAGAGCCTCGCAGAGACCAATAGATGCCTATAGAGCCCCACAGAGCCCAACAGAGCTTTATAGAGCCCCACAAGACCCTATAGAGCTTTATAAAGCTCTACAGAACCCTATAGAGCCCCAGAACATCTCGCAGAGCCCCACAGAACCCCAGAGACCGCTAGAGCTCCACAAAGCTTAAGAGAGTCTCATAGAGCCTCACAGAACCCAAAAGAGATCTATAGAGCCCTACAGAGCCCTATACATCCTTAGAGAGCCCCACAGAGCCATATGGAGCCTTACAGAGCTTAACAGACCCTTATAGATCCCCAGACACACTCGCAGAGCTCCAAAGAGGCCTATAGAGTACTATAGAGACCCACAGATCATCATAAACCTGCTCAGAGCCCCATAGAGCCCCACAGCACCTTATAGAGCCCCAGACAGCCTCACAGAACCCTATCGAGCCCCACAGAGCTTTGTAGAGCCATACAGGGCCACACAGAGACTCACAGAGTCCCACAGAGCCCAACAGAGCCCCATAGCACCCCACACAGCCCTATAGAGCCCCACAGCGGCCAACAGAGCTTTATAGAGCCCCACACACCCTCGCAGAGCCATACAGAGCCTTATAGAGCCCTACAGAGCTTTATAGAGCTCCACAGACCCCTATAGAGCCTCACAAAGCCCAACAGAGCCCTATAGAGTGCCAGGCAGCCTCACAGAGCCCTGTAGAGCCTCACAGAGCCCTACAGAGCCCCAGACACCATCGCAGAGCTCCACAGAAACTTATAGAGACCCACAGAGCCCTATAGAGCTTCACAGAGGCCAACAGAGCCCAAGAGAGACTTTTAGGGCCCCACAGAGGTCTACAGAGCCCCGTAGAGGTTTACAGAGCCCTGTATTGCCTTATAGAGCTCCCAAGAGCCCTATAGAGCCCTATAGAACTTCAGAGAGCCCAACAGAGCCCCACAGAGACCTATGGAGAATTATACCCTCCCACCGATGTCCCCAGAGCCCTGTAGAGCCCCCCGGAGCTCGATAGAGCCCCCCTGAGCCCGAGAGAAACCTAGAGAGCCTTACAGATTCCTATAGAGCCCCATAGAGCCCTATAGAGCAGCACAGAGAGTAACAGAGCTCTGTAGAGACCCACAGTACCCTATAAAGCCCCGCAGAGCCCTACAGAGCCCAGCCAAGTCCAAGAGAGCCTCCTAGAGCCCTATAGAGCTTTATAGAGCCCATGGGATCCCCATAGAGCCTCATCGAGCCGTATAGAGAGTGACAGAGCTTTATGGAGACCCGCAGAGCCCTATAGAGCCTCACATAGGTCTATAGAGCCCCAGACACCCTCGCAGAGCTCCACAGAAACTTATGGAGCCCAACAGAGCTCTGTAGAGCCCCACAGTGCCCAACAAAGCAGGAGCAGGGACTGTTGAGGTGTCACACACCTGGTGCAGCAGTAAGCAGCCCCCAGACCCCTCCTAGAGACTCCCCCAATCCCCCGGAACCATTCTGCAGCCTCCTCAGACCCCTCCTAGAGCCCCCATATTCTTCCACAAGACCCCCAGACCCATTCTACACGCTCCGAGGCCTATTCTAGAGCCCCCAGACCCAACCTACAAACTCTCAGCTATTTCCAGCCCCATTCTACACCCCCCAGACCCTTCTTAGAGCCACCAGACCCTTCTTAGAGTCCCTCACACCCCCCCCCACCCATTCTAAGCTCCCCCGACCCCCTCCTAGTGGCCCCGAGGACCCCTCCTAGAGCCCCCAGACCCCTACCTAGAGCCCCCCGACTCTTCCTAGAGATTCCTAGATCTCTCTGGACCCATTCTACATTTCCCCAGGCCTGTCCTAGAGCCCAGACCCCTCTTAGAGCACTTAGACCAAACTATAACCTCTAGACCCATTTTACAGATCCCCAGGTCCCCCCACACCCATTCTACACCTTCCAAGGCCAATCGCAGA